>NW_026652291.1:40682131-41280092 GCF_009828535.3 Hylobates moloch
GTGATGCCATGTGTGACGTCCCTGAAAGGGATTGGTGCTCCTAATCCCTTTAATGTTAACTGGAGACTCAGTTAACAGTGGAGGCATCTCAGAAATGGGTTCGAAGCGGACGACGTGACCACTGAGTGGCAGATCTGGATAGGGGAGACAGTGTCTTCTAACTCTCTCTAATCTTTCAAATGCTGAGTGGCTGGCTCAGGGCCACTGAGCGACTAAGCAGCCAGCAGCTCCTTCAGGGCAGGGACCTGAAGAGGCCACACAGGTGGTGGGCATGGTGAAGACAGCTCCCGAGGAAGCCTCATTCTCTTCTCACGCCCTGGGGACAGTGAACCAGTTTTCTCCTCCCCTGCACACTGCCATTCCCCTTCCCCTCCATTCGCTTTACCGGGTGCCCTTCTGCCCTGCATCCCTTCCTGTCATCTTGGCCAGGCCCCCCCGTTGCCATCTCAGACAGACAGCTGGACTCTGGGGTGCAGTGTTGCACTGGACTGCTCCCCCACCCCACTTCTCATAAGAGCCTTTCCCCATCCCTTGGCCTGCAATCCAAGGGACTCCTCACCATGCATCCCAGCCTCAGCTCCCTGCCCTGGCTCTTTCCCCCTGTTCAGCAACAGCCTCTGCTTTCTCCTTTAAGGCATCTGTCTCTGCCCACCTTAAGTTGCCATCTCTTCATCTCTTTGGGTGCCCTCAGCTCAACAAACCTTTTTCTTCTCTTGCAAACAACTGTCTTCTGAACAGCCTTTCCAACCCACCCAGTGACAGCCCTTCTCACCCAGAGGACGAGAGCTGAGATATCGGACATTGGGCGAGGGCGACACTTCTTGGCTGCCAGCTCCCCGCACCCCACAGTCACCAGCACTCTTTGGTTGCCTAAGGCATCTAGCAGGGGGGCTTGTTTGGCCCCAAGCCCCTCTTCCAGCTCTGGCATGATTATGCTGCCTCTGTCAATCAGCCATGTGTTTTGTATAAGCCAGGATCATCTCATTTAGACTGTGAACCCCATCGGACAGGTGCTTTCCTCTGGAGTGAGGATACAGGTCTCCCCTCTTGCAGCAGGATTTAGTAAGAACACAGAGTTTAGTGCCAGACAGACCTGTGTCCTCAACATTCCTCACTAATGTGTGACTATGGACAGATCACTCACTCTGTATGGCCCCCAGTTTCCCTTATTTGTAAACAGGGGTAATAACAGTACCTGCCTTGCAGAGAGGCTGGGAGGATTGGAAGAGACAACGTAGGTAGAGCAGCTGGCACTGAGTAGGTGATCATTTAAGTCCCTTCATTTTTCTCCATCCCCCACCTCAGTCCTTCATCTCTTAAAAGCAGCATCCTTCATGTGAATTCTAACATGAATTCAGTCGTGGCACGATGCATCCCATTGCTGCAGTCAGTCTGTTTCTGGGGTGCATCCTCAGGCCCTGGTTCTCACTGGCGTTACCTTTAGAGAGAAGACCTTTTCGCCTGTGTTCTTGGCTTGTAAATGCATCCGGGTTCGCTGAGCATCTTCAGAACCTCTGAAAGACCCTGTGGTCCCGAGCCAGGTTGTGTTTCTCCTGGGAGCCTGAGGAGTTTGTCGTCTGTGTGCAGTCCCCGGCACCACCTGCTGGCTGAGCCTGGACATACACCTTCACCTCCTTTGGCCTGGAGAAGACGTTTATCAACCTGCCCATGTCCCTGGCCTGTTTTGCACATCCTCTGTGAAGACCCCAACCCCTGCCTCCCCGACCCAAGCCAGTTTCCTAGCAAGGCAGGACCCTAAAAAGTCAAGCTTACACAGACCCCTGCTTGACTTTGCAAGACTACAGAGACCCGGAGATGGCCATCCCCCACCCATTGGGAGCCTGCGGCCTCTCCCTGTTGGTTTGACTACAATCCTGTGAGACCCCAAAAGGCCTGTGCCCTCTTCTCCACTGATCCCTGTCAACCAGCAACCAATGCTGCTTGTCCCCTGCCCTCCTCTGATGTCACGATCCCACAGCCAGTACACACAGCTCCTCAGACACCTCCCCCTGCCTCTTCCCCAAACCAGAGGACTAAAGGCAGTGCCTTCCCTTATTCAGCCCACTCCCCAATTCTCTTTCACCTCCACTTATGGTCTAGACTCCCTTGCTGCCCCCAGCTGGACACCCAGAATTTCTTCCAAGCAGTGGGACTCTCTTCCTTCAGAGTGTCCCCTGCTCTGGTGGGTGGCAGCCCTCAGTGGTACAGGGGGAATCTGCATCTTCCTGATGACCTGAGGACTCCAGCAGCAGCCCCTGCCTTACAGCACAGAGGTGGAAGGGAATCTCAGATCAGCTCCTCCATACACGGCGCCTTTGGGCAGAACCTGCCGGTCCCTTAGTCACACCTCAGCCACATGAGTAGCCAGCATCGCCCCTCCTGGTGCTCTCTGTCCATAGATCTCACCTCCTGTCGGGTAAGACAGTCCCCACCATAGACCATGGCCTGCTTACAGGGGGGCAGCCTCACCTCATCCCCTCTTATTAGCCCTGAGGCTCAGGGGAGGTGGGTCTTCCTGCCGCACCATGCTGCTAGCCTGACCCAGGGCCCACAGTTGGCATGGGTGGATGGTTCAGCTGGCCAGCTGGGAGGTCCTTGATGGATCTGGCCTAGAAAGAGGCAGGGCTGATTCAACAGGACCACAGGCCTCCCACTGCAGGTTCGCGGCAACGGGGTCATGGATGGGTCCCCGCCCAGCTACTTGGCTCCCTGCCTTCCCACACCACCTGCGGTGCCCTTTCCAATCTGAGAGGCATTGTGTGGATAGGGAAGCAGGGCCATGGATTCTTGCCCCAGCTCTGCTACTAACTTGCTGTGTGCTCTAATCTCAGCCCGTCACTGAGCTTTGCCGGAACCCAGTTTTCCCATCTGAGATAGGAGGGGTTGAGTCCCATGACCCCAAGGCCTCTTTCCAGCTCTAGAATTCTGAGAATCTCTTTTCTCACATCAGCTTCATCTACCCCATCTCCAGCCTCCCCCACCCCCTTCCCTGATAAGGCCCCCGTTGTTGATTCTACCTACACACCCCTCCCAGAGGCATGGCTAGAAATGAAAGGCCCCGAGAAATTCCTTATCTCTTATGAATTGCAAAAGATCTTTACATACACATACACACTCACATGCTTGCAGGGCTGTGTCAGGCTCCCACCCCCCCCACCCCCTCCCCCTACCATGAGCAAGGAGCCTGCCCGCAGCATCTGGCCATCCCTCCAGCCTGCTCTCTGCTGTTTGTGCACTTTCCCTGGGCAGATGGGAACCCCAAGAGTAACTTTTTAAAAAATGGTTCTGCTTCAGAAAAGGATTTGACCTCTTGGGTATATATCTAGATACAATCTTCCTGGAAGTCTTTTCTTGACAAAGTTGTGAGCTCTTTGTAAAATCCACTTGTGAATTACCAGAGCCCTCCACTCAGCAGCACACTGTTGTCTTCGGCCGGACCTGGGGACCTCTGCCTTTGGCTTCTGGGGTCCCTCCACCTCAGTGCCCCACTCCAAGCATTGAGGCAGGGCCTCGGGCCGCTTCTGCACTGCCCTAAAGGGGTGGGGCCTGAGGCCCTCCTGCACTGCTTACCTGTTCACATGGCTTCCCCCTTCCTGTCTCAAGCGTCAGAATATTCCAACTGAAAATGGCCGAGAAAGGAGGGGCTGAGGCCTTGCCTGCCAATGGCTGAGATTCCCCTTCCCCATTTCTCAGTCCTGAGCATCCGCTACTCCAGGAACAAGAGGGTTTTTGAGATCCTTACACTAGCCCCACGGGACACTGGCCACCATAATTGCTCAGCAAAGCCCCAGGGAGGCAGGGGTGGATAGGGAGGGGTGAAGGATCATCAGAGAGCCAACATTTACAGACATGACCTCACTTTAAAAGGCTGCAAACCACCTGTGAAGTAGGTCATGGGCTCACTCCCACTAACTGAGTCAGGAAGGTTCTCTCCCTTCCCCCAAATGGAATTCCAGGGACTCTCACTCCAGGCCTATCTGACCCAACACCTGAGAAGGGGTGGGCTTCTCAGGAGGCCCTCTGCTCTTGGTCCCGGATGGGAGAGCAGGAAGGGGGCTGAGGGAAGGGGCCAGCTCCCTCTGAGAGCTCATCGGTATCTGCTCACAGGGCCTTCTAGAAATCCCTGTCCTCCTTATCCCCTCACCTCAGCCCCTCTTGGTTCCTCCTCCTTGTCCCCTTCCAGGGAGTTGGCCAGCCTCCTGGGAGCTGAGGAGGGGAAGAAAGATTGTCCCCAAAGCCCCTTCCCCCTCTCTTGTACCCACCTTCATTACACCCCACCTTTCTCACCTGTGTCCGCTCCCCCCTCCCAGAGAGGAAGGGAAGCCCTGCCAAAGCCCGGTTCCTTCACCTCTCACCCTCATTCTTGGCCTTGGCCTTCAGGGTGGAGAGGACAAGATGCATTTTAAATTGTCTCTACAGGAGCAGTCGGGAACGCCAAAGAAATCTTTGCGTTTGGAAAGATTGGAAAACCTCCATTTTCCAAAGCCAACCTGTGACCTGGCCATATAATTTTTGATCGCACTGGCATGGCCTCTGAATGTCCCTGCCAAGGAATGTGGGCCAGGCACCCATTAAGAGGAAACAGAAGAAAGGTGGGATTAAGTTGGGAGTCAGTCCTGGCAAAATCCGTCTCTATTTTCAGAGGACAGTTTTCTAAAGGAAGGAAAATGGAATGGAAGTATAGGAAGAAAATGTAGACACAGAGGTCTCTAGCAAAACCAATCCCAGGAGAGCAGAGGCTGGGTAAGAGGGGCAAACATGGCTGAGAGGCAAGCTTCCCTCCCTATATCTGCCATGGCTGCTTCTCTGAGACCCAAGGGCAGGGAGAGCACTGATGGTAGCAGGAGCAGCAGTGCAGCCCATGTCCCCTCCTCTGGAACCTACTCCCGCCCCTCTTGGAGGAAAAGCAGGCCCTCCCCACATGTATACCCAAGTCAGAGCGCAGGATCCACAGAAAGACCCCAAGCCCAGGCTTCCAGTCCCATCCCTGCCTCTCCTGCTCTTCCTCCCTGTTACGGTGATGCAGGCAGGGCTTTGGGGCCTCCAGATCCCTGTGGCCAATGCTGGCTCATTGCAGACACTCTAGGGTCCAAAGGCTGCCAGATGCATAGAAGAGTGGCCTGACCACAACCCTCAGGGGCGCTAAGGTGGGAAAAGATGAACACCATAAAGATGGGATAAAAGCACAGGTCTGTCCATTTTGGGAGTGCATGTTCCAAACTGCCTCCTATACCTATTAGCTTTGTTGTCACCAGGAAATGCAGAGTTCTCAATTCTCAGTCTTACTTGGGAGAATTCGGCCAAGAGACCAAGTAGTAATGTAAGCAAAAGGTTTACTGAAGGAAAATAAAGAGCAGGGATTGTATTTATTTATTTATTTATTTTGTGACAGAGTCTCACTCTGTCTCCCAGGCTGGAATGCAGTGATGTGATCTCGGCTCACTGCAACCTCCACCTCCCGGGTTCAAGCGATTCTCCTGCCTCAGCCTCCCAAGTAGCTGGGACTACAGGCACGTGCCACCATGCCCAGCTAATTTTTTGTATTTTTAGTAGAGATGGGGTTTCACTGTGTTAGCCAGGATGGTCTCGATCTCCTGACCTCGTGATCCGCCAAAGTGTTGGGATTACAGGCATGAGCCACCGCACCTAGCCTGGGAGTTTATTGAAGTAGACTCCAAGAGAGGAGCCAGCAGGTCCGCCTGGGAAGCAGCAGTATTCACAGCAAGAGTGAGGTAGCAGCAGAGACAGTACACTCTGAAAGATGAGGCAGAGCAAGCTGCTCGAAAGATGAGCCAGCAGCTCGAGAGTTCTGTCTCGCGGTTTTTATTAGGTCACACTCTCTTTAAGTTCCTGCCTCTGTCCCAAGTCTCCACCTTTGTCTAATTTCCTGCCTCTATCTTATGTCTCCATCTTTTCGCCCCACCTAGTTCCCGCCCCAGGTTTGTGGGACTCTCCCTTACTGTCAGCTGATGAACCTGCAGGGGCGGGTGTCGGATATGAATCCTACCGAATGGTGACGTTGCTAATTACTGCCACTCCAGGAAGGGTGTATATTGGTATTTATTGTACCTGCATATCTCGTAGGAATTTCTCCTTTGCCTTCTTTCCCTCCTTAGCATGCAGCTGGCTACATTCCCACAGGTTAACTGCAGAGTGATGACTGAGCATCTTAAGGGGTGTCTTGCGGCGTTCCTTCCTGTGTAGATATTTCCCCTCCTCTCTGCTTATATCTAGGGTGAATGTTTTGGGTGGTCTCTGGGGTGTGAGACTTTCCAGACCTCCCTTTCTCAGGGGCTCCCCCACCTGCTCATATCTATCTGCCTACTCTGACCGTATAACTTTGGGCAAGTCACTTGACCTCTCTGAGCATTGGTTTTCTCATTACAGATTGAAAGCGTTAGGCTAAGTCAGTGGTTTCCAAACTTTCCCAGGCACCTAACCCTTTCTTTAAATGAAATCTTACTGGAACCCTAACATGTAACCTGTTTACTGAACAGTGCTAATTTGATGAGATACAAACATGACCAGTTTTATCTTTCTTGCAACCACTGCCTTCCAACGTCTCCATTGAGCCCCCCTTCCCATTCCTAAGGCCACCTCAGGCAGACCCTGGTCACTTTCAGTGGATAAAAAGTCTGCCCAGTTGTTTCAGTTTAAAGCTTCAATCTGATGTCCAACATGGGGCCCATATCCTCCCATCCTCCATCCTCTGTTTCGGGTTCGCCCCATGGTCTAAAGGACTCAGACCAGGCAGGAGAACATGGTCTGCTCTCTCCTGGCTCCTTCCCTCTCCTCCCCAGCACTCTTCTGGACCTCTGTCTTCAGCTGTTGGGGCAGTGAGGAGGGAGCAGAAAAAGGACTTCCTTTTCTGACCTCCTGGCTGAAGATGTCCTTGGTGCTTCAGGCATCCAGCTGCTTGGGGGCCTTCCTACCTCTTGCTGAAAGGTGTTTAGCAGTCAGGCCTTTGGGACAGGGTCCTGGCCAGATGGCTTCAGCGAGGCTGCCTTCCTTGGTGCTCCCTTGGCACGGAGGAGACCCACCCATTCTTGCCCCACCTGGCAATGGGAGGCCACCCCCTGCTGCCCCAATCTGTCCTGCCCTCTCTTTCTTCTGCCCCAACAGGCAAAAGGGCAGATCAGCAAGGTCTAGCATAAGGAGACGCCCAGCCAGGGAATGGCAGGTCAGCTTCCCCTTCTTGTGGGCACCTGTACGTCATACAGTGAGTGGCACCATTGGAAACCCCTCCCTTGACTTGGGCAAGGGCCAGGCATCCCCAAGTCTCCACAGGGAGGTGCAGGGAGGTAAAGACCACAGCAGTTCCCCAAGGCAGTGCGTCCTTACGAGGGGGATTCTCAACTCCTGCTGCGCATTAGATCCCATGAAATGCTCAGTAAGAGATACCAATGTGCCGACCCCCAGGGCCAGTTAACTCAGCATCTTGAGATGGAGCCTGAGAATGTTTGTTTTAAAAGCACCTGAGGCGATTGCGGAAGGCAGCCAGGGTTAGGAACCACTGCCCTGTCCAAAAAGTTCCCATCAAATGATGGAGAAAGGACCTGTTAGACCTGCTGATGGCCAGGGAGGGTCTGGGTTCTCCCTTTGTAAGGTGGCAGGGGCAGACTTAGGACCTGGTACCCTTAGTTTTAGGGCTTTAGGCACAATTTGAAAGTACCAGAAGAGTTCCCATTCAACATTCTACTATAAGTGGTTGTCAAACTTGTCTTAGCAGCAGAACTTTCCTCATACGAGTGTCTGGCTACAGCAAGGGGAGGGGCCAGAGCTTTGCCAGCAGCATTGGAACCTGCCCCCCCTCACACCCCTTTAACGAAATAATCACTCAGGTCCCTTTGGCTCACTCTGAGAACCTTCCGCTGCTATGTTACATTGGAGAGAGGGGGCCACCCTGCAGCTCTCTGAAGGGAGAATGGGGTGGAAATGGAGCCAGAAGCACAGGCAGAGTAGAGAAGCAAGTGGGCACCCATAGCAGGTTGTGGGAGAGCCAGGGTGGGCCAGGAGGTGGGAGTAGAAAGGAAGTAGGCTTGAGGGTGTGGGGAGGGTGGCTGCTGACCTCCCAGTTTTGCTGAGAACAGCCATCTTTAGGCCAGAGTCCCCAGAAAGTTGTGCTCCTCCCTATGCCCTGAGCAGGGGGAAGAAGAGGGAACATGGCCTCAGAACCTGCAGCAGCCACCACCGCTGGGGCAGCACGAGGATGGGCAGAAATCCGCTGGGGAAGAGAGGCCCGCCACAGAGCCCCTCTTTAAGGTCCTAGATACGCCTCTGAGCGAGGGTGATGAGCCCGCAACGCTGCTGGCCCCGCGGGACCATGGGCAGAGCGTGCAGATGGAAGGCTACCTGGGCCGCAAGCATGACCTGGAGGGTCCCAACAAGAAGGCTTCCAACAGGTGAGTGCAGGAGAGGCTGGGGCTGGCTGAGGGTAAGTTGGGCAGCTCCCAGGGATCTCTCTGCCAGCAGAGCCTTGGTGACATGGGCATGGGCTGGGGGAGGGGTACCCTCTGCCTTGGCCTTTGAGAGCTCCTGGGCACCCCTCTGGGCCAGCCCCGAGGGCTACTTGGCATGATGGGAAAGCCCATCTCCAGTTCTGGTCTTGAATTCAAATCCTGTGTCTTCCTGCAAGTTACTCAACGTCTTTAAATCGGTTTCCCCATTTGGAAGGAGAGGATGATGAGAACAGTATGTCTTTTCACTACAGATACTGTTCCTGGCACACAGTAGGCACTTGGTGAACACTAGCTGTTATTATCCTATTATCCCAGGGCTAGGGATAGGTAGCTCTAAAGGTTAGGTAGGTCTTGGCACTAACAACATCCTTGTTCGAGCCCCACTTTTTACCAGTCTAGGCCTCGGTGTCCTCAGCTGTAAAATGGGAGTGATGGGGGTGGGGCATGGCCTAGTTGCACCCCAGAGGTCCCTTCCAGTGCTGTCATTTGGTGACTCTATGACCCCGAGAACTGACTCAAAGGCTGCGTCCTTTCCTGACCCTGAAACAGTCATGCCCTTGGGTTTGGTCTATCTAGGGCTGTCTCTGCCTGGGGCCCCTGGGGGCCTCCTCTTTCTAGCAGCAGTCCAGGGTCCCAGGAAAATAGGGCAGCACCAGGAGGTTGAAGCCAGCCGTATTCCCAGGGACAGCTGGAAGCATGAGCATGCAGGCTGTGTCTGGGGGACTCACGAAAGGGATTCCAAATTCCAAAAAGGAACCATTTGGGGGCCCAATTGCCCTGCCCTGAAGAGGTTTATTTATTGCTTAAATGGAGAGTCTACCCGGAAAGGGGAAACTAACATTTACTGAGCATCTACTATGTGCCAAGCATTATGTTAGGACTGATAAAATCTTCACAACAATCCTGTGACATTGATGTTTCTATTTTCCGAGGGGAAAACAGAGTCTCGGAAAGGTTAAGTCATTTGTTCAAGGCAAGTTCTTTCTCCAAAGACCCAGCTCCTTCTTAGTAACTGCCTTTCTGCTAAAGGAAAGATCCCTGAGCGCGGAGTCAGAAATGGGCCTTCGTAAAATGGCTTTGCAGCCAGCTCTGTATGGGTCAGTTTCTCTCTCTGACCTTCCAGAACTTCCTCCCTATGTGCCCTACTAGTTTCCCCACCTTCCTGCCCTCAAAAGTAAGGGAGGAGAAGAGGGAGAGGAGAGGAGGGAGACAGAGGCGAGGATGAAGAGGAGGAGGAAACAGAGTCTGTTGCTGTAGAAATGCAGCAACATGCTTCCCATGTGTGAGTGAAGCGGCCCGGGCTAACCCACCTGTTCAGTTATGAGTTTGATGCTCTCACCAAACATGCCAGTTGACGTGAGCCCTATTTGTCTTTTTTTGTTTTGTTTTGTTTTAGAAGAGTCTCACTCTGTCACCCAGGCTGGAGTGAAGTGGCTCAATTTTGGCTCACTGCAACCTCTGCCTCCCAGGTTCAAGTGATTCTCCTGCCTCAGCCTCCTGAGTAGCTGGGATTACAGGCATGTGCCACCACACCTGGCTAATTTTTTTTTTTCCATTTTTAGTAAAGATGGGGTTTCACCGTGTTGGTCAGGCTGGTCTTGAACTCCTGACCTCATGATCCTCCCGCCTCAGCCTCCCAAAGTGCTAGGATTACAGGTGTGAGCCACCACGCCCGGCCGACATGAGCCCTATTTGTAAAATTTGTTCCTTTAAAAAGTTTAGTATACTTGGCACATCTCATCAAAACAAAAAACAATCACTGAAACAAAACCCTGTTCATTCCTTCACAGTTCTGTAGTGAGAATCAAATACACTAACGGATGTAGAAATACTGTAAAAAGTTAATTTTTTACTGTTGGTCTTAAGACGTAACAGTTCTACTTCTATAAGTGTACTTCAAGGTAAGATCAGTATTATAGGCACAGATTTATGTGTGAGAATGTTCATCACATTGCTATTTAAATTATGGGCACATTTTCCAGTATTATAAGGTTCATCAATAAAGGGATTGATAGTCTTCCACATAGCTATTCAAAATTATTTTAAGAACTATTTGAAGATATGGGCTGGGCATGGTGGCTCAGGATTGTAATCCCAGCACCTTGTGAGGCCGAGGTGGGTGGATCGCCTGAGGTCAGGAGTTTGAGACCAGCCTGGCCAATGTGGTGAAACCCCGTTCCTACTAAAAATATAAAAATTAGCCAGGTGTAGTGGCTTGCACCTGTAGTCCCAGCTACTGGGGAGGCTGACAAGAAAATCGCTTGAACCTGGGAGGCAGAGGTTGCAGTGAGCAGAGATTGCACCTGAGTCTAGCCTGAGTGACAGAGGCTCTGTCTAAAAGTATATATATATAAAATATATAAATACTATATATAATATATGTTACATATAATTGCTACATCGTATAATATATAAAATGTATAATACATAAAATATATTATGTATTATATAATGTATAAAATATAATGTATTATATAGTATATGATATATAATATGTAATATACATTATATATATTTTATATATGTATATATTTCATATATATTATAATATATAAATATATAAATTATATAATATATAAATAAAAAGTATATATAAATATATATTATATATATATATGCTTTTTTTTTTGAGACAGAGTCTCATCTCCGTCACCCAGGCTGAAGTGCAGTGGCTTGATCTCAGCTCGCTACAACCTCCACCTCCCAGGTTCAAGCGATTCTCCTGTCTCAGCCTCCTGAGTAGCTGAGACTGCAGGCATGCGCCACCAAGCCCAGCTAATTTTTGTATTTTTAGTAAAGACAGGGTTTTACCTTGGTCTTGAACTCCTGACCTCAGGCGGTCTGCCTGCCTTGGCCTCCCAAAGTGCTGGAATTACAAGTGTTAGCCATCGTGCCCGGCAAAAAAAAAAATTTGAGGATATGGAGAAATACTCATGATTTAGTGTTATTCTTAGAAACAGGATATAAAATTGAATATATACATAATCCAGTTTTAGCTATCTGTGAATAGTAAAAAAAAAAAGTGAAAATGTGAAGACTAGAAGGAATACATAAAATGTTAATAGCTAATTTTTTGTAATGAAATTACATGCAGGTGATTTTTTAACAATAAAACATGTTACTATGTATCAGAACAAACATGGTGTAATTTTTTTTTAATGGTGAAGCTATAGGAATTGACTCTAGAGATGCCATATCAGGATGTGGGTGACCTGCCTGTCTGCATCTTTGCAGGTCCTGGAACAACCTGTACTGTGTGCTCAGGAACAGTGAGTTAACCTTCTACAAGGATGCCAAGAACCTGGCCCTGGGGATGCCCTACCATGGGGAGGAACCCCTGGCCCTGAGACATGCCATCTGTGAGATTGCTGCCAACTACAAGAAGAAGAAGCACGTCTTTAAGCTGAGGTGAGGCCTTCCTGGCTTTTGAAAGCTCGGGTTGATGGCTTGATTTGGCATTAGTGGCAGGGCAGAGACCCTCTGTATGGGACCAGCTCCAGGCCTGAGCTGCTCCTCAGGGGTTTTTCAAATCAAAGAGGCTGATGGTCCAGACTTTGACCTCTCAGAAAGTGCTGGGCTGCCTGAGAGGGGTCTGGATGTTCAGCTCAGGGTATTGTGGGATCACAGCCAGCCCTCTGCCCAGCGCCCCCTCCAGAGGTGTCTCCATGACAGGAAACCCTTTGTCCTCCTAGGCTGAGTAATGGCAGCGAGTGGCTCTTCCATGGCAAGGATGAGGTAAGCGCGGGCAGCCTAGCCCAGACCTGGCTAAGAAAGGGGTAGGTGGAGAACCCCAGGCCGCTTGCCCTGGAGGCCCCCTCAAAAGGGGCAGTCCCAAGAGTCCCCCCATTGTTGCCTGGCCCGGGAGGTGGGGGGCTATGGGCCTCCAGACTCCACCGTGACCCTCCGCCCCGCAGGAGGAGATGCTGTCCTGGCTGCAGGGCGTGAGCACCGCCATCAACGAGTCCCAGAGCATCCGCGTCAAGGCGCAGAGCCTGCCCCTGCCTTCCCTCTCCGGCCCCGACGCCAGCCTCGGCAAGAAGGACAAGGAGAAGAGATTCAGCTTCTTCCCCAAAAAGAAGTAGCGGGTGGGGCTGGCGGGCACGGCGGAGTCGGGAAGCGCAGAGACCGGGCAGCCCAGGCCTTGGCCTCCTCTCGCCGCCGCCCGCCTGTCGAATCGAGACGAGTCGAGTCGCGGGCCGGGCCCCTGGGCCCCACGCTGCACTGCAAAAGCTGCCTTCGCCCGCGTGTCCTGGGCCGACGCCCCCTCCATGCCCTCGCCCGCGCTGGCTCCGCTCCAGGGACAGGGGCTCCCAGCTCCTCTGGCGTCTTTGGGGCCTCCAGGCCTGGGGGCAGGAAACGGTTCTCTGAGGCACACACCCTCCTCTCCCACTCTCCTCCTGAGCCGAGGGTGCGCAGGCCCCTTACCCACAACCAAAAAAAAAAAAAGAACTGGAGAAGGCTGATGGGGTTCCTCAAACGCTGCCCGTTCCTAAAGCAAGTCTTGCTTGGGGTCACCTCCCACCTGGTGGCAGCCAGGGAAAGGGGAAAGGAAGAAGACACTGGAAATGCATGGCCAGCTCCCTAGGGGCATGAGGAAGGAGCCTTCAGGTGGCCCACGAAGCCCTAGCTCTGGGCCAGGGGCTCTGGGGGGCTGAGGGGACCAGACTAGGTGCAGGGCCTTGGGTGCTGCCAGCCTCCTTCCCACTGGGCTTCCGCAGAACTGGGACTCTCACCTCAGGGGCAACCACATCCCTCCTCTCTGCTTCTCCCCCTAGATCAAAGGGTACCCTCCCACGGTTGGCAGGGCCTGGCTGAGTGCCTCCAGCACCCTTTGTGCCACCACAGGCGGTCCCAGGAGGGGCAGCAAGGTCAGACCATTCCTCATTGAAAACCGTGGCTAGGGCACAGGGCTCTGATCTGAAGGAGTGACAGGTATGTCACAACACTGCCTAAGGCTCTCCCCTCTCAATGCTGGGACCCTCCCCCAGTGCCACTGGCTGCCCAGTGGCAGCCAAACTAGCAATATCCAACAGACATAGGCCCCCTAGGGGACAGTGTGGGCCCCCAGATATAAGATGGATACCCCCGCACCTGCAGTAAAGCAGCCCAAAGCCAAATGCTCAATTGCATCCTGTCTGCAGCTGGGACTTTGGAGGGTAATGGCTGGGCAGACAGTAAAGTCGATCACCTATTGTCTCGGGGTGGCAGATGCAGCCATGTCTTGGTATCACCACCCATGTGACAGCTACCCCTGCACAACTGGGACAAATGTCAGGGCCAGAGCCATGAAGGTGTGGTACCCCTTGATCAGCTTCTCCAGGTCCTGGCCCCAGGTCTTGGCGGGGAGGGGGGGTCACATTGAGTACAGAGGTCAAATATCTACCACCCTCCAGCCCTGAGCACCAGAAGCTCTGCAACCTATGTCCCCAGGAATGGACTTCCCCTTGCTGCTCAGGTCATACTTCTGGAGGGAGAGAAAGCTCATTCCATAAGGATTTTCCCCACCACTCTACTCTGAAAGCAACACAGTTCTGGCCCGGTATCTAACTAGGGTTAAGTCCAAGAGAGGAGTCAAGCGGGGGCGGGGGGCGGGGGGCGGGGGGGCGGCGGCAGTGGCAGCAGGCATTTTCCCCCAGGGAAACCATAAAGTCCCCAGGGCCTGCAGTCAGTTTCTATCACCTTCCCTGTGAGAAGGACCTTAGTTCCATGGAGATGAAGTGGGTGAGGTTCAGGTAGAAGCCACAGGGGCAGGCATCCAGAATGAGGCCCCCTGAGGAACCCTGAGTGCTGACCAGTGCCGGCAGAAATCAGTTCCACCCTGTGGCCCTGACACTATGTCAGGGTGACACCAACTGCAGCAGGCAGGAGCCACAGGAAGGAAGACGTCATCCGATGGAGCCTGATATCCCCAGGTTCCCACCCTGGTGGGCAAGGTCTTCATTTGGCTTTGGTACATATGACCCTATACAGGGAACCTAGTGTATATCACTCACCAGCCTCTTTCTGTATCTGGGGAAACCAAGGCAGTGAGGTGACTGCACTCACCTAGCAATAAAGTAGGCCTTTGGTGCACTTGCAGGCATGTCCTCCTCTGGGGCAGACAGCAGGTTCCTTGCTGAAGGGCAGATGGTGGCAAGCATCTCCCTCAACTGTTTCCCTGGGCCAGTCTTTAGGGAGCCAAGGGACAAGGGCCCACCCTCCCCCTTCCACGTGTGCCAAATCAGCACCTGAAGTGAGGCATTTCCAACAAGCAACTCCACAGACCCAAGAAAGGAAGGGCTCCAGTGGAAGAGCTAGCATCTCACCACCCCAGGTCCCCCGGCCTGGTCCAGGGCAGCCAGCTGCATGTGACCATTCTGTTGCCAGCTCCCCACACATCCCTCCTGTCACCCAGGCCCCAAGACATTCGACCAACTAGACTGAAACTGCAGGCATCCAGCTTTGGGAGACCCTGTGTGTGCCACACCAGGGCTAAGCTCTCCCAGTGCCCTGGCAAGGTTTTTTTTTTTTTTTTCTCTCCTTATTCTACTTTACAGTGTTTTGACAGTATTCCCAAACTAGGTTGACACAGCTCCAGTCCACACCAGCATACCAGGCTTCCTCCCCAGGGCAGTTTAGAGGAAGCTCCTTCTGGGCAAGGTCAGGCGGTCCTCCTTCCCTCTCTCCTTCCCCTTTGTCCCAGCCTCAACTGACTCTGGCTATGGGAGGTGTGGAGGGTCCTTGGGCTTCCCTCCCCAACCTGGCCTCCACTAACACCCCTAACAGGAGGCCCGTGGAAGGCTCAGCCTCTCCTCCACATCCCTCTTCCTTCCTGCCTATCAGAGGGAACCAGGGTCCCCTAGGCTGACCCTGAATCCTCTTCCTCCCTTCATGGAAGGGGGGCAGGAATCCAGAGGAGGATGAAGCCAGTGGGACCACATGGCTTGGTGGCTTGGACAAACAAGCTCAGGGAGGAAATGAGGCGGCAGCTGCAGAGGAATGCAACCCTGTTGGGCACAGACCATGCAATCTGGGGCTGGCCCTGGGGCCAGCTGGGTCCTGTCCTCCACCTGCTCAACCGTGCTTCCACCAACCAGAGGAAACCCATTTACTAGTTTTTCTAATAAATCAATAATGCTCCATATTTCTCTCGGTTTCTTATTTAACTAGCCTCCTCGCCCTTTGAACTGAGCCTAAGAGGGCTGGGCACCATGGAGACAGAGGGACAGCCAGATTCTCTAGCTTGTCCCTGGGAGTCTTACCGGACGACTGCAAGCACCTGGGTCCTGGGCTTCACCACAAACTCCAAGAAAAGCTTGCTCATTCATGCATTTGATCAACTTGAAGGCCTACTCTAGGGCAAAAATCATTTCCAAGCAATGATCAGTCCAGGCCCCTCCCCACAGAGCTCAGGACAGATCTCAGCACTCGCTGGACCACAGAATCATCAGCATCTCTAAGCCTGGGATTCACCTCCAGAGGGCAGTTTCTGTTGCTCTAGGGAGATGGAATGTAAGCACTGCGTTTCCAAAAGGCTCCCCAGATGATTCCAATGGGCAGCCAGTGAGAACCACCAACCTGGTGCAAGGTTCCCAGGCATACCTAGATGGCTGTGTAAGGACTGCCTGGGGAAGGGGTTAACTACAACTTCCTGGGCCCCACCCTCTGAAGAGCCCCAGTCGGGTTCTTCAAGGGAAGATCAGAGGCTCGTGACAACCTCTCTTGAGCAGAAGCAGCACAGGGCAGAGATAGCCCCTGGTCTGGCGGCTGCCCTGAATCTTCTGTGGTCATTCCACAGTCACTGGCTCCTGCCAGGCCAGTCTCAAGATATGATGCTGAGTAACCACAAGGGCACTGGACAGTGTGAGAGTCAGGGAGGCGGAGGTTGCAGTGAGCCGAGATTGCACCACTGCGCTCCAGCCTGGGCAACAGAGCAAGACTCCGTTTCAAGGGGGGAAGAAAGAATCTGGGTCCCTCTGATCTTCCCTTGACCTTGTTAGACTCGGCAGACCCATCTTCAGGTTGGGTCAGAAGGCCCACAGGGCCCTGACCCAACAGCCCTGCTGAACACTTGTCAGGCAGCTCTACCACCCAAGCCCTGCAGCCTCCACCTCCCAGGCCCCAGCTAGAAAAAAAATTGAGCAAAATGAGTCTGGACCTCCGTGGAGAAAGGGCAGAAAACCCAACTGAAATAGGGAGGCATTCCTAACTCTTCTGAATCAAAGACACTTCTGAGAATGTGATAAAAAGGGAGGAATCATCCCAGAAAAATGCACTTGTACTCCTCATCCAATGTTGCAGACACCTTTAGGACATTTCTAATCTCCGAGTTTAGAATCCTTGCCTTCAGCCGCATGCAGTGGCTCACCCCTGTAATCCTAGCACTTTGGGAGGCCAAGGTGGGTGGATCACCTGAGGTCAGAAGTTCGAGACCAGCCTGGTCAACATGGCGAAACTCCGTCTCTACTAAAAATACAAAAATTAGCTGGGTGTAGTGGCTTGTGCCTATAGTCCCAGCGACTCGGGAGGCTGAGACACGAGAATTGCTTGAACCTGGGAGGCGGAGGTTGCAGTAAGCCAAGATCACACCATTGCACTCCAGCCTGGGTGACAGAATGAGACTCTGTCTCAAAAAAAAAAAAAACCCTTGCCTTCTAGGATGTTTCCTGGGGACCAGAGAGAAACGCAAAAGGAACCAGATACTGGGAACGTCTGCTTATGAGAAAAACGGGCTATCCACCTCACCACCTCCCTTCTTTTAGTCCAAGTCTGGTCCTTGGGGAAAACAGCAAAAGGCTGGCATGCGGGACCCCCTACCCTAGACAGGACAGCAGGCTGCTGCTAGACAGAGAAGCCCATGGGAGTCTAGGCAGCAGAGAGAAAGCTCCCACCCTCACATCCTCCTGCCCCACCACCCCCACCAGTACCCGGGTGCCTTACGTTTCATGAGCCCAGGTGATGACTGAGTGTGGAAGGAACGACCTCCATGTCTCCATCTCCCTAAGACATCCCTGGCCCATGAATAACCTTCTCTACACCAGCCAAGCCCAGGAAGGAGTTCACACATAGTGGGTTGGTCAGCAGTGGTTATTGCACCATTGGCAAATAATGAAATGTGTGTACATCAGCGACAACCGCAGGGTCAGCACAACAACCCTCAAAAGTACCTGAACTGAATCCACTTCATTCTTGACAGGAGGGGAATAAACAGGGGCCACACACTCACGCATGCGCACATCATACCACAGAATGGAAAGCAATAAATTATTGGCTTCATTCCCGCCTGGACCCTAAGAAAAGGCACCGTTACAGAACAAAGCCTCTCCAGGCCACCGCCTGAGTCTCCTGGGGGTGGGCTCCTCTGTCTGGCTGTGGCCGTGGCCAGCCAGCGCTGGAGGCCTGAGCAGAGCTTGTTCTCTCTGGGAAGAAGTGAGCTTAAATATTTGGCTTCTTACCAGAAAACAACTATTTACAAGGGAAGCAGCCACACCGGTCTCACAGGTGAGTGGGAAGTTGTCTCGAGCCCCAGTGGATGGCACAGGCAGAAGACTCCTGCACATGGGAGCATCCTTCCTGAAGGGCAGAGGGGATGGACTTTCTGCCCACCCGAGGGCCCTGGGCAGGGGCTCCATGAGCCCAGGCTTGAGGGGAAGGATGCCCAGGTTCTTCCCCAACCTCCAACATGACTCCTCCCTCCCCCAGGAGTCAGCATCAACCGACAGAGTTCAAGGCCTGGAACTTCTCTCTAAGGTTTCTCACTCTGCCCTGCTGGCTCAGGTCTGCTGAGTCCCTGGGACCCTCTTCCTTTGGCTGGCACTCTGCAGACTGCTGGAAGTCCTGGACCTGCCCCAGCAGGGCCACCGGCGAGCTTGGTCCCTGGCCACTGCTCTCCTCCAGCCCTGCAGTGGGGCTGGGAAGGGGTCCCTTCTCCATGACAATCACCCGCCGGTTGTCCTCCAGGGTGAGGTCTGCAGTGACATACAGGGTCTCACCTCCGTCCGGCTTGCTCCGGGGCAGAGGCCCAGGGGATCGGGCAGCCTCTCCGCCTCCCCGGCCCCTCTTGGTGCTCAGGCTGCGGCAGCGGCCCACCCTGCCCGACAGAGGTGGCTCTACCATGTTCTCTGGCACCGAGTGGCTCCTGTTGACGGGTGGGCCACGGGGCCGGCCACCCCCTGCTCGGCGTGCCTCATCGCGGGAGGCATACTTGGAGCAGAGCTCGCGGACATCGGGCCAGCTGAAGGTCTCTGTGGGGCTGAGGGGGCTCCGGGCGGAGGGCCGGCCCCCAGGCGAGGTGATCCTCTGGCTGACAGCAGACGGGTTGAAGGAGAAACGCTGTGGTGACATCTCCCCAGCCGAGGAGGGCTTGGGAGGGCTGTGCTCCTGGGCCATCAGCTGCTCATAGTCGAATAGAGACAGCACCGGCTTCCTCTTACCTGTGAGGAGAGAGCAAGCTGCCTGAAGCATGGGGCAGGAGGGCAGAGCTGCAAGGGGGTGCTCTGAGCAGGCCCCAACTCACTTTCCAGGCAAGGCTGGTTGTTGGGGTTTTAGGTGTGATGGGAGAAATCTCACTTACCATCCACAGCCCCTTTCGTGAAGGGCCATGGGAAGAATGAAGAAAAGGCAGTGGAAAGGGGTCAGGAGTCAAAGGAAGAGGAGAGAGCTTCTGCTCCCATCCTTCTAAAGGAGGGGCCTGGGGCCATGCTTCCTCCAGAAGCCTCTGCTGGATGGGAAGGGTCAGAGCAGAGGGCATCAAAAGGGCTTAACCAGGAGAGCAAGCTTGGCCTCAGAGCACTGGACTGGCTGCCAGGGCTCACCCTGTGCCCTTAGTGCCCAGGGTCCAGCTTCTCCCTTTGGTAGAGCCTCCTTAGAGGTCACTTTTCCCGAGGAGCCAAGTGGCTCCTTATTGGCTCTTCAATCCCTAGACTTGGGGAAGGGCCCACTTGCCGCTCCTGTCATACCTTTGCCACCTAATGGCTCTCCAGCCTCTTCCTGTAGACAGGGCACAGTGGGGCTCTTCCCATCCCTCTCAGGGGCCGCCTTTTCCCACTGCAGTGGTGGCCTGGCCATCACTGGCTTGTTGCTCTTGATCCGGAGGCTGTACTGGCGGGCCAGCTGGTAGACCTTGTTCTTGACGCGCTCGCTCACGTGGCTGTCCATTACGTGGGAGAGCTGCACGATGCGGGGGTGCAGTGGGGCCACCAGCTCCCCCTGGGTACTGCTGCTCAGCTCCTTCACCAGCTCTTTCAGCTCCCGGGCCAGGTGGGCCGGGCTGCGCCCCTCAGTGGGAGAGGAGCTTTCCGGCGAGGCAGTGGCCGACTCCTCTGTGATGGCTCCCAGCTCATGCTCCTCCAGGATGAAGAGTGGCTCATGCAGGTCAAAGCCATTGGCCTGGCCCTGGCCTGGCCCCTTCCCAGGGCTCCCGCCAGAAGACTCCATTCCCTCCCAGAGCTTCACAATTTCTGAAGACGGGCGGAACTCAGCATCTGAGATGGGAGGTGGGTCCCCTTTGACCGCATGGCTTGGTCCTGGGAGCTCAAACAGGGCCCACGAAGTCGGCCGGGAGCCCACCTGTCTCTTGCGCCCCACTGGAGGTACTGGCTCTGGGTCTGGCCGGGGAAGGCTGTTGAACCTGGAGACGGAGTTTCTTACCAGTCCTTTGGGGATGTAGGAGAGGCTCTCCCGGCGACGGACGCTGAAGCCTGCATCGTGGTGTTCTGCGTTTTCATAATAGTTCTTAATCTTGTCTAGCAACAGCCGGTCTCGGGTGGAGAGCGCCGATTCCTTCTTGCAGGAAGACCAGTCGGGCTCTACTGGGCAGCCTGGGCTTGGGGGCTCCATCCCATTGACAGAAGGGCTGTTCTCTGTGGCCACCCCCACACTGATGTCCACTTCTGGGGAGAGCTGACAGCTGAGGGAGTCTGTGGCACTGCCATGCCGGGCCAGGCCCTTCTCGCTGCCCTCCAGGCTGAGCACGCTGCTGCTCCGGCTGACCAGCCGCGGGCTCCCAAAGCCACTGGACTTGCCGTCCTCCTGTGCCACACTGCTCCGCCGAGAGAAGCTGCTGACAAATCGCTCCGCAATGACACTGGCCTGGTCCAGCACGGAGGATGGCAGAAGGCTCTCAGGCTCCTGGGTGGCACCCCCCATTTCTTCTTCCTCCTCACTGCTCAGGGCCTTAAGGTCCTCAGTGCTCTCAGCCGCCACGTAGTCCACCACGTCACCCGGGGGGTCCATCCCCAGAAGGCCCTGGTGGGCATCAAGCTGTGTCTCCAGGACTTCTGGAGATTCTGTGTCTGAAGGCATCTCCTCGGCATTGGGCCCTTCCACAGCAGCAAATACCTCTTGCTCGCTCCCAGCCTCAGGGTCCGGCTCAACCTGAAACATAGCAGAAAAGGCTCACATGAGTAAAAAGCCTCCTTCATGAGACCCAGGGAACAAGGAGACAGCATGGCCTGCTCAAGGCCCAGTGACAGGGACCTGCAGTTTAGGACCCAAGGCAATCAGAACGAGCACGACTTAGGAGTAGGTGATGGGTCCTTAGAGGAACATGACTGTGTCCTTTAGTCACCCTACAGCGGGGGTGCTGGGCCCATGTCCTCAAAACCAAGGAAAACAGTAAGAACGCAAATGGGACAGGATGGCAACACCTTGATGGCAGCCATCCTAGGAACTACGGGGACAAGGTGGGAACACACAACAGTGGGTTGGGGATGGCCCCAGGTTCCCAGGGGCTGGTTCTCACAGCGTCATGGAACCAGCATGGCTGATGGTGAGGCAGCTCCCCAAAGCCCTAGAGGCTCCTCACTTGGAGGTTCTAGGGTTCAAACGCAGACCCGCGCAACATGAGAGGCCATTTCATTTTCCTCAGGGGACATGGCCTCCCATGTGGATTAGGGTCTAGAGAGCAACACAGCCACATGCTGGAATCTCGTCAGAGAATGAGGACCAGGAATGTGGCTCCTCCCAGCACAACAGCATATGCCAACTGCATATGCCCAGGAAATGGGCAAGGAAGAAAGCAAACTTGAGAATTCCCTCTTGACCACCTTGAAGGTAATTTGAACCGCAAAACTGCTGACATACGCAGCTTTCCAGAGCGGTCTTTAAGGGAGATAAGAGCAAACACTAAATTCTAAGATCAGACATAATTCCTTCTGTTCTAGTTCAGAATCTGCAGAGCAAGACCCATGATCTAGACTTGCACTGTTCAACAAGGGAGCCACCAGCCACTGTGGCTTTCCGAGCATCTGAAATGGGGTTAGGCCAAATGGAAACCTGCTCTTGGGATAAAATACACACCAGATTGCAAAGATTCTGTATAAAAAAAGGGGATAAAACCTATCAGTAACTTTTTATGTTGATTACATGTTAGAGTAACACTCTGTATACATTGGGTTAAATAAAATATACTACTAAAATTAATTTCATCTGCGTCTTTTAAACTTTGTAATGGGTGGTTCTCATTGTATTATTATTGGACACCCCCATTTGCTCTACTCTGAATGCCTGTGTATCTCTAAAATTGCCATGTGGAGGCTAACACCCAGTGTGATGGGAATGAGAAGGGGGACATTTGGGAAATTGGGTCATGAGGGCTCCATCCTCATGAATGGGGTCAGATCCCTTACCAACGAGGCTCAAGGGAGCTTCCTTGCCCCTTTGCCATGTGAGGACACAGCAAGAAGCCACCATCTACGAAGCAGAGGGCGAGCCCTCACCAGGGTCTGCTGGCATCTTGACCTTAGAATTTCCAGCCTCCAAAACTGTAAGGTATTTTGCAGCAGTAAGGGATTACTGCAGCAACAAGGGATTCTGTTACAGCAGCTCAAGCTAAGACGTCATGCTACATTCCTATCCAGTATCATCCAGGCTTCTCAGTCCTGGCTGTGGGGTCCAACATGGGGTCCAGGCCGTAGCTCACGATCTTTCCCTTATAACTTCGGGAAAGTAAACGATGCTGCTTCCCACAACCCACAGACAGCATAGGGCAGCACGAGGAGGAGAGTGGGCCTCTGAGTCCCAGACCCAAGTCTGATCTCAGCCCCACCCCTCAGAAGCTGCTCAGTGTTAGGCACATCATCAACCACTCAGAGCCCTTTTCCTTCTAGAGCTGTTGTGGGAAGAGAAGAACATCAGTTACAGACGAGGTGTCCAACAGATATCAGTTCTCTACCCTTTGCCCAGGTGACCACAGGTGTGATTTCAATGTCTGGCATGCTGGCAGGGACAGGGCCTTATAACCCATACAAGGTGGCCTAACCAAGGCAGCCTAATACCTGGTTCATTTCCACTAGCTGTGTGCCCTTGACATGGGACTACATCTGCCCAAAGGGGAGCCTTTTTCTAATTCACAGAGAGGGGTGGTCTGCTCACCAAACCATATACTCTAGGCCAAACAGGCTTCATGCAGGGCTGAGAGTCCTGGGAGGTGAGCAATCTCTGTTCCCATGGGCCCAGTGGGAGAGCCTATGCCTGAAAGCCCTATTTGCAGACTTGAAAATCTGGACTCCCAAGTTCTTCCTACTATCCCCATCCCACCTGCTGGTCGCTCACCTCTGGCAGGGAAGAAATGGACTCGAAGCTCATGCGCTTCTCAGTACCGGTTGGAGACCGGCCACTGGACCTTCTGCTGCTCCTGGAGCTTTCAGACTCCCTGCGCCCCTTTCCCTGCAGAGGTAGAGGTCAGTCATCAACTCCAAGACAACTGGAAGCTGATCCCTTCTGCATCCCAACACAGGCAGCGCCTCCCACGCCCCAAGGGGCTGGGCTGAGCTGAGACCCAGTCTTGGACCTGAGCCATTCCAGAGCCAACCTGAACTGCCAGGCCTGGGGCTGCAGAAAGCCTTGTCAGGCATGCAGCTTCAAAAAACCTCAGCCCACTTTTCCGTCCCTCCAAAGTGGACTTGACCTTTCCAGCCCCACTGTGTGCTAGCTTCTCCCTGCCCCCACCGCCCCACCCCACTTGTCATGCTTGTTGGGCGTTATATTGATTAGTGCCCAGTACTGGAACAGAGCATGCCAGGGGCTCACCAGGGTGTGACAGCGAGCGAGGGTGTTAAGTGCTGAAGGGAGGAGTAAAACCAGGGCAGGGTGGGGTGAGGAGGGCAGCAGAGAGGGCCCTCGGGTGGGCATGCACATCCCAGGGAGCATGCAAGGAGGAGGGGAGATCGAAGAGACACCTCACCATAGCGCCCCGGGAGAAAAGTAAAGCGTTGGCCCGATAGTGCCAGCAGTGGAGGGCGGCCAGCAGGGAGCTGGCAAAGTCGGCTACCTGCTCCGCCACCGCCAGGCTCTCCTCCTGCTCCTCCTCCTCCTCCTCCTCCTCTGAGCCTGGGGGCTCCGGCCCAGCCCCCTCCTCGTTGCCTTCATGCCCTGTCAGGTCCTCCAGAGAGACCTGAAAGGCCTGCTCTTCCTCCTCCTCCTCCTCCTCCTCCTCCTCCTCCTCCTCCACCACCTCCTCCTCTTCCTCCTCCTGGGTAGCCCCTTCAGCCTCTGGCTGCAGGCCCCGAATACGGGAGGGCTGCCCAAAGTCCAGGAGGGTTCCAGCACTGCCTGCATGCTGTTCAGAGCACAAGACCCCCTCGTGACCAGCCTCTTGGGCAACCTCCCGTCCTCCTGCAGGCAGCTGCGGGTGGGGAGCCTTCACACAGAAAGCCACACCTAGATGCCCAACTCAGGTCTCCACTGGGGTCCAGGGAGAGGCAGGTATTCTCATGGTGGAAAGGCTGGGACCTGGTCAAAAATTCAGAACCCAAACAGGCCTGCCTGTCTACCCTAGAGAGAGGGAAATCTGAGCAGGTCCACACTGGGCAGGCCCCCAGCAGGGTGCTGTTCTAGGAAGAGGGTGCAGAAGGGCCCCCAGGGCAAGGCCCATGTCTTATTCATCTCTGTGGCCCTATGCCACACAGCCTGGTACACAGTGGGTGCTTAGTAGGCATTTGTTGAATGAATGAAGACAATGAGGGCTGAAGGGGCTGGGGGCTGACCTGGGCAGTCCCACCCTCCTCTGTCAGCCAGTCCCCTCCTCCCACTGGCCTTTACCTTCATTCCTGCTGCTCGGGCTGCGGACATCACCACCGGGTCCCCCAGCACACGGGCGAGGGGCAGGGGAGGGGAAGAGATCAGTAAGCAGGAAAAAGACCTCTGGACAGCCCTCTGGGGAAGGCCTCACTGGGGGCTCCTGCTCCCAGAACCCTCACCTAGTCTCCAGGGCTTTCAAAAGAATGACTGACAGAGGAGGGGCCCAGGGGCCACAGAGCAGCGCAGGTCTGTGCCTGTTGCTCGGCTCTCATTGTTTCCGGAGGAAAGGGCATGAGGCCTGTGCATGGGGGAGAGCTCCAGCCCCTCTCCTCAGCCAGCCAGGGGCGAGGCCCTCTTCCAGGGCGGAATGGAGGCAGAGTTCCCTCTACACTATTCTGACAATCCCCCACCCTCAGGTCACACCCCAGTTTGTCGGCTGCTTCCCCTCCTCCTCCCCCACTCACTGGGAATGGCTGGCCACCTCACACACTCACCTTTCTCGTTGAGTTGCCTGAGCAGGTGTTTGGTTGGCTCTGAGGAGGAAAGCATGAGCAGAGTCAGCGCGGGCCAGGAAACTGCTATGCCTGGCTGGGTCCCAAGCTCACAGCGCCACCAGCCCATCACCAGCTCAAAGTCCACTCTGGCTTGGCCCCCTGCAGTCATAGGCCCCAGGGAAGCTGCCTTCCACAGTGTCGCTGAGCCCCCTTGCACCTACGGACAGGGAGGCGGGCCCATCCATCTCCAGGACCCCTACTGTGACTACCAGCCCTGCTGGAGCAGTACCACCCATGATGCAATGCATTAGCGCACCTGGCCCAGGGCCCTCGCGCAGGAGCCATAGGGAGGGGACTGAGTTCCATGCTGCCCCCTTCAGACCAACTAGCAACATCTCCAGAGGTCCCTGGCTCCACCTCAAGCCCCTTGCGTCCCTGGCAATGAGCATATCAGCGCATCAGCTACACCAGCTGCCAAGCCCCTCACAGCATCCCAGCAGGAAAGCAGAGGTCGCACCCGACTTTCTACGGCCCTTAAGGCCTGGCATCACGAAGCCTCGCTGCCCACTGGGGAGAGTTGCCCGGCTGTACGGAGAGTGACCAGGCTCTGGGGACAGGATACAAAACACATCCATTAGGCCAATGGTGTCATCACCTTGTACCCCAGCCTTTTTGGGGATACACCTGAGACTGGAGGGCAGGAATAAGAGGACCTTGTCTCAAGCTCCAGTTCTACAGAACCTTGGCCTTCGCCTATCCATATCCTTGCCCAGCTGGCGGTAAGTGGGAGGCTCAGGGATCGCAATGATTTGCTACACACCTGGAGTCAGAAGGAAAGTCTACCAAGGTATCTTGCTGTTCCTCAGCAGGCAGGCCTATTGAAGAACCTCTTTTCTGCTGACACACACAACATACATACACTATCTGTATCAATGTCAGTAAATTCCTAATTGTTTTTAAAGTGAAAAGTAGAAATGTTCTATTCTTTCATTTTAAAACTTATCAAGAATATTTAATAAGTGACACATAATTTAAACAATAGACCTTAATTATCAATAGAATATACTTGTCGGCTCATCTCAGCTCTCTGAGTGGGAAGCAGAAGCAGAAAAAACCTTAAGGAAGTCAGAGCGGATGGCTGAGCTCAGGCAGTAAAGTGCCTGCATGTGGCCCAAGTCCCTCCCTAGTGACTTTCTTGATCTTTTTGTGTCTACAGTTCCCACAAGTTCAATAGATTGTTTTCTTTTTTTTTTTTTTTTTGCAACAAGGTCTCATCTGTCATCCAGGCTGGGTGGGTGCAGGGGCATGATATCCATTCACTGCAACCTCTGCCTTCCAGGCTCAAGTGATCCTCCCACCTCAGCCTCCAGAGTAACTAGGACTATAGGTGCACACCACCAGCCTAGCTAATTTTTTAATTTTGTAGAGACAAGGCCTCACTATGTTGTCCAGGCTGGTCTTGAACTCCTGGCCTCAAGTGATCCTCCCACCTCGTCCTCCCAACGTGCTAGGTTTACAAGAGTGAGCCACCACGCCTGGCCTGAACGATCGCTTTCTAACAGACAGGAGGGAAAGAAGGGCTACTACAGACAAACATGCTTAGACCGATGAGAACAAACACTTCAGTGTTACAGAAGAACCATGAAGAGGGGCACGACACGCCAAACGCAGGCTGTCTCTATGGCAACCCACAGCCTCTGGGGCCCCTCAAGCATCTGGCAGTTCACACACCCTAAGTGATGCTGTAGCATTAACTCCAGAAAAGGAAAGGTTCAACGGTGGGCAGCACCTTCTGTTTTAAAAGGCTCCAGAGCACAAAACATGCTTTAGAAAGATGTCTATTTTAGCCGGGCGGGGTGGCTCATGCCTGTAATCCCAGCACTCTGGGAGGCCAAGGCGGGCGGATCACTTGAGGTCAGGAGTTCGAGACCAGCCTGACCAACATGGTGAAACCCTGTTTCTACTAAAAATACAAAAAAAAAAAAAAACCCGGCTGGGCGTGGTGGTGCATGCCTGTAATCCCAGCTACTTGGGCAGCTGAGGCAGGAGAATCACTTGAACCCAGGAGGAAGAGGTTGTAGTGAGTACAGATGGTGCCGCTGCACTGCACTCCAGCCTGGGCGACAGGGACAGAAGGAAGGGAGGGAGGGAGGGAGAGAGGGAGGGAGGCTGGCTGGCTATTTCATAACAGTTAAAACATATTTTAAATATTTTTTGAAAAAAAATCCAACTCTTAGTATTTACAGGCTAAAAATCTCAGCCATGTGGAAACTTCAGCTCTTTAAAATGGCTCATTTCCTGAGTGCCCTGGACACCTAAAGTTTGGGGGTTTTTTGTAACAGCGTTATTGAAATATAATTCACATACAATTCACCTATTTAGAGTGTACAATTCAATGGCTTTAAGTATATTCAAAGAGTTGTACATCCATAGCTAAGCTTTCGATGCTAACGCTAGGATAGAGCTATCACTACCACCAACATTATCACTTGCTGAACACATCAATGGGCTAGAAGCTTCAAATTTTAAGGTACGGCAAGTTGAGGAGGACAAGGAGAGAATTACAGGAGAAGAAAAAAGAGAAGAGAAAAGAAAGAGGGCTAGAGAGAAGAAAGCAACATCCTCATGTGGAGCTTTTAACTATAAAAACCATAAAACTTTTGCAAGCATAGCAAGGTGGCCTAGGGCTCAAGATCCACCCAGAGCAATACCAACAACATAAAACCACAAAAGCCTTCTATAAGCCACTGCTTCACCTTCTAGAAGGCGAACACCCACATGTCAATCCACACACATTCAGGGGACCCACAGGTCATCACCAATCAAAACCCAACACACTTGTGAACCCAAGCCAGGACACCGCTCTCAGTCACTTTAGAATCCTTCTCTCCCGGGGTCTTAAAGACAACTCTCACCCCAACTCCCACCTTGGGTATATGTTTGGCAGACACCTGGCTTAAGCCAGACCTGTCCTTGGGCCTCGCACTAAATAGCAATGAAAAAACCAATGTAGAAAACATACACACTCATCACCACGGAGTTAAGAATAAAAGCAAGGTTTTCTCTTTTCAAATAGACGATTCATTCCAATAATCCGAGCACACCCTAGCAAGTCCAGGAATGGAAGAAAACTCAAGAGAGGAAAATGGAACTTTTTCCTGAGACCCAAAGTAAATATTTCCTGTCTGGGTTTGGTGCCACTGAACTCGTTTTCCCCGGGTCCTGCTTCTGCTCAGTTGTTCCAGGACTGGGCTGGGGCCATCCGCGATGTCCAAGTGTCACTCTTGAATGACTTGGTGTTGGTATTCCCAAGAGGCAAAGGAGGGAGGGGGCTAAGAAGGGGTGCCAAGGCCCAAGTAAGCAAGTATTCCTAGGGCCTTGAAAAAGGTGGGCTGGACGGGTGCAGTGGCTCACACCTATAATCCCAGTACTTTGGGAGGCCGAGACGGGCGGATCACCTGAGGCCAGGAGTTCGAAACTAGCCTGGCCAACATATAGTGAAACCCCATCTCTACTAAAAAATACAAAAATTAGCTGGGTGTGGTAGTGCACGCTTGTAGTCCCAGCTACTTGGGAAGCTGAGGCAGGAGAATCGCTTGAACCCAGGAGGGAGAGGTTGCAGTGAGCCGAGATCGAACCACTGCACTCCAGCCTGGGCGACAGAGCAAGAGTCCATCTCTCAAAAAAAAAAAAAAGAAAAGAAAGAAAGAAAAAAGTAAGAAAAAGGTGGGCTCCAGACCTGGTAGGCAACGAGGGTCCAGGGGTACCTGGTGTGGGGAGCACCAGCACACAGAGAGGATGAGCCCAGGTGTGTGTCCAGGCCCGCTCTAGCCTTTCCCAGGGTTTCTGCAGAGGTGAGTGCCACAGTCCTGGACACTGCCGCAGACGGTCCCCAGTCTGGGCAAGGGTGTGAGGGAGAGGCCTCTTGCCTCCACAGCCCTTCTCTTACCAGATTGCCGGCGCCCCTGGCGCACATGGGAGGACACCTCATCCTGGGAGGACCAAGCCTTCTTCAGCCGCTCTGGGCTGTAGCGGTATCGATTGGGATCTGCACCCAGGAGAGAGACGATCAAGCTTTTGATTCCCAGTTGGCCTTGGCCTACCCTAGACCCTGTCCATACCCAGCCAGACCTCTACACCCACCCAGCTCCAGGGCCAGGAGCCTCCAGAGCTCCCTCCATCTTCCAGCTGGGAGCTTCAGGCACCGAGAGTCCCACCACTCAGCAGGAGAGCATCCTTAATCATGTAGTTCATCCCCCAGCCCTTAACAGGAGGCCCCCGTCCTCCCTGCTCCTAGAATAAAATTATCAGGTAAAGCTTCCCCAGGATGCAGCCTGACCTAGCAATGTGCACAATTAGGGACAAAACAGGCAGAAAAGGGCACACTTACAATAGGAATCCATTTCCAAGATGGCTTCCTTGGCCTGAAGGGGAAGGAAATGCACCTGGTTATTACCTTACCATGTGCCGGCCTTCCCTGCCCATAGGACCTACTGTTGCTGTACAAGGACACCCTGCGGTGCTGCACCAAGGCCCGGAGCAACTGCTGTACTGACACTCACTGTCCACTGGAGCCCAAATCCAGAAGGTGAGCCCCCAGTGGACCTTGCAGAGCTGGCTCAGAGGAGCATATTCTCCCTGCACCCAGTCAGGAGCTAGGGGAACTTACCTTCTGGGGAATGGTGGCATGGTGGTTCTCTAGGATGAGCCTCTTGATGTGGTGAGTCCAGTTCCGTTTCTCCTCCACTGTCTTGGCCTGGGAGGACCCAAGGGAAAGGGACCCAGGGGTTATCATTACAGGCCTGAAGCTGTCTAGCATGGACAGTGCTTCCACCCAGGGAGAAAAAGTGGGGCCATGCTGGGGCCTCTGTGAGGTTAACCTGACTCCTCACTTTGACCCTGAGAGGTACCTGCAATGATCCCTGCCTTACAGATGGAGACACTGGGGCTTGGGGCAGCTAGGTGAGCAGAGGAGCCAGGAGTCCCACGCACGTGTCCCCTGGGCATCTTGTTCCCTAGCCCCTGAGCCCCACCTTCCCCTCACCTGGATGCTGTACTGCTGCTTGCTGTGCTTGTAGTGGGTGACGGTGAAGCACAGGGAGTCTCTGGTGCTTTCGATCAGCATCAGGGAGGAGCACTAGGGGCAGAGGAAAAGGACGGTCAAGCACAAGGTTGACAGCCTGGGGAAGCAGGGAGGGTGATCTCAGAAGGGTGGTGCTGCAGCCCCAAGAAGCAGACAAGAAGGGGAGCCCAGATCCTTTGGGAAGGAGAGAAGATGGCGGAGGAGATGGGGCAGGGCCTGGTTACCGGGATGTTGCCCTTGTAGACAAAGTGATCGCCCCGCTTCTTGGTGATAAGCAGCGTTTTGTCAAAGAGGAAAAAGGTCCTTTCATTGCGCACGCGATGCACGCGGAACGTGCCCTCCAGGACAAGCTCCCCGTAGGTGGTCAGGTCAGGCCCCTTCCAGTTGATGAGGAGTGACTGAATCTCCTGCAGCAGAAGGGCCCCAACCCCTAGAGTCAGGCCACTGGGGCCTTAGGAGGCTCTGCAAACCGTGCCACAAAGGCTCCCCCAATGCCACTGCCCAGCTCATCCCAGCAGGGTGGCCACAGTCCCTCTTCCCAGCCGAAGCCTGGCCCACCCAGCCCTGCCCCTCCCCCAGCCTCCCAGCCCCAGAGCACCTGGAGCCGGACTGCGTGCTCATGCCTCCTCTTCATGTCGTTGATGTACCAGGCCACACAGGTCATGGTGTCAATGGCATCCTCCACCACCTCAAAGCCATCCTCTTCTTCATCAAAATGCTTGGCAATTTCCTGCACGGAAGATAGAGGCTTAGGTACCCCTGACTCAAAGGCCCTGCCCTCCCCAGGCCCCAGGTGCTTGGGAGGACCAAGGAGCTACCTGGAGCAGCAAGTGGTACTTGAGGATGCGCTGGACTGGCTTCAGCAGGTAGGAGCCCAAGGGCAGTGAGTGCTGTAGCAGCTCCTGCCGGTCCCGAAAGAATTTGGCCTGCTGCTTGTCCCGCATGCATTCCGTCAGGGCGGCCACGGAGCTGGGAGTGGGAGAAGGGCCAGTCACCACCTGGGGAAGGCCTGGATGAGGAAGTGGGGGGCTCTGGACTCACCAGATGGCTCTGCCTTCCCTCTCACCCCAATTACTCACTTGGGGTAATTGTTGCAATACTGGGTGTAGATATCAAACTCTTGGCTCTAAGAAGAGATCAAAAATGGTGATTTCAGGGAGATTCTCATTTGACTGTAAAGATGGTGGTACCAGATAGGCCCCTGGCCCCCAGAGCATCCTCTGTCCTCTGTTCCCAAATGCCTACAGAGCCATCTTTATACCTATTTGTCAAGGACACCCCATCCACCCAACAGCCCTGGCTCCCCTCAGAACACCCTTCTCATTCAAGACAGAGCACCCAGCACTTTCCCTGGAAAGGGATCCCCAGGACTCAGATGTCCTCTTATGCTGGCAGTTCTTGTCTCTCTGAGCTCTCAGCAAGGTAGGACAGAGGCAAGGGCCCAGCCCTTCTTACCCTTTCCACAAAGCAGCTGGCCACAGCCACGGGGTCACTATTGCAGCTGTCCAGGTCTCTGAGGAGCTGGCTGGGTGAGGGAAGAGCAGCCACTGTACCCTCTGCAGAGGACAATGCCCCTCACTGCCCCCTCCCCAACCTCCCGAACCCTGACTGACAGCCAGCCCTATTGCTTTGCTAAAGAACTGGGGCTTCTAGCCTCAGAGGGAGTCCTGCCCCAGGCAGCAACCACAGAAAGTATCCAGCACAAAGCAGCCACAAAGCAGGAAGTCAGGAGACCTACAGGCTCAGCAAGCGGGAGAGGAAGGGGGGACCCCCATACCCACCTCAGGAGGACACAGCTCCTCTGCAGGCAGAAGGAGTCAAACACACAAAAGCAGAGGATTAAAGGGTGAAAGAGAGAGAATGAGGACTAGCAAAAGAGCCAGGGCACCCAAGATGTGGGACATGGGGAGAGACAGGTGAGTCCTGGCACCCCTAGAAACACTGCTGCCTGCCTCCTCCCTCTATGCTCCTCCTCTTTTCCCAACCCCTCACCATTGGCCTAAGTCCTCCCTGCACCCTGCCCTCCCAGACTTCTCTAGCTTACACAGCCAGAGCTCCCTCTGCCCATCTTAAGGGGCCTGGGAAACGAATCTTGCTGTCCTAGCACCGCTGTTCCCTCAAGCCCTGCCCCTCCAGAGCAGTGCACTTTCCCTGGGGAGTCTGTGGCCCCAGGCAGCAGACCCATGCCCTTTGCCCTGGCACAGCCCCTGGCCAGGCCTTATTTGGCTTCCCACATGTGTCTTGCCTCGGTTGTGCAATCCACTAATAGGTCAGATCATCTCCAGGGAGCCCTTGGGGTCAGTGGAAAGGAGGATAAGAAATTAAGAGATGTGCAAATGGAAAATGAAGATGAGAAGGATGGAGAAGCCACCCACAGGGAAGAGAATCAGTGTGCAAGGAAGGGCCCAGCAGCCCCCTGAGGGGGCACCGGCTCAGGCTGGACCCAATATGCACACACCCTCAAATTATCTCCCCGTCTGCCCTTGAGAGAAAGCACATCAGCCCAGGGCACAGAGATGGACCACCCTTCCCTGTCCTCAGAGATCAGGCCCCAGGCCCACATGTCACAGGCCCATGAGACCAGGGACATCCAGGGTTCCTCCCTAGGCCCTGAGGTGGGCCTCGCAGGCAGAACATGGTGAGTGTCAGGCCCATTCACACACCTGTTCAGTGCGTAGATGTTTTCTATGTTCCCAAAGAGGGCGCTGACCTGTTCTGGCTTCAGCAGCCCAGGTGTGTCAATGATCTTCAAGAGGTAGTCCTGCGTGGAGGGAGGTGGTCAGAACCTGGCCCCCGGCACAACCCTGCCCACTACCTTCCCTAGCCACACCTCGTTTCAGCCCTGCTGTGACACCACTTCACAGACATTGCCTACTGTGAGACAGCTTCCACCCCAAAATTCATGTCCACTTGGAACCCCAGAATGTGACTTTATTTGGAAATAAGGTCTTTGTGGATGCCATTAGGTAAGGATCTCAAGATGACTTCAGATAGGATTTAGGGTGGGCCCCAAATCCAGTGGCTGCTATCCTTATAAGAGGAGAGGGAGGACAAAGAGGGACACAAAGAAAAAGGTGACGGGAAGGTGCTGGGCCGCATCTCCAGGCCAACAATGTCAAAGACTGCCAGGACCCTGGAAGCTAGATGACAGGCATAGAACACCTACTCCCTCAGAGGCTTTGGAGGGAGCCAACCCAGCCAACACCTTGATTTTTGGACTTCTGGCCTCCTGAGCTGAGTGAGAATACATTTGCTGTTTTAAGCCACTCAGTGTGTGGTCATTTGTTAAGGCAGCCCTAGGAAACTAATCCACGCCCCGAGCCAGTGGGGCAGAGGGCTTCCTCAGTGGAAGCTACACAGCTGCCCTTCCGTGCCCTTCACCTACAGTGGCCCTGCAAGGTAGGTGTTGCTTCGTCTTACAGAGAAGGAACCTGAGGCTCCGCACGGCCAGGAAACAACAGGGCAGGGGATGCATGGGGCCAGGCCCAGAGCCCATGTCTTCACTCCATTCGGTCTCTGTGGCACAGGCTCTCTAGAGCCATCTTCCCAGGCAGGCTGGGGATCCACCCTCCCTATCAACGATGCTCACTCCTGCCAGCCCAAGCTACTGATCTGGCCCAAGGTTCTAGGGAAGCCTGAGGGGTCAACAGCTTTCACAGTGCAGTCAGTGAGGGTGGGAGACCCCAGTCCTCCAACTACTTTATGGGAAGCGGGTCTTTTGAGAGCTTCCCTCCCAGGGTGAAACAGGCTTCTGCTAGAACGCTGTGCCACAGGGCCCCCGACACGCACCTCCACGATGCTGCGCAGGTCCTGCACATACAAGCGCTCTGTCTCCACGATCTCCCGCACCACTCGGCCCAGGTAGCTGAGCTTGTGGTGCGCAGGCCCTGCCGCTGCCCGGCTGTTGAACGGGGAGAGGGGCCCCTTCACGTTCAACCAGCTGCTGGAGTTGTTGTTGCTGTTGGGGAGATGCCGGCCTCTCGGGGAGGCTGCCCCATTCTCGGCGGGAGGCTCAGAGCCGCTGGGTTCCTCCATGGCACTGCGACTGTCACGGGAGGAGCCCGACGAGGAGGTGGTAGAGGTCAGGCTCACCGGCCGCTCCTGGCTGCCATCCTGGTGGAGGGAGGTGGACACAGGCATCCTGGCATTGCTGCCTGGGGAGGGCACCCCGGGGAGATTCTGCAACAAGACAGACAGATGAAGGGTCAACCTCTGAATGCCCACGGAAACAGAACAGAGGGACGGTTGCCAGCGGTGGGGGCAGGTGGGGTGGGAAGGTATTGTTTAGTGGGTCCAGAGTTCAGTTTTAGAAGATGAAAAGCTTCTGTGGATAGACAGTGATGACAGTTGCACAATGATATGTGCCTACTGTCACTGAACTGTGCACTTAAAATGGTGAAGATGGTAAATTTTGTTATGTGTATTTACATTTAACACAATTAACAAAACAAAACTGAATCCCAAGAAGAGCCGTGCTCTCAGACTCTAGGAGCACTGATGAGGGTGCCCAAGTCCACCTGCCAGCACAGTGGTCCAGGTACGCTCTAAGGAATTCACAGGCCAGCCCCACTGCTGGGGCACAGTACTTAGTCCCTCAGAGCCTCAGCTCCTCACCTGTAAAATGAGGATGGATACAGCCTACCCCATGGCTGTGTCCTCCCAGATGAAGCCACCTGCTGTTCGTAAAGCTCTGAGCATGATGCCTGGCACAGGGTACGTGCTCCATACACCATCAATATGGTGATAATACTGGCAGTCGTCAAGAAGAACTTCTCAAGTGCCCACCTGTCTGTGGCCTGTGCTGGGGTCACTGTACAGGGATGGGCAAAGATCCGGTTCTTACAATGTTAAGACAAGACACATACCAGGGGTAATATTCTCCCCTAAGATTGCAAAACCTCAGGGGCACCAGCGGCTTCACCACGAACCTCAAACTTTCTGGATACTGACTGGCTGAGCCAGCATTATCCCCCGGCTCCACAGCCCCACCCCAGCACCTGGTACAGGCTGCCTCTGACTCATCCCAGGCCCCAGGAAATTCCCCAGGGCTGAGCCATCAGTGAGTCTCTGTAAGCTCCCGTTGGCACAGCTGGGTGGGGGCAGCAGAGAAAGCAGTAAACTGCACTCAGGTGAGGCAAACAGAGCCTCAGGTGGACTTTATTCCCTAAGCAGATGGTGTGGCTCACAGGCAGGCCCACCTGGAGCAGCCAGGGGACGGAAGGGTGGAGTGGCCAGACTACTTCAGGCTGTAGCCTTCGGGAAGGACAGGGACACCCATGCAAAACCCATGCCCACCCCAAAGAGCTCACCAATGCCACTTTCCAGAGTACACATTTCATTGCTATTTCACAGGAAAACAGTAAGTTCCTGGGCATCCCTGCCACCCCTACTGACCCGAGTCTTCTACCCCTAGCTCTAGCGCTCAGAAGTAACTAGACCCCAGACATGACCAAAGGGCAGAGGCTTGAGCTACAAGGAGAAAAATCTAGAAGCTGCCATTACTCTGGGAAACCTTGGCACTGGCCCCTGGTTTTCTGTGCCTCTGCCTGAACCTGGAAAGCAACACCCCTGGGTCTCTGGCTTTTGCAAATGTTCTCTCTGCCTCGGCGTAGTCTCGTCCCCATCCACCCCATATGGTACCATCCCCCAACCTATGTAATTTACATCCAATCTTTAGGTCTCCGATTAGACGCCACCCCCTCCAGGAACCTTCCAACATCCCCCAAACCTGGGGAACTCTTTCTGCGTTCTCTTACTACCTCCCAGGTTTCTCCTACTGTAGCACTCGCCTGAGACAGTGTGACTAGTTTGAGACCCTCTGCCCTACACCATTAGTTACTAAAAAGCAGGGGTCTTAAGGGCCAATTTAACAAATGAACAACAATGGTGAACAAATTGATGCTTTTACTGAGGTACAGATCAAGCGCCTCAAGACCTACTTACCACCTGCCTACTAAACTGGCCAGGATGCTCTGGAGCACAGCACTTTGTCACTGTGTCTCACTGGAGGGGGTCACCTCCAAAGGGCTCTGTATGAGCCTCTCGACTTGCAGATGGGGACTCAGCGACAGCCCAGTGCTCCCCTCCGCAGCGCAATGCAATGCCAGGAGGGCTAATTAGCAGGATCATTTTGGTAAAGCTCTTTGAGCTGCTCAGAGGAGAGCCCCCCGGGAATTGTAGGGCTGCTGCTTTTTCCTCCCTCCTCAAAAGGGCCTTTACAATTAATCAGCTATGCCTTTTACAGAACCAGCAGGCAGGGCAACACCATGTCATTCCAGCACCGACAGACAAAAACCCAAGCTCCAACCCAGCCCTTAACCCCCAGCCCTGTGGCACTCTGATGTCCTTCAAAGCGCACTGCAGTCAGGCACCCCACCCACCCACCACCACCACCATCCCAGCAGGGAACAAAGGGGCAGGGATTTACAGCCTAAGACCTTTCCCAGATCACATCTGGGGTCAGTCAGCTTCTCTGGGGAAGCTAAATGGAAACGGACCCACTCCCAAATGGATTTCACAGCCAGCCAGTTCACAGCCTTAAAGCAAAAGATTACTCACAGCCCCACCCCTACCCCAACACACACACAATTAGGGAGATTTGTCTCTAAAAGGGACCTTTTGAGGGTCCCTCTTTGGGGATCCCACTGCAAGAGGATAGCAACATAAGCACACTTCAAACCCAGAAACTAATATGTCTTTTCTACTTGGAGAAGTTTTCTCTCTGATTGACCATAGGCTACCTGTCTGCAAACTAAGCTCATATCTCCTAAGGCTAAAACAAAGCATAACAGCCAACCGCTAAAATACTCTAAGCGCTATGTACGTAGTAAAGTGCCTAACCCCTTGCAACAACTCCAGAAGGTGGGTTCTATTACTACCCTCGTTTTATACATGCAGGCACTGGAGGCCACAGAAGTAGTAAGTGGTAGAGCCTGGACTTGAACTCAGGCACTGAGGCTCTAGAGTTCATGCTCTCCTGCCCAGTGCCTCCCTAACGGACTATACACCAGCCAGGGCCATAAGCAAAGGACTGGTCACAGACCTGGCTGCCATGGCTTTGCTTCAGCATAAGCTGCAGGGGACATATGAAGACCTGAAGGATTGGGGCTTATGACATGACACTCGGAAGGACTGAGTCAAGATTCCTTAAGGCAGTTTTTGGACCTGCTACTATGTGACCTTTGGCCATTCACTCTCCGGCTGGAACAATATGGTAAAATACAGATCCCCGGTCAAAGGATCACAGGTCATGGGTAAGCAGAAAGGAAAAGGGAGAAAGCATGAGGTCACCAGAATTGGACTATAAACTTTTTGGATGACGAGAGAAGCCCTGTAGTGACCAGGAGACCCAAGATCACAAGACTCTCTCTCTCCTGGGCAGGAGGACTTGCTGGAAAAGAACCAAGAGCCCAAGACAGGGAGGGATGAAGAACAAACGAGGCACTGAGTACAAAGCAGGACACTAGTGCAGACTGTCAGGAGGCACTGTTTGATGGTGACGGATAAGAGGCATCGCTCTCAATCGGAGTGCATTCTGAGTGCATCGCACTCAGCTGGAGTGCATTCTGGCCCTAAGACACCGGATTGGAACCATTATGTGTGTGTAGCTCAGACTCCCACAGAGACAGTTAAAGTGCCTCCCCTCGTGCTCCCTGGGCGAGGCCAGCCTTTCCTTCCTACCTGAGGAGCACCACTCCATACCATAAGATTCCCCCAAGCCAGGATGAGAACTCAGGTCTTCAAACACATCCTGGAAGACCCTGTCTGCTAGGGAAGTAGGAGGCCAGAGAAGGAGGTGATGAGGCAGGCAGCAATCAAACCCTCAAACCAGGTACCCAAGCCTACCCCATCCTACCAGATACGGGTCTCCAGTTCTCCTAAGTATGCCCCAGCCATGACCTCTTCCATCTTGCAACATGAATCAATCCAGTCAGTCATCAATCAGTGAATCAGTCTTCTGGAAAACTCACTTTCTCGGCCAGGCATGATGGCTCACGCCTGTAATCCCAGCACTGTGGGAGGCAGAGGTGGGCAGATCACTTGAGGTCAGGAGTTCGAGACTGACCAGGCCAGCATGGTGAAACCCTGTCTCTACTAAAAATACAAAAATTAGCCGGGCATAGTGGCAGGTGCCTGTAATCCCAGCTACTAGGGGGGCTGAGGCAGAAGAATCGCTTGAACCCGGAAGGCAGATGTTTCAGTGAGCTGAGATCACGCCACTCTACTCCAGCCTGGGTGAGAGCACGAGACTCCATCTCAAAAAAAAAAAAAGAAAAGAAAAGAAAAAAGAAAACTCTCTTTCTCAAGTCCTATACTTGTGAAACCTTCTTTGATCAGATCCCCAAAGACTTTTCTTTTTTTGAGACCCTGTCTCCCTCTGTCACCCAGGCTGGAGTGCAGTGGTGCAATCACAGCTCATTGCAGCCTCGACCTCAAACGATCCTCCTGCCTCAGTCTCCTAAAGTGCTGGGATTAACAGGTGTGAGCCACCATACCCAGCCAAGCTTTCTTTTTGATGGGCCTAAGAAGCAGCTCAGACATATACCTTTAAGGATCCAGGGGCAGAAGAGCGGGAGAGAGGGAGGTTTCTTTTTTTTTTTCTTTAAATTTAAGCCTAAACCACACCCTTCCTCCACCCACACCTGTCCTCTGGAGGAGCTTCCCTGAATATTGCAGGTGCAGAGGCAGGCAGGCTGCAGCAGGTCCCTGGATTCCCAGCACAGCAGACTGGGGCCACGTCCGTCCCCTCCCCACTACACCTCAGCACCATGCCCCATTCTGACCCAACAGGAAAGAAAAAAGGGACACCCTTATAATCCACAACAGCCTCTGTGTTCTGTCCTCAGGTCTCCTGTCACTGAGGCAATGGGACCCTGCTCCTCCCCCATCCCACAGGGTTATGGGGAGCCTTCTGGAACTCTGTGTCTCTGGTCCTGGGGAATGCCCAGGAGTCAGCCCACTCCCACTGGCCCTCCCTCCCAGGCCAGTGAGCTGAGGACAAGGTAGTAGAGGGGAAGAGGACACTTGGGGATGAACCCTCTGGTGGGCACACCAGAGACTCCCCAGAAAACATTCTGGTTCAGAGGCTGATGTCATCATTTCATCCACTGCCCTTCACCCCACACTCAAGAATCAGAAGCCACACCACACCACAGCTGCTTTGGAGCCAGGCAGAAAATGAGCAAGGAGGGTCCCCAGGGGCAGCTGCTCCAAAGGCCCCAGTCGGGGAGGAATCCACACAGCACCTGCACACAGGGAAAGTCCTCGTGGCCAGGCGCAATGGCTCATGCCTGTAATCCCAGCACTTTGGAAGGCCAAGGTGGGCAGATCACCTTTGGTCAGGAGTTCAAGACCAGCCTGACCAATATGAGGAAACCCCATCTCTACTAAAAATACAAAAATTAGCCAGGTGTGATGGCATGCACCTGTAATCCCAGCTACTCGGGAGACTGAGGCAAGAGAATTGCTCGAACCCAGGAGGTTGCAGTGAGCCGAGATCGCACCACTGCACTCCAGCCTAAGCAACGAGCGAAACTCCATCTCAATAACAAAAAAAGAAAGGAAGAAAGAAAGTCCTCGCTCGGGGATGGCGATGGCGCAGCTCTCCTGTGTGGCCTTCATCCCTCAACTACATCATCTGCTAAATATTCCAAGGGCTCTCAAAGCCAGGGTGGCCCAGCGGCTTTTGTCCTTCCCCCAAACAATCCCCACGACGGCACTTTCAGAATATCTTCAAAAAGGGTGCCAGAAGGAAGCAATAGAGAAAAGCTATAACTTTTCCAGAAAAAACAGTGTGGGAGCAATGTGAACTTCCAGAGAGAGATCTCTCTCAACTAAGATCTCAACTAAAGATGGTGAAATCCCTCGGCTGTGCTCTTACCCACAGCTCGGCACCACTCTGGGCCACCTGGCTCCCGAACTGTCCCCAGAGGCCCAGCTCTTGCCTGTGTGTTCCCACTGCTCCCCGCACTCTAGGGGCTCTCCTGGGGGAGGGGAGGACCCCCTCCTAGGGGACCCTTGCCCCCTTTCCCAGCAGTTTCCTCACTCTGACCCCTCCCATCCCTCCTGGAGATTCAGCAGCCCTGAGTACCATAATAAAGCGCGAGAGCAGGCTCCCCGGGGAGTGACTTTGTGTGCATGTGAGCAACGTGACTGCCTGCAGAGGCTGTGCCAACAGTGTGACCAAGGTTTCTGGGCCACCCAAACCCAGCCCAGCTGGCTCAAATTCATTTTCCCTCGGGCATGAATTTTCCCACCACCTAAGAGCAGCAGGGCCCCTGCAGTCTGGCTGGGTCCCTGCAGCAGGACCACAGCTGCCAGGAAGGAAAAGGATTGTGTGTTGCCAGGGGAGCCCTCCCACATGGACTCCAGGAGAAAGTCTGGGCCTGAAACTGAAGTCCAGAAAGTTCCCTCGGCCTGGTCTTGGAAGGAAAGGAAAGCCAGGCACCTAGCTCAGAGGGAGGGCTGTTCATCCACACCCCCCTGTCCCCACCTCCCCAACATGTGCCCATGTTGTCTCTCAAACCTGGAATGTGTCCCCAGACCCTCTGCCTATACACATTTAGCAATCACCTCCTTCAGAAAGGCCTCCTCAACCATTTCCCAACATATACACTAGTGTAAGCTGAATAACGCCCCCGCCCAAGGATATCTACAGCCTGACCCTCAACCTATGAATGTCACCTTATATAGCAAAAGGGACATAGAAGGCATATGTGATCAAATCTAGGATCTTAAGATGGGAGATTATCTGGATTAGCCAGGTGGGCCTGATGTGATCATAAGCGTCCTCATAAGAGGAATCCGGCAGGAGTCAGGGTCAGACAGAAGCAGACAAGAAGCTGGGAAAAGGGGACAATAAAAGCAGAGGGACAGAGAGAAGGGAACTGGAAAATGCTACACTGCTGGCTTTGAAGATGGAGGAAGGGGCCACAAGCCAAGGATACAGGCAGCCTGGGAAGCTAGGAAGGGCAAGGAAACAAATTCTGCCCTGGATCCTGCAGAAGGAACCCAGCCATGCAAACCCAGTCTGACTTCTCATCTCCAGAACTTTAAGACAACAAATGTGTGTTGATTTAAGCCACTAAGATTGCAGAATTTGTTACAGTGGCAATAGGTAATATACTCCTCTGAACTCAAAACACCCTATCACTTAAAGCATTGGTCTTGGGGCTTGATATGTACATGCATCTCTTCTGGACAATACAGTAAAACCCAGTGGGCTGGGCCTTCTTTCCCATACCTTCCCTTCAGCCCCAGAGAGCAAGGCACATTAGGTGTTCAATAAATGCCTGCTGGAAGGACTCTGAGATGGTGCCTGGATAAGCTCACCACTCACACAGTCAAGAGAAAGGTAAACAGTGGGTGAGGTCAAGACCAAAGCCAGTTCCTCCTAGCCTAATGAGTCTCCACATTAGTCACTGCCAGCAAGTTTCCCATCAACCAAGAAGCGCCAGGATTGGTGACTGCTCATTCACCCCGGTAGTCCCATCCTACTTGGCCCCAGACAGGGAGCTAGAGCATGGCATAGCTTCCCCGCTGGGCTACATACTAGGTGACCAGCCACAAGAGACTGGGAGGAGGGGGAAAGTGGCCAAGTTTAGAAAAGGGGCTGTGATGATCTGGTCTCCCTGCAAAAGTCCCAGGAAAAGCAGTTTGCCAGGAAGTTTCATGTAAACATATGCTAAAGCCAAATGCGGGCAAGTGTTGTTGATTATAAATTGCTCTGGTTCACAGCCAGTGTAGAGGTCACTTGGCTGCCAGCACAACTTGTCACTATGCAATGTGCCCCAAAAATGGAACAGCCAAAGAAAGCCCTAAAAGGTGTTACTAGAAATTACCCCCTGGAAATCAGACAGATCCAAAGTTCCCAGAGGCCCCACCTCCCTCATCTTGAGGTCAAAAAGGTTCACAGGACCGCTGCTACTTACCAGCAAAGTTCAAGAACCCAGCCCTGCAAATTTGCCATCTTTCCAGCCTCATCCCCATTTCAGCAGCTGCTTCTTTTGAGGCCTCTAGGCTGGAGGAGGGTGGGCGGGTAGGAGGAAGCTGCATTTTACTACTGCCTCAGGTTCAAAAGTACTGGAGAATCTCAGTGGGAACCAAGTGGGTGTGGAGGGGCCCCACTGGGTCCCTCTGCTTCCTTGGCAGAAAAGAGAATATGCACAGATGCAGTGGAGCCCACAGAGGTCAAATGCAGTAAACTCATCCATAGGCTGTGGAGTCAGGCAGACCCCATTTGACTTCCAGGCCCTCCACTTTTCCTGGCTGTATGTGGCCTTGGGAAGTCACTTCACCTCACCAAGCTTCAAGTTCCTCGTGAGGAAAATAGGCACAGTAAGAGTGCCAACCTGACTGGGTTGTCTCCAGGGTTGAGATGATACAAGTAAGTAACCCGTACATCTGACATAGAGTAAGCCCACCGAGAACGGTGGTGGTGGTGATGATGATAACGGATAATCACTTATTTGTTCTGCAAGCATCAAGACAATGAGATTTTTCTGCCTTGTATCTATCATGTTTGACCCACATCTCAAATTAATAATAATGATACAAGTTAAACTTGGTGAACCAGCATGACCTAACCTTCCCCCACCACCCATGTGTTTATCCATCTTCTATGATCTCAACATCAATATAGACCATGATCTTCTAAGGGCAGACACACAGCAGTTCAGCTGGAAAGGAAAAGTAGTCTGACACCCATACCCAATAGGAGGTCAAGCCAAGAAATGAAGTATTAAGTGAGCCTGAATCCCTCAGCTATAGCAGAAAGGGCACATTCCTCTGGGATCCACACGGAGAGACGGCATATACTACCAGGAGCTGGAGAGGAACAGGGCCAGGGAGCACCGCAGGACTGAGCAAAAGCAGAAGTTAAGGCAACTTGAGAGAGCAAAAGCACAAATAAGTGATTAACAAAAACCATCCTTGACACTGGTCCTCGGGTTTTAAACCCATCTGCAGGGTAGACACCTGGGAGGGCCAGGGCATAAGACAAAACAGCAAGGTACTGGGAAAGGCTCTAGTGTGGACCCATTCCTAAGTCACAAGGAATATCAAAAAAAGGAAAAGCAGAAGAACGTGTATGAAAGAGCCCAGGGACTACAGCCAGCACTCCTCCAAACTACCCTAGCTCTGCCTAGCCACTGCATGATCAGGAGCAAGTCGGTGGGCTCTTTGTGCCTCAATCTCTCACTGATTTGAAGATCACCCTAGTAATCTTCCAACCTAAGCTGTTTACCAAGCACCTACTGTGCACAAAGACATCATGGCAGCCCTGCAGTTAGGACAAGTCACACACAGACTCCACTCTTCAGAGCTTATATGCTATAAGGCAAAACAAGACAAGGCATCTGTAAGAAAAGGAGGGAGAGAATCCAGGCATGAGCAGTATAGGAGTTCAAGACTGCCTCCAGTTTGGGAATTCATTCAACATGAATGCCAGGCCCTGGGGATATCACATGAAAAAGACATTGTCCCTGTCTTTGAAGAACTTGAACTTCAGAAGGAAAAATGGCCATATAAACAGAGTATTCACAAAACAATGCCTTGAGTCCTAGTATAAAAACATGAATAAATAAACTGTGCTAACAGAAGGAGTAGCTAGTGCTACCTGGGGGACCAGGAAGCTTTCTAGGAGGAGGTGACATCTTAGCTGAGTCATAAATGATGAGTAAGCTTTTGCCAGGTGAAGAGATCTGAGTGCATTTGCTGCCAAGAGAGCAGCTGAGTCCTGAGAGGACCCAGACCACCCCCACGCCCCGGGCATCTGGCAACAAGAGGCCAGGCTGCAAGGCAGGCCAAGGACAGATGGAAGGAATCCACGTGGCTTTGTGGGAAAGGACAGATCCAAGCCAGGTCTGGAAGAACAACTACCAAGACATGTGGAAATGGGGCTCCATGAGATGAGGTGTCAGAATGTGCCCTAAAAAGGTCCAAACCATGATATGGGCTGTGGCTGCAGGTGTCCCTAGAGCCAAGGAGTGTTCAAGAAGAATGCAGAAGCCCAGGAAGGTGCTGGCTGTTCAGAGACAGCTTCAAGGAGGAGCGAGAGATCGAGGAACATTGGCTAGAAAAAAGAATGAGACCCATTCCAACCCTTGTAAAGAGGGAAGAAATGAGACCCAATAGAAATGTCAAGAGATGAAGCTACATTTAAATTAACTGCCTCTAGGAGCAGGAAGAGAACACCTACTCTAGAAAACTGAGATGCCAGTTCTTAAATGGAAGAAATCTCTCAGTGGGATTTCAGGCCAGCAGCTCTCAACTGGGCTGGGGGAGGAGTTTGTGGGCATCTTACTACCCAAGGGTTTTTTCCTTCCCCTAGTTCTCACTTTCCCTTCCCAAGCCCATCAGAATGGTGGCTTGGAGGCAAAGCTGCCAGGGCAATTCCCTAAAACACAACTCCCTTCCCAATTCCAAGCATGAGCTTCCAAACCCAGAAAGTTATGTAGACAACCCCGGCCTTCCCCCTCCCTCAGGCCTCGCCTCTTCTTCGAAGGTGATACAGCAAGAGAAGAGCTCCAACACACCCCCCTTCTTTGCCCTGGGCTCTGACCTTGGGCTTGGTGCCTGACCCAGAGAAGTTAGGAAAGTGGATTTTCCAAAGCAGACCTTATGGACTCACACACACACTCACACACGTGTAAATTCCCAAAGGCAGCCAGCCCTTCAGCCAGCAGGGCCACAACACACACTTCCCCTATCCTACAGGGCCCAGGGGGCCCCTCTGTACCCATAGCTCCTTCCCCCATCCCCCATGTTCCCCGCTTCCCCTACTAAGGGGCCTCACCAGAGACGCCTAAGAAACTCATCCAACCAGTTCCTGGGTAGAGGAGGGGCACTTCCTGCCTCAGCTGGGAGGGTACATGGACCAGAATTCAGACCAGTGGGGCAGTATTACCCAATCGCAATTCTGGGGTGCACACGTGTAGAGACATGGCCCAGGAAGCAGCATCTACTCCTTGAAAAGTGAGGCCTTGATTTGCGGTCAATCTGCCCCGACCTCCATGCTCCTGCTGCTCTGAACTATGAAGTGGTGGGTGCCAGGGTTGGGGTCTGCTGCCCACCAGGGAGGAGAGAGAGCAGGGGAATAACCTCCTTTCAACTGCTCTACCAGCTGACGCTTGGTTTGATCCAAAACAACCACCCTCTGTGGATTCTGGGAAAAGGAAACATCAGGAAGAAGTGGGAGATTAACTCTGCTCTGTGTGTGTATGTGTGTGTGTGTGTGTGTGTGTGTGTGTGTGTGTGTGTGTGTGTGTGTGTGTGTGTGTGTGTGTGTGTGTGTGTGTGTGTGTGTGTGTGTGTGATTAACTCTGCTGTGTGTGTGTGTGTAGGGTCCTACATGACCTTCTCTAACCAACCAACTCCAAATGTTCAAGACAAGAAGTCCCCCTGAAGGCCCCAGCAGAACCATTTACAGTTGCCACCCAAAGGGCTGTCTTTCTGTCACCCAGCCACATGACAGTCCACTAAGAAGAGCAGCTCACCTATGCCTGCTCCCTTTATGGTCCTCAGTGTCTAACCCACAAGGGAAAAACCTGCCTTTTACCCCAAAGCCTGTGATTGGCTGGGTTTCCCAGGGAAAGTCCGGCAAGGCTTAGAGGCCCCCCATCCCACCCCATTCCCATCCCCTGGCCTGGCCCCAGCCGGGTACCTACCGCTTTCCTCAGGAGAGCTCCCATCCAGGCACCACGAGGGTGGCGAGGGGCCGGGCAGCCGCATTGTCCCCAGCACCGGCAGCCCAGCAGTTAACAGGCTTGGTGTGAGCAGCGAGCTGCCACCAACAGCCTCGGGAATTAAAGCGCCCGCCGCCTCCTGCAAAACTTCGTCAATAAATGTTCTATTCAGAACCAGTTCCGCGTGTGGGTCATACTTTCTGCATTTCTCTCATTCCTGATTGCTGGGGGGCCCTAGCCCAGGAAATGCAACTTCCCGACACAGGTTGGGAATGCAGGTCCCCGCTGGGTAGGGACCCAGGCCACAGCCCTGGGAGGTGAGCACCACAGGGCTAAGGACCTGTACAAACCTCCAGCAATTAAGCACAGGGGATACTAACTGCAGGAATCAAATACTGAAGACTTCAGAACAAAGCCAGATCATTCAGCAGCACAACAATGCTCTGTTTATGCAGCACCTCCCCCATCCCAGGCCCTCGAGGCTGAAGGATAATTAACCCTTCTGCCCTCACAATAGTGGGGGCAGAGAGGAAGGGCAGGTGGCCATCCCTATTTTACAGGTCAGGAAACTGAGGCACAAGTGGCTCTCCGAATGCCTGGCTGAAATAATCTCAGCTAGCATTTATTTGAGTATACCAGACATAGGGCAAAACACGTTCTCTACATAATCTCCTCACAACACTCCGGTACCCAGGGCCATACAGTCAGGGAAGTAGGGGAGCCAGGGTTTGCTGGAATCCACACACCCTGTGCCTTTCACCATTCTCTCCACAACCTCCCACAGGGCCCAAGAGACGGAGCCAAGAAGGCCATCTCTCACCCTACCTCATAGGAATGCTCTCACGCACTTTTTGCTTTTTTAAAAGTAACACTTTTTGCTCACAACAAGTTCCTAGAGTATGGGGCAACCTCAGAAAGGAGCCAAATAGAGTCACCTGGGAATTCATAACTCACCGGTAGAAGCCTCCAAAAACGGTACATAACCAGCAGTAGGCAAACCCAAGACACAGGCCTTCCTTCACCCACACACTCTTCCCGCGGGGTGTACCAACCTGCACGAGGTCTCAGTGAGTAGCAAGTATCCCAAGCTGTTTTCTCTGAGTGTTCTGTTGCCTCAACTCAGTAACAACCTCCTAGAGGTAAGAACCAGGTCTTCCAGCGTTTTGTGCTCTTTTTTCCCCCAGGTCCTCTGGCACTCAAATCCCTACTTCTCATTTTGGCCACTGTGTAAAAACATGCCAGAAGGTGGAAGCACACAGGATGGATGGTATTTTGGGGGCTGTTGTGCTGGGAGAAAAAGGCATCCCCAACGGGAGCACAGACATTAAGTTTGGGAAGGGAAGGCCAAGCTGTTCACCTCCTCTCTGCTACCTGGTCATACCCAGCCCAGAAGAAAGCTTCAGAATCATGGCTGGGATGACTTCCTGTGTGAAAACAAGACTACTCAAATTCACTCACATTTATTGACAGTATAAACCATGTGCCACATGCTAGGGACACAGCAGTGAATAAGACAAATCCTCGTTCTCATGGAGCTTACATTCCAGTGAGCAAGACGGCCACAAAAAGGTAGACAAACAACTAATACATTTTTGGAAAGTGTAAGTGCTATGAAAAAGATAGAGGAGGGAAAACACAGTATGAGTGAGAGATGGGAATTTCCACTAGCTAGGGAGGCCTGGGAAGGCATTAGAGAGGTGACTCTAGGGCAGAGACTTGTAAGAAACAGCCGGACATGCGAAGCTTTGGGGAATGAGCCTTTCAACAGTCTTTTCCTCTACCCCACCATAGCCATCCACTCACACGTCTCATATGCCCTAGACCTCATCATCACCAATAAGTGCACGCTTCCAAAACCTTGCTTTGAAGTATCCCATCCTCTGTAACCACTGAAGAGGAACCTGATACAGAAATTTCAAACCACACAAGGAAACAAATCAACATAAGGAAGTCAGAAAATGGAACAAACTGGCACTCAACTAGAAATTAAAGAATAGGTCTACAAAAGATGTTTAAAGATGAAAAGCTTAAATGATTGGAAATATAAAAGAGATAAGAATCTTAATAAAAGAAGATGATAGTATAAGGGGGTAAGGAAAAGGCCAATTAGAAAAAGCAATACATTAAAATAAAATATTCAATATTGAAATTTAAAACCCAATAGTTAAATAGAAAATTAAACACAGCTAAAGAGAGAATTAGTTAAGTGAAAGATAAACTGAAGAAATCATCCTGAATTTAATTCAAAGAAATAAGATAGGAAATATAAACATTAATAGACTTAGAGGTCCACAGAGAAAAAAAAGGAAATGGGGGAAGGTGCAAATTTCAAAGAGATAATGTGTATTAACTTTCTAGAACTAAGGATAGACTTTAGTCCTCAGATTGAAGGCACACACCAAGCTAAACTTCAAATAAGCCCACATTCAGACATACTGTATGGAGTATAAATGCAGAACACCAAAGACAAAAAATATCTTAAAGGATGATAAGGAAATGTCATGAACTATATGCCAATGAATTGGATAACTTTGGTGAAACAGACAAATTTCTAGAAGGGCACAAACCGCTGACAGATTTAGAAAGAAAAAGTCTAAACAAGAGATTAAATTAGTAACTTTAAAACTTCCAATAAAGAAAAGCCCAGGACTAGACGGCTTCCCTGGTGAAGTCTACCAAACATTTAAAGAATAATTCATATCAATTCTTCACAAACTCTCACCCCACAAAAAAACAGCAGGAAATACTTCCCAACTCATTCTATGAGGCCAGTACTACCCTGCTATCAAGACCAGACAAGATATCAGAAAAAAGAAACCCACAATCCCACACTCCTTATGAATATAGACACAAAAATCCTCAATAAAATACTAACAAATTGAATCTAGCAACCATAAAAAGGAATATACACTATGACCAAGTGGGATTTATCCCAGAGAGGCAAGACTAAGTTAACATCTAAAAATCAATTAAAATAATTCAAGTTGATAATAGGATAAAGTGTAAAAATCACCTGATCACTTCAATACACACAGAAAACAATTTTGACAAAATCCAACACTCTCCTATGATAAAAATGCTCAACAATCTTGGAAGAGAAGAGAATATCCCCAACCTTACACAGAGCACCCATGAAAAACCCACAGGTACATCATACTTAATGGAGAAAGACAATGCTTTTTCACTAAGATTAGTAAGAAGACAAGGATATCCAGTCTTGCCACTATATTCGATATTGGAGATCTAGCCAGGGCAATTAGACAAGAAAAAGAAATAGAAGAGATCTGGGTTGAAAAGGAAGAAATAAAACAATCTCTATTCATAGATAACATGAACTTGTATATGGAAAATCCTAAGTAATCTACTATAAAACTATAAGAATCAATAAAAGTGTTCAGCAATGTACCAGAATACAAGATCAAAACACAAAAATCTATTTTATTCCTGTACACTAGCAATGAGCAATCATAAAATGGAATTAAGACTCCCATTTATAATAGCAGCAAAAAGAGTAAAATACTTAGGAATATGTTTAATGAAAGAAGTATAAGACTTGTATGCTGAAAACCACAAAACACTGTTGAAAGAGAAATTAAAGAAGACCTAAAAGACATTTCTTGTTCATGGAATAGAACATTTAACATTGTTAAGATGGCAATACTCAACAAATCAATCTAAAGATGCAATACAATCTCTATCAAAATATAGTTGATTTTTTTTTGCAGATATTGACAAGCTGATCCCAAAATTCATATGCAAAAGCAACGGACCCAGAATACCCAAAACAACCTTGAAAAAGAACCAAGTTGGGGGGCTCACACATCCTGATTTCAACACTTACTACAAAGCTATAGTTATCAAGACTATATGGTACTGGCGTAAGGCAGACATAGATCAATGAAAGAGAATTGAGATTACAGAAATAAAACAACATATTTATTGGCAATTGATTTTCAGCGAGGGTGCCAAGACAATTCAATAGGGAAAGAATAGTCTTTTCAACAAAAGGTGCTAGATCTTCACATGCAAAAGAATGAATCTGGACACCTATTTCAAACCATATACTAAAAAGTCAAAATGGGTCATAGACCTAAATGTAAGAGCTAAAACTATCAAACTCTTAGAAGAAAAGATAGGAGTAAATCTTTATGAACCTGAGTGAGCAATGGTTTCTTAGGTACAACACCAAAAGCACTAGCAACTAAAGAAAAAATAAATTGTACTTCATCAAAATTTTAAACTTTTGTGTTTCACAGCACACTACCAAGAAAGTGAAAAGACAAATCACAGAATGGGAAAAAATATCTGTAAATCGTATACTTGACAATTAACTTATATCCAGAATATATAAAGAACTCTTGGCCGGGTGCGGTGGCTCAAGCCTGTAATCCCAGCACTTTGGGAGGCCGAGGCAGGCGGATCACGAGGTCAGGACATCGAGACCATCCTGGCTAACAAGGTGAAACCCTGTCTCTACCAAAAATATGAAAATTAGCCAGGCGTGGTTGTGGGTGCCTGTAGTCCCAGCTACTTGGGAAGCTGAGGCAGGAGAATGGCGTGAACCTGGGAGCGGAGCTTGCAGTGAGCCGAGATCGTGCCACTGCACTCCAGCCTGGGCAAAAGAGCGAGACTCCATCTCAAAAAAAAAAAAAGAACTCTTACAACTCAATAATAAAAAGACAATTCAATTTAAAAATGGGCAAGTGATCTGAAGATATTTCTCCAAAGATGCTATACACATGCCCAATAAACACATGCAAAGGTATTCAACATCACTGACTTTGGGAATGCCCCTGGAACCATAATTAATACTACTTCATACCCACTAGGATGGCTCAAATCAAAATGATGGACAATAACAAGAGTTGGTAAGGATCTGGAGAAATCAGAACTGTTGTACACTGCTGGTAGGGATGAAAAATAGTTAAGCCTATTTGGAAAACAACTTAGCAGTTCCTCAAAAAAGTTAAACATAGAGTTACCTTATGACCCAGCAATTCTAATGCTACATATACACCTTAGAGAACCAAAAACATATGTCCACACAAAACTTGTACATCAGAGTTCATATCAGCAGTGTTTATAATAGCCAAAGAGTGGAAACAACTCAACAGAACATCAGCTGATGAACAGATCAACAAAATGTATGACACCCATGCAAAGGAATATTATTCAGCAGGAAAAAAGAATGAAGTACTGATACATGCTACAAATGGGTGAGCCTTGAAAACATCAGGCTAAATGAAAAAAGACAGTCACAAAAGATTACATATTGTATGATTCCATTTATATGAAATGTCCAGAATAGACAAGTTTGGAGCCAGAAAGCATATTAGTGGTTGCCTAGGACTGGGGGAAGAGGAAAATGGGAAATTACTGCTAATGGGCACAGGGTTTCTTTTGGGGGTGATAAAATGTTTTAAACTTAGTATGGCTCTGTGGCACAATGGATAGCGCACTGGACTTCTAAAAATGTTTTAAACTTAGTGGTGATGACTGTACAACATTGAATATATTAAAAACCAATGAACTATACACCTTACATGGGCAAATTTTAAAATATGTGAAACATATCTCAACAAAGCTATAAATTAAAAAACAAATATATAAATAAATAATGAATATCATAAAAAGAAACCAGTCAGTAGGAAATAGTATAGACTATTAAATAACCAGTGCCGGAAAAACTGGCTATTCCTCTGGAAAAAATAAAATCAGTTCCATCTTACAAGGTTGAGTGGTTTTCAACCATGACTATACATAAAAGTCACCTGGGGCATTTCATAAGTATGCCTGGGCATACCCCGATATTTTTATTTTATTGGTCCAATCTGGGGTGAGACTTGGGCATCAGTATGTTTTTTAAGCTGAACCAGTGTCACATAAAAAAAATACATTCCCGATGAACTTAAAAAGTATGTGTGGGAAGCAGAAGTTAAATTTAGAAGACGGTTGGGTATGGTGGCTCATGCCTGGAATCCCAACACTTTGGGAGGCTGAGGTGGGAGGATCTCTTGAGCCCAGGAGTTCAAGACCAGGCTGGGCAACATAGTGAGCTCCTGTCTCTACCAAAATTTAAAAAAAAAAAAAAAAAAAATTAGCTGAGCATGGTGACAGTGCCTATGATCCCAGCTACTCAGGAGGCTGAGGTGGGAGGATTGCTTGAGCATGGGAGGTTGAGGCTGCAGTGACGCATGATCGTGCCACTGTACTCCAGCCTGGGTGACACAGTGAGACCCTGTCTCGACAAAAAGAAAAAGAAAATCAACACTTGCCAGATCTAGATGGTGGGAACATGGGGTTGGGGTAGGGCTCCTATGCAGGGACGGGCCCCAGCCACCCTGGAGACCAGTTGGAACAACAGGCACCAAGGCTGCACAGCACAGCATCATTTGCCAGTATCCAGACCCAAACAAAGGAACAAAGCTCCAGATGGAAAGAGCCCTGGATGTTTGAAATTGCAACTCCTCTCTGTAATTTTCTGGCTTCAGAAAGTGCTGTGTGATACGCAGGTGGGTGCCTACAATGTAAATGTATTAAAAGCACTCTTGGGCCTGGCGCGGTGGCTCATGCCTGCAATCCCAGTACTTCGGGAGGCCGAGGTGGGCGGATCACGAGGTCAGGAGTTCGAGACCAGCCTGGTCAATATGGTGAAACCCCATCTCTACTAAAAGTACAAAAATTAGCTGGACGTGGTGGCACGCACCTGTAGTCCCAGCTACTCGGGAGGCTGAGGCAGAAGAATCACTTGAACCCAGAAGGCGAAGACTGCAGCGAGTAGAGATCATGCCATTGCACTCCAGCCTGGGTGACAGAGTGAGACTCCGTCTCAAAAAAAAAAAAAAAAAAGAAAAGGGCATTCTTGTTTCAACTGAGGCAAACACCCTTTGGGATAACTGGCAATCTGCTTGGGTGGAGCTGAATTAAGATTGGACTCATCCAGGCTCTACTGTAACACAGTCAAACCTTGGCCAGCTGGAACCCCTGTGGAGAGAGGGCGTCCAAAAAGCAGCATTTGCAAGAGCATGCAGAGTTTCAAAACAGTGTGGGGTAGGGCTAAGAGCGGGCTCCAAAAGTTCAAACCCCATCCCTGCCAAGTATTAGCTGAGCGATCCTGAGCAAGTTACCCAACTCGTGGGGACTTGGTTTCCTCATCTGGGGTGGGTGAAGGGGGTAAACCACCTACTTGGCATTGTTGAAAGGATTAGTGATATTATTACCTAAGTATCAACACTTAAAATTTTAGCCAACCTGACTGGGAATCTTTTAAAAATCCGTTACACACTTCTCTGCCTTCCTAAACAGAATCAAGGGAACATAATTTAACCTTTTCTTGATGACTCTGGGTCACAATTACCAGCAAAGCATAAATTATCAAACTGATGATCCCCAGACACCCAAGGTGTGCCGAGTCATTCCCTCCACACCCCCTCCCTCCAAAAAAAAAAAGATCCCCCGGCACTTCTGCTAGCACTTGCTTTTCCTGGAGTTTTTATCTCAGTCTGCTCTCACTGCCAACTCTGCACTGTAGTCATTTTTCCCCCTCTATGCTGGTTTCTTTATCCTCTTTCATTTTATTTTTTAAATTTTTTTGAGACGGAGTTCTGCTCTTGTCGCCCAGGCTGGAGTGCAATGGCGCAATCTCGGCTCACTGCAACCTCCACATCCCAAGTTCAAGTGATTCTCCTGCCTCAGCCTCCCGGGTAGTTGGGATTACGGGTACCCGCCACCATGCCCAGCTAATTTTTGTTATTTTTAATAGAGACGGGGTTTCACCATGCTGGCCAGGCTGGTCTCAAACTCCCGACCTCAGGTGATCCACCGGCCTCAGCCTCTCAAAGTGTTGAGATTACAGGCGTGAGCCACTGCACCCGGCCTGTATCCTCTTTCATTTGCTGCTTCTTCCCAGCTTGAACATAGCATGACACGGCTTATACGTAGAAGTTAAACGGGGTCTGAGAAGGCTGGTATGAAGAAAAATGTAGGACCTTGAGTCTTTGACCTTCTTGGCTACATGCAAATAAGCAAGGGTGCTGGGTGGCTGAGTTCCAAATAAGAATTTAGGGTAGGAGAGGTGTTATTGGATATTCTGGAACATATTATGGGAAGAACTATATCCAACGCTATAAATACACCCTGCTGTCCACTTTGGGGCCAACTTGCAGGGGAGCAAAATGTGTAGCAAGCTTTGGAAGACAGGTCCCAATGACTGTAGGTCTCCTTCTTACATGCTGCAGCAAAACTGGGCTTCCTGCCCCACTGTCAGAACAGCTGACTACAGGTCAACTTCTTAGAATCTTATGGACATTCTTTGTCAGGAACAGAACATTCATAAAGAGTGTGAGCATTTCCTTAATTCCTAAGGTCTCGTCACACAGTAGGGTTTTACTTACTTATTAGACAAATACTTATTGGAATCCTACTGTACAACAGGCACTGGGGATGTAGCAATGAACTGAAGGAATAGAAGCTGTATGAGAATACTGGTTCCTTTCCAATAAATACTACACACACACACACACACACACACACACACACACACACACACACACAGTCTCACAGCCTAGGAAGTAAAGGATGTGAGTTTTTAAGAACTTCTGGCACGGTGGCTCACGCCTGTAATCCCAGCACTTTGGGAGGCCGAGGCGGGCGGATCACGAGGTCAGAAGATTGAGACCATCCTGGCTAACACTGTGAAACCCCGTCTCTACTAAAAATACAAAAAATTAGCCAGGCGTGGTGGTGGGCGCCTATAGTCCCAGCTACTCGGGAGGCTGAGCCAGGAGAATGGTGTGAACCCGGGAGGCGGAGCTTGCAGTGAGCCGAGATGGCGCCACTGCACTCCAGCCTGGGCGACAGAGCGAGACTCTGCCTCAGAAAAAAAAAAAAAAAAAAAGAGCTTCCGGCACCTGTAGAAACCATCTCTCCTTTTGGGACCCTGTTCCCAAGGTAAAATCGACTTCATTCCTCCTGTATCTTTCCCTTCCAGTCCCAGCCCTGATTCTGGCAATAATCAGATCAACTCCTAGGACCCTCAAACTGTGTTTCACAAAAGGCTGCATGCACAGCTACCACTGTGCCCACGAGAACCCTATCTGGGTTGTGTTCAGCCCAAGTCTGCTCAGCATGAAAGACAGTGCAAGTCCTTAAAAATCCATTCCTTGAGCTTACATAGGGCTCCCTCCCCGAAGGCCAGCCGCCAGAACTGTATAAAGCCCTCTTCTCCCTAATGCTTGCATTCCCAGATGGCAACAGCCTACCTAGGGCTGGACTCGACCCTAACACTACCTTCTTCTCCCTAATCTCATGGAACAAAAGCTGCAGCAGATGAGACCACAAGCCCAGATTACTCTAAGGGTGGGACCCCAGCCCAAGCCCATCACTCCCTGTTGATCACACTTTGTACCATTCTCAATGCTGTCTGGGCACAAAGATGAGTCCAGCACCATTCCTGTCCCCAGATAGCAACCCAGTTAGCATGGCCAACCTTTATCCCCAGGCAGCTGACAGACAGAGGGGCTACCAGCAGCTCTAGATGGGCCCCCTGCTGATCAGTTTAGTCCACGTTATCCAGTTTTCCTTCTCCTGACTTCAGGTCACCCAACACTAACATGCTTGGGGTTGTTCAGGGCCCTCTTTGCAACTTCCTCTGATATCAGATCATCTAGCTTTTACCCGTCTCCAGGCACCAACTGGCAGGCTCAGGAAGTTCCTTCATCACACAGCCTGCCTGGCTGCCCTGAGTGTGCAGCGACATACTTGGGGGGTGGGGCAGGGGGGTGGAACTGGCCATGACCACTTCCCCAGGCCTCATCCTCCACTGCCCATCCCTCACTTCCTGAACTAGGGCAGGGTCCCCAGGAAGCCACTCACCACAAACTTTGACAGCAGTACTTTAGATTACACCCCTCCCTTTGTAGGCCCGTGGTTCCAGCAGAGAGGGGCGGAGACTCAACAGATCAGCTGGGTAGAAGCGGCTAGGAGTTAGGCAGCTGACTCTGAGTTCTCATTGTGTCTGTCACTCTGTTACTTTAAATTCTGGTCTATGGCGAACCCTTATTCAAAGTCTTCCAAGCCATCTCGGAGCCTCCACCAGAACTCTCCTGCCACCTTTCTGGGCTTTCGTAGGACAGCTCCACCCACCATCTGCCCCTCCCTCACTTTCCCTACCCCTGTCGCCGCCCCACTCTGCTTCCGACCTCCAGGCATAATTTACCTACCGGAGGCTGGGGGAGGGGTGGACAGCCTTCCCAGCTGTGAGGCAGAGTTGGGAGGTCAGGGAGAAGGTGTGATTCATTGAGTCTGGCTGGAAGCAGGGGGAATTCCAGAGCAAGAGGGGGGTGGTCAGGGCTGCCCCTGACATCCTCCTATCTGTAGGATGGGGGTGGGCATAGCACATACCTGGGAGTCCCACATCCTCAGTCATCTGCAATCTAGGGTAGGGCAGGAAAGCCTCCCTAACTAGAAAGTTTTTGCCAAGGTTTTCTATTTTCCCTTCCCTCTAATTCCCCACTCCTGCCCAATACCTAAAATGAAAAGCTTTGCACCTACAGTCCTTAGCAATGACATTAAATATCTCATGCTACCCCTGCAGAATTTGGTTGGAGAAATTATTTATTGAACCTCTCTATAGTCTTTGCTAAGCATTCAACATGTTATCTCACTGTACATTGCCATGATGCCGCATGTGGTAAGTATGATGACTAACTCCACACTAGGTGAGAAACACAGCTCAAAGGAATTTAGCACCACATCAAAGCCCACAGGGCTGGTGAGCTGTCAAGCTAGGGATTTGAAACCAAGGTGTGTCCAACTCCAAACTCTGTTCCTTGATGCCACAGTGGGATGAACTGGGCTTCAAGGAAGAGAAGGCAGAGATGAAGAAAAATACCTCCTTCAGGCATCACCTCAAAAGTACCTTCCTCCTGGAAGCCTCCCTGGCCACCCTATCTAAACTGTCACCTCACCCCTTCCATGACAATTCACACCTACCTTCCCTATCATATTTTTTATTTCTGTTTATCACTAACACACTTGCTATTTCAATCTTGTTTATTGTCACTTCTGCTAAAGTCAGCTCCATGAGGTCAATAATTATTGTATATTTTCTTCACTGCTGTGTCTTCTGCATCTAGCATTCATACATAGTAGGTGCTAACTCCTTAACTGTTAAATGAATGAACAGAGTACTTTAAAATAGAACTAAGGGGCATAAGTATTGGGGGGAAAAGGTGATCCGTCCATTCAGCGGAAGAAAGGAGAGATGAGAAGAGATGGTGTGGGAATCTGGCCAGAGGTGAGTTGGGGGGCCCAGATGAGCTTGACAAGAGGAAATGAGGATCTGCCAGGTCCACTGGGGGCTCTAGTAGCCCCTTCCTCCTGGCAGTTGTGATTTCCAGCTGCCAGAGCCCCAGCTGGAGGGCTTCTGCTGGGGAGGGAAGGTGGAGTAGGGGGGGGTTGCAGCCATGGAACAAAGGCCTGTGGACTTGCAGCTGGCCAGAGAGGCGGGACAGAGCAGTGGCCTGGGCCAGAGGGGCGGCCTGAGATGGGGGAGGGGCACAGATGAGGAGCTGAAGATAGCCCTCAGTGCAGCTGCAAAAGCAACACCCTCCCAGAGTCCCTGCAACCCCCACCACAACAGAGAATAGCCAGAGGGCTTCACTTTTAACCCTCCAAGGCCAGGGCGGCCTGGGCCTGTGGCAGCAGCACCCGCTTATAGCTGGAGCCTTCACATGGTTCTGGGAGCTGGGAGAAGAGAAGGGGCAAGGCATACCTCTGCAACACAGGCGCCTTCCCCCTCCAGCCCTGGTCATCCCGCAGGCCGTGGCCTTTGGCCTCTTCCGGCGTAAACAGTGACCCTGGGATAGCTGCGGATTTGGTAAGGCAAATGTTTACTCTGGAGCTGAGATATTAAGACCAGAGTGTTTTAAACATCCAACAATGGCTCCTGGTATCTAACATCTCCTTGTGGCACCCACGTGGGACATAGCCAGCAAACTGTAAAACCCTTGGGAGACTCCCTCCCGAGCCACTGTGAGCCCTTTAGTTTTAACAGCAGTTTATGGAGCACTTTCCACAAATGAGGCTTCCTTTGATCCTCACCACAGCTCCTATGAGGAAGAGCAGGCAAGTAATCCCACTTTATTTATGTGGAAACTGAGGCAGAAAAGATAAGTGAATTGGCCAGATCATGTTGGAGAAAACAGAGATCAGACAATGAGGACATCTGAGCTCTGGTTTCTGCTTGGCCAATAGGGTCCCAGGCTGAAATCACCTCACCCCTCTGGGCTCTGATGCCTTCACGAGTAAATGGAGTAGGCTAATCCAAGGGGCCCCCCAGCCCAAGTGACTCGCAGTCTTCAACTCTATCAATCTTCCATGCTATGCAGAAGAGCCAGGTCTAAAACTCAGGCATAAACCCGTGCTGGACTACCAGGCCAGTGCTCTTTCCACTTCCCCTGCCACGCCACTTCTAAAAAATGCAGTAGAAAAGCCCCCAAAGCAGCTCTTCAGCAAATCACTCCCTCAGCAGCTAGGACTTGGCCTCCGGGTACCTCTTCCCCCAACTTCCTGCCCCATCCCCAGGGCAAGTTACCCAGGGAGCTAATGGGTTGTCCCATCTTCCAGGAAGGGAGTGGAGGACAGCAGGTGTCGAAAGGAGAGGTGAGGCCATTGCATCCAGGGGTCCAGCCCGGAACCACAGGGGAGAGATGAATAACAGAGAGATAAATGTACACTTTTGGTTCTCACTCCCTAGGTTTCCTCCTGGGGAACAGTTGGGGTTTAATCACTCAGGATCCCATGCTTGTCCAACAAAGGAGGGCCCGGAAAGCCACATTGCTGAAGGCGAGGTGGCCAAGGTGCTCAACGGGGAGCCCCTCCCCCGCTCCGGACTGTCATTGCCCTCCCTGCTTATTATTTCTTGAGCAAGGGCCATGTGACTGGGCTGCGTGCAGAGGCACGGCTGGGGAGACTCTGGGAACCCCCAGTCCAGGGTTCCCTGTAAGGTGAACGGAGCGTGGGTCTCCTGCTGGGGCCCCCAGAGCAGGGAACAGGCACCTACATATGCCAACAGATTAGCGAGTGACCTCGAGGATCAAACTCTTTCACGGCCTCTAACAGCACCCTCCCCAAAAGCCACACCTCTCCAGCGTCCAACCATTCCATTTCCCCCTCCGTTCTTCCTTTTGTGTTCCAAAGGCGCCCCAAAGAGTCAAAGTAGCTATTTAACGCCTTAAAAATTTAAGCTTGCACGCCTTATACTAGCTTTCCAAACCAAAGTGCTGGGTGTAGGGGTGCGAAGAACCAAACCGACTTCAGGAGTGGACGAGGTCGAGGCAGCCGGTGGCCGGGCTTTCCGCTCCCCGCTTCTGGCCCCCACTCTCCTCCCTCCCGGACAGGTAGCAGAGATTCCCAACAGCGAGCACCGTGCGGCGCCAACCCGGAACAGGCTGCAGGCGCCTCCGGGGCTGGCAGGAGCCGAGGCTCGGGTCCTCGCACAGAAGGGTCCACCCGCCAGGCCCACAGCTCCAGCCAAACACCAGCCCTCGGGCGCGCGCGGCCTCGCGGGCTTCCTGGATTTCAAACTGAGCCTCTCTAGAGCCGCCCGGCGCATTTGCCCCTTTTGTTTCCGGAGTGGAGGGAAAAAAGACAGAAAAAGTCTCCCCATACGACCCTCCTGCGCTCGCGCACTCTGCGGCAGGGTGGCCCGGGCAGGAGCCAACACAGTCCCAGGCCCTCCTCGGTCGCCCCCGTCCTCACCCCGCAGGGGGCTGGCACGGGGGCCGCGAAGGGACTGGGGCCCCAGCGTGACTGCTGGCACCGCTGCTCAGCCGAATGCAGGCAGATAGAGGGGAGAGAGGAGAATCAGGAGACACTCACCGAGCGGTCGCCACCCCGCGGGCTCGGGACGCGCACGGCGTGCGGGGCTGCCCAGGTGCTGCCGCGACGCGGGCGCGAGTTTGAAAGTCGCTCTCGGAAGGGGCCGAGGCCGCCGGCCGCTCCCGCCCACCGCCAGCCCCTCCGCCGGCCCAGACGCGGCCAGCTGCAAGCACGGCCCCCGGGGACCCCCAGGCAGCGCGCGGCTTGCCAGCGCCCGGCAGGAAGTCGAGCGGAGCCGGAGCTGCAGCAGGAGGGCAGGAGGGAGCGAGGGAGCGAGGGAGCGAGGGAGCGAGGGAGGGGCGGGCCAGGAATTTTTCCTGTGGGTGGAGACTCCACCCCGCGGCTGCAGTCCAGCAATTGGCGGCTCTGCGGGGGCCGGGGGAACTTTCGCGGCGCAGCGAGCCAGAGCCGGGGTAAGGCTGCGGCGGCGGCGAGGCCTGGGCGCGGTTAACGATTAACTCCCGCAGGGTGATGAGCGCGCACCCCCGGGCAGCCTAGATGCTCTAGGATACCAAGACGCACGTGGTGGGGTCACCCTGGTGTCACAGACCTGCTATCACTGCCTCCCGAGACAGCATGGACGGCCAGAACGTACCCCTTGTATGGACTGGGAACACCGGGCCCTGCGAAGGGGGCTGAGGGCTTTCCCAAGTGACTCACCAGCTGGGATCGGATCTGGGGGTCCTAATCCTACCAGAGCCAGCCGTCTCCGCTTCTCCAAGTCAGAAAGGCCTGTCTTGAATTCCTCACCATAACTCGGTCCCTGTGACGCTTTGCAGTGGTAAATGCAACCTCTAAGAAGCTGACGGGAAAAGAGATAAAGGAGATAACGTGAAGGCAACTCCACAAGGAACTGTTAAATAGGAAAAATAAAACACAGAAACCTGGGTGATAGAGGACCCCGTTTTTATAAAACAAAGAGAACCGTTTGTCTTTATGTCTCTGTATATGACCGTGTGTGCAAGGAAAGGTACACACCTGGAAACTGGGGGGCAAGGGGTGAGGATGGGGGACAGAGGCATTCAATACAGACATGTTAGATTTTGAGCAAGAACATAAATCCAAAAACCCATAATAATTCCTCAATAAAGATCCTGAAGAACAACAAGCCCGGAGAAGGGAAGCCCAGAGCGGGGCCCCGGAAGAGGAACAACGCCCACTGGTTAGACGCTATCACTAGTTCCTTGGGAGGAGGAATAGGACGCTGATATCAGAACCACGGGGTGTATTTGTTATCCAGGTGTACGGCAAACGATTTCTAGAGGTATCATTTAAAACAAAACAAGCGCCCGCCGCAAAATGCTGCTCTGGGCAAATGCAAGCTCCAGGTGATCTACTGGGAGGGGAGAGGCGGGGCAGGCGCGGAAGGAAATGGCTTTCAGGTGACTTTGAAACTGGATCCTGGCGGAGGGTGGGGTGAAGGCAGCGTCCCGGCTCCTGACTGCGGAGGAAGCGGTAGGCGCTCAGTCTGGCAGGCCCAGAAAGCGGGGCCCACATTCCTTAAGGAGAGAGGGTGTGTTGGAGGCTTGCAGAGCCCCAGACTCGCGGGCCGTGAAGGTGAGAGCAGAGATTGCAGAAGAGGGCTCGGAAATAGATCAACTTAGTTGGGGCTCCGCTAGACCCCGCCGGCCAGGGGAGAAGTGACAAGTCCCCCTTCTGGCCTTCCAGGACTTGTGCTCACCCCTTCCAACCTCAGGCTTTCACCTTTTTTTGTTTTTGCTTTCTTATCTGATCACCTGAATCTTACGAATGCCTTCCGGTCCGCTTCAAATTCCAGCTTCCAAAGAAGCCCCCTGACTTAACTAAGCCACTTGTGAGCGACCCTTCACTCCTTAGCCAGGACACGTTACAGTGTTAGTGGCAGTCATAACTGTTCTTTAGTGAATGCTTACCATGCAGAGGGCCTGTGCTACACTCTTAACAAACTGTGTCCCTGGATCCTCACAGCCACCTTGTGAGATAGGAGGTATCCTAATCCCCATCTTACAGACAGAACACTGAGGTTTAGGGGCAAGGAGCAACTTGGCAAAGATTACACAACCAGCAAAAACAGTGTCGGGCAAGTGCCTAGATGGGTGTGTGCTTACTATGTATTAGCTGTTCTTCTAAGTGCTTTACAAAAACAATTGCAGTAACAGAAAAGGAAACTGAGGCAAAGTCACACAGCTAGTGGGTGGTAGACCTGGAAGTCATAACAGGGAATTCTGCTCTTCACCATCACCTCTTCCAGTTTCTTTCTGACACTTGTTATACCCAATTCACTTGATTATAATATATTGTTTCTATTAATAACATTTAATTTATATCACCTACTTCCTAAAAAGGTTGTAATCTCCCTATGGTAGAAGTCATATAGGAAGCACTCAGTAAAACAATGCTGAATTCAGCTGAAACAACCTAAAGAGTTTGTGAGAAATCGCACAGTCTCTCCTCCAAGAATAAAACCCTGTGTCCAGGGCCAGGGGCTCCAGGCTGCAGCCCCTCCACAGCTCAGAGCCTCTTCCTTCCTACCAGTTCTTGTTGCAATGGCCTCACCCTGCTATTAAATCATTTATTATTATAATAATACCTTGCGTCTCAGCAATGCCTTTAATCCAAGATCTCGAGGTGTTCTAACAAATACAGGTGAACTCACTTTCACAGTACCCCAGCTGAGATGAGGAGATGGAGGTATTCTTCCTACTGTTTGGGTGAGAAAACCAAGACAACAGAGAATTGAGACGACTCACTATGGAAATCAGTGGCAGGGTTTACGCCCCCCTCTCTGCCCCTCCTCCTTCCTAATTCTTGGCTGCCAATACTTGCATGAAAATTTCAAATCCCAGAGACAAAAGCCATTGAGTTTTCACAATAAAGGACATTTCCAGACTGTCATTTCAGCTGCTCTATTGTGGCAGACCTCAGGAGAGGGAGGGAACGTAAGCCCAGTAAAGTTCCCTGGGGCTCTGTGCTCCTGGCTCAGAGGAGCCATGCCTGGCTGGGATGGAGGAATGAAACCTCAAACATGGAGAAAATCCCCCTCAAAAGTGACCTGAAAAGCCCCACCAAGCTCTGAGATCTCAAAGCTTCCAGAGTTCCAAGTTGCATTTTAGCAACATTTCTCAAAAATGTGAGCCACATGCAACAAAGGAAAAAAAATAGATAAATTGGACTTCACCAAAATTTAAAACTTTTATGCATCAAAGGACATCAAGAAAGTGAAAAGACAACCCAAAGAATGGGGGAAAATTTTTGCAATTCATATATCTGATAAGAAACTTACGGAAACACAAAAAGAACTACAATTTAATAAAGGCAAATAACCCAGTTTAAAAATGGGCAAGGGATCTGAATATACATTTCTCCAAAGAAAACATACAAATGGCCAATAAGCATGAGAAAAGATGCCCAATAGTGTTCACCATCAGGAAAATGCAAATTAAAAACATAGTGAAATGCCATTTCATACCCACTGGGATGCCGATAATCAAAGGCAGGTAATAATAAATGTCCAGGATGTGGAGAAATTGAAACCCGCTTGCACTGCTGGCAGAAATGTAAAGTGGTGCAGCTGCTTTGGAAAACAGTCTGGCAGTTTCTCAAAAGGTGTTTTTTGTTTTTGTTTTTTTGAGACAGGACCTCACTGTGTCACTCAGACTGGAGTGCAGTGGCACAATTCAAAAGGTTAAACATGGATTTACTATTTGACTCCACAATTTCACTGCTAGCTATATACCTAGGAGAAACAAAAACACCTGTTCATACAAAAAGTTGTACACAACTGTTCATGGCAGCATTAATTCATGGCTAATACATAAAAACCAAAAAGTAGAAACAACCAGGCCAGGAGTGGTGGCTCACACCTGTAATCCCAGCACTTTGGGAAGCCAAGGTGGGAGGATCACTTGAGCCCAGGAGTTTGGGACCAGCCTAGTCAACATAGCAAGACCCCACCCCACCACTACAAAAAAAAATTTTTTTTTGGCCAGGCGCGGTGGCTCACGCCTGTAATCCCAGCACTTTGGGAGGCCGAGGCGGGCGGATCACGAGGTCAGGAGATCGAGACCATCCTGGCTAACACGGTGAAACCCCCGTCTCCACTAAAAATACTAAAAATTCTCCGGGTGTGGTGGTGGGCGCCTGTAGTCCCAGCTACTCCGGAGCCTGAGGCAGGAGAATGGCATGAGCCCAGGAGGCAGAGCTTGCAGTGAGCGGAGATTGTGCCACTGCACTCCAGCCTGGGCGACAGAGCGAGACTCCGTCTCAAAAAAAAAAAAAAAATTGTTTTTTTAAATTAGCTGGGTGTCGTGGTGCTTTCCTGCAGTCTCAGTTACTTGGGAGGCTGAGGCAGCAGGATAGCTTGAGCCCAGGTCAGTGCTGCAGTGAGCTATGATCATGCCACTGCACTCTAGCCTGGATGGTAAGGCAAGACTCTGTCTCAAAAAAAAAACAACCTAAACGTTCATCAGCTGATGAATGAATAAACAAAATGTGGTGTATCTGTACAGTGGAATATTATTCAGCCATAAAAAGGAATGAAGTATTGATGCATAGATGAACTCTGAAAACATTATAGTAAGTGAAAGAAGCCAGTCACAAAAGATCAAATGTTGTATACTTCCATTTATATGAACTCTCCAGACTAGGCAAATCTATACAGAGAGAAAGTAGATTCCTGGTTTCCTGGGGCTGGGGCGGGGATTGAGGAAAGTTAGAAGAAATAGGGAGTGACTGCTGGCAGGTTCAGGGTTCTTTTTAGGAGTGATACAAATCTCGTAAAATATTCTGATGGTTGCACTACTCTGAATATACTAAAAAACTTTAAATGACCAACATAGCGAAACCCTGTCTCTACTAAAAATACAAAATTTAGCTGGGCATGGTGGAACGCGCCTGTAATCCCAGCTACTCAGGAGGCTGAGGCAGGAGAATTGCTTGAACCCGGGAGGTGGAGGTTGCAGTGAGCCAAGATCGCACCATTGCACTCCAGCCTGGGCAACAGAGCGAGATTCCCTCGTCTCCAAAAACAAACAAACAAACAAAACAAAACAAAAAAAAACTTTAAATGGGAGGATTGTATGGTATGTGAAATATATCTCAATAAAGCATTTTTTTTTGAGACGGAATTTCGCTCTTGTCGCCCAGGCTGCAGTGCAATGGCATAATCTGGGCTCACTGCAACCTCCTCCTCCCAGGTTCAAGCGATTCTTCCACCTCATCCTCCCAAGTAGTTGGGATTATAGGCACCGCCATCATGCCCGGCTAATTTTTGTATTTTTTCTAGAGGTGGGGTTTCACCATGTTGGCCAGGCTGGTCTTGAACTCCTGACCTCAGGTGATCCTCCTGCCTCGGCCTGCCAAAGTGCTGGGATTACAGGCGTGAGCCACTGAGCCTGGCTGCATTTTTTTTTTTTAATGTGAGCTACTACCCCCTGTTCCTGAGTGATGGGGGCTGCCTATAATCACAATCTATTACAATCTGCTGGAATCTTTGGTGGGCAGGACCCAGCTCTGTGTTTCGCCAGAGCACACTGAATGAAGTTTGAGAAGCACTGTAACACAATGTCTCAGAAGACTCAGGGATTCAAAGCTTTAGGGCCCCAGACTCTCTGAAACTAGAAAAAAAGGAGGGTTTGTAACAAACTTGGAAAGAGCTGTGGCCTCTAGGGGAAGGGGATCCCCTTCCTGAAGTTCTGTATTAATAGAAGTTCTTTCCCCTAGTCTGGACTTCTTAGTGTCAGAAAAATCTGACATCAGAAAGGGGAAGAAGCTGTGGGGGAAGGGAAAAGAAGACTTCTCCCCTCCTTCCCTATGTTGTTTACAGCCACTGCAGTGGGGAGCTCTTGAGGAAATGAGCTGTTTGTTTGCATTTATGTCTACAATAGAAGCATTTGTCAATCTCTTGTGGTTTTTCAAGAACCTGGGAGCCCCATGTGAACGATTTCTGGAGATTGCTTATGTTCACCTTCGTTATCAGTAGATAAACCGGCAGTAGTCAGCATTTACAACACCTGAGACTAGGGAGTTGGCACGCAGACACCTGCCTTTTATGATCTGGGGGTTGATTTCTACACAGGCATGCTGTTTCTTCGCTGGCTTCGGGCTGTTGGGCTGCTTTTCTATTTGCATCTCCACCTATAGGGAGATGAGGTATAAACATGGAACCATCATCTGTTTAATGCTAAAGCAAAAGATTTCCTGGGGTAGGTGTAGACACTATTGGCTGAAATGGTGTTTTGATTGGTCTGTGGACTTCATATGTTAATATCCCCAGAAGACTTTCCACCCCTACCTGAGATTTTCAGACCTGGATGTTCTGAAGAATCACGTGGAAAATATCTGACTTGGGACTGATGTGGACCCAGGAATCTGTATTCATAATGGGCAGGCGATTCAGATGCAAAAGAGATAAATCCACAGTCCATACTTTGACAAACACTGGTGTGTATTCTGCATGTCCATTCCCCTCTTGATGCGTTCTCTTCCCCACTGCCACCCGCAGATACAGAGGACTCAAAAACCCTGCAATCCCTCCCAGTGCTCCAACTATAAAAGGGCATTGCTTTTAAGACCTCATGATGTTGAAATAAATCAGGCTATTTTATTTAATCAGATGGAAGAGTTCCATCTTGATTCGTGTGAAATGCTTCATCTTCAACACCTTGGTGACAAGCAGGGCAGGGCACATCTACCAAGTACTACACTTTAAGCCTCAGAAAACAAACTGAGAGCTTAATTAGCAGGTAATTGCCCAGTTACTTGCAGATGGAGGCACTTCTTCCTGACTGTAATTTTGGTTGTTGATGTTTTCCTCTTAGACTTCTCTAGCTTGTTCAAAGAGGACAGGACATCTGTGACCACCAGATCTGTACAACCTTCTTTTGGTTTCTGTGCCAGGCCATACGGGAAACATGGGTTGGTTATAACCTGATTAGGGCAACTGGGACCTATTCCCATCGGGTTTCCTAAGTCACCAGCAACTCCTCCTGGAAAAATGAGGAATTGGTCCAAGGGAGGATAAGGCAACTTTGTGCTTTCACTCGGGCAGTGACTGAGCTCAAAGACCCCACATGGCCCCATCCTATTCTTGGCCTCCAGGCACTCCCATCAAAACCTTAATTGCCTTCGTGAGTGATACTTTGTGGAGGTCATCCTGGTCCACTATCTTTTCTACCTTCCTGCAACAAAGCTGCCATCTTCTCAGGCTTACAGGATTTCCAGGATCTCTTCTAATCCTGCAAGTCTTGGATTCTACTGTCTTAAGAAACCTCAAACTGGATCTTTCTGCTACAACAAGCTCTCTTTATCCTTGACCTCCAAGTTTATCTAGGGAGAAAAGCCTGGCTTCATAACCCCTCCTTCAGATACCCTCATCCCAGGCCTGTGGCTGTCTTAGGTCTGCTGAGAAAATTAGGGGATAGAATGGTGACAGGAACGGGGCTAAGGGCTTCATAAGTATTCTCACCCCATCTTCAAAACAATCCTTTGAGGCAGGTGATCATTCTCTCTCATTTTACAGATGAGAACATTGAGACTCAGAGAGGTTAAGTCACAGGTCCCAAGTCATGTGGTCCTTAATGTTAGAGTCAGGACATGACCCAGGACCCTCTGCAGCCTAAACCTATGCTCTTAGCCACCATTCTACCACCAAAATACCCCACCCCAGCTCCCAAGGAGCCAGCCACTGGGCCAGAGCAGAGAAGCTGGGAGTAACTGAAGCAAAATAAACCCAAAAAAGAAATGCCCCTACCTGGCATGATGGCTCACACCTGTAATCTCAGCACTTTGGAGGCTGAGGCGGGTGGATCACAAGGTCAGGAGTTCGAGACCAGCCTGATCAAGAAGGTGAAACCCTGTCTCTACTAAAAATACAAAAATTAGCCGGGTGTGGTGGCGGGTGCCTGGAATGCCAGATACTTGAGAGGCTGAGGCAGAGAATTGCTTGAACCCGGGAGGCAGAGCTTGCAGTGAGCTGAGATCGCACCACTGCACTCCAGCCTGGGCGACAGAGTGAGACTCTGTCTCAAAAAAAAAAAAAAAAAAAAAAGGGAAAGAAAGAAATGCCCCCACTCTCTACTCTGCCCAACCAATCTGGTTTGAAATAACTTAAAGCTCTTCAGAAAGCCTTCTAGACTCACAAGTGAGTTACAAACTCAGTTCAGGGACTGGTAAATGTGTGACAGAAAGAGAAGGAAGAACATGTTTAGGGTCATAAAGTTGATGAGTAGAGAAAAAAAGCAAAAGTCTCTAAATACCTTTGACATCTCAAGCCAGCTGGCTATAAAAGGTGAAGCACGGTTTGTGCCTGGCAACCACAGACTTTTACGCCCTAATCACAGCTCTGCTGCCTAATAGTCCTGCTGCTAGAACTCAAAGAACATCCTGTCCTACCCTCCTGGGGAGCAAAGCTGAGGTTTACCAAGTGCTGCTGAGTGGAGTGGGGAGTTGGCTTCCTACTGGGCTCACAGACTCCTGCAGACCTAAAGAGGCTGGATGCCCGGAATTATCTCCAGAGCCTTCCTCAGCCCCAGCTGCCCTGTGTGCCAACCATCCTGATAGAGGATCCTGCTGTTTCTATGGCAATGTTTCCTCCTCCCCCTCCCCTGCATCCCTGTGGCCCAATGGAAATGCACATTCTCAGGTATGGAGGGCTTTGGTGTCTCTTTGGGAGCATGGTGGTTAAGACACCATTGCCCTGGATGCTAGCACTGCTTCTTAGACTAGCCACTTAATCTCCTCGTGCCTCACTCTCCCCTTCTAAAAAATGGGGTTAGCAGTAGTGCCTATCATATAGTGTTGTTGTTTGGGAATAAATGAGAAAATTTTTTTTATATTTCTGCTTGTAAGTGTTAGGTTCCCAAGCCCCACCTCAATATCCTAGTTTCCTTAATGCCACATCAAGTCAGGGCATCTTATGGCTGAAAGAAGCCCTTGAAGTCACCCTAATATAATTATTTTTTCCCTTTGTGATTTTCACACATATACATCTCTAAGAATGAAATAATAGCAATAAAGTACTTAGTGTGTGCCTTGAATATAGTAAGTGCTTAATAAATGTTAGGGGGTTTTGTTGTTTGTTTGTCTAGTTAAGTATGCATTCATCCAATAGTCACTTATTGAGCATCCTGGTTGCTGGGAGATGTACACTTAGTATAAGACATGGCATTTCCCCAGGAGGGAAATTTATAACCAAATCAAAAAGAGAAGAGTCAGAAAACAATTAGAGAACAGTTTAGGGCCTAACTGTGCTGCATTTTCAGGTGTGACTGTTACCACACCTGAAAGGAGGAGAGAGATTATGTCCCTTTTTAACAATGACCCAGAATCCATATATTCAAATAGTATTGTTTTCAAAGAACGAGGATGTTGGCTTATCTCAAGGATCTTCTTGTCACTCAAAAGTTATTTAAATTATTTTTAATGGCTTCAATGCTGGCAAATCCTGGACTTCTTAATGTTGGGGCAGGATGTATGGGAAATAGCAGAATGCCATTCAGACTCACGCCTGGTGGAAATGTCATTCCAGCTGTTTAAACTGGATCCAGAATGAAGAGTGACAGTGGAATGAGGGTTCCAGTTTCTCCAGCATGGCTCCTGAGGTAGTTCTGGAGCTCCAAAGAGGAGCTGATTCAGAGCCACTCCTACCCTCCCCCTCTCCCCACTCTTCCCCTTCCTCCAGCCTCGCTCCCTGATATGAAAGAGTTCTCTGGTAAGAGACCAGATAGCCTTAATAGAGGAATGCAACCCACTGTCATCCTGGGCGCTTAAGTTAAGTGCTTATCTCTCAACTAAAAAGAGCTGTATACACATTGCAATAGCTCTCACATGATGAGATCCCAGCTGTTGTCTACCTTAAAATCATATTTCCACAAATTTTCTAATCCCCAAACATTCAATGAGGTCTGTTATATGCCAGACATTATGCTGGCTCCTGCCAGGAACACAAAAGCATCAGACCCTGTCTCTGACACTGACCTGGTGGGAGAAGCTAGCAAACTGTAAACAGTAAAATTATTAAAGTGCCATGCTACACAATGAAAGCAGACAACCTATAAGACAGTTCACAACTCTTTGATAATCATAATTGGTAATAGAAGGCAAAAGGTAGAGAGTTCACTGCAGGCTGAGATGGTCAGAGAAGGCTTTGGAGAGGGAGGAGTCTAACCAGGGTCTTGACTGATGGGGAGGATTTGGGGAGCTGAAGAGAAGGAAATATCCAGAGCAGAAGAGTTTCAGGAAGGCAAACCTGTGAATAAGATTGGCCTCTGGGTCACTTGTAATTTCAGTCTGGCCACAACCTGAACTTGGTCTTCAAAGAGAGGCATCCTCCCCACAAATTTTCTGGCCTGGTGACCCTAATACTTTCGCAGCAAATGACAGAGACTCAACTCAAACTAACTTAAGCAGAAAGGGCATTGATTGTCTCATAACTGCAAAGTATAGGCATGGAGGTCTATTCATTTGCAAAGTATTACAACACAGTTCGTGCTAGGAGCTCTGATAATATTTCAGGGCTCCCTTTTCTCTCCCTTTTGCTACTCTACTGAGATCTGCTTCACAGGCTGGCTCTCCTGGTAAGGCAAGGAGGATGGCTTCTGGCCAGCCTACACTCACAGTCTCTGAGCTTAGCAACCCAGTAGAAAGAGAGGAAGTTTCTCTCTGGCCTCTCTTCTTAGCTCCTTCTCGATATCCTGGACAAAGCAGGTAAATGGGTTCTCTGGGGAGGCCTGAAGTTGGCTATAAATGGTGCCATGGGAGTGGACCCAAAAGACTAAAAGGACAACCTCTGGCTGGTCTGGGGAAGAAAGCAAGGCTGTGATATCTTGTTCTGGAAAACCTCATCCCTGTTACAGACTCCCCAGAAAGACACAGTTCCCTGCTTCCTCCCAACCCCAGTGGCCAGAATCTTTTCACAGAGTAAAAAGAATTGCCAGGAGAGCCTGTGTACAGAGAACAGCTGCCTACCACAAGGCACTGCAGGAGGGGTAGCACCAGCATAAACATCCAAGGTCATGTGGTGTTTTAGGAAAGGAACTGAGATCAGAAGACCAGGTTAGGCTGGCACACGCTCACAGCCCAGAAGATGCCTTAAGTGGATTTGGTGATGAGCAGTTAAGCAGAACAGAATCCCTGCTGCAGGCCAGAACTCAAAGGGCTTGGGGGGCAGCTTTTAAACTGTAAGACTTCAGAGCCTAATGCTGCCCTGGACTGAATATTAAGTGGATATTGAAGGCATTTCCACCCTGTGCATTATCTGCTTTTGAATTCTCAATAGGCAGTGAGTTCTGGGCCTCACAGCCTAATGGAGTAGCAGCTTCCAATTCTCCAGGTCAGAATCATAGAGGAGAAAAGGGAGCAGAGGCTCAGGGCAGCAATGTCCTACAGAACTTTCCACGATGGTGAAATGTTCTACATCTGCAATGTCCATTGCCACATGTGGCTATTGAGCACTTGAAACATGGCTAGTGAAACTGAGGAACTGAATTTTTTATTCTATTTAATTGAAACTGGTTTAAAAATTCAATAGCCAAATGCACCTAGTGACTATGTGTTAGACACTAAGCCTCAGTGAACATCCTTCCTTTACCTACCTCCAGGGCTTGGAAGGGAAAAAGACAGGATAAATTAGAACAGAACATCCCAATCGGTGATCAAGCCAGGAAAAGCAGATGGTGTAGAATGGGAAACAGGGGAGACAGTAGTGTCAACCTTCTTCCTAGACACAGACACCAGCTGCCTGAACTCTGGCAAGTGTTCAGAATTCTGAGAGTCACTGCCTCGGAAAAGAACTTCAAAAAAGGTCATCTGAGGCTACCAGGTGGCCCCAAAACCACGGTCCAGTGAGGAAGGAAATACCTTCCACACCTTCCAATAGCCCCACAGGAAATCTCCCCCATAATTTTGGAGACCCCACATCCCATACTCTTCCTCCTCTATGGAAAGTATCTCACACTGTGCCTGAGGACCCAAAGTCACACATCCATGTCCATCAATAGTCCAGTCCCTCCAGGATTTCAGTTACATGTGTGTTAACTGAGTGCCTCCCAGATCATCAGAGAAAAAGCTGAACTTAAATAATTTCCTGTCCAGGAACAAGCTGTCACCTAACACAGTGGGAAACCATCCAAGCTAGATAGTAGGAGTGATGCTGGGCTCCACCCACAGCCTCCAGCCTAGAAAGGGACCTGCTCTATCAGAGCAGCCAGGGACTAGATGAATGGGTTCTGCTAACCCAAGAGAGACCTAAACTAGTCCTGAAAAGACTAAAAGAAACAGTGAATTTATAAGAAAATAAGATGGTTACTTCCATTAAACTCAGATCCCAGCTGCTCACAGCCACCAGAAGCCAGACCAGGGCACTGGGCTGGTGAGGACAGGGCTGGGAGAACCCAACTGTGGGAAATACTGCAGAGGCTGATGGATGACAAAGAGGACCATGTGCCAGGCTGATGCCAACTTGGCTCCTTTCTGTGCACCTTCCCTGTCTCACTCTTCCTCCAGTTTACAGGGTCAACCATCTCAAGAGGTAGGACCTTGACCACCTCCCAGCTGTGAGGAGGGTGAAGGCAGGAGCAGAGCTCATGCCCGGGCTTGAACTGGCCCAGGATGGACTTACACAAGTTCTGAGCTTTCTCTGACCATAGCTTCCTCATCTATTTGGAGGTGTCCTTTTTTAAAAAATAAATTAACCTTTCACACCCATATTCATTGCAGCATTATTCACAATAGCCAATAAGGGAGAAAAACTCAAATGTCCATGGTTGGTTGAATGGATAAAGAAAATATGGGCCAGGCACAGTGGCTCACGCCTGTAATCCCAGCGCTTTGGGAGGCCGAGGTGGGCAGATCACAAGGTCTGGAATTTGAGACCAGCCTGGCCAACACGGTAAAACCCCGTCTCTACTAAAAATACAAAAATTAGTTGGGCGTGGTGGTGCACACCTGTATTCCCAGCTACTAAGAAGGCTGAGGCAGGAGAATCACTTGAACCTGGGATGTGGAGGTTGCAGTGAGCAGAGATCATGCCACTGCACTCCAGCCTGGGCGGCAGAACAAGACTCTGTCACACACACACACAAAATTTAAATTTAAAAATTAAAATAAAATATGATATATGTATGCAATGAAATATTATTCAGCAATATTATTTGAGAAGAATATTCCTGAAACATTATTCATGAAGAAAAATCCTGTCAATGCTACAACACAGAAGAAACTTGAGGATAATATGCTACGTGAAATAAACCAGTCACAAAAGACAAATACTGCAGTATTCCACCTATATAAGGTATCTAAAGTAGTCAAACTCATAGAAACAGAAAGTAGAATGGTGGTTTCCAGAGGCTGAGGGGAAGGGGAAACAGGGAGTTAGTCTTTGGTGGATACAGAGTTTCAGTTTTACCAGATGAAAAAATTCCAGAAATCTGTTACATAACAATGTGCATATGGTTAACACTACTGAACTAGAGACTTAAAAACTGGTAAGATGGTAAGTTTTATGTTTTATCACAATTTAAGTTTTTTTTAATAAAAAATCCAACCTGGGCAACATGGTGAAACCCTGTCAGTACAAAGAACACAAAAATTGGCTGGGCATGGTGGTGTGCACCCATAGTCCCAGCTACTCGGGAGGCTGAGGTGGGAGAATGGCTTGAACTGGAGAGGCAGAGGTTGCAGTGAGCCTTGATGGCACCACCGCACTCCAGCCTGGATGACAGAGTGAGACCCTGTCTCAAAAAAAAAAAAATCAAGCTTTTCATATATTCTCTTATCGTATGTGCCCATTATGAAAAATGTGGAAAATTGGAAAAGTACTTCTTGCAAGTCCTTTTTGTTTTTTTTGTTTGTTTGTTTGTTTGTTTGTTTTTGAGACGGAGTCTCACTCTGTCGCCCAGGCTGGAGTGCAATGGCGCAATCTTGTCTCCCTGCAACCTCCGTCTCCCGGTTCAAGCAATTCTCCTGCCTCAGCCTCCCAAGTATCTGGGATTACAGGCACCTGCCACCATGCCCAGCTAATTTTTTGTATTTTTAGTAGAGACGGGGTTACACCATGTTGGCCAGGCTGATCTCAACCTCCTGACCTTGTGATCCGCCCGCCTCGACCTCCCAAAGTGCTGGGATTACAGGTGTGAGCCACCGCGCCCGGCCTGCAAGTTTTATGAATATATAACCTGCCCATAATTTAAACGTGATATAATAAGAATAGAAAAAAGCCATAATTCTCTGCCCTACTCTGGGCCTCCTCTCCAGAGACAATCAGTTTTACATTTTTCTACTTTTAGATCATCATTACCCTAACATCAAGTAGTTTGCTACTAAATTTTTATCTGTCAACTTCAGATATCTACGACTTCTGCCTAAGAAAGATGAGGGTGTTTTTTAATTTTAATTTAATTTAATTTAATTTATTATTATTATTATCTTTTTTTGAGACAGAGTTTCACTTTTGTTGCCCAGGCTGGAGTGCAATGGCTCGATCTCGGCTCACCGCAACCTCCGCCACCTGGATTCAAGTGAGTATCCTGCCTCAGCCTCCCGAGTAGCTGGGATTACAAGCATGGGCTACCATGCCCAGCTAATTTTTTTGTATTTTTAGTAGAGACGGGGTTTCTCCATGTTGGTCAGGCTGGTCTCGAACTCCTGACCTCAGGTGATCCACCCGCCTCGGCCTCCCAAAGTACTGGGATTACAGGCGTGAGCCACCACGCCTGGCAATTTTATTTTATTTTATTTTTGAGATAGGGTCTCACTGCATCACCCAGGCTAGAGTACAGTGGTGCTATCTCTGCTCATTGCAGCCTCTACCTCATGGGCTCAAGCGATCCTCCCAACTCAGCCTCTCAAGTAGCTGGGACTACAGGTACACACCACCACACTCAGCTAATTAAAAAAATTATTTTGTAGACACAAGGTCTCACTGTATTACCCAGGCTGATCTGAAACTCCTGGCCTCAAAGGAATCCACCCACCTCACCTCCAAAGCGTTGGGATTACAGACATGAGCCACTGTGCCTAGCCTAAAATGAGGTTTTAGATCAGTCACCCAACCCCCACCTTTCTTTCTAATCCTCTTGTTTTTAATAATTTACAATTTTCAGTTATTCTATTGGTTATATTTGTAACATTTAACTATGTACTTAAAGCTCACTTGATTTCTGGTTGGGTCAAATTTCAATAGTCTCCTCTTGTAAAATAAGTTAACTTGAACTCTTATCTGTCTTTCTACCAAGACGTCCCCTCCTCTCCCCAACTTCTGTTAGTTTTACTTCTATATTTATATCATTGTGGTTGATAACATTTAATTCAATCTTTCTTATTTTACCATAGATTGATTTTAGAGGTTGAAAACCTATACACTATGTTTACATGATTATGACTTTGTCAGTATTGTTCACTCAGTGTGACAGCACAACAGTTCCCTCTCTATGGGTCCACTGTCATAAGGGAGATGACCTTTGATCAGCTGTGGGGAATACCTGGTTATAAAGGTGTTTGATGAATACGAGGGCTCAGAATCTCCCACACTTATGCAAATGTTTAATTTCTATAAATTTCTCACAGTTAAAACAACAATAATATCAGGGCACAGATTATGGAGAATATCATCCTAAATGAAGTCAATCATTGTGATCCACCCAAATAAAGTCTTCCCACCTGCCTGACTTGCCTCTGTAATCAGTAATTCACTCCTTTGCAGTTAAGCAAAGCCCTCCACAAATCTTCCTGGGAGGGCCACCACATTAAGCGGCTGACACCTTGCTGCAACCCATCTTATCAGATTGCTGCCTTCCTGTATGTCAGGAAGAGTGAGCCAGCTCCTATAAGCACAGGACGCCAAGCAGGTGGAGCTGCTGCATGGCCAGAAGGGGAAGGCAGCTCTTCCCTGACTTACCAGTCGCCAGCCAGCCCCCCGCTGGGAAGGGCAGTGGGTAGCAGCTGAAGCTTTCCTCGTTTCCAGCTCCCACTCTCACTGCTGACTAAGGTGTGCGGAGGCTGATGTTGGCAGCACTGCTAAAAGGCTGAGATGCCACTGCAGCTCCAGAAGTGCCAGGCTGGCAGCAGCCGCCTCCTCAGCACAGCCCTGCAGGCTTCCACTTGCCCAGAGCGATCGAGAAAAAGGATGTCAGGAGGTCAAAAGAAAACCAGGGCAAAAGACCCTAGGGAAAGAGCCATAGGCTCTAGGGAAAACCTGTAGGAACTTCGGGAAAGAGAGCTGAGGGGTGCCATCTTCTGCCTCCAAGTGCTGGGGTTGACCTAAGCTGAGGAACGTTCTTTCTCCTCCCGCTTTTCTGTCATAGCTCATATCATCTGTGAATTGTCTGCTCTGTGCCTGTCTCCATCATATATATGACTGCAGGCTCCATGAGGGCAGAACTTGCCTTGTCTTGTCTCCACTGCATCTTCATGCCCATCACAGTGCCTGGAAGACCGCAGGTGACTGAATGAAGCACTAGGGCAGATGCAGAATTGATATGCTCTTTGGTTTGCAAATGTCCTTCTCCTCAGCAGGTCTGTAACTTACTCACCTCTGTCCTTCCACATGCAAGCAGCATCTGCTCATTACATTTAGACTAAATCCAACTGAAATGCTGAGAATCAAAGGAAAGGATTGTCTCTTCAGCCAAAGCAAAGGCCTTTTGGGTTGGTTTAGGGAACTAGGACAACCCAGGGCCCTCCAGTGTATGTATTAGTTGGTGCAAAAGTAATTGTGGTTTTTGTCTTTTTTTTTTTTTTTTTTTTTTACGTAAGGGCAAAAACCACAGTTACTTTGCAATCAACCTAGTAATGCCCACCAGACTTCTTGCAGTAGGTTGTACAAGTGAGTGCCTATTAAGGAGGAAGAGAGACTCAGATACCAAGAAAAGCAGCTTTTGGTGTCCATTTTATATATTTACAATATTAGTGGATACACTCACATCTATGAGAAAGGATATCTATCCAGGGGTTTTCACTCCAGCTTTGTTTGAAATAGCAAAATGTTGGAAACAACCTAAATGTCCCAATTATTGAGAACTGGGTTAAATAAATGATGGTACTTCCATATAATGGAATTCACTTTGGCCATAAAACAATGCAGAAGCCCTTTATGTGCTGATGCAGAACATTCTCCAAGATGTAGTTTTTTTTTTTTGTCTGTTTGTTTGTTTTGAGATGGAGTCGTGCTCTGTCACCTAGGCTGGAGTGCAATGGTGTGATCTCAGCCCACTGCAACCTCCACCTTCCGGGTTAAAGCGATTCTCACGCCTCAGCCACCCGAGTAGCTGGGATTACAGGCATGTGCCACCATGCCCAGTTAATTTTTGTATGTTTTAGTAGAGACGGGGTTTCACCATGTTGGCCAGGCTGGTCTCGAACTCCTGGCCTCAGGTGATCCGCCTGCCTCGGCCTCCCAAAGTGCTGGGATTACAGGCATGAGCCACCGCGCCCAGCCAAGATGTACTGTTAAGTGAGAAAAGTAAGGCACACACAGTATGTTGTATACATTTGTGAAAAAAAAAGGAAGAGTACATACATATGTAGTTATCTGTACATGTAAAATTCTCTCCTGATAGAAATAGAAGAATCTGGTAACACTAATTGTGGGGAAGAAAACCACATGATTTGGAGACACGTAGTAGGGACACTTCACTTTTCTACTTTTTTTTTTTTGAGACAGAGTCTTGCTCTGCCACTCAGGCTGGAGTGCAGTGTTGCTGTCATAGCTCACTGCAGCCTCCGACTCCTGGGCTCAAGCAATCCTCCCACCTCAGCCTCCTGAGTAGCTGGGACTACAGGCACATGCCACGCCTGACCCTACATTTTGAATTTGGAATCATGTGACTGTGTGATTGATTGATTGATTGATTGATTTTATTTTTTGTTTTTTTGAGACGGAGTCTCACTCTGTCACCCAAGCTGGAGTGCAGTGGTGTGATCTCGGCTCACTGCAACCTCTGCTTCCTGTGTTCAAGCGATTCTCCTGTCTCAGCCCCCGAGTAGCTGGGACACAGGTGAGCACCACCATGCCCGGCTGATTGTTTGTATTGTTAGTAGAGACGGGCTTTCACCATGTTGGCCAGGCTGGTCTCAAACTCCTGACCTCAGGTGATCCGCCCACCTCGGCCTCTCAAAGTGCTGGGATTACAGGCGTGAGCCACCGCATCCGGCCATATTTTTAAATGTAAATAAAATTGAATTTTGTCATAAATAATAACAAATGCCTCATTTATGCCAGTCGATATCTTTCAACTCTCTTTTTCAGTTTAGCAACTCTGTGAAATGGGTAGGGGAAAATAAATTATCCTCATGTTCCTACTAAGAAGCAGACTTAGAGAAATAAGGTAAGTACCTAAGGGCATGTGTGCACATGTGCAAGAATGCAGGCCTGTGTGAGGGTGTGTGAGCATGTGACTGTGTGTGACTGTGTAACACACGTGTGTGTGAATATGCATGTGTAAGACTATAGAGCATGTGTGTGAATGAGTGTGTGACTAAGGCACACATGTGAGTGTGTCAACACCGTGTATGACTGTGTAAAGTGTGTGTGGGTGTGTATGAGCATGTATGTGTGGTTGTGTAAGGCACATGTGTATGAATGGGTGTGAACATTTATGTGTGAGACCATGTGAAATAAAGCATGTGTGGATGTGCACCTGAGGCCTGGGAGGCCTGGCCTGGAAGAAACCAATCGCAGAGGTGTAGGAGGCCCTGAGGAGACAAAAAGCTGTGGGAGCAGGAGCAGGGGGAGGAGAGGAGGCTGGGGCAGGCCTGGAGTGCAGCTGGGCCCGGAGCTTGGAGAGAAGTCCCAAGGTGCTGGTCGCTTGAAGAGCACCACCATGCCTGGGTCTGAAGTCCTCAGGGCCAGTACCCACCAGGCCCAGAGCCCAGATGCAGCATTGTTACCCCTGGAGGAGGCTTTTCCTGGGCCCACCCACAGCAGAGAGTAGGGGCTGGTCTGGTGAGCCCCAGCAGAAACAATCATTAACCATGTAAGCTGATTCGGTGCAGCTGGAGGTGGAGATGGAAGCGTCTGCATCTCACTGGCAAGCTGCTTCCCTCTGTGCTGCATGCTCCACAAGTAATAACTCCTGCGCAAATACTAGAGCTGCAGAGACACAGCCCTCAGCCCCTCCCACCTCAGAGAGTGGGGAGGGCCCAGGCCTAGGGAAGGGATGGTGGAGTGGGCAGGCATCGAGGGAAGGTATGGGGATTGGAGGGGACGTGGAGAATATTTTAAGAGTGGGTTTGGTGTGGTCTGGTGCTAACTACTGTGCTGGGAAGGCGAGTGTCTACACTGCTGGCAGTTTCCTCTTCATCCTGCTGGAGCACCTGGCATCCTCCATGCCTCATGTTGGCCAGCTGTTCCACTGTCTCCATGGAATGCAGATGTTAATGTGGCAGTTCAGCATCTATCCTGAGCATTGATGTTTTTGCCAGGCTGCTGAACCTCTGTGTGTGAGTGCATGTGAGTGTGTATGTGTGTGTGTGTGTGTGTGTATACTGTGTGAACAAGTGCAAGGAGTCCTGGAAAGGGGCTTATCTTGCCCTTGGAGCTGAGGGTAGCATCACTTCTTTTTTTTTTTTTTCCTCTGAGACAGAGTCTTGCTCTGTTGCCCAGGCTGGAGTACAGTGGCTCAATCTCAGCTCACTGCAACCTCCGCCTCCCAGGTTCAAGCAATTCTCCTGCCTCCGCCTCCTGAGTAGCTGGGATTACAGGCGCGTGCTACCACGCCCAGCTAATTTTTTGTATTTTTAGTGCAGACGGGGTTTCACCATGTTGGCCAGGCTGGTCTCGAACTCCTGACCTCGTGATCTGCCCTCCTCAGCCTCCCAAAGTGCTGGGATTACAAGCATGAGCCACAGCTGCCGGCCACACTACTTCCTCTTAATGCTCCTAAGAAAGCCCAAGCCACAAAGGTACAAAGCAGGGAAGGGCCCTGTTGTGGGTTGAATTGTATCCCCCCAAAAGATACTGAAGTCCTAACTCCCAGTACCTGTGAGTGTGACTTTATTTGAAAATAGGGTCTTTGCTGATGATCAAGTTAAAATGGGGTTGTTAGGGTGGGCTCTGATCCACTACGATTGATGTCCTAATTTTAGGGGGGAAATTTAGACTTAGAGACATGCACATAGGGAGGACACCTTATGAAGATAAGGGCAGATATGGAGTGATGCATCTGCAAGCCACGGAGCAGCAAAGATGGCCAGCAAGCACCCAAAGCTGGGTCAGAGCATGTATGTGTGGTTGTGTGAGCACATGTGTATGACTGTGTGTAAACATGTATGTGTGTGGCTATGTGAAATAAAACATGTGAATGTGTACCCGCAGCCTGGGTCAGATTCTCCTTCACAGCCCTCGGAAGAAACTAACCCTGCCAACACCTTGATCTCAGACTTCAAGCCTCCTGTACTATGGGACAGTAAATGTTCTAAGCCACCCAACGTTGGTGGCTTGTTAGGACGTCCCCAAGAAAGTAATGCAGGCACGATAGCACACCGGTCAAGAGCATGGAACTGAGTCTGAATCCAGCTCCACCACCCAGCGTCACCGCCCTGGGCAAGTCACTCCAGTGCTAGGAGCCTCTGTTTCTGAAAGTGGGACTGGGAAGAGCATCGCCCTCCCAGGCCTGTTGTGAGGATTCCATGGGTTTGGCCCACTGCCAGCCACATGCTAAGGGCTTAGTAATCTGTGGCTGTTATTGTTATTAAGAACACAGCTGTTTTCAGGGTCTCTGCCAATATTCCTGATGACAAAATTATCTCCAACCTGCACAAAGTCCAAACATGAGAAACTGGAAGAGGAAAACAGAGAGAAAACCATGTAGTGGAGGGCATACTGTGCCAGGCACGGTGCTGTGTGCTTTCCCAGAGGAATTTAAATTCTAGGCCGGGTGCAGTGGCTCACGCCTGTAATCCCAGCACTTTGGGAGGCCAAAGCCGGCGGATCACTTGAGGTCAGGAGTTTGAGACCAGCCTGGCCAACATGGTGAAACCCTGTCTCTACTAAAAATACAAAAATTAGCTGAGCGTGGTGGCACAGTCCCAGCTACTGGGGAGGCTGAGCACAAGAATCGCTTGAACCCAGGGGACAGAGGTTGCAGTGAGCTGAGATCATGCCACTGCCCTCCAGCCTGGGCCATAGAGTGAGACCTTGTCACAAGTAAATAAATAAATTCTAGCACTCGAAAGGCTAGGAGAGGGAGATCTGGGACCCAGGGGAAGGACCTACAGGTGGGGATGGAGGGTGAGGGACAGGTCTGATAGGGGAAGCGAGGCAGGAACCTCCAGGGGAAGGGACACCCAGGCCCTGAGTGCCCCTGTGCCCCCTCCCTGCCCAGCCCCTGGCCATGCTCGCCATTGTGGGGAGGTGCCTCGTGGGAGATGTGGAGACCACAAACATCATGGCCAGTGGAGCCAGAGTCACCCGACCCGCAATAATGCGCCTTTCTGCCCCAGCGGAGACAGAGGGCATTGTGTGTGCGGCTGCGGCCTAAGACTCGCAGCACAGCCTGCCTCTCAGAAAAGCATGATTGTTTTGGGCAACCTCTGCAGCCTGGGGCTGCCGACCAGTACGTCACAACAAACCCAGAGCGGGTGAAGGGACAGCCACCCTCCAGGGACAGAGCCCCTTTGAGACTCCAGTCTTAGAGGTCCCAAGGAGCCAGGGCAGAAACGGGAAGCTGGCCGAGGTGGGGGCTTTGGGACAAACTGGGTAATTCGGAGCGGTGGAACTTTTTCAAAGACCCTGGAATAGAGTGTCACAGAATCTACAGCCAGGATTTGTTGGGAAAATCAGTGGTTATAAGGAGAGGGTGTGTAGTTCAAATCCCCACTGGGGCATTCACTGGCTAGGTGATTTATAGCAAAATTGCAGATAAGGCATAGTTTCCCTCAACCCATAGATAGGGAGGTTTGGGAGGATTAAAGGAATTGATGTCAGATCCATGGTAGGCACTCAAGAAATATTAGCTGTCATAATGATTATTAATCTATATTGTTCCAAATAAATTAGAAAAGCAAAATGTTTAGCACAGAGCCTGGTACCTAGTAGCTGCCTAATAAATACTAGCCTGTGCTCTGCATCTCTGACTTCTGTCCAAGAAGCCGCAGTTTTGGGGAGGCTAGCAGAGCGGCCTCTTTTCTTTAGAGGCATCCTTTCTCCAGCAGAGAAAGGTGTTTGGTGAATCCGCTGACAATCACTCTAGGCAAATGATCCTGTTCAGTTTCCTCCTCAGGGCTGGGCCCCAGCCAGCCTGGCGGTAGCTTCTGTTTTGCAGGTAGGAGGCAGTAGCCAGGTGCAGACAAGGAGGTCTTCCTTCGCCTGCCTTTGCTGTGCCTCCCAGTGAATTCACATCCTGTGTTCTGCCTGAGCCTCAGCCTGGCCCAGTTCTTGGGAGATTACCTTTCCTTTATCTCATGTCCAGGCACCTGGAAGAGCCAACACCCTCACCCTAGTCAGCAAGCAAATGAGCTCCCAGAGCTCCGGCCAGCCCTGCCCTGCCCACGGCTCGGGACCTTGCAGGAACTGGGAGGGAATGTGCCTCCCGGGCCCATGCCCAGCTCTGACTGAGGCTGCGCCGAGGGCCTCTCCTTGTCCCTCCCCCACAGACACACAGGGCTTTATAGTCAGATTATGCCATGGAAACTATGCACACGGCCTGCCCCGTTCACATGGCCTCAGAAGAAAAAATAACAGTGCCTCCTCTCTCTGCCAAGACCCACAGTCCTTGCAGGCCTGAGCTACCAAAGCTACCTCTTATGTGAAACGAGTCCCTGTAAAAATCTCAGGAGGTCGTGCCATTGCACTCCAGCCTGGGCAACAGAGTGAGACACCGTCTCAAAAAAAAATCTCAGGAGGACTTGTTTGGGGGTGCCCTTAAATCATTTCCCCTCCCCCTGCCCCCGGCCCTCAGCTTCTCTCTCCTCAGACATCTGGAGGGCTCCTCCCGCCAGGAACAAAGCCTTATATGGCAGTGTCCTTCTGAGACCGGCTCATTTCCCTCTCTAGTATCTTCCTTAGGCCCTGGGAGCCCCACTCTGATCCTCCCCCAGCTGCCCTCTTCCTCTTGGGATGAAGTCAGCAGAGCCAACAGGGCTTGTCCATTTGAGCCTCCCGTGCCTTCCAGACCTGTGCTGTCTAATATGGCAGCCACTAGCCACATTTGGTAATTTATTCTTTATTTTTATTTATGTATTTATTTTGAGAGTCTTACTCTGTCATCCAGGCTGGAGTGCAGTGGCGAGATCACGGCTCACTGAAGCCTCGAATTCCCCAGATTAAGCGATTCTCCCACCTCAGCCTCCTGAGTAGCTGGGACCACAGGTGCATGCCACCACACCCGGCTAATTTCTCCTATTTTTTTTGGTGGATGTAGGGTCTCACTATGTTGCCCTGCCTGGTCTCAAACTCCTGAGCTGAAGTGATCCTCCTGCCTCAGCCTCACAAAGTGCTGGGATTACCGGCATGAGCCACTGTGCTGGCTTTTTTTCTACTCAAGATAGTACTTTACACATGTGGCAATTTAAATTTACATGTTACTCAATTACAAATTTTTAAATAAAAAAATCCAGTTCCTGGCCAGGCACGGAGGCTCATGCCTGTAATTCCAGCACTTTGGGAGGCCAAGGCAGGCAGATCACTTGAGCCTAGGAGTTCAAGATTAGCCTGGGCAACATGACGAAACCCCATCTCTACTAAATAATACAAAAATTAGCTGGGCATGGTGTTGCATGCCTGTGGTCCCAGCTACTCGAGAGGCTGAGGCCATAGGACCACTTGAGCCCAGGAAGGGGAGGTTGCAGTGAGTAGTGAGCAGGCCACTACACCCTAGCCCGGGCGACAGAGTGAGACCCTGTCTCAAAAAAAAAAAAAAAAAAAAGAGACAGGATTTCACTAGGTTGCCCATGCCGATCTCAAACTCCTGGGCTCAAGCAATCCTCCTGCCTCAGCTAGCACTGGGTCAGAGTTCCAGAAGCTGAATTTCTAGACACGGGTATAGCCATGGTGTGGGCAGGGTGGAAGGCAGTGAGTTCTCCATTACAGGGCACTTCACTCAGGGCCTGAAGGACACCTTGCCTGGGATGCTACAATGTGGCCTCTTGCTTCAGATAAGGGAAGAGCCAGCCCAGATGAGTTCTAATGTCCCTTTTATTTTTGAGATCCAGATCCTGGGCCTGGAACTGCTACAGCCAGAAGGGTTTCTACAAGACACAGAAGCAGGACCCACAGATTTTTGCTGTCTTGGTTTTCAACATCACAAGACTCTGGCTCCTTTTCTAGATTCAGAGTCTGGCCCCTGGCCCCTGTCCCAGGCTGCCTCCCTCTACAAGTTCCAGGGCTGGGGGCTGGGGGCTGGGGCCTCTGAGAACAAAGGGGCGTGTCAGAATGGGGAAAGTGACTGGGGCTGGCATGCAGAGTTGAGAGTCTAGCTAGTGAGCTGGGACTAATGAACCTGAGAAAGAACAGGTCCAAACAGGCCCCAGGGAGGCTTCGGGAGCCAGGGCCCAGGCCACAGAGCTGAACAAATCACCGTGAGTCAAGCCGGGCAGGAGATCACACTGCCCTGTCCCTGGGCTGGGCTTTCACTCATGCTTCCTGGGGTATAAGCATGAGGGCTGGAGGTATAAGCACAGGCCTGCTAGGACTGTGGCTCCATTTAAGGGGCCAGAGAGAGTGAAAACGTGGTGACTCCAGTGACAAGCGAGAGTTTACTTATCATTGGCTGTACAGAGAAAAGGGAGGACTTGATTTCTTCAGAAGTATCATAAATTGCTACAGGGTTAGGCTGAAGAGCCTAGGCTAAGGTCCTGTGTATCTACCAGAGGGACGCACAGAATTGGGCTCCTCTGGGAGGGGAAGAAGAAAGGAACTCGTGTGTGTTTAGTGCCTGGCACCACGTTCCATGTTTTCTCCAGCTTACACTAAGGGCGATGTTGACTATGTGCCAGGCATTGTCCAAGTACCCCACACACTAGTGAAGGAAGCTATGACACAGAGAGGGTTTGTAACCTGTCTAAGGTCACACATCTGGCAAGGAGTGGAATTCAAACCCAGGTGCCCAGGTATTCTGGCTCCAGAACCAGGCTTTCCCCGCTCTGCTGACTGCTTCTCTAGGGCCCATCTTCATTCCCAGAACAACCACCAGGAAGAGTATCACGACCTCCATTCTTAAAAAGGCAAAGCTCAGGCTCAGTGCAGTTAAATGACTTGACCTCGGTTGTGCCGTTAGCCAGCCGCAGAGCCAAGATTCAGCCCTGGGTCGGTGTGACCCCAGTGCTCTTTCTGCCACCCCACACTGAGTCTCCAGGAGGGAATGAGATGAGGATTTATTTAGCACAGCTACTTATAAAGTCACAACATACAAATTTTGTTTTTAAAGAAACAAAGCGGCAGGATGTGGTGGCTCACGCCTGTAATCCCAACACTTTGAGAGGCTAAGGTGGGTAGATCCCCTGAGGTCGGGAGTTCAAGACCAGCCTGGCCAACATAGTGAAACCCCGTCTCTACTAAAAATACAAAAATTAGCTGGGCATGGTGGCATGTGCCTGTAGTCCTGGCTGCTCAGGAGGCTGAGGCAGGAAAATTGCTTGAACCTGGGAGGTGGAGGTTGCAGTCAGCCTAGATCGCGCCACTGCACTCCAGTCTGGGTGACAGAGTGGGAGTCTGTCAAAAAAAAAAAAGAGAGCAAGAAAGAAAGAAAAGAAAAGAAAAAAGGAAACAAAGCAATAAAATCTCTGTGAGAATGCTCGTGTAATCAGGCTAGATGAATTGTCTGGGCCTCAAACAAATCAGCAGTAAAAAGAAGCGAGGCTTTTATTGAAATTGATTCCACGCCACTGTTATTGTAACTTCAGGTGTCAGCTGCTGTTGACATAGACTGCACCATCCCAATGGCACAGGTGAGAGGAACAGGGCTTGACAAAAAGAATCCTTTGTGGAGTTGACCCATTTTCCAGCTTGAGAATAAGTTCAATCAGCTCTGAGTTAAGTTTCTGCCTCTGGTGTCTTCTCATCGTCCTCTGCCCACAGCCTGGGTCCCCACCACTCCCCCTACGTATCTCATCCCTCTCTTGTGTCTAGAGGTCAGAGTGGTAGAAAGAGCTCTGCACTTCGAGTCAAAGGACCAGGTCTAGTTTGTGTGTGTGTGTGTGTGTGTGGTTTTTTTGTATGTTTGTTTGTTTTGTTTTGTTTTGTTTTTTGAGATGGAGTTTTGCTCTCGTTGCCCAGACTGGAGTGCAATGGCGCAATCTCGGCTCACCACAACCTCCGCCTCCCGGGTTCAAGTGATTCTCCTGCTTCAGCCTCCCGAACAGCTGGTATTACAGGCACGCGCCACCACGCCTGGCTAATTTTGTATTTTTAGTAGAGACGGGGTTTCTCCATATTGGTCAGGCTGGTCGCGAACTCACAACCTCAGGTGATCCACCTGCCTCGGCCTCCCAAAGTGCTGGGATTACAGGCATGAGCCACCACGCCCAGCCTGTTTGTTTTGAAACAGAGCCTCGTTCTGTTGCCCAGGCTGGAGAGCACTGGTGTGATCTCAGCCCATTGCAACCTCCACCTCTTGGGTTCAAGTGATTCTCCAGCCTCAGCCTCCCAAGTAGCTGGGACTACAGGCACTCGCCACCACGCCCGGCTAATTCTTGTATTTTTAGTAGAGATGGGGTTTCACCGTGTTGGCCAGGCTGGTCTCAAACTCCTGACCTCTGGGGATCTTTCCACCTCAACCTCCCAAAGTGCTGGGATTAGAGGCGTGAGCCACCGTGCCCGGCCCAGGTCTAGTTTTGTTGCCAATTAGCTGTGTGAGGTTGAGTGAGTCACTTAACTTCTCCGAGACTCTCTGGAAATTTGGAACCCACTGACCTTCAAGGTCTTGACTAGCTCCAGGGCTAGTGCTTGTCATTATTCGTTCACTGGGCTGGCTTGAGTCAGGCATTGTGCTAAATGCTGGGGAAACTGAGGTTACTAGTGCCTATCGCTGGCTCCAAGGAGCTCACAGCCTAGCACTGTGACACAATTCCGTGTGACAAGCATCCTAATGGAGGCAAGCTGGGACCATGCTAACCCAAAGCACAGTATTCTTGCTGGGAGGGATCAGAAAGGCCCCAGGGAGAAGGAGATCTCTGTACTGAATGTCAAATGATAAGAAGGTGATGAGGGACATTGGAGCAGGAGGAACAGCATGCACAAAGGCACAGAGCTGTGGACCAGCACAGCACACTAGGCCACTGCAAGTCATGTGGTGTGGCTGTGGCAGAGACTGCATGTAAAGGAGAAGGAGTCGAGTCTTCAGAGACGGGCAGGGGCCAAATCACACCGGCACAGGGACCTACAGAGGATTTTAAGCAGAGGATCGGCAGTCTGACATGTTTGGAAACCACACCAGTGGCAAGAAGGATGAGCAGTGGCAACTTCTGGGGTCAATCAGAAAATCATTCCAAAAGCCAGAAAGACTGAGGGACTCCACTAAGGCAATAGCAGTGGGCATGGGAGAGAAGGCAGAGATAAAAATTGTTCTCATTTAAAGAGGAAGAATGTACAGTGACAGAGTGGGGTCAGAAGTCAAATAAAACAAGGGGTCCCAATTTCTGACAGTAGTGCCTGGGTGGATTAGAAACACAGAAGGAAGAAAGGCTTGGGGGAAAAGATAATCAAATGTGTGTTGTATGTCTGAATGGATGAAATTCCTCTAGTTTAGAAAACTTGTATTATTTTAAAGGGCATTTAGAAATGATTACCTTGGCTAGGTGTGGTGGCTCACACCTGTAATCCCAGCAATTCAAGAGGCCGAGGTGGGAGGATTGTTTGAGCCCAGGGATTGGACACCAGCCTGGGCAACATGGTGAAACCCCATCTCTACAAAAAATAGAAAAATTAGCCTGGCATGGTGGCACATGCCTGTAGTCCCAGCTACTCAGTAGGCTGAGGTGGGAGGATTATTTGAGCCCAGGAGGTTGAGGCTACAGTGAGCCATGATTGCACCATCGCATTCCAGCCTGGGCGACAGAGCAAGACCCTGTCTCAAGGAAAAAAAAAGGCAAAACAAAAACATGACTATCTTATTCTTAAAACCCTACAGTAATGGAGATACTGTTTTGAACCACTTTCAAAACCATTTTCATTATCAGTAAGCCATATGCTGTCATTGCACCACAGGGCTTGTGGTCCTAGGGAAGGAGAAAGGTAGACACCATCTAGAAAAATCCACAGGGCAGGGAAGAAGGAAAATACGATGGAAAGGAAGTCTCTGAAAAGCAGAAAGAGGAAGAATGAATCCTCTGGAGCTTGAAAGGGGTAAGTGGGGATGGACATCAGATGCCAGTGCTCTCTCACCCTTGTCAAACATTGTCAGTGGCATGTACAACAGTAGAAAAACTCCACAGAGGTCAAGAGCATGTCAGAGAGAAAAATGACATATGTTGCTAGGTGTGGTGGCTCAGGCCTGTAATCCCAGCAATTTGGGAGGCCAAGGTAGGAGGATTGCTTGAGCCCAAGAGTTTAAGACCAGTCTGGGCAACATAGTGAGACCTCATCTCTACTAGGAATAAAAAAATTAGCTGGGTGTGGTGGCTTATACCTGTGGTCTCAGCTACTTGGGAGGCTGAGCCTGGAGGATCGCTTGAGCCCAGAAGTTGAGGCTGCAGTGAGCCATGATTGTACCACTGCACTCCAGACTGTGTAACAGAGTGAGACACTGTCCCTCCCAAAAAAAAAAAAAACATGTGTGCCCCACTTTTTTTTGAGATGGAGTCTCGCTGTCACCCCAGCTGGAGTGCAACGTCATGACCTCGGCTCACTGCAACCTCCGCCTCCCAGGTTCAAGCATTCTCCTGCCTCAGCCTCCTGAGTAGCTGGGATTACAGGCGTATGCCATCACGCCCAGCTAATTTTTGTATTTTTAGTAGAGACAGGGTTTCACAATGTTGGCCAGGCTGGTCTCAAACTCCCGGCCTCAAGTGATCCACCTGCCTCGGATTCCCAAAGTGCTGGGATTACAGGCATGAGCTACTGCACCCGGCCATGCCCCACTTTTTGATTGGAGCCCTGGAGCAGTCAGTCCCCTTCCAGCATGTGCTTATGTCCACCTGGAGTGGCTCCAGCAAAGTAGAGACAACTGCCTGGTGTGTTGAAGTTGGGAGAGGGACCTTAGGTGTTCCACCCCTTTCACACTGCCCCACCTCAATTCCCCTTGGCTTGAGTGCAGCTGGGAGAAACCCGGAAGTCTCTAGGAGGCCCTAGGGAATGCACAGGTGATTGAGAGCTGAGAGCCTGTGGACCTGCCTCAGGCTGAAGCCCAGAGATAAATAGAAAGCACTGGGGACATGGGAGGGGTTCCGGTTTGTATCTACAGGACCAGCAGAGCTGGCACAGGACCCACAAGCCTGGTAAACCACCAGGTCCTCCCAGCCAGACCCCTGACTGTGGACGTGGGCAGATGTAAAGGCCACTGAGGACCAGAGGGCAACACAGGGCCCCGCACCCAGAGTTATCCACGGGGTGGGGCTGGGAGCGGGAGAGGCAGGAAGGGGACACACCCAGAGAGGAGGTGACAGTCCAGGCAGGGATTTGGCTGAAATTTTATCCAAGAGAGACTGAACTAACATAATAAAACTAATTTACAGTGGAAGAGACTGGTTTTCCTTAACTGTCAAGTGTAAGTTCTCCCACCTAATATTAATGGGAATGAGAATTGTGAAGTTTACCTCAGTTCTAGAGAATAAGGGGGCACCTCCTTCTCTTTTTTTACACAGCTGAGTTATAGTATGTAATTTTAACACCAGTCGAATTTTTATTTCTTTTATTTTTATTTTTATTGTGTTTGAGACGGAGTCTTGCTCTGTCACCAGGCTGGAGTGCAGTGGTGCCATCTCGGCTCACTGCAACCTCCACCTTCCAGGTTCAAGCGATTCTCCTGCCTCAGCCTCCTGAGTAGCTGGGACTACAGATGCATGCCACTACGCCCAGCTAATTTTTGTATTTTTAGTAGAGACGGGGTTTCACCATGTTGGCCAGGATGATCTCAATTTCTTGACTTTGTGATCTGCCCACTTCAGCCTCCCAAAGTGCTGGGATTACAGGCATGAGCCACCGCGCCTGCCGAATCTTTATGTTTAAGTCAGGTTTATGAAGTATAATTCACATACAGTAAAATTCACCCTTAAGAGGTAACTTTCAAGCCAGGCGTGGTGGCTCATGCCTGTAATCCCAGCACTTTGGGAGGCTGAGGTGGGTGGATCACCTGAGGTCGGGAGTTCAAGACCAGCCTGACCCACATGGAGAAACCCTGTCTCTACTAAAAATACAAAATTAGCTGGGCATGGTGGCGCATGCCTGTAATCCCAGCCACTCAGGAGGCTGAGGCAGGAGAATTGCTTGAACCTGAGAGGCGGAGGTTGCAGTGAGCCGAGATCGCTACATTACACGCCAGCCTGGGCAACAAGAGCGAAACTCTGTCTGAAAAAAAAAATGTAACTTTCAATGAGTTTTGGCAAATGCATACAGTTGGGTAACTATCACCTCAGTTAAGATAAGGACAATTCCATCACCCCGAAAAGGTTCTTCACACCCTTGTGTAGTCAATCATGCTCCCCTTACCCCCTCACCGATCTGATGTCCATCTCAGTAATTTGGCCTTTTCCAGAATTTTATATGAATAAAATCATGTAAAATGTAGCTTTTTTTTTCTTTTTTTTTGAGACAAGGTCTCACTCCTGTTGCCCAGGCTGGAGTGTAGTGGCAAGATTTCAGCTCACTGCAACCTTGACTTCCCAGGTTCTTGTGATCCTCCCACTTCAGCCTCCCGAGTAGCTGGGACTACAGGCATGCACCGCCACACCCAGCTAACGTTCTATATTTTTATAGAGACAGAGTTTTGTCATGTTGCCCAGGCTGGTCTTGAACTAGGCTCAAGCAATCCACCTACATGAGCCTCTCAAAATGCTAGGATTTCAGGCATGAGCCACCGCACCCAGCTTGTGCTAAACTTTTAAACATTATTTCCTTTACTATCTCAGCTTCCTCCTCCTCCACTCAGCCTCTCTGCGAATTGCTTTATATGGACAAAACTGGGACCAGCAGCAACCTCCACAGCTGCCCCAACCCCACCACCAGACCCTTGTGTGACAACAGTCCCCAGGGTCATGGGTCTGGATCGTTGACATTCTAATCTTATTGGTTCTCTGCAACGCTTGCTTTCTTTGGGTTATTTCTCTCTTTTTTTCCCCCCCACCTCTTAGGACACAGAAGTTCTTTCTTCAGATCCCTCCCCACTTATAGTCCCCTCCTCTCCTCCTCACCTGTTGGCCCTCTGCCCTGGCGGCCTGGTTCCCCAGGGAATCCATACACAAGGGCCTCCCTCCCTTCCATGCACTCCTCCCCTTCTGCACAATCTTCCTCCTCTCTTCTCATCCTCTGTCTTCTGTCACCTTGTTTTCTGTGCCCAGGCCCTCTCGTGATCTCATTTGCCACAGATACACCCTGCTGCCCAGCTCCTGCCCGCAGGCATCATTTGATCGATGGGTTTGAGGTTTGTTGACAGTTGGGGTTTTTCTCTCTCAGTGAGGAAGAAACAAGAAACCTCAACACTGCAACTTCCTCAACTCCCAGTGATGGTGACAAATTCTGAGGCTCCAGGGCAGGGGCGGTGTCTTCACATGCCCTGTGGAGTGTTGTCCTCATAGTGGTAAAGAAACAAGGAGGTGAAAAGGTAAGACAAGAGGGCGCAGCATCTGTGCTTAGGGGCAGGGCTCGATTTGTCTGATGTGGGAGGACCTCAAAGGTGTCTCTCTTCTCACCTAGGCCAGACATTTGCAAGCTGACTGCCCTAAAGGAGCTGTACACACCTTCTTCGTCCACCATGCACCTTAGCAAAGGGTCACACCCAGGGACCTGAAGCTCTCCCTGTGTCTCTAGGGGTGGGAAGGCGGTGTCTGTGGTTATCCACCTCCATTCAGAGCCAAGTGAGTTCAGACTGCTGGGTTCTCGTCCTAAACTCTTTCACCGACGACCCCTGAGGCCTTGAGCAAGTGACCTGACCTCCTCCTCGTGCTTTTGTTTCCCCATCTTTACAATGACAGTCGTCATGGGGACAAATTCACTGGGTTGTAGTACGGATGGAATGAGAGCAAGCCGTTGCGCAGAAGACGGGCTCAACAAATGGAAACCACTGCTATCATCATTATTCTTATTATCTCAATTTGGGAAACAAGGATCCCGACATCGCAAGCTATTCCGGGTGAAGCTAAAAAGAAGATAATCGCCAAGTCTCTGGGTAAAGAAACTCACTGCCACCCTCAATCAAATCAAAGCCAGATTCCCTGATGTTGGTAGTGAAGGGGAAGTACCCCCAGGGTCGGGTGGAATGAGGTGTGGCTTTCCTTACCCGTTGGTGGTACCAGTGAGACGAGGAAGAAATCTCGAAGGAAAGGTGAGCCTTGGAGGGCAAAACACAGCCAAGAGATCTAACCACTTTTCCCATGTGGAGAGTCTCCTGCCAGCCAGAGCCAATCTCAGGAAATATGAGTTTGATTTTATTAAGGAAACCAACACGTTTCCTTCTGTCTAATGTAGCCGCTGTGTTATTCACATTGTTGGCTCCCAGGATGTGAAATGTCATCCTAGTACAGAACCCAGAAAAGAGTGGGCTGAATGTCTCTTTAGAGAGCTTTAGCCAACTATTAAAAAAAGTGGAGTCTACCTTCCTAACAGAGTTAATAATCACTGCCTTTATAGGGAGCAGTAGTAATAGTTGTGGTAATAATAACAGCTGACTTTTTCTTTTAGCAATTGCAACATAAGGTTCATAACCATCCTGTTAAGATGGTATTATTTACAGTCATCACTCAGTATCTTGCTGGGATTGGCTCCAGCACCCCCTTGGATACCAAAATCCATGGATACTCAAGTTTCTGATATAAAATGGTATAGTATTTGCACATAACCTAGGCACATCCTTCCATATACTTTTTTTGTTTGTTTGTTTGCTTGTTTGTTTGTTTGTTTGTTTGTAACAGAGTCTTACTCCTTCACCCAGGCTGGAGTGCAGTGTCATGATCATAGCTCACTGCAGCCTCAAACTCCTGTGCTAAAGAAATCCTCCTGCCTCAGCCTCCGGAGTAGCTGAGACTACAGGTGCACCACAGCACCAGGCTAATTTTTTTTTAAGTTTTTATAGAGACAGGGTCTCACTAATGTTTACGAGGCTGGTCTCAAACTCCTGGGGCCTCAAGCAATCCTCCTGCCTTGGCCTCCCAAAGTACCGTTATTACAGATATGAGACACTGTGACTGGCCAACTTTCCCTATACTTTAAATCATCTCTAGATAACTTATAATGTCAAATATTAATACAATGTAAGTTCCATGCAAATGGTTGTTATACTACATTGTTTTTATCTGTATTATTTTTGTTGTATTGTTGTTTTTATTGTTGGTTTTTTTTTTCAATATTTTCTATCTGTGGTTGGTTGAATCCACAGATATGGAAACTGTGGCTATGGAAAGCTGACTGTACTAGAATTTTATAAAACAAGAAACTAAGGCTTCATTAATTTAAATAGCCTGCTAGGATCATAAAGATGGGAGGCATTCTCCAACCCTTGTTTGATTCTGGATTTGAACTTGGGTCAGCTTGAATTCAACGCCAGAGTGCCTAACAGTATTTTGTCTCTTAGAGGAGTCTAGATTGCAATTGCATTTCAACCTAGTAAGAAAAGCATGTATAAGATCTGCTTTCTTAATGATCTCCTCTGAGTATTTATTTTCTTATGAAAGCCTGAGAAAGTCGCAAAGCTCAGCCCCAAAGAATGAACAAGTGGTTCATTTCTGCCCCCTAGAGGAGGCAAGGAAGGTCATGGTTAAAATGAGTGTTCAGAATCGCAATAGATCCAGCCCTGCAATAGAGCTAAACCTAAAAAGAAACTACTTTCAGTTCATGAAAGGGAGGTGATAATGGGTTAGGGATTATCTGGATCAAGAGTGAGAACAGTGTATCAGGGTCCTGCCTGGATATATACTGGATATATATATAGTGTGTGTGGAGATATATATATACATTTTTTTTTTTTTGAGACAGAGTCTTGCTTGCTCTGTCACCCAGGCTGGAGTGCAGTGGTGTGATCTCAGCTCATTGCAATCTCCGCCTCCTGGGTTCAAGCAATTCTCTTGCCTCAGCCTCCCGAGTAACTGGGATTACAGGCGCCTACCACCACGCCCGGCTAATTTTTTTGTATTTTTTAGTAGAGACGGGGTTTCACCATGTTAGCCAGGATGGTCTCGATCTCCTGACCTCGTGATCCACCTGCCTCCCAAAGTGCTGGGATTACAGGCATGAGCCACCACGCCCGGCCTATTTCCTATTGTTATTACGATTAATACTGCTGATGCTAGTTTTACCTTCAGAGACTGTTACAATTGGAAAATAAAGAAACAGTTCATAGTCAGGACCCCACCCAAGGATTTAGCACCCAAATCACTCCAGAGAACTCCAGCTTGACCTCGGCAGTCATCCAGGATGCCTCATGCCCCCTCACTCTTGTTTAAAGATGTCCTAATAGAGCCAAACTTCTTTTGCTAAATTTCTCAAAATGAGTCCTTTAGTGGATGCTTGGGCTCATATAGTACCACTACCACATCATCCAAGGGGCATGGCCCTCTGGGTTTGAGGTTACAGGAAAAGAGAGGGGCCTAGGACCAGGGCCAAGGCAGGCTCACAGACACTGCTTGCAGGAGCAAGGTCAACAAGCAAGACCCATGAGGGCTGAAATAAGGATCTGCTTGACACTCAGATTGACTGCATTTGGAGAGCCAATAATTGCTGCCTTTGCCCTTATAATAAACTACAGCTTTTGAAGAAAATTTAAAAACAAAATAAAATCCACAAAACATGCAGGCATTGCTGGGCAGCAGCAAACAAACACATTGGATTGTTCAGAAAGACTGCTAAGATCTTAAAAGCAAATTGTTTATAAACTGCAGAGAAATGTTGTAATAGGAACTAGTTTCAGCACTAAAACACAGCTTTTGATTCTCCACCATCTCACTCCAACCCAAGAGAATAGCAGCAGCTGTTACGTGTAAGGGAGCCTGTGGGCCTATTTAGGGGTGAGGGTAAGGTATAGAGGGGCACGGGCTCTCATCTCACAATTGACGAAGGGCCCCACATTCTGGCTTTTGACATTAGCTCCAGATGACAGGACTGAAAGAAGCAATATTCAGGATAGAACTCTCAACTTGTGTTCCTCATTGCCTGTAGAGCACTGTAAAATATTTAAAATGTACCCTGGAATTATGCAAAAACATATTTCCTTTACTATTTTTTTCTGTGATAGAAGTATTAATTTGTCAAATGTAAACATTTAAAATACACCACAGTAACATGCACCTGTGGTTCCAACTACTTGGGAGGCTGAGGTGGGAGGATTGCTTGAACCCAGGAGGCTGAGGCTTCAGTGAACCATGATCGTGCCACTGCACTCCAGCCTGGGTGACAGAGTGAGACTCTGTCTCAAAAAAAAAAAAAAAAGAACAAAAAAAAAACCAAAAAAACACCACAGCTCTCACCATCTTTTGCGGGGGGGGCGGGGGGGGGGTGTTGGCATTTCTTCATATTTTAATATACTAGGAACCTCAAAAAAATGGAAGTAACTGTGGGTCAGTCTTGTCCTCTGAGTGTCCCTGGCACAGACCTGGGGATGAGAGTGAAGAATCAGGGCAGCCCTGGATGTAACTGTCTCTCTTGCAGAAGTGGTTGCTCCCTAGTCCGAACAGGTTTTTATCAGAATCTCTTTACTTCTCCATAAGAGGTAAAGATCAGTCCTCACCTTCTCATTCACCCACGGAAGAGACACATTGCAAGGACAAACCCTGAAAATGTTGCTGGTCCAACCAAACTGACAGGGCTCCTGAGTATATCCACAAGAGGAGTGCCTGGCACCAGCTCTACGCCCATCTTAGCAGGGTATGAATCACAGACAGCACTTTTCTGGGGGGAGGGATTCTTGACTGTTCTACACCATGTCCCAGAGAACACCAACAAGTTTTCTTTTACCTCTTATGTAAACTTCCAAAGCCTATGATAAAATCAATCAAAATTCTAACCCAAGCATTCACCATCTGCCCCATCACCATGTAATTAAGATGATGTACTTAGCCTTGAAATACAGAACTTTTCTGTTAGCCTGTCACAAAAGTTTCACAGTTTCCCTCTCTGGCTTGGATATGGTTTGAATATTTGGCTCCTCCAAGTCTCATATTGAAATGTGATCCCAGTGATGAAGGTGGGGCCTAGTGGGAGGTGTTTGGGTCACAGTGGCAGATCCCTTATGAATGGCTTGGTGCCTTCCCCATGATAATGAGTCCTCACTCTATGAGTTTGTAGAAGATGTGATTGTTTAAGAGAATGTGGCACCTGCCCCGCACCTTGCTCCCTCTCTCACCATGTGACAGGCCTGCTGCCACTTTGCCTTCCATCCATGACTATAAGCTTTTTGAGGCCCTCCCTAGAAGCAGATGCCAGCATCATGCTTCTTGTACAGCCTGCAAAACCGTGAGCCAAAAGAAACCTCTTTTCTTTTCTTTCTTTTTTTTGTTTTTTGAGACAGAGTCTCACTCTGTTGCCCAGGCTGGAGTGCAGTGGCATGGTTTTGGCTCACTGCAACTTCCGCCTCCCAGGTTCAAGCAATTCTCCTGCCTCAGCCTCCCAAGTAGGTGAGACTACAGGCATCCACCACCATGCCTGGCTAATTTTTGTATTTTTTAGTAAAAATGGGTTTCACTATATTGGCTGGGCTGGTCTCGAACTCCTGACATTGTGATCTGCCTGCCTCAGCCTCCCAAAGTGCTGGGATTACAGGTGTGAGCCACCGTGCCCGGCTACCTCTTTTCTTTATAAACAACACAGTCCCAGGTATTCCTTTAAGCCAACACAAATGAACTAACACAGACTTCCTCTCTTGAAGTTAATAAAAATGGGTGATGGACACAATCCAGCCAGAGTGCTGGCAACCAACATCCAGTCACAGATAAATCACAGCTACACCCTTTTCTCACATGGGGTGCCAACATTGCAACCTTTAGATGCAATCTTTTTTCATGAACTGTAACCAGCAGGAACATCCAGGAAGAATTACAGAGTTGATCCAGAGCTCCCTGAGTTTCTGTCTTTTTCAGCAATGAATCACTCACTCGATAAATATATTTTTAAGTTAGTATTTTAAAAATTGAGGTATAATATACATAACATAAAAGTCACCATTTTAAAGTTTACAATTTAATGTTTTCTCTGTGTGTTCATGTGTGTGTGTGTGTGTGTGTGCGCGTGTGTTTGTGTGTTTAGACAGGGTCTCACTCTGTCTTCCAGGCTGTAGTGCAGTGATGCGATCATGGCTCACTGCAGCCTCAACTTCCCAGGCTCAGGTGATTCTCCCACTTCAGCCTCCTGAGTAGCTGGGACTATAGGTGCATGCCACCACCCCTGGCTAATTTTTTTTTTTGTATTTTCTTGTACAGACTGGTACTTTTTGTTACTTAGGCCAGTCTCCAACACCTGGGCTCAAGCGATCATCCTGCCTTGGTCTCCCAAAGTGCTGGGATTACAGGCATGAGCCACTGTGCCTGGCCTATGTGTTTTAATATATTCACTGTCTTGTGCAACCATCCCCACTCTCCAATATCAAAGCATATCCGTTATCACGAAATGAAACCCTATACCCATATAGTTACTCCCTATTACCTCCTCCCCTTAGTCTCTGGCAAACCATCAATCTACTTTCTGTCTTTATGGATTTGCCTATTCTGAACATTTCACGTAAATGGAATCATGTGATAAGTGACCTTTATTTTATTTTTTGAGATGGAGTCTGGCTCTGTTGCCCAGGCTGGAGTGCAGTGGCACAATCTCGGCTCACTGCAATCTCTGCCTCCCAGGTTCAAGTGATTCTCCTGCCTCAGCCTCCTGAGTAGCTGGGATCACAGGCACCTGCCAACACGCCTGACTAATTTTTGTATTTTTAGTAGAGATGGGGTTTCACCATGTTGGCCAGGCTGGTCTCGAACTTCTGACCTCAGGTGATCCACCTGCTTCGGCCTCCCAAAGTGTTGGGATTACAGGCATGAGCCACCGCACCTGGCTGATAAGTGACCTATAGTGTCTGGCTTATCTCACTTAAAGTCTTCAAGGTTCATCCATGTTGTAGCACGTGTCAGCACTTCATTCCTTTTTGTTGTCAAATAATATTCCATTGTATGGATATACAACATTTTATTTATCCATTCATGAGTTGATGGACACTTTGGGTTGTTTCCATTTTGGGGCTATTATGAGCAATGCTGAGATGAATATTCACATGCATGTTTTTGAGTGAACACGTGCTTTCAATTCTTCTGGATATACACCTAGGAGTGCAATTGCCGGGTCTTATGGAGTTGCTGGGTTTGCTGAGGGTATGGACAAGGTCACAGAACAAGAGCAAAGATACTCTGAAAACATAGAATCCAGGCCCCGTGGTATAAAAACACACACTCCAATAAACTAAAATGAAGTACTTGTAATTTAGTGGATTTCTGAAAGTTCTTACCATTTATGGGCAGATAAACTACATACAGGGGCTCTGATGGTCTTTGAAATAATTTATTGACAATTTAGGCATGGAAATGTGAGTAGGTCATAAAGTTTGAGGACAATAATAATTTTGGATGACTCTCTTGAAGTACAGTCACGGGCCAAATAGCAACATTTTGGTCAATAATGGACCGCCTACACGACAGTATTATGATGGAGCCGAAGAATTTCTATTGCCTAGCGACATCATAATGTCTTAGTGCAACACGTTGCTCACGTTTGTGGTGATGCTGGTGTAATGAACCTATTGCACTGCCAGTCATATGAAAGTATAGCACATGCAATTATGTACAGTACATACTACTGGATAATGATGAACAGCTATGGTACTGTTTATTATTCCATACTTTTTATCATTATTTTAGAGTGTACTCCTACTTATAAAAACAAAATTTTGGCCAGGCGTGGTGGCTCACGCCTGTAATCCCAGCACTTTAGGAGGCTGAGGAGGGCGTATCATGAGATCAGGAGTTCAAGACCAGCCTGGCCAACATGGTGAAACCCCCGTCTCTACTAGAAGAATACAAAAATTAGCCGGGCATGGTGGCGGGTGCCTGTAGTCCCAGCTACTCGGCTGAGGCAGGAGAATTGCTTGAACCGGGGAGGCAGAGGTTGCAGTGAGCCGAGATTGCACCATTGCACTCCAGCCTGGGCGACAGAGAGAATGAGACTCTGTCTCAAAACAAAAAACAAACAAACAAAAAAAACAGTTAACTTTGACATAGCCTCAGGCAGGTTTTTCAGAAGATATTTCAGAATAAGGCACTGTTATCACAGGAGATGACAGCTCCATGCATGTTATTGCCCCCAAAGACCTTCCAGTGCTACAACATGTGGAGGTGGAAGACGGTGATACTGATGATCCTGACCCTAGACAGGCCTAGGCTCATGTATGTGTGTGTGTCTTTGTTTTTAACAAAAAATTTTTAAAGTAAAAAAAATAGAAAAATAGAAAAAAGCTATTTTTATAATTAAGATATAAAGAAAAAAGCAGCTGTACAATATGTTCATGTTTTAAGCTGTTATTACAAAAGAGTCAAAAGTTTTTAAAAATTAAAAAGTTTATAAAGTAAAAAAGTCACAGAATGCTAAGGTTAACTTATTATTGAAGAAATAAATTTTTAATATAAATTTAGTATAGCCTAAGTGTACAGTGTTTAAAAGTCTACAGTAGTGGAATGTCCTGGGCCTTCACATTCACTCACCACGCACTCACTGACTCACCCAGACCAACTCCAGTCCTGCAAGCTCCATTTACAGTAAGTGCCCTATATAGGTGTACCATTTTTTATCTTTCATGCTGTATTTTCCTGTACCTTTTCTAGGTTTAGATTTTTTTTTTTTTTTTTTTTGAAACAGAGTCTCACTCTGTTGCCCACGCTGGGGTGCAGTGGCATGATCTCAGCTCACTGCAAACTCTGCCTCCTGGGTTCAAGAAATTCTCCTGCCTCAGCCTCCCTAGAAGCTGGAATTACAGGCGCGCGCCTTACGCCTAGCTAATTTTTGTATTTTTAGTAGAGATGGGGTTTCCCCATGTTGGCCAGGCTGGCCTTGAACTCCTGACCTCAGGTGATCTGCCCACCTCAGCCTCCCAAAGTGCTGGGATTACAGGTGTGAGCCATGGTGCCCGGGCCAGTTTAGATTTTTTTAGATATACGAATACTTACCAATGTGTTACACTGGCCTACAGTATTTAGTACAGTAACACGCTGCGCAGGTTAGGAGCCTAGGAGCAATAGGCTATACCATACAGCCTAGGTGTGTAGTAGGCTATGCCATCTAGGTTTGTGCAAGTGCACTCTATGATAGTCACACAAGGACAAAATCGCCTTTTGGGGGACGCATTTCTCAGAATGTATCCCCATCGTTAAGTGACACATGACCATAGTTGAAGAAACTCTCAGGCTGGCTTCCTCCTTCTTGAAAGGGATTCGGGGCCACGCCTCTTTAAGACCAAGGAGAATTGACTCCCTTCCCCACCTGCCCTCTTGCCTTCCTGACTCAGACCTTTCCAAGGCTTCCCTCCCTTGCAGCTGTTCCCAACGTTTACTGTAAAAAAAAAAGAAAAAGAATGCGCTATTGTTTAAAGTGGCAATTAATTGTTCAGCCTCTCATGGGAAGGAGGGAAGCTCTGAAAATGTTAGTCATTAATTCCCAGTGATGGGAAAGTTCACTTTGACCTCAGGAGGTTACAACTGCCATATTTCAAATGGCAGATTTTGTAGTTTCATTCCTGTTGAATTAATCTAAAGTATTTCTACTTTGATTAAGGCACCAGGCTAGGTGCTGTGGGGAGGTATGTAGAAACACAAAGGCATGCAGCTCCATCTGTCCCTGTCCTTAAGAAAACATCTAGGGAGGAGAAGAATATTGCACAAAGGTAGCCTGTGGGACCTGCAGCACTCAAGGGTCTGTGTCCCAGCATAAGGGACAGAGTTATGTTGGGGAGAAGAGAATTCTCCTTGGGCCAGGCTGGGTGCTCCAGGCTTCATGATGGAAGAGGGGCTGAGGATGGGCAGGCTTTAGACAGGCTTCCAGCAGCGGGGATGGCATTCTAGACAGGGCAGGTGACAGGTGCAAAGGCCCAGGGGCAGGACTTCAAAAGATATAGTGGGTCTGGGCTGGGCCCAGTGGGTCACGCCTGTAATCCCAGCACTTTGGGAGGCCAAGGTGGGTGGATCACCTAAGGTCAGGAGTTTGAGGCAGCCTGACAAATATGGTGAAACCCCATCTCTACTAAAAATACAAAAATTAGCCAGGCATGGTGGTGTGCGCCTGTAGTCCTAGCTACTCAGGAGTCTAAGACGGGAGAATTGCTTGAACCCAGGAGGCAGAGGTTGCAGTGAGCCGAGATTGCACCACTGCACTCCAGCCTGGGTGACAGAACAAGACGTCGTCTCAAAAAATAATAATAATAATAAAATAAAATAAATAAATAAAATAAAAGATATATTGGGTCTGACATTCAGGTTCCTGAATAAGGCTTTGTTAAAAAAAAAAAAAAAAAAAAGAGCAGCTGGGCACAGTGGCTCACACCTGTAATTCCAGCACTTTGGGAGGCCGAGGTGGGTGGATCATGAGGTCAGAAGATCAAGACCATCCTGGCCAACATGGTGAAACCCTGTCTCTACTAAAAATACAGAAAACTAGCCAGGCATGGCAGTGTGCGCCTGTAGTCACAGCTACTCAGGAGGCTGAGTCAGGAGAATTACTTGAACCTGGGAGGTGGAGACTACAGTGAGCCGAGATCGTGCCACTGCACTCCAACCTGGGCAACAGAGCGAGACTCTGTCTCAAAAAAAAAAAAAAAGAGCACCTTGAAGTTTCTAGTTTTTACTGAATAGCTCCAGTAAAGCCTAAGATTTATCTTTCATCGCTAAGGAGAGGCCCAACTATTGGGGTGCAATGATTAAAACGGGAACACCATAGGGCACTCAAGTTCCTTTTTCCATGCATCACCTTTGGCATGGGAAACACCCTAGCAGCTGAGAGCCCCGTGATGCAGATGACTACAGACGTGTTTAAAAGGGCTCTACTTTTTTTTTTTTTTTTGAGATGGAGTCTCGCTCTGTCGCCCAGGCTGGAGTGCAGTGGCGCAATCTCGGCTCACTGAAAGCTCCGCCTCCCGGGTTCACGCCATTCTCCTGCCTCAGCCTCTCCGAGTAGCTGGGACTACAGGCGCCCGCCACCACGCCCGGCTAATTTTTTTTTTGTATTTTTAGTAGAGACGGGGTTTCACCATGGTCTCGATCTCCTGACCTCGTGATCCGCCCGCCTCAGCCTCCCAAAGTGCTGGATTACAAGCGTGAGCCACCGCGCCTGGCCAAGGGCTCTCCTTTGACTGGCCCTGACAGGTGCTGGATTCCTGGAGGAACTGGGGCCTCAGCTGAGGTCTCCGGGGTGGTAGAACCCCTTTCTCCTCCACACACAACGATCCTACCTATTACAGGTAGCATGGGCTTTTTGCCTTGCACACATCATTTTGTCATTGGTTAATTCATTTCTATACTCGTCAGACCTTCTCTGTTTTCTCCACAGGAATCTTTGGAATTTCTCTGCTCTCCTCCATTACAGCAGTGGTTCTCACCAGATAGACTACTGCCCTCTGGGAGGTGTTTTAGAAATTCGTAGGGGCTTTTTTTTTTTTTTTCTTTTTTGAGATGGAGTCTTGTTCAGTCGCCAGGCTGGAATGCAGTGGCGCGATCTCGGCTCACTGCAACCTCCACCTCCTGGGTTCAAGTGATTCTCCTGCCTCAGCCTCCCGAGTAGCTGGGACTACAGGCATGTGCCACCACACCCAGCTAATTTTTGTATTTTTAGTAGAGATGGGGTTTCACCATGTTGGCCAGGATGGTCTTGATCTCTTGACCTCGTGATCTGCCCACCTCGGCCTCCCAAAGTGCTAGGATTACAGGCGTGAGCCACAGCACCTGGCTGTAGGGGCTTTTTTTTAGTTGTCTCGGTGATGGAGAGGGCATTATTGGCTTTAGTGGGGAGAGACCAGGACGGCCAGAAGTCCTCCTGCAATAGGCAGAAAAGTTTCACAAGAATTGTCCCATGCCCCACAGGACTTTTATATATCTAATATTTGAGTGTCACATGTTCCTACTTATAACCACAGCACAACCATAACAATTAGGAAATTGACACTGATTCAATAATACCATCGAATCCACAGATCCCACTTTATGGGTCCAGCATCCAGACTAGGATCACAGGTTGGATTTAGTTGTCACGTCTCATTCGCCTCCCTCAATCTAGAACAGTTCCTCAGACTTTTCTTATCTTGCATGACCTTGACATTTTGAAGAGCGCAGGGATGTCCCTCACTTTGGATTCATCTGATTGCTTCCTCACGCTGTATATATTTTTGGCAGGAACACCACAGCGGTGATGCTGTGCTCTTTTCAGTGCATCAGATTAGGAGGCTCACAACATCGATTTGTCTCTTGCTCGTAGACACAGAGGGGCTTTTCACAAAAGACTTGGAATCATATATTGGGAAAAAACAACTGGGAATTCTGTGCAACAAACCCTCTAATAATACACCATGAGCAATGGGCCACCTAGCAGTGGCCAAAGCCCGGTCCACAGAGGAGTAACAATGTCACTGGAAAGGTAGTAGGACAGAACTTCTCCCAGGGAGAGAACCTGAGTGCTTAGAAGGAATTCTTCAACAAGCCACCTGAAGAAGAGGGTAGGACCTCACAGGGCATTTTCAAATAGGTGAGAGAGTAAGGAGGTGGATGCAGGGTAAGAACAAAAGGCAGCTGACCTGAAAGGGAAGAGGAAAACAGGGAAGCCAGGAAAAATGGGCTGGAGGACGAGAGAATAATGGAAGAAACCAGCAGCATCCAAAGACCTCAAAGTTTCTGCTTCATTCACCTCACAGGGGTTTATAAAAAAGAAGTGTGAGCTGGGCTCAGGGGCTCACTCCTGTAATCCCAGCATTTTGAAAGTCTGAGGTGGGAGGGTCACTTGAGATCAGGAGTTTAAGACCAGTGTGGGCAACACAATGAGACCTTGTTTCTACAAAAATTTAAAAATTATCTGGGTGTGCTGGTGTGCATCTGTAGTCCCAGCTACTCAGGAGGCTGAGGCTGGAGGATTGCTTGAGCCCAGGAGATCAAGGTTGCACTGAGCCATGATTGTGCCACTCCACTCCAGCCTAGGCGATGGAGTGAGATCCTGTTTAAAAAAATTTTTTTTAATTAAGAGAAAAAGTTTATGTACAATATACTTCTTATCCACTGGACTTGGAGCCAAATAGCCTATCTTAATCCTAGATAACTGGGTAAATTAATCAGTCTTGCTGAGATTCAGTTTCCTTATCTGTTAAAAAAAAAAAAAAAAAAGGAGAAAAAGCAGGATATGGTGGCTCACGCCTGTAATCTCAGCGCTTTGGGAGGCTGAGGTGGGAGGATCATTTGAGGCTTGGAGTTTGAGATCAGGCTGGGTAACATAGCGAGACCCCGTCTCTACAAGAAATTTAAAAGAAAAGGAGAGAAATCCCTTGCAGAATGACTCTAAGAACTCCATGAGACAACATCTAGTCATATAGTCAGCTAACACAGATTGCATGTCTACTGCATGGCACCACTGTTCCTCATGCTGGGGATACAGCAGAGGACAAAACAGAAAAGAATCCCTGCCCCCACGAGGCCCACATTCTGGTGGGGCAGCCTACCAGAGTATTCTCTGAGCTGTCAAGCACTGTGCACATTTAAGAAATTACCCTATTCAAAGGTAATAGTGAATGTGACCTGTGTAAAACAGATGGGGAAACTATGTCACAGAGGTTACAATGGTAGTGTGTCCAGAATTGGTGGGTTCTTGGTCTCACTGACCTCAAGAATGAAGCGCGGACCCTCGCGGTGAGTGTTACAGTTCTTAAAGGCGGCGTGTCCGGAGTTTGTTCCTTCTGATGTTCGGATGTGTTCGGAGTTTCTTCCTTCTGGTGGGGTTCGTGGTCTGCTGGCTCAGGAGTGAAGCTGGGGACCTTCGCGGTGAGTGTTAAGCTCTTAAGGTGGCGGCGCCTCTGGAGTTGCTCGTTCTTCCCGGTGGGTTGGTGGTTTCGCTGGCTTCAGGAGTGAAGCTGCAGACCTTCGCGGTGAGAGTTACAGCTCATAAAGGCAGTGTGGACCTAAAGCGTGAGCAGTAGCAAGATCTATTGCAAAGAGTGAAAGAACAAAGCTTCCACAACGTGGAACGGGACCTGACGGGGTTGCCACTGCTGACTCGGGCAGCCCACGGAGGCACAGGAGCCCACGGAGGCGGGGGAGGCTCAGGCATGATGGGCTGCAGGTCTCCAGCGCTGCCCCGCCGGAAGGCAGCTAAGGCCAGGCGAGAAACTGAGCACAGCAGCTGCTGGCCCAGGTGCTAAGCCCCGCACTGCCTGAAGCCGGCGGGGCCGGCCGGCGGCTCCGAGTGCTGGGCCCGCCGAGCCCACGCCCACCCGGAACTCGCGCTGGCCCGCAAGCACCGTGCGCAGCCCGGGTTCCCGCCCGCGCGTCTCTCTCCACACCTCCCCGCAAGCTGAGGGAGCCGGCTCCTGCCTTGGTCAGCCCAGAAAGGGGCTCCCACAGTGCAGCGGCAGGCTGAAGGGCTCCTCAAGTGCCGCCAAAGTGGGAGCCCAGACAGAGGAGGCGCCGAGAGCGAGCGAGGCCTGTGAGGACTGCCAGCATGCTGTCACCTCTCAGTAACAGTAAGAAGAGAGAGGAGGTCATCTAATTCTGGAAGAAATGTGCCCATTCGGAAACTACCCTGACCAATAAGAGCAGAAAGCCCCGGAAGAATATTCACCTGACTGCTCTGGGGGAAGGATTACAGGTGAACTTTCACTCTTCTGTATTGTGTGAATATTTTTAAATTAACATTTATTATTAGAATAATCATTTTTCTGATTTGAAAAAAGGTAAGACATGGATTGAAATAGAGTCACAGGGTCGGGCATGGTGGCTCACCCCTGTAATCCCAGCACTTTGGAAGGCTGAGGTGGGCGGATCGCTTGAGGTAAGGAGTTCGAGATCAGCCTGGCCAACATGGTGAAATCCCATCTCTACTAAAAATAGAAAAATTAGCCAGTTGTGGTAGGGCGGGCACCTGTAGTCGCAGCTACTCAAGAGGCTGAGGCAGGAGAGATGCTTGAACGGGGAGGGGGTGCAAGGGGGTGCGGGGGTAGGTGTGGGGGGTGGGGGGTGGGGTGCGGGGGCAGGGGGCGCTAGCGGAGGAGCCAAGATGGCACCACTGTACTCCAGCCTGGGCGACAGAGAGAGACTCTGTCTCAAAAAAAAAAAAGACACACACAAAAACATAGAGCCACAGCCTCTCAGGAGCAAATTGAGTTTCTGATTAATTTCAGGAGCCTGAAGATAGAAAATCTGTTAGGGGAAAAGTTACTCCCTGCATTTGGTATTTGGTTCCCTCTTGCCTTTCTGGCTGTCTCTGCCTCTTTCATAAATCCAAAGCCTCCTCGAGTCTTCCCAAACTCACCCAACTGCTGACACACAGATGCAAACACGTGCAATTCAGCCCTTCATGATTTCCAGTGAGATTTCATTATTAAGCAACTACTTCCCTGCTCATTTTCTCACCTTTCTCTTTCACATTACAGAGAGCCAATTTACTCACACACAGAAAAGCTTTCGACAGAAGCACAAAAAACAGACAACCTACTTAAATGTTTTATTGTGGTAACATACGTAATATTTATCATTTTAACCTTCACAATTCAATGGCATTAAATACATTCACAATGTTGTATAACCATCACCACTATGTATACCAAAACCTTTTTCATTATTTTCAACAAAAATTCTGTACCCATTAAATAATAACTTCTGTTTTGCCCCTCCCTCCAGCCCATGGTAACCTCTATTCTATTTTTTTTTTTCTACAAGCAGACGCCACCACGTCTGCCTAATTTTTTGTATTTTTGTAGAGACAGGGTTTCGCCATGTTGCCCAAGTTGGTCTCAAACACTCTTGGGCTCAAGCCATCTGCCTGCCTCGGTCTCCCAAGGTGCTGGGATTACAGGGATGAGCCACCACATCACACTTTCTATCTTCTTTTCCTTTTTTCTTTTCTTTTTTTTTTCTTTTTTTTTTTTTTTTGAGACGGGGTTTTGCTCTTGTTGCCCATGCTGGAGTGCAATGGCACCATCTCAGCTCACTACAACCTCCACCTTCCGGGTTCAAGCAATTCTCCTGCCTCAGCCTCCCAAGTAGCTGGGATTACAGGCACGTGCCACCATGCACAGCTAATTTTTTGTATTTTTTGTAGAGATAGGGTTTTACCATATTGGCCAGGCTGGTCTGGAACTCCTGACCTCAACTTATCCACCCGCCTCGGCCTCCGAAAGTGCTGGGATTACAAGTGCAAGCCACAGCACCCGGCCTTCTATCTTATTTTCTACCTTATGAATTGGCCTATTCTGGGTACCTGATATAAGTGGGAATCATATAATATTTGTTTTTCTTTGTCTGGATTATTTCACTAAGCATAATGTTTTCGAGGTCTATCCATATTTTAGCATATATCAATATTTCGTTTCTTTTTTATGGCTGAATACTATTTCATTGTATGAATATAGCACATTTTGTTTATCCATTCATCTGTTGAGGGACGTTTGGGTGGTTGTTTCTGCCTTTTGGCTATTGTGAATAATGCTGCTATGAACATTGTGTACAAATATCTGTTCAGGTCCCTGCTTTCAGTTCTCTTGGGTATATACCCAGAAGTGGGATTGCTGGGTCATACAATAGTTCTATGATTAGCCTACAAAAACAACTCACTTTGGAGGATTAAAAAAAAGAATATCTTTATACTCTCACTTTATTTCATATCTTATGAAATCTTTTTGAGGTGCTTAGAAAAATACACACCATAAAACGAGATAAAGAGTTAAAGGGGCTGGGCGCGGTGGCTCAAGCCTGTAATCCCAGCACTTTGGGAGGCCAAGGCAGGCAGATCACAACGTCAGGAGATCGAGACCATCCTGGCTAACACGGTGAAACCCCGTCTCTACTAAAAATACAAAAAAAAAAAAAAAATTAACCGGGCGTGGTGGCAGGCGCCTGTAGTCCCAGCTACTCAGGAGGCTAAGGCAGGAGAATGGTGTGAACCTGGGAGGCAGAGCTTGCAGTGAGTCGAGATCATGCCACTGCACTCCAGCCTGGGCAACAGAGCAAGACTCCATCTCAAAAAAAAAAAAAAAAGTTAAAGGAATTGGGGCAAAGGGAAAATAAGGGTAAGAGCTTCCCAGTTAGTGCTTGGGCAGGGCAGATCAGCTCCATCAGAAAACAAGCGCTTGGGGCACACTTCTAGCACTTTCAAAAGGCAGCTTCCTATGCAGATGATTCCAATTCTACACGTTGGCCAAGTTGCCTCTCCAAATGGAGCAGGGCACGTAGGCTTCACTGTATACACGGACCACGTGGAAGCTGACACCATAACCTTACCCACAGCATGTTTCTCATGCACTCACAGACCTCCAGCTGGGCCGGTCCTTAGAATTATCTAGGGCAACCCTCTTGATTTCCAGATGAGGAAAGTAAGGCTCAAAGAGGTTAAGTGTCCTGTGGAGACACACAGAGCGTCTAAGTAGCAGAGCTGAAATTCACACCCATGCGTCCCACCGACAGCCTAGTTTCTCCGGGTTACCACACCGCCTCTCATTGCCATAAGTCAGCTTCCCTTTGCTTCTGTTGTGTGAACTTTACTTATTTGGGAAACATATGGGCTGTATGAAATCATTATGTTCTCATTCTTTTTAAACTGTTCCAGTAGTTATGCAGTTTCAAGGTTCTGAAGGCTAGAAGTACTATTATGTGGTACTAAACAAGGTAGACATTAACTGTGACATGGGAGGGATGTCACAAATCCCATTGCTGAAACTGAAGCTGCGTTACTTATTTTAGAAAACTTTCCATTAGTTGACTTCCCAAATAGAAGTGTTGCTTCCTGGTTTCCCTTGGTGATTTTTTAAATTGTGCTTAAACATGAGTGTCCAGTTGAGACTACACGCAATTCCAGTATAACCAGGCTTGGTAATGACCAGAGCTATTAACCTGTGATGGACCTTGTATCAGCCAAATATTTAGCTAGCTCATGCTCACAACAGGTTGGTGGGACAGATCCAACGGCTCCTACTTCAGCTGGGTTTCCGTTTGGATCTTAATGTGAACACAGCTGCTTGGTTTTATTTATGTACATAGATTTTTCTGACGTTTCATCCTTTCCTAAACCAACTACCCTCGGAGACATTGCAACTTGCTCTCTTCCCTCCATGAGTCACCTAAAAACACACTGGTGGTTTCCAGGACTTCCTCAATGTCTTTCTAGCTGTGTCTGGTGTAAGCTTATGGGCTTTCCCTGGCACAAGTTTGACAGATCTACTCACTCATCTTTAATTCAGTTCCACAAACACTGCAGATGTGGTAGAGGATGGTCGTGGGCTCTAGAACAAAACAGCCCTGGGTCTAAATCTCAGCTCTTACTTCATAACCTCCAACAAGTTACTCAACCTCTTCGTGCCCCGTTTTGTAATCTAAAAAATGGAAATGATAATATAACCAACCGCATTAGGTGATTATGAGAATTAAGAGTTAATATGCCTATCAGCCCTGGAAGAGTGCTTGACACATGTTGTAAATGCTCAGTACATTATTGACAAAATTGCTGCCTACTCCAAGTCAGGCATTGCCAGGCTTTGGGGATATAAGGATGAATAAAACACAGATCCTGCTTTCAAGAAGCTTGTTCAGAGAACACACATACACAAAATATACAGTCCAGGCACGGTGACTTACACCTGTAATCCCAACACTTTGAGAGGTTGAGGTGGAAGGATTGGTTGAACCCAAGTGTTTGAGAGCAGCCTGGGCAACAAGCAAGACCCTGTCCCTATAAAAAATTTAAAAATTAGTCAAGCATGGTGGCACACGCCTGTAGTCGCAGCTTCTCAGGGGGCTGAGGTGGGAGGATCACTTGAGCCTGGGAGGCCAAGGCTTCAATGAGCCATGATTGCGCCACTGCACTCCAGCCTGGGCAACAGAGCAAGACCCTCTCTCTCTCTCTCTCTCTCTCTCTGTGTGTGTATATACACACACACACACACACACATATGTATGTGTGCGTGTGCACGTGTGTATGGCAACATTACATATTCTTATCATGGACTTTTATTTCTTGATTTTCTTGGAGGTGGGAGTCTTGCTGTGTCACCCAGGCTAGAGCACAATGGTGCAATCTCAGCTCACTGCAACCTCCGCCTCCCGGGTTCAAGCGATTCTCCTGCCTCAGCCTCCCAAGTAACTGAGACTACAAGCATGTGCCACCATACCTGGCTAATTTTTTTTTTATTTTATTTTTAGTAGAGACAGGGTTTCATCATGTTGGCCAGGCTAGTCTCGAACTCCTGACCTCAAATGATCCACCTGCCTCAGCCTCCCAAAGTCCTAGGATTACAGGCGTGAGCCACCACGCCCAGCCTATCATGGACATTTCAAAAGAAGATAGTAGCATAGCATTTTTGTGTTTCATGGAAACTTGTTGCTATATTATTACCACTGAATACCAGTATCTTCATCTAGAATTTGTTAAATGCCCCTATCCATTAACTACGTATTGAGCACCTACTATATTCTAGGCACCATACTAGGCACTTAGGATATATATGTGATACTGACACAAAATGTTAGTATATCATTCTTCACTGCCTTCCCTCTTCCTACACTTTGTATGCCTCACTCAGGAGTGCCTATGATTGCCTACCTGGTTCTTGGGGCTTCAGGGTAAGAGGGAGGGTGGAGAGTCAAGAGAGGTTGATTCGATCTGTATAACTGAGGTGGCGAGGAGGTGACAGGAGAGATGTGAAGATTTCAGTAAGTTTGAAAGAAGAGATTTGGGGAAGCAATTGCTGTGATGAGAAAACTGTGGGAAAATTGAAGAGTGAAGAGGAACTTTTGAACTTCTACTGGGCATTCTGCAATGTTTTTCCTTCTTCCCATGCTTCTTCGGTAGAGACTTCAGTGGCTTTTCACTGCTTTTGGATGTCAAACTGGTGCTGCTTTTGAATATGATGCCATGCTGAGACTGGCTGTAGCAGCCGGCTTCTGAGAAAGCCCTCAGTGAGCCTTGCCTCCTGGTGTTCATGCTCTTGTGTCTTCCCCTCCCACACTGAGTTGGGATGAATTATGTAATAATAGGATATTGCAGAAAAGAAAGAGTTGAACTTCCAGTGCTATAACCCTCATTGTGGCTTCCACCTTGCTCAATTGGATCACTTGCTCTCTGGTAAGTCAGCTGCCATGTTGTGAGGTTACTCAAGTCGTCCCATGGAGAAGTCCACGTGGGGAAGAACTGAGCTCCCACCCCCACTCCCCAAGCAAGCGTAATTTGCCAGCAATATGAGTGCCAGCAATGTGAGTGAGCCTACTTAGAAGTGGATCCTACAGCCCTGACCAACATTGTGCTATGGCTTCAGGAGACCCCTGAGTCAGAACCACTCATCTAAGCCATTCCCAAATCCCCAACCTGTGAGAGATAAAAAATATTCACTGTTATTTAAATCTCCATGTTTTGGAGTAATTTGTTACACAGCAGTAGATAAGCAAAACACTGGCCATTAGTTGGCCAACTTTATTGAGGTTACCCAAATATTACCTGAGTTTCCCAGGCCACCTCAGCCTATGGGAACAAAAGGGGACACAGCAAGAATAATAATACTCAGATTCCATGGCTGGGCACGATGTCTCATGCCCTTAATCTCAGCACTTTGGGAGGCTGAGGCAGGAAGATTGCTTGAACACAGGAGTTCAAGATCAGCCTGGGCAACAGAGCAAAACCCCATATCTACAAAAAAATTAAAAATTAACTGGGTGTGGTGGCACACACCTGTAATCCCAGCTACTCAGGAGGCTGAGGCAGGAGGATGGCTTGAGCCCAGGAGGATAAGACTGCAGTGAGCAGTGAGTGCACCACTGCACTCCAGCCTGGGTGACAAAGTGAGACCCTGTCTCATACAAAACCCCAAAACTCAGATTTCACTGGCTCTTGCCTTATCTGCTGAAGCCAGACCTATACCTGCAATCTTCTGTTAACCATCCCACACATCCCACCCCCATAGAAAAATAAGTATGTATGTGAATCATGAGAAGAGGGACCAGTCTCGTGTGTGTGTTTGTGTGTGTGTGTGTGTGTGTGTGTGTGTGTACAAGACTGTTCTCCCTGAGTGCTGTTTTGTTCTCTCACCCAGTACTTCCTATGGTTTTCAAGATACCACCATCTCCTTCCAGGAACTCGTGCCCCTGCCAAGCACCAAAGTCTCCCATGGGCCATGGCCCACTTTCCAGCTATTCCCCCTGCAGAACTCACTGGACCAAAGCTGGAGCTGCTCTATGATGAAGTGGTAGCAAGATGCTTCTCTCCTCTCCAATGCACTGCCCTTGCCTTGGAGGTCTAGAGATTTTACTGAGATCTCACTTTTTACTCACAACCATCTCTCTCCTTAGGTCTCAGACATGTGTCCACAGGTTGGGCAGGGACAGAATCAAAGGATTTATATGTTGTCATCAGGATTCTCACTAACCTTTAGTGACCCAGAATTTGTGACTGGGCTAGGCTCAACATGGCTACAGGCAGCTCTAGGCTCACATCATGTCAGTTTGGCCATCCTAAGGAGGGAGAGGACTTCTTGCTTTAGAAGATATAACTCCCAATAAAGAGCTCTGATTGGCCAGGCTTGGGTCTCATGCCTGCCTCTTGGGCTGAAGTGAGGGGGAAGAAAGGGGACTGTGATTGGCAGCCTCATCAGGATCACCTTCCCCAAGGGAAGGAGGCCTGCACTAACCCTCAAAGGTGGGTAGGTAGCAAGGGAGGGGGAGAAGCTGGTGGATAAAAATAACAGCTTTCAGGCCAGGAGCAGTGGCTCATGCCTGAAATTCCAACACTTCGGAGGCCAAGGTGGGAGGATTGCTTGAGGCCAGGAGTTGGAGACCAGAGGCCAGGAGTTGGAGACCAGACTGGGCAACGTAATGAGACCCCATCTCTACAAAAATAAAAAATAAAAAAAATTAGCTGGGTGTGGTGGTGCAACTGTAGTCCCAGCTACTCGGGAGGCTGAGGCAGGAGGATCACCTGAGCCCAGGAGTTCAAGGCTGCAGTGAGCTATGATCATGGCACTGCACTCCAGCCTGGGCAACAGAGCAAGATCCTGTCTCAAAACACACACACACACACACACACACACACACACGCACACACACACCCCAATAAAACACACAGCTTTTTGCTGTACCCTCATTTCCACACCTGCTTAGGCAGCAGTGGCCCCAGCAATCCCAGCCATTCAAGGACACAGTCGCTGCCTCTGCGGAACTTGCTGCACCCAGACTCAGGCTCAAGTGCAGCACCTTCTTTGACTCCTCCAGTGCACACCTTCCTGAGACGAGTTCAAGGGGCGGGATGCAATGACTTCTGCACCTGCATTATCATCTTTCTTCTAAATTCCCCTGAACGTTCCCCATAGAGTTGCCTTCCCCTGATTCACCCCCGATCTGCTCCAGTTCTCCAGAAGTTGCTCCCACAGAATGAACTAAAAAAGCATGCGCAGATGCATAATCTCCAGCCCAGTCCTCAGCTTTCTCAGTCAGCTGTGGTCATTTTAGGTCTGGGCGCTCTGGAGCCCAGGTGTTATCATTTCACGTAACGCAGGTGTGGCAGCCTCCGCCTTCCCACCTCATCCCTTGTCCCTTTGAGGTGAGCAGTGAATTGCTCTTTCCTGACCAGGGACATCTTCTCTGCTGACTGCAAACTATCAGTCCTGTGCTGCCACCACCCCCGATGACACAGGGTCTAGACACTAACCCATCCTCATGGGCTGCGACATTTTACCAGTGTCCCTTTAGGATGCCTGACGGGGTTTTCTGTGTGAACCTGCCTTGCCATCCTCCCCAGGCGACTGAGGCGATGTCAGCCATCCTTTGTGGATGGCCAGGTGGTCCTTCGAAGAGCCAGTGCCGTGGGAGGAGCAGGAGTTTCAACTACACAATGCTGTCATCACCTCAAAAGCAACACAAGGGGAGAGAGTTGCTGCACAAGCTGCCCAGGGCTGCAATAACAAAGTACCACAAACTGGGTGGCTTACAACAACAGACATTTACTGTCTCACAGTTCTAGAGACAGGAAGTCCACACTCAAGGTCCCAGCAGGGCCATGCTCACTCACTTGGAAGGTGCTCGGGAGGGATCTGTTCCAAGCCTCTTTTCCTTGGCTCTAGTTCCTTGGTGTGTGGCAACATCACTCCCATCTGCACGCGGTGTTTTCCTGTGGACATGTCTCTGTGTGCAAATTCCCCCACTGCGCCCCCCCTTTTTTTTGATAGAAAGTTTCACTCTTGTCGCCCAGGCTGGAGTGCAATGGCACAATCTGGGCTCACTGCAACCTCTGCCTCCCGGGTTCACGTGATTCTCCTGCCTCAGCCTCCTGGGTAGCTGGGATTACAGGTGCCCACCACCATGCCCAGCTAATTTTTGTATTTTTAGTAAAGAGAGGGTTTCACCATATTGGTCAGTCTGGTCTCGAACTCCTGACCCCAAGTGATCCGCCCACCTCAGCCTCCCAAAGTGCTGGGATTACAGGTGTGAGCCACCACGCCCAGCCAATTTCCCCTTCTTAGAAGGACACCAGTCATAGTCGATTAGAGTTCACACTAATGATCTCATTTTAACTTGTTTAACCCTATCTCCAAAAACAAACAAAACAAAAAGACCCTATCTCCAGATAGGGTCACATCATGAGGTGCTGGTGGTGAGGATTCCAGCCTATCCTCTGTGGAAAAAACACAATTCAACTCATAAGAACTGTAATCCTGGGCCTTCAAAATAAGGTGGTGGGGCTGTGGGCTGCTTTCTGTCTTTCTCTTTTAACTTCTCTTCTGTACTCCAAGTTTGCCTCTTTCCAGGCAACTGACTTTTCCGTATCTCCTGGTTCAGGGTTCCTTAGCCCCTCCTTGGCTACAGCAGGAGGTCTCTTGTGGGATTCTTTCTTCTGCCAGTGGAGGCCCCTGTGCTGAGCCATTGCAATGCTGCAGTGCAAGGTGACTGTATGGTTGGGGATCGCAATGCAGTTCAGTCTTCTCGCCAGCCAGAGGAGCGACAGATGTGTTCACCGCTTTTCCCAAAAAGGTGACAAACCATTCCAAGATAAGCACTGACCAGTCTCAATGCTTGTTGGCTTGTTTGTTTGGTGCAGAGTTGAGTTAATCATTCTCTCCAGTTCAAGGAAATTTCCATCAAGGGTCATCGCTACCTCCTCTTCTATTTTTTTTTTTTTTTTTTCCGAGAGAGAGAGTCTCTGTCGCCCAGGCTGGAGTGCAGTGGCAGGATCTTGGCTCACTGCAACCTCCACCTCCCAGGTTCAAACGATTCTCCTGCCTCAGCCTTCTGAGTAACTGAGATTACAGGTGCCCACAAACATGCCCAGCTAATTTTTATATTTTGTTTAGTAGAGACAGGGTTTTGCCATGTTGGCCAGGTTAGTGTTAAACTCCTGACCTCAGGTGATCTGCCCGCCTCGACCTCCCAAAGTGCTGGGATTACAGGCATGCACCACCATGCTCGCCTAATTTTTTATATTTTTAATAGAGCCGGGGCTTCACCATGTTGGCCAGGCTGGTCTCGAACTCCTGACCTCAGGTGATCCACCCGCCTCAGCCTCCCAAAGTGCTGGGATTACAGGCATGAGCCACCGTGCCTGGCCTACCTCCTCTTCTCTTGCTTGGTCTTTTCCTTTCCTCATCAGTCGTCTCTCCCATCCCTGCCTCCTTCCAAAGGCACCCACTCTGCGGTTTGCTGCAGGTCCTTGTCAAGTAGGTAGAGGTTTTTTGTTTGTACTTGTAATTTATATAAATAGTGTAGTGTTCTAGATGGTATATGTGTCTCACCTGTATCATTCTATTGATGTTCCTCATGTTAATATGATTTTATTCTCACTCCTTGTATACCATAAGCTCTGACATTTATTAGGTTAAATAACATTTTATTCTTTCTGGACCAGTTTGCATTACAAGAGCCTTAGAAGTCACTATAATTGATACTCTCCTCCACATCCTGGAGGGGCAATGCTCAGTCTGATTCGATTGACTTCTCATTCTACATCTTTCCACACATCTCCCTTGGAAAGGGCAATGGGGCCTTTCCCACTTCACCTCATGTGGCCCAGACACTTCAAAATACACTGCAGTTGGCCAGGCACGGTGGCTCACACCTGTAATCCCAGCACTTTCGGAGGCCGAGGCGAGCAGATCACGAGGTCAGGAGATCGAGACCATCCTGGCTAACACAGTAAAACCCTGTCTCTACTAAAAATACAAAACAAATTAGCCGGGCGTGCTGGCGGGCGCCTGCAGTCCCAGCTATTTGGGAGGCTGAGGCAGGAGAATGGTGTGAACCTGGGAGGCAGAGCTTGCAGTGAGTGGAGATAGCACCACTACACTCCAGCCTGGGCGACAGAGCGAGACTCTGTCTCAAAAAAAAAAAAAAAAAAAGCACTGCAGTCAAGATAAATGGTGCAGTGAGGATTCAACCAGCCATATCCAGCATGTGGGGATTGCAGAGGACAAATGACCTGGTTTCTTTAACACATAAATGTGATTAAAAGAAGGCAAGGGGGTAAGGGAGAAATGACAATGGATTAAGAAACACTTAAGAGATGTATCAACCAAATGCAATGTGAGAACTAGATCAGGATGTAAAAAAAAACTATAAAAAGATATTTTTAAAGATATTGGGGGGCGCTGGGCATGGTGGCTCATGCCTGTAATCCCAGCACTTTGGGAGACCGAGACGAGAGGACCACTTCAGCCCAGGAGTTCATGACTAACCTGGGCAACATAGCGAGACCCTGTCTCTATTAAAAAAAACAAAAAAAAAAACAAAAAAACCCCACAAGATATTAGGGTAATTTGCAACACAGATCATAAATGAGATGAGATGAGATGATGGAATTACTAATTTTGTTAGGCATGGTCATTTCATTATTGGTATGGTAGTTATAAAGTTCTTGCCTGCTAGAGATGGAAACTTGAAGCCAGATGAAATAATATGATGTCTAGTATTTGCTTTAGGACTCTAAGCCTAGTGCAGTGGCTCACACCTCTAATCATGGCACTTTGGGAGGCCAAGGTGGGAGGATCGCTTGAGCCCAGGAATTGAAGACCAGCCTCAGCAATATAGCAAGACTCCGACTCTACTATACTACTACTACTACTAATAAAAATTAGCCAGGTGTGGTGGTGCACACCTATGGTCCCAGCAATGACTCTAGTGTAGGGGCCAGCAAGCTTTTTCTGTAAAGGACCAGATAGCAAATATTTTAGCTTTTGAGGGCCATACGGTCTGTGTCACGACTGCTCAGCCTTGCTGTTGTGATGCAAAAGCAGCTATAGACAATACATAAATGAATGGCATGGCCGTGTTGCAATAAAACTTTATTTACAAGAACATGAGGCAGGCTGGATTTGGCCCATGGGATTGTCATTTACCAATCCCAGCTCTACTGCAAAAAAAAGGAGGGGGCAGATAGGTGAAAAAGATGGACAAAATGTCGATATTTGTTGAAGCCGGATGACTTAATACATGGTGGTTCATTTCACTATCTTCTCTATTTTTTATGTTTGAATATTTCCATACATAAAAAAATATTCAAATGCATGGAAGAGATCTTTTTGCAGAAAAAGAGAGGCCTTTCACCTCCCTCCTTCTCTCTTTATCTCCCCCACTTCTTTTACCTTTGCCTGTCATTTCCTCAGGGCTGTTTCAGATGCCCACTGGCACACGCACTTTCACTTCAATGTATTTTCAAAATCAGAGTGAACATCCTAGACAGCCTCACTGCTGAGGAATGCCACAGAATTCTGCAGCAAATCCTTAGGATGGGGTCGCAGATGGTTTCCCAGGAGACTCCCAGGCCGTTTCCTCTCCGAGTTTTATACCCTTGTAAACACTTTTCCTAAAATGGAGATTCCAGTCCCGGGGGCTGAAGCACACCGCCCTCAGGGAAGCACTGTTGTTTTCTTCTTTCTCAGCAGGAAACAAGAATGTCCTGGGGAGTATTAGAAATTTACCAGACGGCTCTGGTGAAGGGCTGGGAACTTCAATTGGAATTTGGAATATGGTCAACATCTGCGAGTTCAAAGGAAAAAATGTGAAGCTATTCATCAGACTCCATAAATTCTCTTAAAAGTAGATCATTATAAAATAAAGAGGAGACACTAGGGCATGTTGTCAGGTTAAAGGAATTACGCACATCTCCCATGAAACTGCCCTGAGTGAGTAGGCGGAGCTCATACGTCATTTCAAATCGTGGGTGGCAGCTCTACTAAGGAAAGAACAGCCTTTGACCCTTCTTTTCCAAGATCCTTCAGGGCATGACGGGGCCTCTGCAAAAGCTGGCCCTACCCTGTCTTCCCCGTGCAGGAACTGGGTGCTCTCTACCTGTCCTTAGCATGTGTCTCTGCCCCCGCCTGGCAGTGGTACAGGAAAGCGGACCCAATCCAGACCCCAAGAGAGGGTTCTTGGATCTCACACAAGAAAGAATTCAGGGCAAGTCCATAGAGTAAAGTGAAGCAAGTTTATTAGGAAAGTAAAGGAACAAAAGAATGCTACTCCATAGACAGAGCAGCCCCGAGGGCTGCTGGTTGCTTGTTTTTTATGGTTATTTCTTGATGATATGCTAAACAAGGGGTGGATTATTCACGCCTCCCTTTTTAGACCATATAGGGTAACTTCCTGTCGTTGCCATGGCATTTGTAAACCATCATGGCGCTGGTGGGAGTGTAGCAGTGAGGATGACCAGAGGCCAGTCTCGTGGCCATCTTGGTTCTGGTGAGACTTAGCCGGCTTCTTTACTGCAAACTGTTTTATCAGCAAGGTCTTCATGACCTGTGTCTTGTGCCGACCTCCTATCTCATCCTGTAACTTAGAATGCCTAGCCTTCTGGGAATGCAGCCTAGTAGGTTTCAGCCTTATTTTACCCAGCCCCTATTCAAGATGGAGTTGCTCTTGTTCACATGCCTCTGACAGCAGGATCTTGCTCTCTCTAGTCACTTCTCTAAGCTCAACGCTCCATCTGAGTTCTAGCTCTTGTTGAAGGTAAGAGACCTTTCCTGACCATGCCAGCTCCTGGTAGGCTCTCTTCTCATGAGCTTCTCCAGCACATTCTGATGGTACCACCTGTTATCACATAATGTTTTGCCCTATTTACCACCTAGGAGAATGAATGCTGGCTGCTGTAACAGATGATCCCAATTCTCAGTCGATTAACACAATAAAAGTTATTTTCACTCATGTCACAATACAAAGTGACTGTTCCTGGCCAGGTAAGCCTCCCACATAGTCATTCAGGGTCCCTCAAGCTCTCTCTACTTTGTGGCTCCATCCTCTTCTAGGTCCTTGGAGTCTTGGCCATTTAGTTGGCAGATGAAGAAAGACAGCATGAGGAAGGTACATTCATTTCTTTTGTAAAACACTTTGGGAGATTCATCCATACTGTGACATGAAGCAACAGTTCATTCTCTTTCATTGCTGTATAATATTCCATTGCATTAACATACCATGATTTATTCATTCATTCTACTACTAATGGGCATTAGGTTGTTTTCCATTTTAAGCTATTATCAATAAAGCTATTATGAACGTGTCTTTTGGTGCACATATGTGTACATTTCTGTTGGGCATGTACCTAGAAGTAGAATTCCTGGGTCATAGGGCATACATATGCAAAGGTTTGGTATATGTTGGCAAATAGTTTTCCAAAGTGATTAGACAAATCCACATGCCCATCAGCATTGCATGAGACTTCCAGTTGCTCCACCTCCTTGCTGACACTTGGTATTGTCTCTTTCATTTAGCTATGCTGGTGTGGCTGCAGTGAGGTCTCCTTGTGGTTTTAACTTGCATTTTCCTAATGACTAATGTTATTGAGGACTCTTTTAATAGGTTCATTAGCCATTCTGGTATTCTGTTTTGGGAATTTCCTGTCCAAGTCTTTGGCCTACTTTTCTATTGGGAAGTCTGTTCTTTTCTTATTGGTTTGAAGAAGTTATTTATATATTCTGGATATGAATTCTTTGTCAAGTATATGCATTGCAGATATACTCTCACACTCTGTAGCTTTCCTTTTCACTCTCTACATGGTATTCTTGATAAACAGAAGTTTTGAACGTTAACAAAATTATGAAATATCAATCTTTTCTTTTATGGTTAGTATTTTTTTGTGAACCATTCAAGAAATCTTTGTCTACCTCAAGGTCATGAAGATATTCTATGTTATCTTTTAGAAGCTTTATTATTTTGCCTTTCACATGTAGGTCTGTGATTTATCTGTAATTTATTTTTGTGTTTGATATGATGTAGAGATCAAAGTTAGTTTCTTCCCGGCTGAATAACACCATTCTTCCTCCCACTTCATTGCAATGGGAACTTTGTTGCAAATTATGTGACTGTTTATGTGTGGGTCCATTTGGGGACTCTGTTTTATTATATTGGTCTACTTGTTTATGCTGTCTCTGCTATCATGTACTTTTAGTTATGGTAGCTTAAAAATCAGTACTTTCTATCTTCTATCTTTGTTCTTCCTCACCATTGTCTTTGCTATGCTTAGCACTTTGCATTTCAAAATTTGCTTATCAGTTTTTACATGTACACATATAAGTCTGCTGGGATTTTGATTGGAACGGAATTGAATCTATAAATAAATTTGGGGAAGTTAACAGCTTTATAATGTCCTTTCAATCCATGGATATAGTAGTATATGCCTCTTTTTTTTGTAGTTTTTGGTATATAAGTCTTACACATCTTTTATTGTTTATTCCTAGGTAGTGTTTTTTGATGTTATTGACAAGGGAACTATTTTTGCAATTTCACTTTCCAAAGTCATACAATTGATTTCTCTATACTGATCTGTCTGGTGATCTTGACACATTAATTTCTTAACCATTTTGACCACTCCCACTCACAGTTCATTAGCCAGAATGAACTGGCTACATCTAAATGCAAGGGAGGCTGGGACAGTGAGCCTATCTGAGTATTTGGGAAGAAAAGGAAAGGAATTTCAGCGAACATAGAAGATTCTTCCACACTCTACGTTGAGATTTGAACATCCATGGGTTTACCCTGTGACCTCATTATGCTGCAAGGAGTTATAAAGCTTTATAAAGCTCTCCAGGGACTTAAACCAAGTGTTCAGCCAATTTATAACTTGAGGAGTCCTTTAGAATACTTTAATTTGAAAAAGATTGCATTAAAAGTTAAACTCTTATAAACTGTGGTACATCCATTTGATGGAATATGATTCAGCACTAAGAAGAAATGAACTATCAAGCCATGAAGACATGGAGGAAACTTAAGTGCATATTACTAATCAAAAGAAGCCAATTTGAGAATTCTATATACTGTATGACTCCAATTATATGATACTCTGAAAAAGGCAGAACTATGGAGACAATAAAAAGATCAGTGGTTGCCAGGAGCTAAGGGATGGAGAAGGATGAATAGGCAGAGCACAGAGGATTTTTAGGGCAGTGAAACTATTCCATATGATACTGTAATGGTGGACACATGTCATTATACATTTGCTAAAACCTGTAGAATGTATAACAGCAAGAGTGAATCCAAATGTAAACAATGGACTTTGGGTGGTAGTGATGTGTAAGATAGGTTCATTGATTATAACAAAAGTACCACTCTGGTGTAGGATGTGGGTGGTGGTGGAGGCTGTGCACGTCGTGGGAGGAGGCATATGTGCACTATGTACCTTCTGCTCAATTTTACTGTGAATGTAAAACTGCTCTAAAAAATGAAGTCAGCCAGGCATGGTGACTCACGCCTGTAATCCTAGCAATTTGGGAGGTCAAGGTGGGAGGATCACTTGAACCCAAGAGTTTGAGACCAGCCTGGGCAACATAGAGAGATCCCAACTCTACAAAATAAAAATGAAAAATTAGCCAGGTGTGGTGGTGTGTGCCTGTAGTCTCAGCTATTTCGGAGGTCAAGGAAGGAGAATCCCCTGAGCCCAGGAGTTTGAGGCTACAGTGAGCCAAGATCGCACCACTGCACACCAGTCTGGGTGAGAGAGTGAGAGCCTGTCTCAAAAAAAAAAAAAAAAAAAAAAAAGGGCCAGGCACGGTGGCTCACGCCTGTAATCCCAGCACTTTGGAAAGCTGAGGCAGGCAGATCATGAGGTCAGGAGTTCGAGACCAGCCTGGCCAACATAGCGAAACCACATCTCTACTAAAAATACAAAAATTAGCCGGGCATCATGGTGCACGCCTGTAGTCCCAGCTACTCGGGAGGCTGAGGCAGGAGAATCACTTGAACCCGGGAGGCGGAGGTTGTGTGAGCCAAGATTGCGCCACTGCACTCCAGCCTGGGCAAGAGAACAAGACGCTGTCTCAAAAAAGAAAGTCTATTTTGGAAAATTTATACTTTATCACTTTGGATATCACCCCAAGGTAATCATAAACATATATGAAAAGCATCACTTTGAAGTCACATGGTAGAATTCTGTCATAAATTCAGAGTGGACATAAAAATGAACCAAATTATGCTCATGTTGCTATGATTTTAGATTAGCATTGAAATAAAATGCATGTCACACACTTCCTAAAGGACTTGCAGGCTATACTTCCTACCCTACTCCATCCGTTGATTATATTGCAACTACCTAAGGCTGAAGTCACACATAAACAAGCTATAACCTGCCAAAGCTAGCTTCTTTAACTTGTGAATGACCTGGTTCAAATTTTTTCTCTTACTGCAATCTCTTGTTTTGTTTAATTGCTGTTACCAAGCACAAATGATTCAACTCTTTCAATTCATCTAATTTGCTTATAACAAAGCAGCTAAGCCCATGGTTCAGTCACTAAACCCCAATGGCAAGTATTGGGCATTGCTGAGTTATGATTGGTTGAATTTGAGGGTGGTTTTTCATCTGTCAACAATGCCCATTCATGAGACTACAAGATAGAATTAACTGCTTTTACGGCCAGGTGCGGTGACTCACGCCTGTAATCCCAGCACTTTGGGAGGACAAGGTGGACAAATCACTTGAGGTCAGGAGTTTGAGACCAGCCTGGCCAACATGGTGAAACTGTCTCTAGCAAAAAATACAAAAATTAGCCAGGCATGGTGGCGGGCTACTTGGGAGGCTGAGGCACAAGAATCACTTGAACCCAGGAGGCAGAGGTTGCAGTGAGACCCTGTTTAAAAAAAAAAAAAAATTAAGAATTAACTGCTTTTTTTTTTTCCTTGAGAGGACGTCTCTGTTGCCCAAGCTGGAGTGCAGTGGGTACAATCTTGGCTCACTGCAACCTCCACCTCCCAGGTTCAGGCGATTCTTCTGCCTCAGCCTCCCAGGTAGCTGGGACCACAGGCACATGCTACCATGCCCGGCTAATTTTTGTATTTTTAGTAGAGACGGGTGTTCCCTATGTTGGCCAAGCTGGTCTCAAGCTCCTGACCCTGTGAGCTGTGAGCCGCCCGCCTCGGCCTCCCAAAGTGCTGGGATTACAGGTGTGAGCCACCGCACCTGGCCCGAATTAACTGCTTTTAAAGTGATCAGATGTGCTCTTGTTTTCTATTTTTCACAGGACATAATTTATGTGAGTACGTACCTGCAATGCTCAGTTCAATGGATTCCCAAGTTGGGATACGCCAATACAATGTCTCCCCCTAAAAACACGCGCACATTTTCACTGTGCGTTTTGTGTAGGTTGCACCTCTGTGAACAAAGGGGAAACTTGTGTATGAATGGAGTGCTGCCTGGTTTCACATCAGGCCAGGAGGGTATCTGATGAAAACTATCAAGGGCTGAGGCTCAAGTACAATCCTGCAAGAGTTTGAACGCCAAGGAGCAGTCCTAGGCCCTGAGTCTCCTTACAGAGGAGCTGCATCTGGTTATGCTTCATGCCCTCCACTGCAAGTCTTGCAGAGAGAGGGAGCTTCTCAGGGGGTGGTTTCCTGGCTCTACAGAAACTTGTTCTCACTTTCTCTTACCTTCCCTCTCCCTCCCCTCCTCTTTTCTCTCTCACTCTCTTGGCAGATGTTTAGCTAAATGAGTTTCCTATTGTGGTCCTGTCAGAGGCATGTGAACCAGAGCAACTCTGAACAGGAGGCTGGGTAAAATGAAGCTGAAACCTACTGGGCTGCATTCCCAGACGGTTGAGACATTCTAAGTGACAGGATAAGGTAAAAGGGCGGCACAAAATGCAGGTCATAAAGACTTTGCTGATAAAACAGGTTGCAGTAAAAAAGCTGGCCAAAACACACCAAAACCAAGATAGCCACGAGAGTGACCTCTGGTCATCCTCACTGCTACACTCTCTTTAGCGCCATGACAGTTTACAAATGCCATGGCAACGTCAGGAAGTTACTCTATATGGTCTAAAAAGGGGAGGCATGAATAATCCACCCCTTGTTTAGCATATCATCAAGAAATAACTATACAAATGGGCAAGCAGCAGCCCTCGGGGCTGCTCTGTCTATGGAATAGTCGTCTTTTTATTCCTTTACTTTCTTAATAAATTTGTTTTTGCTTTGCACTATGGGCTTGCCCTGAATTCTTTCTTGCATGAGATCCAAGAACCCTCTCTTGGAGTCTAGATGGGGACCTCTTTCCTGTAACATTTTCTCCTCCATTCCTCCACCCCCTGCACTCCCCAGCACACAGGGCTTTGCCCTTAGATAGCCTCTCTAATTTTTGTTTTGCTTTGTTTCAATGTTTCTTTTTTATTTGCATAAATTTAAGGGGCACAAATGCAATTTTCTTTTCTCTTTTAAAAAATAATTTCAAGTTTTATTTTAGATGCAGGGGGTACATGTGCAGGTTTGTTCCCCAGACACATTGCATGATGCTCAGGTTTGGGATATGATCGATCCTGTCACCCAGGCAGTGAGCATAGTACCCAATAGTTAGTTTCTCAACCTTTGCCCTTCTCCCTCCCTCCCCACACTAGCAGTCTGCAGTGTCTATTATATTTTTTTTTTTTTGTATTGGGGGGGTTGTTTTTTTGTTTGTTTTTTTTTGAGACAGAGTCTTTCTCTGTCTCTCAGGCTGGAGTGCAGTGGCGCTATCTCGGCTCACTGCAAGCTCTGCCTCCCGGATTCATGCCATTCTCCTGCCTCAGCCTCCCGAGTAGCTGGGACTACAGGCGCCCGCCACCATGCCCGGCTAATTTTTTTTTTTATATTTTTAGTAGAGACAGGGTTTCACCATGTTAGCCAGGATGGTCTCGATCTCCTGACCTCATGATCCACCCACCTCGGCCTCCCAAAGTGCTGGGATTACAGGCGTGAGCCACTGCGCCAGGCCGTTTTTTGTTTTTTTTGAGACGGAATCTTGCTCTGTCGCCCAGGCTGGAGTGCAATGGCACGATCTCGGCTCACTGCAACCTCCGCCTCCTGGGTTCAAGCTATTCTCCCGCCTCAGCCTCCCAAGTAGCTGGGATTACAGGCACCCACCATAATGCCCAGCTAATTTTTGTAGAGACAGGGTTTCACCGCGTTGGCCAGGGTGGTCTTGAACTCCTGACCTCAGGTGATCTGCCCGCCTCAGTCTCCCAAAGTGCTGGGATTACAGGCATGAGCCACCACACCTGGGCCCCAGTGTCTATTTTTGCCATCTCTATGTCCATGAGAACGGAATGTTTAGCTCCCATTTATAAGTGAGAACATGCAGTATTTGCTCTTCTCTTCCTGCGTTAATTCCTATGCGTTAGGATAATGGCCTCCAGCTGCAGCCATGTTGCTGCAAAGGAAATGACTTCGTTCTTTTTTATGGCTGTGACAAAGGCAATTTTCTTACATGGGTATCTTGTTAGTGGTGAAGTCTGGGCTTCAATGTATTCATCACCAGAATAATGTATATTGTGCCCGTTAAGTAATTTCTCATCATCCACCCTCCTCTCTCTTGTTTCAATATATTAGGGGTTTTTGTTTTGTTTTGTTTTGTTTTAATGTGCTGGTGAATCACATCTGAACTTTAATTAGTGGATTACATTAAAATTCAAAGGCCAGAAGTAGACGTGCTGCAGACACATTGGCCTTCAGGGGTTCAAGAAAAAAGAAATCCTCACAGCCTTTATCTCCTCTCCCCTCCACGTGTCAGCTGTAGTTTTTCTGGTCAGCACATTCTGGTCAGAATTCTTGGTGTATGTTGCAATGTGTGTGTGCTTTTTTGGTTTCTGTTTTTGTTTTTCGAGAAAATGAGAACGGTAGAGCAGGGCGACCCTGGCATAACAGAGTGGGTAGGGCTGGCATAGCCCATTTTCATCATCATAGAATATTCCCATGATCTATGCCTCCTTAGGACCGAACCCCAGCCAAAGAGAACAAAGAGGCTTATCTAAAATACACTCTCTGACCAAATATTAGGTTAATAATGGATTAATATTACTATCTTCTTAGATTATATAGTATTTTAGAACCAAATTAAGAATAATAAAACCAGGTGCCATGGCTCATGTCTGTAATCCCAGCAGTTTGGGAGGGCAAGGCAGATGATAGCTTGAGCCCAGGAGTTTGAGACCGGCCTGGGGAACATGGCAACACCCCGCCTTTACAAAAAATACAAAAATTAGCGAGGCACGATTTAGTCCCAGCTACTCAAGAGGCTAAAGTGGGAGGATTAATTGAGCCTGGGAATTCAAGGCTCCAGTGAGCTATAATTGTGCCACTGCACTCCAGCCTGGGCAACAGAATGAGACTCTGTCAAAAAATAAGAAAGAATAAGAGCTACTATTAATATTTATTGAGCATTTACTATGTGCCAAGACTTTTGAATCCTTAAAATAATCCTGTGTGGTAGCTATAACTACTAAATTGCAGGTTGCCCCATGTCCCATAGCTGATAAGGCTGAAGCTATTAAAAGGACAGTTCTGCTCATCTAATCTAGTGCTCTTTGGCTGTATTCATTTTCTACGGAGGCAATAAAATTGTAGGACAAAACAGATGACTTCAGGAGGCAAGTATTGAAATTTTCACTTAATACAGTTCTCTTCAAGGTAAAAAACAAGGTCTAGCTGATTATCTCTATATTCTGGTCAGCTGAGTAACTCCTCCCTGGGGCCAGTGGCAAAGGCTGCCACAGATCTTGGAACCGGCGGCTGAGGGGAAGGTTTGGAACTGGGTTTGGCGGGAGGAGTTCACTGACATTCTCAAAATGCCCAGCAGGTGGCAGTGTTTCCCACTCCTCCAGAGCCCACGAGGGCCTCCAACAGGGCGCCCTAGAGACGTGAAGACAAACTTGTGGGGGCAGAAAGACCATGCCTGTGTTGTAATTTTCAAAACTTCGTCTTTTTATACATTTTATTTTTAAAACATTTTAGTAAAAATAAACAGAGTAGGCTTTAGTAGAAATAGGAGCAGGCACCTCCTTCCCTGCGCGTCACCAGCTGCCCTCGGCTGCCCAAGCCCCTCACTGTGATGCCTACCACAAATCTGGCCTTCCAGAAACACCTCCAGGAGGATTATTTCCAATCCCCAGCTTCAACCGCCTGTCCCGCCACCCCCGTCACCCACCTGCCAGTTTGCTGCCCCACCTCCTGGAAGGCCAGCTCTGTGCAAATCTGATGAGCCGACTCCAGTCGTCTCAGCCATTCTCAGCTGTGATTCCTCTGGAACCCAGCACACCTCCAGGGAGACCGTGAGAGAGGCCGTCTAAGGACAGTGCTGGTACCCACACGAGTAACTACAGGTGGCGGCTGTTTGCTGACATTTCAGGCCCGGTGGAGGCTTTGCCAGGTTTGTGCCTGCACCTCCAGTAGGGAGCTACTGCAGGTTCAGCTACAAGCAACAGTGAGGAGTGTCTCCTCCCACCCACAGCATTCACATAAGTACTTCTACCATCTGCCGTACAGCCTGAAGTCCCAGGTTTGGGGATGGATGACACACATCTTTTTAAGTTAAAATAATTTTTTTTTATTTTTGTTTTTTGTGAGACAGGGTCTGTCTATGTTGCTCAGGCTCCTGGACTCAAGCCATCTCCCACCCTGGCCTCCCGAAGTGCTGGGATTACAGGCCTGAGCCACCACACCTGGCCTCATACACTCCTTTTGATTTTGAGGATGGTAAGATTTTCAAGAGCTTCCTACAAAAAACATGAATGTATCATGATTGGGGAGTTCGCATCAAACCCAGATACAAATACTATGGAAGTAGGGGGAGATGGTTTAAGATAAACATGGTAAGAAGCTCATTGGTGCTGGGCGCGGTGGCTCAGGTCTGTAATCCCAGAAATTTGGGAGGCCAGGGCAGGTGGATCGCTTGAGGTCAGGAGGTTGAGACCAGCCTGGTCAACATGGTGAAACCCCCGTCTCTACTAAAAATACAAAAATTAGTCAGGCATAGTGGTGGGTGCCTGTAATCCCAGCTACTCTGGAGGCTGAAGTGTAGAGTCACTTGAACCTGGGAGGTGGAGGTTGCAGTGAGCCAAGATTGTGCCACTGCACTCCAGCCTGGGTGACAGAGTGAGACTCCATCTCAAAACAAAACACAAAAAAGAAACTCATTGGTAATTTTCCTAATGATAGGCATTTTTAATGCAAAAATTGTATTAATTTTAAAGTTAATTAAAAAGTCAAACATTCCTAAAATTTTTTTTTTTTTTAAACAGACCACTTTAACCCCTCCAAGACTTGGTGGGAGGGGCAGGCATCAGGCAGGTAGGAGATGCTAGGAAATTTGAAGGGAAACTTTTATTAAGTCTGTCCTTTGCCTGTTGGCTAACTTTAATGGGGAGTGCTAAATGCCTACTGTGTGCCATGCGACATGATAGACACCATGTATAGATTGTATTATTTAGTATTGGGCCATTTTATGGACAGGAAACCAAGGCTTAGTGCAGTCAACTTGCCCAAAGTCAGCTAACTTACAAGCAGTAGCCAGGATTCAAGAACTTTCTGCTCTTTCTACTTGACCACCCTGCACCATAACCAACATAACAAATCTAAGGTAAGTGACTAGTTGCTGGAAATCCCCCAGTCTTTGTCCAAGGTCTTTATTGAAATGCAAGGACAGAGTTATAGTTCATTCTTCTGACTTCCTGGGTTCTCAAATGCTCCCATGTGGGAAATGCTATACTTACAAGGATGTCCTATGACTGTACCTACAATCAGGACTGGTGTTCAGACATGAGGACTTCCATATGGACTAGCAATGCCATACACTATTCAAAAGGGGGATTCGCTCAGCCCATGGGAAACACAGTGAAGCCCTGATTCGGACTGCATGTCCTTTTTTATTCCCAACACACAGAACTCAGTACTCTTTGCCCTGTTCCCTGTGCACCTCCTAGTGGCTCTTCCTTCCCGCTCTCCTTCCTGAGAAAGTCTGTTTTGCTCTCAGGCCTCAGCAATCAGGCCCAGCCCATTGCATTTGGTTTCCATGGAATAGAATTTATATTCTTGAATATATTGAATGGGTATATTTTTCTTTCCACTTAAATCATGATGCTCTGTGGCTCTCCACTCATTTAATCAGCAGGTTTCTATGCTTCAGGGAAAGAGAGATACTGCTGGGAACAACCAGGTCACTGCTCAGTTTTGGTTGCCAAATTCATTTTTTTTTAATCCCTTGCAAGACAATACTAGTGAAAAATTGTCTCTAAAGTGGGGTGTGCCCAAGACAACACAATGGGGACAGAAAGCAAATATTAGAATTGTTATTTTCATTTTTTACCTTATCTTTTAAAATGTCTATTTTGGGATGTATGTGTTATAATGCATGTAATATATTAATACAGTATTAAATGTATATCCACCATATACAGATATACATGTTACCATATATACATATATAACCATGTATATATTAATATATATGGCATACACAAATATATTAAATATATTTATGTATGTGCTTAAATTTTTTTTAGGAATGCATGATCAAAAAATTGAGGCCACTACTCTTGAAAGGAAGACTTGGTTTTGAGTAGAGAAATTTTTTGCTAAATTCTAAAAAGTTCACTTTAACTATCAAAAGTATAGCTTAGAGTTTTATGTTGACTTTTACTACGAGCCTTAGGTAGAGACAACTTAAGCACCCACTCATCTGGGGGAAAATAGATTGTCTCTCCAGTGTGGGAAGCTGGGAGAGAGAGAAGGTAGAAGGCAAATAGTGTGTGTGGGGCAGGGAGGGGGAACAGGACCCACTCCCCACTTGGGTAGGTTTAGAAGACTCCCGTTGGGTAAGTTTAGGAAACTTCAGAACAGCGGGGCTGTTTTTTCTTTCCTCAAGTGTCTTGGGGAAGGTCCGGGTCCAACATGGGCCCCCCAGGCTGAAGGTGGGCTGCTGGATGGCCTCACAGAGGCCTGAGCCCTGAGCCCTGCAAGGTGAATGTAGAGGCAGCTGGGGGGCCCAAAGCCCTAAGCGGTTGAGTCCTTAGAACCAGTGGATTCCAGAAGGTTGGGGGAGAACGAGAGGCCACAAAATGCGAAAACCAAATGACCAGAGGAAGCACATATGTAGGGGCTAAAAGGGCCAAGTGGGACCAGCTTCACTTGAGCAAGCATGTGGCAAGCATAGGATGGTGGGGGCCCAGCCTGGCCCAGCCACTCTACAGTGAAGACAGGGAAGGATGTGGCGGATGGCCTCCGGGCCTCCACCCCCACGAGGACACGAGCACATGCCTTCCCATCCTGATGCTTCTGTAGCCGTATACCATCTGCTATGGGCTGAACTGTGCCCAGCCCCATTCCTATGTTGAAATCCTAACCCCCAGTGCCTCAGAAGGTGACCTTATGTGGAAACAGAGTGGTTGCAGATATAATTAGTTAAGATGAGGTCATACTGAAGTAGGGTGAGCCCCTGATCCAACATGATTTGTGTCCTTACAAAAAGGGGAAGTCAGAGACAGATGCACACAGGAAGGACACCATGTGAAGAGACACAGGAGGAAGACAGCCAGCTACAAGCCAAGGACAAAGGCCTGGGACAGATCCTTCCCTCAGAAGGGACCAACCCTGCCAACACCTTAAACTCAGATTTCTCGCCTCCAGAAGTGAGAGACAATACATTGCTATTGTGTAAACCATTCCATCTGTGGCACTTTATTACGGCAGTGTTCGCAAACTAACGCACCAGCTTTGCTAAACAAGCAAGGGGTTGGGGAGAGATTGGAAAGACTAGACCATTATTGAAGAGGGGCCGAGATCATCTGGAAGAGACTGTTCTAAATGGAAAGAAAATTAGTTCTCCTGAGTTACCTTTCATAGACAAGTGAAGTCCTCTGCCCCCACCAGAGGAAACAGAAGCCTTAGAGGAAGATAAGAATAATCACAAAGAAGCCTGTCCTTTTTTGCACATCTGAGTGCACTGAATAAAATTCCAGCTGTATTCAAATCTCTCAGAGATATAGCCTATCCTGGCCTGCTCTCTCAGTGTGACCAGAGCCATCCTCCTGGGCATTTTACGATTTCTAGGCTGGCCACTCTTCTCATTGATACCAGCTTCCTGACTCATTGCCATAGTTCCGATGGCAAATTCCTAAGCTGTCCACAAGAGCGGTGGCATGCTGACGTCAGTTTGTACCACCTCCCAAGAGCTGGCTGTTAAATTTTCAGGAATTTTGTGAGCCAGTTGTTAAACATGGCCATTGTTAAAGATTAAATTATAAATATGACCAAAATTTTTAAAAAGTATTGAATACTCAAAAATCATCCCTTTCTAATTATTTTACTATATTTTACTATTATGCTTTCTGGGTTATTATATCTGTTACATTTGTATGATGGAAATACTTTGTAATGAATCGTTACTGTGTGTTTCTTCCCAATTTCATGTTCAGTAAATTCAGGTGGGTAGCTCAAAATCAACTATAGTGGGAGTATTTACACCATGGAAATTGGTAAATGCTACATATCAGCCCCTACCTCAAGGAGAACCAGTTGTTAAAAATTTACCAGCATAGGCCGGGCACAGTGACTCATGCCTGTAATCCCAGCACTTTAAGAGGCCAAGGTGGGCTGATCACCTGAGGTCAGGAGTTCAAGACCAGCCTGACCAACATGGAGAAACCTCATCTCTAACCCATCTAAAAATACAAAATTAGCCAGGCGTGGTGGCACATGTCTGTAATCCCAGCTACTCGGGAGGCTAAGGCCGTAGAATTGCTTGAACCCAAGAGGCAGAGGTTGCGGTGAGCTGAGATTGCGCCATTGCACTCTAGCCTGGGCCACAAGAGTGAGACTCCGTCTCAAAAAAAAAAACAAGACCAGCCCATCATGATAGTGTGCCATAGGCCTTGATTCTGTTTTTTTTTGAGTGAGGTTTATCTGTCACAGGATCACAGGTCACTGCAACCTTGACCTCCCAGGTTCAGGTGATCCTCCTGCCTCAGCCTCCTGAGTAGTTGAGACTACAGGTGCACACCACCATGCCCAGCTAATTTTTGTATTTTTAGTGGAGTCAGGGTTTTGCCCCATTGCTCAGGTTGGTCTCAAACTCCTGAGCTCAAGTGATCCATCCACCTCAGCCTCCCAAAGTGCTGGGATTACGGGTTGGGCTCTGTATTCAGATATACTAGTAGATCAACTGAAAAAGCTTGAGAAACAATTATTATCAGCTGTACCCAGGTCTGATCTGGGATTTAAATGATGAAAAAGTGATGAGAACAGTCTTCCACCATTCCATAGAGGAGGGAGACTCCCAGTGAGGGTGACACCAGTGAGACCTCTACTGTCTTCCCAGACTTGGGGCGGGACACTAGACAAAGAGCTACTCACTTCCACACCTTTGTTGTCTTTTGCTACTATTAAGTGACAGTGCTGAATAGGGAACCTCTGAGCAGATTGCCACCTGACAACCTCTATTGCTTTAAAATAACCTGGAGTAACTCTTAATCCTGCTTCTGGCAACAAGAGAATGACAGAATTCAAATGGGCCCAAGACTTCCAGGACTGAACCGCTGTCCTCTGCAATCCATTCTGTAAACCCCCCTCTTCTACCTGCTAATATGGTATCCGCAGCAGAGCTGAGTCCTGGGGGAGACTGCTCTTTCTGCATAGTAACAGGTGTAAAAATAGCAGCTGACCCCTTCAGGAATAGATGTCAGGGAAAAATGTTTTGGGGACCACAATATTTGTAGTCGGGGGATAGTAGGGGCTGACCTGGGCTTGTATCCAGCTCTACCATTTACCAACTGTGTGGCCTTGGGCAAGGGATGATCTTTCCAAACCTCCTTTTCTCATCTGTACAGTAGGGAAACAAGACAGATTTGCAAAAGTGGAATGAATGAGAGATACAGACTTAACTATATATACAATTGTTCTTCGGTATCCATGGGGCATTGGTTCCAGGACCCTGCACAGATACCAAAATCTGCAGATACTCAAGTCCGTGATATAAATGGTGTAGTATTTGCATATAATCCATGCAATCCTCCACTATAAAATCATAAATCCTCCCATATAAATCATCTCTAGGTTACTTATAATACCTAATACAATGTAAATGCTATGTAAATAGTTGTTATACTCTATTGTTTAGGGGATAATGACAAGAAGTCTGTACCTGTTCAGTACAGATGTCATTTTTTTTTCTCAAATGTTTTTGATCTGTGGTTGATTGAGCCCAAGAATTCAGGACACACAGGTACAGAGGGCCAACTGCATTTCAAAGTTACATTCTTAACCAATGCAATAGAGTGAAAAATAGGAATTTAGCTCTAAAGAAATGGTGGGGTCACAGGGTGGTGACATATTTAAATCCTAGTCTGTCGGAGCAGAACAACAGAAGGTAAGCATATTATTTAGAGGTAAAGGGGTAGCTCCCAGAAGCAGCAAAAGCAGAACAAGTAAAAGTAGTTACGTTTAGAGTTTGGGACTTCAGCTGGGGAGAGATGCAGTTGTTGGATTTTATTGCTGGACTTTCCAAATTTCTTACCTTTTTCTTTCTTTCTTTTTTTTTTTTTTTTGAGATGGAGTTTCACTCTTGTTGCCCAGGTGGGAGTGCAATGGCAAGATCTCGGCTCACCGCAACCTCCACCCCCTGGGTTCAAGCGATTCTCCTGCCTCAGCCTCCCAAGTAGCTGGGATTATAGGTGCCACCACCACACCCAGCTAATTTTTGGTATTTTTAGTAGAGACGAGGTTTCTCCATGTTAGTCAGGCTGGTCTCAAATTCCTGACCTTGGGTGATCCACCCGCCTCAGCCTCCCAAAGTGCTGGGATTACAGACCTGAGCCACCACACCCAGCCAAATTTCTTACTTTTTAATCCTGTGTATGTATTACCTTGACTCCTTTTATTAAAAAAGAAAATAGCTGTGCATTATATTAACTAAATTTCTAATCTATCTCTTAAAAGGTTGATTTTAATTTTCTTTTCTCTGCATGTGAGACATGCTTTGCCACAGCACAGGGCCCTTGGAAACAGTTTGTTTTTATAGCTTCTGTGTCTCTGTAGGTTTCTATAGCTCCTGGAAGTCTGTTTTGTGTATCTCTTGATTTATAAGATGTTGGTGAATCATTCCAAATAAAGACTTCTTTCTTGCAAAAATATGTAAAGAAATAGCAAGGGATGATTCAGAGTTTGTGGCGAGCACTTTCATCTCCAAAGAACTAAGCAGTGAGCTGGGCAGCACATAGTCACGGCCAGGCTGCGCTCTGCTGGGCCTGGCCGTGGCCTCAGCACCAGTCTGCCCCCTGCTTGGCACTCTCCAGCAAACCCACTTCCCTCCCCCACCCCCATCTCCAGGCCACACTGGAAATCTCACACCCATTAACCTCAAGTTCACAGGCCTGTAGGGTCCACAGATAGGCTTCAGGGGACCCACAACCCACTAGAATTAAATGTGCAACCTTGTGTTTTCTGGGAAGAGTGTAGATAGTCTTTAGATTTTCAGTTAGCTGTACATAGGTCTCCAACTGTACTCAAAAGGCAACTTGAAGTGGTATTTACACCCATAGAAACAGTAAAGACTGTGATTTTCTACCCCTTATCATGCTTTTAGTGTAGTATGGTGGCTAGAAGCCCCACCTCTGGACTAGACTGCCTTGTCTTTAAGCCTCCCTCCACCATTTCCTAGCAATGTGACCTCAAGCAAAGTGCATCACCTCTCTGTGCCTTTGTTTTCCCAATTATAAAATGGGACAAATAATAGTACCTACCTCGTTGGCTCATTGTGAGGGTTAAAGGAGTTAATATAGGTAAAATGCTTAGAACAGAGCCTGGCACCAAGGTAGTTTCAGGTGGTGTTTGGCCCCACCCTGCTGAAGACTGACAACTCACAAATGGTCACCCTCCACTGCTGTGTGCATATCTTTCGTGTGCTTGAGGATGTAGCTGAAGCACATCCTAGGGGTCAGTGTGGTGGTTCGTGGTGCTCTAAATGCATAGGTGACACTACAGAGATCCCATGGAGGGGAGCAGAAACTGCCAAAGGCTGTGTGTTGGGTAGGGGATAGTCATGGCAGCTTCTGTACTGAGCACTCCCCCAGTGGCCTCCTGGGGCTCCTTCATCTGCTGGACCTAGAAGAACTGTGTATCATTCTCCTCAACATTGTCCCATCTAACACACCCTCCTCTCTGCCTATTTGAACATCCAATCATCCTTGAAGACTTCACTTGAGTCCCTCCACTGAGGAGTCTTTTGTGACCACTGCCTCTCCATGTGAAACACACTGCTCTTTCTATGGGACCTGTATTTATCTGTTGTCACACTGCTATAAAGAACTGCCCGAGACTGGGTAATTTTTGTTTGTTTGTTTGTTGAGACAGAGTTTTGCCTTTGTTGCCCAGGCTGGAGTGCAATGGTGCGATCTTGCCTCACTGCAACCTCCACCTCCTGGGTTCAAGCTATTCTCCTGCCTCAGCCTCCCAATTAGCTGGGATTACAGGCATGAGCCACCACACCTGGCTAATTTTTGTATTTTTAGTAGAGACGGGGTTTCACCATGTTGCTCCTGACCTCAGGTGATCCACCCACCTTGGCCTCCCAAAGTGCTGGGATTATAGGTGTGAGCCACATCGCCCAGCCGAGACTGGGTAATTTATAAAGGAAAGAGATTTAATTGACTCACAGTTCCACATGGCTGGGGAGGCCTCAGGAAACTTACAATCATGGTGGAAGGGGAAGCAGGCACCTTATTCACAAGGTGGTAGGACAGAGAAGAGTGAAGGAGGAACTTCCAATCACTTATAAAACCATCAGAACTCATGAGAACTCACTATCACAAGAACAGCATGGCAGAACCACCCCCAAGATCCAATCACCATCCTCCTTTGACACGTGGGGATTACAGGTCCCTCCCTCAACACGTGGGGATTACAACTTAAGATGAGATTTGGGTGGAGAAACAGAGCCAAACCATATCAGGACCCTTTGTGTTTACTGTGTTTAGTGCAAGCCATGCCATGTGCAAAGTGAGCTTCATGCATTAGCTCATTTAATTCTCACAACCTTTACAATAAACAGAAATGATGATTATCCCTCATTACAGATAAGAAAATGTAGGCTTAGATAAATATTTAAAACTTCATCTGCCTGAGGCCAGGACCCATGCTTTTATCCACTTCTCTAAACAACCTCTCTGATTCTTCCCAACTCCTGCAATGCTTTTTTTTCCCCTTTCTTTAGTTAAAAAACCTCCTGTGGCCCTCTTGAAGACAGGTTCATATCTGATTCATTTTTGTATCCCCAACATCTATTATTGTGCTTAGCATATAGTAGGCACTCAGTAAATGTTAAATGGATGGAGTGATCTGGAATTCGGGCTCTGTAAAAATTTTGCCATGACTCTCTCCAGATCATAACCTTTTAAAAAGGCTTCTAGCCTAGATCAGGGTAAATGCTTACTTAATTCAATAAAAAATATATATTTACTTAGTACCTACTATGTGACAAGCACATAGGTCTCCAATACTCCTGACAAAGCAATTTTAAGTGGTTTTTACACCTATAGGAACAGTAAAGATGGTGATTCTCTTCCCCTTTTCATGCTTCTAACATAGCACAGTGGATCCCCACCCCCAGACTAGAGGTTACAGCAATAAATAAAACAGCAACCCCCCACCCCCACCCCACCCTCCTGAAGCTTATATTCTCTTTTCATTTGAAGAAAGCCTCACTGGGCACCTCCCCCTGGCAGTGCCATTATGACACTTCTTGCTGATAGTGGTTGTATTAGTCCATTCTCATGCTGCTAATAAAGATATACCCAAGACTGGGTAATTTATAAAGAAAAGAGGTTTAATTGACTCATAGTTCAGCAGGGCTCGGGAGGCCTCCGGAAACTTACAATCATGGCAGAAAGAGAAGCAAACATGTCCTTCTTCACATGGTGGCAGCAAGAAGTGCCAAGCAAAAGGTGGGGGGGAGCCCTTAAAAACCATCAGATCTCATGAGAACTCACTCACTATCACAGGAACAGCAGCATGGGGGTAACCGTCCCCATGATTCAATTACCTCCCACCAGGTCCCTCTCACAACATGTGGAAATTATGGGAGCTACAATTCAAGATGAGATTTGGGTAGGGACACAGCCAAACTGTATCAGTGGTGAAGACTAGACCTGTCCTCTTAGAATTATTATACAATCCAGATGAATAAATACACAGGTAAAAATAAAAGGCAACTCCCACACAAAAACTAAACTACAGTGGCTCCCAGCTCCCAGGCAGGCTGACAGCCCCAGGGCCACTGGCTCAGGTGCATGTTTTCCTGAGCAGCCCTTCAGACGTGGCAGAGGCCCTCAGGGAGCAAGTCGGGGGGCACTCCTGGCGTCCTCCTCTGGCTTCACCCCTCACATGTGCTGGGCTGCTGCCTCTTCCTCCCTCCTGCTCCAGATCCAGAAGGAGGGCCTGGGCAGGCCCGGTGGTACTCCTGACTTGCCTGGGCTGTCGTTAGCATAGAGATCAAAAAGAGAAAGTGCAGCCAGGGAGTGTGGGGAGGAGAAGCTGGTGAGCTGAGGCAAGAGCTGGCTCCAGGGTTGGCAGCCGCCAGGACACCCAGGTCAACTGCAAGGAAACAGCGCAGAGGCACTGAGACCGACAAGAGACCCAAGGTCACAGAGCTCACCGCGCAAGTCCTTCCTGTTATTTTCCCTCCATGTGCAGAGTTTAAACTATGAAATCCCTGTAGCTGTGAAAGCGGGGAGAGGTAGAGTGTGTTGCCTCAGGGAGAATCTTACTATTGGATTACAAAGGCTCAATATGGAACTCAGGGTGGGGCAGATCAGCTCTGGATTCTTTCCTTCTATTTGCCTTTCTGCCCCCACCTACAAGACAAACAGAGCAGCCTGTTGTCTGACCTCCTCAAGCCCACAAGAGTCTCTGCACAAATCTTCAGCGTTCTTCGGCGGCTCTTTCTGGGGTCTCCCTCTACCCCTCACCTTCCACTCCGGCTAGCCTTTGGCTCACCCTCTGTCCAACCCCTCACCCCACCCCAGCTTCTGAAATTAGCTATTCTTATTTCTGAGACTATATATGCATATATTGGGTCACTTGGGGCCGGCGTGGGGGAGCTGGGATTTAGGGGCTCCTTCACCTTCAGGAGTTCAAATCATCTCTTGATTTAAGGGTAGGCCTGCAGCCTAACAGAGTTCTCTTATTTGGTTAAACCAGTTGAAGGAGAAAGTCAGGAAGCATTTCAAAGTAAAGGAAGGGGCCACAGCGTCAGCCCCTGGAAGGGCTCAGCTAACCCTCACTTTCACGCAGTGTAGAATAGCTTGATCATTTTCCTTCCTTTCTTGAGTAACTCTTCCTTAATTTTTTTTCCAGAGATAAGTTTGGTTCCCTAGGCTGGAGTGCAGTGGCGTGATTCATAGCTCACTGCAACCTTGAACTCCTAGGCTCAAGTGATCCTCCCACCTCAGCCTCCCAAGCAGCCAGGAGGACAGGTGCATGCCACCATGCCTGGCTCATTTTAAAAAAAATTTTTGTAGAGACAAGGTCTCACTATGTTGCCCAGGCTGGTCTCAAACTCCTCATTACAAGTTATCCTCCTGCCTTGGCCTCCCAAAGTGCTGGGATTCCAGGAGCAAACCACCGCGCCCAGGCTCTTCCTTGATGTTTTTCTTTTTTTTTTTTTTTTAAGACGGAGTCTCGCTCTGTTGCCCAGGCTGGAGTGCAGTGGCACGATCTCAGCTCACTGCAATCTCCACCTCCCGAGTTCACGCCATTCTCCTGCCTCAGCCTCCCGAGTAGCTGGGACTACAGGCACCCACCACCATGCCCGGCTAATTTTTTTTGTATTTTTTAGTAGAGACAGGGTTTCACCATGTTAGCCAGGATGGTCTCCATCTCCTGACCTCATGATCCGCCCGCCTTGGCCTCCTAAAGCGCTGGGATTACAGGTATGAGCCACCGCGCCCGGCCTCTCTTCCTTGATTTTTAAGACTCAGTTCAAAGAGCTCTTCCGATTCTCCTTCCATGAGCCCTCCAGGCCACAGCGACCTCAAACTGCTCTGAGTTTGTAGAGCTGTCCACTGCATATGCAACAAATGTAATTCCATATTGCTGTGCGTCTTCTCCTGGGTTGAGTATTGATCTGTTCTTGATCAGCTGCATGGGTCTGTGCTGAGAATATGTTCTGACTGCACAGTCTAGGTGGTGAACTACTTGGGGCAGAGGGCAGACCTCTACTTTTGTGAACCTCCCACGGCCTCTTGGCATCTTGGCAGGTATGGGGTAAATATCTGCTTCCTTGTTGATGGATGGATGATTAAAGATGGAAACTGGCTCTGTCATTTGATTGGCTTTTCTGATAAGATAGGGAGGTTGGGTGGCACTTCTGAAAGGACCCATATCTTGTCTATTCTTTGCTTAATGTGCTGTTTCAGCAAAAACCAAGGCTGAACAGAAGTCTAGAGGAGTGGAAATTACAGGGAAGGTTGTGCTTTTTTAGGCCCATGTTCCAAAGTGATGATAAAACATCCAACTACACTTCCATTCCTAGCTCAGAAACCACAACAGATGGAAGCGGGTGTGGGCGGTAATTAGTGCCCGAGGTGAGTGAAGAAAGCCAGGAAAACCTCGTCAAAGGAAATCAGCCTAGAGAATAAAGGCTCTGTGGGTTTGCTTTGGAAGAAAGGACAGCGGATTATGTCCTTGCTCCTTCAAGAACAAGAGACCTGGCACTGGATTAAACCATCCAAATAGTAAAACCAATAATTATGTGTTGTGGGCAGGGCCAGCCTGGTTTCTCAGTGCCACATCCACTTCCCGTGGTGGGTGGCAGGTCTACAGGGAACGGCAATGCCAAGTTTCCTCAGCTCTCTTCTCAGTGCAGGGAAGTTTGAATAAAGCCAGAGAGTGTGGCTTGGAAATACAAAGCAAGCCACTGTGAAGATCATTTGAGCAAGATGAGCCAGGTTTCAACCGGAATGGCTCGTTCTCTGTGATCGGTTGGCTGAGCCGGGGACATGCTCTGGTGGTGGAACTAGTCTGGGTGAAAATGATCTGGAGGAAGAAGACCAAGGGCGGGAAGTGAGTGAAGAAGCAACTGCGTATTTCGGAGAAAGAACGGGTTTGGCTGACTTCTCGATCTTTCCCAAGGACTGCACGAGAACATTCAGGGATTGCTAACCCCTGGGAGAAGTTTGGATCATGGTTCCTGCCCTCAGCCATGGCTTTGGCATCAGCACCCTCTGTCAAGAGAAATGGCTCCTTTCCCTTTGTCCCACAAAGTCAACTTAAAAAAAAAATGACCTAATTCAGTAAAATTAGTCATTGGCTACCTTCACATACAGGAGCTATGGGAGTGGGAGGTACCAAAGAAGAAGTTGTGGCCTACACCATGTTGGAGTTCAAGAAGGGTGATGGCCATCGGGGGTGCCAGCTTTGGGAGTGTCCCTCTGAAAATGAGTCCTTCTCAGTATCATCCACCCCATGGAGTGATACTCCAGGGTGTCTGTCTCCTTATGCCCATGTGACTGGGTGGCACACACGCTGGAGTGAGGAGGTGGTCCTCACAGAGCTCCTTTAGGTCAGGGTTCCCAGAGGGTCCGCCCAGAATTCCCTTTAGCTCCACCTCCCTGAAGGTTCTGGGATAGGGCTCTGCCCATAGTGAGGGCTCAGTGATCTCAGCACGATACTTGGGCAAAATGTGCTTACCTCATCTACACCTCTAAATTTTTGGGAGGCACCCACTTGCTGAGATGCATTACTCAACATTGTGAGGTTCTTTTCTCACATGCTTTGACTGGCAGGGAGTTCACTGCCTTGGTAAAGACAGACAGTCAGTTAACTAGGGAACAAGGTACCCCCTGCCTCCCCAACCCTGCCTTTTTTTGAGACAGGGTCTTGCTCTGTTGCCCAGGCTGGAGTGCAGTGTTGTGATCATAGCTCACTGCAACCTCAACCTCCTGGGCTCAAGTGATCCTCCCACCTCAGCCTCTTGAGTAGCTGGGACTACAGGCGTGTGCCACTATGTCTAGGTAATTTTTAAATGTTTTGTAGAGGGGGGGATCTTACTATATTGCCCAGGCTGGTCTCAAACTCCTGGGCTCAAGGAATCCTCCCACCTCAGCCTCCCAAAGCGCTGGGATTACGAGCATGAGCTGCCCAGCCCTACTTCTTTTTTACCCTTCTCTATGACATGTATCACCAAATAGTCCTTAAATATTTTTAAAGATGAAAAATTTTAAATAAGAATTTAATTATTTTAAGATTGTTTTTGCTTACATATTAAATATTTGTTCATGGAAGAAAATCTAGAAAAAAATAAAAGTATTAAACTAATTGTTTAATCTCTTGTAACTGCATGAGCTAAAGGCCTTTCAGTAAGTATGCCCCTGCTGTTCTTTTTCTGCTTCCCTTTATATTTTCAAAATTGGGATCTCATGTCATATATATATGTGTATATGTATACATGTTTATTGTCTTAGTCTGTTGTGTGTTGTTATAAAGGAAGACCAGAGGCTGGGCAATTGATAAAGAAAAGAGCTTTATTTGGCTCATAGTTCTTCAGGCTGTACAAGAAACATGGAGCCATTATCTGCTTCTGGTGAGGGCTTCAGGAAACTTCCAATCATGGTGGAAGGCAAAGGGGAGCTGGCATGTGCAGAGATCACACAGCCAGAAAGGAAGCAAAGGGGTTATGGTGGGGGAGTACCAGGGTCTCATAGGCACTAATAGAGCAAGATCTCACTTATGACCTCAAGGACAAAGATGGCACCAAAACATTCATGAGGGATCCACTCCCTGTGCCCAAACACCTCCCATGAGGCCCCACCTCCAACACTGGGGATCAAATTTCAACATGAGTCTTGGGGGGAATAAACATCCAAACTGTAGCATATAGATATACATGCACATATACTAAATATCTTTTACTTAGACATATCATAAATAGTGGCAACAAATACCTCTTTATGCACTCACAGAACCACTACCACAATCAAGATATATAGAATACTTCCATTACCCCAAAAAGTTCCCATGTGGCCTTTCTCAGTCAATTCCCTCAATCCCCAGCTCCAGGCAACCACTGATCAGCTTTCTGGCACCATAGATTATATTCGTTTTCCTAATATTTCATATAAATGGAATCATACAGCATGCATTCCTTTTGTGTCTGCTTCTGTCACTCTGCGTAATGTTTCTGAGGTTTATCCATGTTGTTTCAGGTCTAAGTAGTTCATTCCTCTTGATTACTTAGTAATGTTCCATTGTATGGTCACACCACAGTTTATTCATCCACCTGTTGGTAGACATTTGGGTTGTTTCCAGTTTGGGGCAATTATGAATAAAGCTACTATGAACAAGTCATTGTGTGGACATGTCTTCATCTCTCTTGAGTAAATACCTGGCAGTGGAGTTTCTGAATCATAAGGTATGTATATGTTTAAACTTATGTATATATAAAGTCAAAGTGTCTTTCAAAGTGTTTGTACCATTGTACCATCCCATCAGTCATATATGAGCATTTCAGTTCCTTCACATCCTCACCAAAACTTGAGATGGCCAGTCTTTTAAACTTTAGCCATTCTGTTGAATGTATCATTATATATAGTTCTAAATTCTGTTTTTTACTTAACATTAGATTATGAATGTTCCCCACGATACTGAATATTCTTTGTAATTGTCATTTTTTATGTATGCACTATATGTCATTATATGGATGAACCATACATACCATAGTTAAGTAATTTCCTATTGGCAAATATTTCAGTCATTTATAGTTTTCTCCATAAATTATGCTGTTAAAATATCTTTGTCAGTATAAGTGGCTATTTTCTTAGGATAAATTACCCAAGTGATTCTTTTGGTAGAAAAGTTTAGATACATGAAAAGAAAAATCATCTATAATTTCATCACCTAGACAAAACCATCATTAACATTTTGGGGTATAACCTTCTAACTAACTAACTAGCTAGCCATCATGTTCTTGTTCACTATGGTAAACTGTATCTCAAAATAAAGTATGTATATATACTTAAGCTATCTTCACACACACAAAGCATCACACACACAAAGTGGAATGTGAATCTTTCTAAGGCTCTTGATACGTATTACCAAGAGTTCATTCTTGGCATTTTGGTTCAAGGAAAAAGATTCCAGCATTTCATTTCTTTTGTTTCTTTCCTTTTTTTTTTTTTTTTTTTTTGAGAAGGAATATCGCTCTGTCACCCAGGCTGGAGCACAGTGATGTGATCTCGGCACTGCAACCTCCGCCTCCTGAGTTCAAGCGATTCTCCTGCCTCAGCCTCCTGAGTAGCTGGGATTACAGGTGCATGCCACCACACCTGGCTAATTTTTGTATTTTTAGTAGAGACGGGGTTTCACCACATTGGTCAGGCTGGTCTCGAACTCCTGACCTCGTGATCCACCCACCTCGGCCTCCCAAAGTGCTGGTATTACAGGCGTGAGCCACCACGCCTGGCCAGATTCCAGCATTTCAGTCAGTCCAGTGGGCAGCTTTGGATGCTTCCAATGGAAGGGGCCAGAACATTAAGGAAAATCCCCTGCAGATCTCAAGGAAGACTCTAGAGACACTCTCTCTAAAAACTTCAAATGAAGTCCCACCTCGCTCTAGAAGAAGCTGAATGTACAAAAAAACTAGGAAGCAAAAAAACAAGCGGCTTCTTTCACACACCCTTCTCCCCTCTGCCAAATACATATATTGTACATGTATATTCTATAGAGCATTCCTTGGAGTCCTCCCACTTCCGAGCTTTGGAAAGAATGCATTGCAAGACACACCCTTTCTGGATCAAAAGAGGAATTCCCTAGACGCTGGGTGTGTGCTGAAAGTACAAAGCTAGACTGTAGGGACAGGCTCCCACAGGCAAATGTCTCTAAGCTGAAGCTGGTAAGCACCTAGTGAAGACATAGGGTAGAAACCACCACTCAAGAAGGTAATGGAGAGAAGAGAAAAACTTGGTTTCATTATCAATCCAGAGGTTATAGTAAGAGAAGTGTACACTTAAGCAATTACTTCCTAGGCAGACCCAAGAAGCAACTCCTGGAAAATGTGAACCAACATTACATTTGCACTTCCTATGTGCCAGGCACTAGATTAGGTGCTTTATGTGCAGTAGCCACTTTAATATTCAGAGTGACCCTATGAGGCTTATTATTATCCCAGTTTTGCAGATGAGGAAATAGAGGCGTAGAGGGGTTAAATAACTTACTTGAGGTCACACAGCTCACATGTGTGACTGGGGCCTCTCTGACCAGATCCATAGGATGTGGAACCACATACTCCAGTCATTCCTTGTGCCCTCCCCCTCCCCCATGCCAAACAGCTCTCAGAATTGTGCTAATACTGTGCCCCACTAATAATACCTCTGCTCTGCTTAGTATACCCACACCTGCACCTAAAGCTGATCACACTGGTGCTTTGGAAGTTGCGTACACCAAAGGAATATGAGTGACTCTCCTGGGGCACCCAGCTGAGGAAGGCAGTGTCGTGTGGGGAAAAGGACACCGGACTGGGGTTTGTAAGGGCTGAGTTCCAGCTTGAAATCTCCCATGAACAGCCTTATGACCATGGGCAAGTCACTTAACCTCCCTGGGCCTCTGCCTGAGCTCACCTGTGCAGGCACTGGCAACTCTTCAGCATCCATTACCCCCATTCAATCATAAGGCCTTCCTCTGGTGAGATTCGTTGAGACCATGTATTTAAACATAGAAGCACTAAAGCCACTCAGCTGCTAGAACAGCCTGCCTAAGTGGAATCCCTGCCCTGATGGCTGTGAAAGCCTAAGTAATTTTTTTTAACTCACTTTGCCTCAATCTCCCCTCTGCAGAATGGACCTATCTCGTAAGTTGCTGTAAAGATTAAAGAAATAATGCCTGGAACAGCGTAAGCAGTACATAAATGTTATTATTACTGTTAACAACATGTAATCGATACACTCTCATATCTAGGTTCGTTTTTCCTGTTGTCTAAGCCCGGTTCTGGCTGTCTCACCCATGGTGATGGAATCAATTTCCTGCAGGCCTGTGGCTCTCTACAGAAGTTTGCTCAGAGCCAGTGTGACAGCTGACTCCTGCTCATTGAGAAGAGACCCTTCTGCCTCTTGGTTTATTGCAAATTGATTTTACTGTGGGCAACAAGCTTTCCCAGAAATACCTAACACTGGTATGATGTCCGGAGTGAGATTCCATTATGTGTGTTCACAAAAATGCACTTATGATCTGAAACCTGGACAGAACCAGTGATGCAGGAAGAGGGGAAGTTGAAGGGGAGGGTGTCCTATAGGCATTATTCATCTGTTCGTTCTTTATTTATTTATTTATTTATTTGAGACAGAGTTTCGCTCTTGTTGCCCAGGCTGGAGTATAATGGCTCGATCTCAGCTCACTGCAACCTCTGCCTCCCGGGATCAAGCGATTCTCCTACCTCAGCATCCCAAGTAGCTGGGATTACAGGCATGGGCCACCATGCCCGGCTAATTTTGTATTTTTAGTAGAGACAGGGTTTCTCCATATTGGTTAGGCTGGTCTTGAACTCCTGACCTCAGGTGATCCGCCCGCCTCAGCCTCCCAAAGTGCTGCAATTACAGGTGTGAGCCACCGCACCTGGCCCATCTGCTCTTTATTTTAGAGACGGAGAGCTCAGTTCCTTGCTCCTATTTTAATAAAATTGCCACAATCACACATTGCTTTTAACCTGCAGGCAAACCATACTAATTCAGACCAGGTGGGCTTTGTAAAACGTCAGCATTTTAGGCTATTTTATTCAATTCAAAATACTTTCTAATTTCCCTTGTGATTTATTCTTTGGTCCATAGGGTATTTGGAAGTATATTGTTTAATTTCCAAATACTAAGGGATTTTCCAGTATCTTTCTCTTGTTGATTTCTGGTTTAATTCCATAGTGGTCAGAGAACATACTTTGATTTCAGTTCTTTTAAATTCGCTAACATTTGTTTATGGCCCAAATTATAGTGGGACATATTTTGTGTGCATTTGAAAAGAATGAGTATCTACTGTAGTTGGGTAGAATGTACTGTAAATAAATGTCAATTAGGTTAAGTTGGTTGATAGGGCTCTTTAGGTCTTCTCTATTCTTACTATTTTTCTGTCTGCTTTGTGTATTCTGTTGATATCTCCATCTGTAATTATGGATTTTTCTGTTTCCTTCTTCATTACTATCAGTTTTTGTTTTATGTGCTTTGAGACTCTGTTATTAGATACATACACATTTAGGATTGTTAGACCTTCTTGAGAAATCTACTCCTCTATCACAGGGTAATATACCTCTTAACCCTGTCAATATTCCTTGTTTTGAAATCTACTCTGTCATTCTTTTTTTTTTTTTTTTTTTTTGAGACGGAGTCTTGCTCTGTCACCCAGGCTGGAGTACAGTGGCACAATCTTGGCTCACTGCAAGCTCCGCCTCCCAGGTTCACGCCATTCTCCTGCCTCAGCCTCCTGAGTAGCTGGGACTACAGGCGCCCGCCACCATGCCCGGCTAATTTTTTATATTTTTAGTAGAGATGGTGTTTCACCGTGTTAGCCAGGATGGTCTCGATCTCCTGACCTCGTGATCTGCCCGCCTCGGCCTCCCAAAGTGCTGGGATTACAGGCGTGAGCCACCGCGCCAGGCCTCCGTCATTCTTTTGATTAAGGTCGGCATGTTTTATCCCTCTCCATCCGTTTACTTTTAATCTATTTGTCTTCATAGGCAGCTCGAGTTGGATCTAGCTTTTTATATTCAATCTGACAACTTCTTCTTTCGAACTAGGATGATTCAGACTGTGTAATGTAATGTAATTATGGATATGTTGGATTTAAAGCTACCATCTTGCTAGTTGTTTTCCATTTGTTATATCCTTTCTTTGTTCTTTTTTTCTCTTCTCTTGTCTTCTTGTGAACTGAGTATTAATATTTTTTGTTATTCCACTTTATCTCCACTTAAACTATGTTAATTGAAAGTGTTCCCATGCATACTGAATCCAAATTAATGATTCTTTTAATGTCTTGCCAGTAGAGTTTCATATTATTTTCATCAAAAGAGTGTGGACTTTGGAGCCAACGAAACCTGTATTTGAAACTTGACTCTACCACTAATTGGCTGTGTGGCCTTTCTCAGTGTAACCTCTATAGAATTTATTTCTTCATTTGTAAATTGGGATGATCATTCTGACTTTTCAAAGTACCACAAGAATCAGGCTTACATTCTTCTTACCATAAGAATCACAGAGGCTTACGCCTACCATCCCAGCACTTTGGGAAGCTGAGGTGGGTGGAGCCCAGGAATTTGAGACCAGCCTGGACACCATGGCAAAAACTCATTTCTACAAAAAATAGAAAAATTAGCTGGGCATGGTGGCATGCACCTGTGGTCCCAACTAATGAGGAGGCTGAGGTGGGAGGATCACTTGAGCCCAGGAGGTCAAGGCTACAGTGGGCTGTGACCTCACCACTGCACTCCACAGCCTGGGCAAGTGAGACCCTGTCTCAAAAAAAAAAAAAAAAAGAATCAAATGAAAAATTTATTTAAAGTACCTAGCATAGGTCCAGAACATAATAAATGCTTACTTAATACTATTTGCTTACATTCTATTTATTTATTTATTTATTATTGTTATTTTTTTCTTTGTGAGACAGAGTCTTGCTCTGATTCCCAGACTGGAATGCAATGGCGCGATCTCGGCTCAATGCAACCTCCGCCTCCTGGGTTCAAGTGCTTCTCCCTGCCTCAGACTCCCAAGTAGCTGTGATTACAGGCGCCCACCACCACGCCTGGCTAATTTTTGTATTTTCAGTAGAGACGGGGTTTCGCCACGTTGGCCAGGCTTGTCTCGAACTCCTGACCTCAGGTGATCCGCCCACCTTGGCCTCCCAAAGTGCTGGGATTACAGGCATGAGCCACTGCGCCCGGACTATTTATTTTCTATATAGCTCTGTTTCTAAAAGGGATTTGAGCACTATCAAGGAAGCAAATACCTACCTGGCCTATTAAGCCCAGGGCAGACATTTCTAATCAATCACAGTACTGTTTCTAAATAAACTCAGATATAATCTTTTTTCTTTTCCTTCCGTCCTATTTTTTAATGCATAATCTTTCTCAGCATTGTGTCAGTCAGAGATTAGCCATAATTTTAAAAAACAGAAAAACCCATGTATCACCAAGGACCAACACATCAACCTGCGTTAAAGTCTTTTTGGTACATTTATTATTTTAAATGGGTTAAATCCTCCCCTCCTCTGACAACATTTTACTTTGTTCATTTATTTAGCAAACTCTTCTCTAAAGGTATCACAAAGGAAAACTTCAGTTTATTCAGCTCCAATGATCCCAAATGTGGCATCAATGAGGTTTTTATTTGGCATCTGTGAAACCAGACACCAGAGAAGAGAAGGGGGTGAAAGTTGGGGAGTAAGCCAGAGGTCAGGGGTGGGGACACAGGGCTGCCTCATCACATTCTCATTTTAGGAACTGACACGAGCATGTGACAAGGACATGGAGTCTCGTGACAGGTACCAACTATTCCTCCTGGGGCTTCGGGTATCATCTAGCCATGGATGAACAAAGGACAATCTGTCATTTACTCTGAAAAAAACCTTGACCTTGTGTCCTAGGAAAGCACTGAACACTCTTCATTCAGCTGCCTCTTCCCAGCCCAGCTCTGAAAAGAATGATTTCCTGTTAATAATGCTGGAGCTGTCTGCCATTTCTAGAGTCATGCTGGTGCCCAAGAACATACATGCAGCTTTGTCCCTTCAGGGTACTGAGCCTATTGGGCTGGGACCAGCCTCATCAGTGGCACAGCTGCTGCCCTTCTTGCAACCCCAGGAGAAAGCTGATTTATCATAGGATTCACTTATTATTTATGAAAACATCTGAGAGAGAACAAACACGCTGCCTGAAGGGAAATTCAAGGAGCTCCCCTAACCACTGCTCTCAGCCTGAATCTGCAGGGGCACCTGGTGTCCTCAGCCTGCAGTTTTCCTCCTCCATGCTCTCCTTGTTCTACAATTTCTCCCTATCGTTCTGGTCATGAAAAACTTAGTAACAACATTCAGGGGGTTGGAGCTTCTTGAGTTCTTCCACATTACTTGTGTTCTATACTTCTATTTGGGACATAGAATAAACTGGAATGAGTACCTACTTCTAACATGCTTCTATGGGTTTGAGGTGATATTACCAGAACCCTTAGAAACAGGGTTCAAGGAAAGTGTTTCCACCCACTCGTTTCATCAGAGACAGGACATCTTGTGCTGGCATTTGCTGTTCTGCTATTTAGAAAATGGTCTTGGTCCAAATGTGTAAGAATGGTTGTAAATACACACACACACAGAGCAGGATTCTTACTTTGAAATCCTCTGTAAGGCAGAGGTACAGCTTAAGCCCATGGCCTCTGACTTCTTGTTTCCTTTGAATACTGCTTTATTTTAGTTTTCATTTGGGATGTCGTAGCACTATACCAACACTGCTTAGGTGAAATACAATAGTAACAGTTACGAAAATCCCTCAAACATGAAGAAAGCATCTCATTTATGCCATCTGCTTTCACATGCAATCTCTCATTCCAACCTTATGCAGTCCTCTGGGCATGATCAAGTCATTATTCAGAAAACTTGGGTACTAATAACAGCCTACCCAGGGTAATGCACCACTAAGAGGCAGAGCTGAGATTTGAACCCGGGCCTAGAAGCTGATTCTAAATCCAGTGCTTGTTCAACTACTCTTGATCCATAAAAGGTGCATTACTTCCCTAAGACCACAATCATGAAATGTGGATTTTTTTTTTCTCTATTAGACAATGGAGTCCATGTGACTTAACATGAATAACTTCTCAACACACAGGGCAGGAGAGGAACTGGAAGAGATCACTTATTCCATCCCCAGATTGCTTACTGACCAACACCAAGGCAGAACAGGGCTCTAGCAGAGCCAGGGAGTATCACCCGCTGCAACCAGCCCCTGGAATGAATGACCCATGTACCACTGGCACGTGACTCTTGCCTGTACCATCATGCTCTGTGCTCCAGTCCATCCCTGGACTTGGCAGAAACTCTCACTCCCTAGATCCCCCTCTCAGCTTCACCTCGAGAAATGCCCTCCTCTCTCCCTGACTTTCTGCAAGCTCATGTAAGTGGGCTTCTGTGAGCCTTTAGTGATTTCCCCAGGCAAAAACCATCAATCAAAGTCTGTGCTTCCATAGCAATTTGCACCTGAAATATGGCATCTATCACTTGACAGTAAAAGGAACTATTTTTCTTTCTTACTTTCCGTCTGTGAAATCTCTAAAGGCAGGGAACAGAGTTATTTGTCTCTCTAGAGGCCTAGCACAGGTCCTTAATAATGTTCAGTTCGATGGAATGGAATTTATTTGAATTGAATTAAACTGGCACACTAACACAAAATTTAGGCACGGATATGCTCTGGGGTATGTGATAAGGAGCATTTGGTAATCAAAAGGCCAAGAAGCAAATATTCTCATAGCCACATCCGGGTTTGCAAACCATGTTGTTGAATATGTGTATTGTGTGCAAGGCAGCCACAGCTGGTGTATAAGATGTATAATTTTGTGATATAAAAATGTGATAGAATGAGGCAATTTTCACATTATGCCTAAAATATTGTGTCAGTGAGATGTTTAACATAGACACCATGTGTTGTTGACAGAGTTGACTCAAAGTAGAACTATAAATTTAACGATAAGTTTGAGACAGTCTTTTAAACGGCTGGGAATAGAGTCAAGGATCCTCTCCAGGGGTCTGTTCTAGAAGTCTGTTTTAGATCCTTAGTGATCAGCCAATAATCACACACTCCTTGGGGCTTTGTATCTATCATCTCATGCCATCCTCCCCACACACGTAGGAGGCAGACACTATTGCCTTCCCACTTCTTGGATGGGGAAACTGAGGCAGCTTGCGGTTAAGGAACCTACCCAAGGACTCAGAGGTGGTGAGTGGTGGAGCTAGGATCTGCACCCAGGCCCCAGAGTCCATGCTCTGTTTAGCACCATGGACTATACTCTAAGTTGCCCAGTCAATCTGCCTCAAGCGAACATGTCCTTACATCTAGTGTAATCTGAATGATCACATAGTTAGCTCTTGATTTCCAGTTGCGTCCGCTGTGGAAGACAGAAAAAGATATTCAGCACTCTCTTTATAATCTCACCATGCATATTTGAAGACCAGTTTTTAAGTTGTTTCTGAGTTTTCCTTCTGTAGTTTAAACAATTCCGATTAGCTTAAAATTTCTCCAAGAGATCCTCTCACCCCATCTCTTAAGTCACCTATAGTTTTTGGGATACACTTTATTTTGGGGGGTAGACTTTCTAAATGATAAAGTTCAAAATGGCATAGGGGTGTTCTTCAGTTAGGGCCTGACCAATGCCATACATGGGAAGAGGATTCAGGAGTTTGGCTTATCTTTTCCTCATTAACATTCCAGCATTCCTAGTGATTCTCTATTGCTGAGTCATTTTGTACTTGTGATACAACTGCTAACTTTGAAAACTCCATAATATTTTTTTAAACAGTAGCTCTTATAAGTCATTCTTCATCTTGAATTTGTGGTATGGATCTTTTTTCTTTTCCTGTTTTTTTTTTTTAGTTTGTCAAGGCCAATCTGAAAGGGACATACTGAGTTTAGTTCTCACTGTCTGGGATGTTAGCAACTCCACCTAATTTGGTATCATTCACCAAACACAAGATGCTTTTTCTCAACTCTATCATGTGGGTCACCGAGGAAACTATTTATATAAACCTCTTTTCCCATAAATATACTTTTCTGGCTTCCAGATACCATGGGAGTGATGAGCTGAGTTCACATGTTAATTATTTCCAAGAACTGCATTTGGTTATCTGAGCTTTATGCCATTTTATGAAGGAACAATCAAAACTCATTTCCAAGTCTGAAGAAATGCTGCTGTTTGGCTTCAGTTGCTGGAGGACAACCAAAGCTGAATTTACCCTAAATACAGGAGGGACAGCAATGTTCTTTGGAAGCAAAAAGTTTGGCCTGGATATCTGGAATCTACTGAAAGGGCCCGACCCCAAGTCTGCTCCTAGGCTGCTGTTCCTTTTAATTATTGCCTAGCAGTGAAAAAATTACAATCTGGTAGCAAGCCAGGGCAACTATAAACTGAAGTACTGGAAGTCTTTAAACACAGGTTATCGTACTATTTATTTTAGACGTTGTCTCCTAGAAAAGTAAAGACAGGCTTTTTTTTAAAAAAGGAAGTTCTAGGGCTTCTTATTTGCTTTCCTTTTTGTAGGATGTACTGTTTATGCCAATAAATCCCAGGCCTAGCTGATGAGCAAAACCACCTGGGAAGCATTTGGTAAATGCATATGGTCAACCCCTCTCTAATCTCCATCATGATGGTGGTATTGAGAGGTGGAGGCAGGGCATCTCTATTGGTTAAAACCTCCCCCAAATTGTTTAAATTGATTATGATTAAATCCATGTAATAGAATACCAAGCAATCTTTTTAAAAATGAATTAAATCTAAACATGTTAATATGGAAGGATCTCACATTAGCCATACAGAGTGTGTAGTAAGTTTTCATTTGACATGAATTTGTTATGTATACATACTTATATATACTTACTATACTATACACACATACATGTCACACACACATATATATGTTGTGTGTGCATGTGTGTTGTGTGTAGTAACTCACAACAGGCACCAATAAGAAAGAATGCCACCTGTAGTGCCAGAACATCTGTGCATGGTGTAACCCTTTAGATGATTGTAAAGAAGGGGGTCCCAGAAAAGGGGCCAGAGTGGCTGGGTCTCAGGGGCCTGGAGCAGTGTCTATTTACCAACTTATATGGAAATATTTGAAGATATTCACAAGCAGATGAAGCTTAGTCTTTACATGCAGAAAATAATTCTGGAAGTACGCCCAAGAGACTGATACTAACAGCCTATCAATCAAGATTGGCTGATTTAAACAGAAAGAGAAATTACTGGGTAAAGAGAATATTGGGTTCAATCTGCAGAATGGCTAAGAAAATAGACTAGAATAAAGGGAGCGTGGACAACTAGCCACAGCCACAAGCAAGGCCGCACCACTGGCCCAGTCCAGTGAAACCCCTGCTGCTACCACCCGTGGTCACTAGATGCTGCTCCTGGTACCACAGCCACTTGAGGACTTTGCAGTAGCACTTAGTGCATCCTCTTGTAACCATTTAGATATGCACCTGTTCTTCCCTCTGGACTGTGAGCCTCTTAAGCATAGGAAGAGCATCTTATTAATCTCTGGATTTCCAGCCCCCAGCCCAGTCCCTGGCACAGAGTGAGGAGAATGCTAAAAGAAATGAGCAAACAGAATTTAATTGCTAGATATTACATCAATGTAGGCAGAGCGAGTGAAAGCTGCATTTAGCTGTATGTGTCACTTTCAAACCTCAAAAATGAAAAGGTGCACATGCTTTCTCATTCTCTATTCTTCTATTGAAGGCTTGTCAGATGTGGCTTCAAATAAAATGCATGGCTTGGGTTTCACGGTAGACTAGTTCTGTCCCTTTCTCTAAATTGAGCATTCGTTTTAGCAGAGATTTTTATAAAGCTATAATTCCATGAAGTTATCATCTTAACTTCAAATGTTAGATCCAGATAAAGTGGGACTAGGGGTCAACTGAACTTCCATCTCTATTGAAATATTTGTTTTGTCACATCAAAGAATGTCCAGTCACATCTCTGAACCTTTCCTAAGCAAGCAACTTGAAACCAAACATGGCTCATATTGACCAGGGTTCTGGAGAGAAAAAGCAAATAGCAACTATATATTAATAATTGCAGTCGTTTTCATACTCAGCCAGGAATCAGGGATATACATCAGAATTCTGGCTTTGCTGGAACCACAAACAAACCATGTAACCCTTGCAAGTTTCACCTGCTTCTTCTAGGCCACAGAGGAGTTAGAGACTGGGAGGCTCTGAGGACAAAGGATAATAGCATGCTCATAACAATCATGATACAAAGAACGTAGGCGGTCTTTATTTATTATTATATATATCTACCTAATACAATTCACTATAAAAGGTATAAGCTCAGAGAAATGAAAACTTATGTTCACACACAAAAAACCTGTACATGAATGTTTGCAGCTTTATTTGTAATAGCCCCAAACTGGAAATAACCCGGATGACTTACAAAGGACAAATTAAACAAACTATGGTACATCCACATAATAGAATACTAGTTAGCGATAAAAGTAAACTATTGATAAATGCAACAACCTGGGTGGAATTTCCAGAGAATCATGCTGAGTAAAAAAGTCAATCCCAGTAAATTACATGCTAAATGAATCCATGCATATAACATTCTTGAAATAAGAAGTGTATGTGGCTATAAAACATGAGGGACTCTTGGTTTTTGTTGGTGGTGGTGGTGATGGTGGTGGTGGTGGTGGTGGTTTTAGACAGCGTCTTGCTGCATCACCCAGGCTGGAGTGCAGTGGCATGATCACAGCTCCCTGCAGCCTCAACCTCCTGGGCTCAAGTGATCTTCCCATCTCAGCCTCCCAAGTAGCTGGGACCACAGGTGTGCACCACTACACCCGGCTATTTTTTTTTTTGTATTTTTAGTAAAGGTGGGGTCTCAGTATGTTGCCCAGGGTGGTCTCAAGCTCCTGGGCTCAAGCAATCCTCCTGCCTTGGCCTCCCAAAGTGCTGGGATTATAGGCATGAGCCACCATGCCCTGCCATGTTCTGTGTCTTGACTGGTTCAATATCAATATCCACTGTAAAATTGCGCTATAATTTTGCAAGATGCTACCATTGGGAGAAACTGGGTAAAGCTTTCACAGGATCTCTGTGTATTATTTCTTACAATTGCATGTGAATCAGTAATTATTTCCAAAAAAAGTTTCATTTAAAAAAGAAACAAATGAAAAGGTATAAGCAAGATAAAGCTGTAAAAATAGGAAACAAGGCCGGGCGCAGTGGCTCACGCCTGTAATCCCAGCACTTTGGGAGGCCGAGTCAGGCGGATCACAAGGTCAGGAGATTGAGACCATCCTGGCTAACGCAATGAAACCTCGTCTCTACTAAAAATACAAAAAAATTAGCCAGGCGTGGCGGGCGCCTGTAGTCCCAGCTACTCGGGAGGCTGAGGCAGGAGAATGGCGTGAACCCGGGAGGCAGAGATTGCAGTGAGCCGAGATCACATCACTGCACTCCAGACTGGGCAACAGAGTGAGACTCCGTCTCAAAAAAAAAAAAGGAAATAAATGCTTTGAGAGGTTGAGGTAGGAGGATCGCTTGAGCTCAGGAGTTTGAGACCAGCCTGGGAAACACAGTGAGACCTCGTCTCTACAAAAATTAAAAAAAAAAAAAAATGAGCTGGGTGTGATGGTGTATGCCTCTAGTCCCAGCTAATAGGGAGGCTGAGGTGGGAGAATCACCTGAGCCCAGGAGGTCAAGGCTGCAGTGAGCTGAGATCGCTCCACTGCACTCCAGCCTGAGCAACAGAACAAGACTCTGTCTTAAAAAAAAAAAAAAAAAGGGCCGGGTGCGCTGGCTCATGCCTGTAATCCCAGCAGTTTAGCAGGCCGAGGCAGGTGGATCATCTGGGGTTGGGAGTTCAAGACCAGCCTGACCAACATGGTGAAACTCTGTCTCTACTAAAAATACAAAATTAGCTGGGCGTGATGGCACGTGCCTGTAATCCCAGCTACTCGGGAGGCTGAGGCAGGAGAATCACTTGAACCTGGGAGGCAGAGGTTGCAGTGAGCTGAGATCGTGCCATTGCACTCCAGCCTGGGCAACAAAAGTGAAACTTCATCTCAAAAACAAAAAAATAAAAATCTAAAAATCTAAGCAACCAAAACACTAAGCTCTTATGATTAAGTATTAAATTTGTTTCTGTGGTTCCTTGCTGCAAAATAAAAAGAAGAAAAGATGATAGGTTATATATTCTTGTTCTCTGATCAAAATAATCATGGTACATTTTTAGGTGAGACAATCTCTCCCCTGGAAGTCAATTCTGAAAGAGTGATGAACTTAGTCTTAAAATATAACCTGCAGAGCACAAAATAAGGTCTACAGAGGCTAAGCAGACTAAGAGCTCAGATGCTGTTCATTTTAATGCTTAATAATCCATGACTGGCCAGGCACGCTGGCTCATGCCTGTAATCCCAGCACTTTGGGAGGCCGAGGTGGGCGGATCATTTGAGGTCAGGAGGTCGAGACTAGCCTGGCCAACATGGTGAAACCCTGTCTCTACTAAAAATACAAAAATTAGCCGGGCATGATGGCAGGTGCCTGTAATCCCAGCTACTCGGGAGGCTGAGGCAGGAGAATCACTTGAACCTAGGAGACAGAGGTTGCAGTGAGCCAAGATCGTGCCATTGCACTCCAGCCTGGGCGACAGAGCGAGACTCTGTCTCAAAAAAGAAAAAAAAAAAAAAAATCCATGACTTGGTTATGGGATCCTAGGAAAATAGTGATACAACTTTCAGGGCTGGTCTTACACATAAGTGAATAGATGATCATCCAGAAAATATGGCTTCAAGAAAATAAAAAAGATACTTCACAGCCCTGCTATGTCTTTGCTATGCAGTCTCTGAAAGTCCACCATTAGGGACGCACTTCTTTGGGTTAAGAATTTTTGCTACCTGGGATTCTTCTATTGAAAATTCAAGGACCAGGTGTTGCTCAAGTGATGCACATAGAAGGGGCCCCTGGGCATCTAAGAGCCTCAAGAGAACTTGAGAAAGAGCGTCACCCGCTCTGCTTTGCCAAAAGCCAAAATAACCCCCCAAACTCCTCACCTCCTTGACCCACAATGCCTTCTAGCTACTGTGCTATTTCTTTCCTTCGCTGCTCTGCAAATTCAAGGACTATGGAATTGATTTGTCCATAGTCTTGGTCTCTGCTTTCTCACCTGCCTTTCTCTACTCAGCATATTTCAGAAAGGCTGCACACCTCTGAGCCTGCATGGTTGACTGCCACATTCCCAAGTCTGAGGGCCGCTTCTCTGTTCTCACCTTACTGGTTCTCTCTGCAGCATTTCTACTCAGCTTCCCATTCTCTACTTCATGACACAGTTTTTTGTCCCATGACTCCCCATGCCCTGGGTTTTCCTGATATCTTGCTGGCTGTTAGCACATTCTGAAGCTGATTTGGGTTGTTGGAGACCATAAAGAACTTAATGCATTTTATTTGCTCCTCCTCTGCCCATTCTAATACGTAGAAGACCAGACAGCTGGGTCCTTTACCTTTTTCCCTATCTGCATTCTCTTCTTAGGTAATTGTATCCAGTCCCATGGCCAGCTATTTCCAAATCTGTATTTCCAGCTCTCATCTCTCCCTAGAAGCACACATCTGTACTTGGGTGACTAATTGGCATATCAAGCTTACCCGTCAAAACAGAACTGAAGATTTCCTCCCTCAGGCTGTTCCTCATGCACTTTCCCCTATGGAAGCATGGTATGCTCAACTGCTTGGGCCAAAAAGTTTGGAGTTATCCTTGCTTTCTCTTTTCTCATCCCCTGTTTCTGATCTGTCACTCTTATCGACTCCACCTTATCCAGGATCCATCCCCATCTTCCCTCTCCTGGATCTTCTCTGTAGCCTCTAACTGATCTCCCAGCCTCCACTCTCCACTGTCTACTCCCCTTGCCCCTGGCCCATATTCCACACAGAAGCCAGAGTCATCCTTTAAAACATTAACTGGATCACATCACTTCTTTGCCTAAAACCCTCCATCTGCTTCCCAACCCAATTAGTGTAAAAGCCCAACACCCTACACACCTGTGAAGCATAAATCATCTGGTTCTCACCAACTCCCTCATTCATCCAGAATGGCATGGAGCATGTCTGTGTAGTCATGGGGGGCATTCTTAGGGTTAGTGCAGCAGGTGCACAATAAATATTTGTTTGTCAATCAATGAATCAATGACTTAGTAAGAGAAACTTAAAATTCTACATTGGTAATAACAGCTCTGTACCTCAGGGTCCTGACTTGAAGAGCCAGCATCTATAACCACCACGCTTTCTGGTTTGCTGTGAGAAGAGTAGTAGTAGGAAAAAAATGGCCTGGTTTTAAAAATCCACACAATAGTTCTTTAATGGGTACGTGTTACAGTTTGAGTCCCCTGATGACATTTAGGGCTCCTCCTCATTTTATTCCTTGTAGGCAATGATACAAGACTCTGGAGTCCTCCAGCAAATGCTCAATTTATACCTTTCAGGTCTGCGTCAGTGTGGGGTTATCAGTACACATTGAAGGATGTGTGTGAAGGGAAAGAGTGTAGGAGAAGAGATAATTATTTCCAGGTGAAGCGACTGTATTCAGGTAGCAACCAGCACATTTAAATAGAGTCAGTGGCTCAGAGAAACCACACAAAGGAACACACTTCCCTGAATTAAAAAGCATGCAGTAAAGCCACTGCCACATCCAGGTGAGGCCTCTTTGCCCTGCTGCAGGCACGAGCTGACACTGATGTGGGTTGTCTGAGCATGTAGTGGATTTACATGCTCATTTTTTTTTTCTTGAGGGTGTGTTTTGTTCCTTTTTTTTTTTTTTTTTAACATTCTCACATTTGCATTGGTCTGTGCTTGTTGCAAAGTGAAAGAATTGGAGAAGGGAATGAAATACTCATCAGTCAACCTGCAACCACATCCTGGTAGTTTATGGAGAGTTGATATCCACTCATTTTTTCCCATTCTCTTTTCCATCGTCTGCCTTTTTTTCCATCTATAAATATTTAAGTTTGTTCCTCTGAAAAAAGGGAAGCTTAGAAAACCACAACAATATTATTACATCTAAAAATTACTGGGCACGGTGGCTCACGCCTGTAATCCCAGCACTTTGGGAGGCTGAGGTGGGTGGATCACCTGAGGTCGGGAGTTCAAGACCAGCCTGCTCAACATGGTGAAACCCCGTCTCTACTAAAAATACAAAAATTAGCTGGGCATGGTGGTGCGCACCTGTAATCCCAGCTACTTGGGAAGCTGAGGAGAGAGAATTGCTTGAACCTGGGAGCTGGAGGTTGCAGTGAGCCGAGATAATGCTACTGCACTCCAGCATGGGCAACAGAGTGAGACTCCATCTCAAAAAATAAATAAATAATAAAAAAAATTTTTTCAATCATTCCTTCATATCAAATATCCCCTCAGTATTAAATTTCCTTAATTATATATGTTTAAATAGTTGGTTTGTTCAAATCAGGATCCAAACAAGGTCTACCCATTATATTTGACTGATAGGGCTTTTTTTTTTTTTTTTTTTTTTTTTTTGAGACAGGGTCTTGCTCTGTCACCCAGACTGAAGTGCACTGGAGTAATCATGACTCACTGCAGCTAAGTTTTTAACTTTTCTTTTGTAGAGACAGGGTTTTGCTATGTTGACCAGGTGGGTCTTGAACTACCTGGCCTTAGGCAATCCTCCCACCTCAGCCTCCCAAAGTTCTGGGATTACAGGCGTGAGCCACCATGCCTGACCAATATGTCTCTTGTTTCTTTTTTTACCTAAAGGTTCTACTTCTAGCCCTTTATCCCCTTGCTATTTGTTGAAGAAACTGGGTAACTTTTTCTGTAGAGTTCTCATTTTGAATGTTTCTAATTGCATCCTTATAGTGCTATTTAACATGTTCCTCCCTCCCTGAATTTCCTATAGATTGGATGTTAGATTTAGTAGCTCAGTCTGATGCAGGTTTTGTTTTTTGGCAAGAACATTTCCTAGGTATTCCCAGTGCATACACAGGGCAACTCACAGATGCCCAGGTGTGTTGTAAAGTCCCATCAGGGGGCACCTGATGCCCAGGTGTCTCTCGAGATGTCAGCTGCCACTGATAATCAGTACCTAGATCCATTATTGCACTAAGCATTCTCAAAATGGTGACAGTCTAGCTGTATAATTCCTTTTTAATTTATTACCTGGAATATTTCTATAAAGAGAAATTTCCCCTCATCAATTATTTGGGCCGCTCTGAGGTACAATTTGGAAGGGAAATCACTACGTGCCATTTTCGGACTTGTAGGGTAGAAAAAGCCAGGGAAAAGAGGAAAAACTCAGATGAACCCTCTGGGCTACTTGGTGAGAGTGTTCCTCAAGGCATTGGTACAGGAGGAGGAGGGAACGACTAATGGAAATGAGATTTGAGATCGTCTAATCTGCGGGTCCTCATTATTCCTGCATGGATAATTATGAGTTGGCTGACTGCTGAGCTCTTAGTCTCCACGATTCCTCACCTGCCTGCCCCCTTGCTCTGTTACTGAGCTTTGTCCTTACTCCTAAATTCAGCTCTGAGGTAGAACCCCACCTTATACTTCTTGAGTCCCTCATAGCCCTAGCAAGGCACTGAGCACTGAGTCACCTATCAATGAATAACTGCTTGTAAATTCAAGGTGATAAGTTATTTATTTTATAATAATTCTCACAAGCACTTCTGAAGTGTCTATCTGGTCACAGGGCTGGATGGAATGACATAGTTCCACCCCTCAGTAAGTCTTAAATCAATAATGAACAACACTGTCCCAGATCAACATGAAGGTGCCAGATATTTGAATCAGTCTTAAATAAATACGCAAAACACACAAATGTTCCAAAGGTAATATGTTTCTGTCAGATTGCCTGCCAGATGCTCACACCAGAGCACACTCCTGCCCTGCCTTCTGTGTATGAGGATGCTCACATTCCCACCCACTTGCCAAGCCATTATCATTTCTTCACATCTTTGCCAATTCTATAGGTAAAAAAATGGAATCATATGTTCTCTTTTTTTTTTTTTGAGACAGAGTTTTGCTCTTGTTGCCCAGGCTGGAGTCCAATGGCACGATCTCAGCTCACTGCAACCTCCACCTCCTGGGTTCAAGAGATTCTCCTGCCTCAGCCTCAGGAGTAGCTGAAATTACAGGCGCCCGCCACCATGCCTGGCTAATTATTTTGTATTTTTAGTAGAGATGGGGTTTCACCATGTTGGCCAGGCTGGTCTCGAACTCCTGGCCTCAGGTGATCCTCCCACCTCGGCCTCCCAAAGTGCTGGGATTACAAGCATGAGCCACTACACCCGGCCCATTATATGTTCTAGTTTATACTTCAATTAGTAGAGAGAACTAACCCCTCTTCCCATTGGCCATTTGTGTTCCTCCTTTTGTGGCTGATTACCTATTCATGTCTCTTGCTCATCTGCATTGAGGTCCCTGTGTACTGCTGGGTGGGACTGGGTGCTAAATGCCACGATGCATGAAGTCCAGGACACTTTCAAAACAAATATCTATTGTGTTTTAAAAAGAAGAAAATACGGCCAGGTGCAGTGGCGCACTACTGTAATCCCAGCACTTTGGGAGGCGGAGGCAGGTAGATCACCTGAGGTCAGGAGTTCAAGACCAGCCTGGTTTGATAGTGAAACCCGGTTTCTACTAAAAATACAAAAATTAGCCAGGTACCATGGCATGTGTCTGTAGTCCCAGCTTCTCGGGCAGCTGAGACAGGAGAATTGCTTGAGCCTGGGAGGCAGAAGTTCCAGTGAGCCGGGATCATGCCATTGCACTCCAGCCTAGGCAACAGAGTGAGACTTTGTCTCAGGAAAAAAAAAAAAAAAAGGAGAAGAAAATGCATGTATGTAAAAAATGCTTAAAGAAAAATAATTTTTGTCGACTTACAAAATGGCTGCCCAGAGCGTGTTGGGCGCGGTTCCCCCAGCGGTCTCCGGCTGAACCGACGCTCTCGCCTCCCTGCCGAACACAGCGTGAGGAGCCCCCACTGGGGACATGGTATTTGAGTCCCTGGGCTGGTCGAGCACCAAGTCCTCTGAGGCCCGCAGCGCAGCACCGGAAGCGGCCCAGCGCGCTCAGCCCGGCGACCACCAGCTGCTGCAGACCCCTGCGCCGCTGCGCCCCGGGTTTCGCCGCACCCAAGACCCAGCGAGTGCAGCGGCGGCCGCCGAGGAAGTTCGAAAACATGGCCAAAAGAAATGCCGAGAAGGAACTGACAGGAATTGGGATAAAGAAGATGAAGCTGAAGAGATGGGAACATTCTCCGTGGCCAGTGAGGAAGTCTTGAAGAACAGAGCCATAAAGAAAGCAAAGCGCAGAAATGTTGGATTCGAATCTGACAGTGGAGGAGACGTTAAAGATTTTAAAGGTTTGGTGGTACCTTCTGGAGGAGGACGGTTTCCTGGATTTGGTAGTGGCGCTGGAGGGGAAGCCTTTGGAAGGACTGTCGAATGGAAACAACATAACCAGTGCCCCTCCCTTCACCGGTGCAAAGGCAGTGGCAGAGCACAAGGTAGCCTTTGGTTCTCTTGCTGCAAATGGCCCTACCGCCTTGGTCGATAAAAAAGTTTCAAATCCCAAAACTAATGGGGACTCTCAGCAGCCCTCCTCCTCTGGCCTTGCTTCCAGTAAAGCTTGTGTCGGAAATGCCTATCACAAGCAGTTGGCCGCCTTGAACTGCTCTGTGCGGGATTGGATAGTGAAGCACGTGAATACAAATCCCCTCTGTGATCTGACACCTATCTTTAAAGACTATGAGAAATATTTAGCAAACATTGAACAGCAACATGGGAACAATGGCAGGAATTCTGAAAGTGAATCTAACAAAGCGGCAGCTGAAACACAGTCTCCTTCCCTTTTTGGCTCAACAAAATTACAGCAAGAGTCAACATTTCTGTTTCATGGCAACAAAACTGAAGATACACCTGACAAGAAGGTGGAGGTGGCATCTGAAAAGAAAACGGACCCATCATCACTAGGAGCGACAAGTGCCTCATTTAATTTCGGCAAGAAAGTTGATAGCTCTGTTTTGGGCTCATTAAGCTCTGTCCCCCTGACTGGATTTTCATTCTCCCCTGGAAACTCCAATTTATTTGGCAAAGATATTACCCAGAGTAAACCAGTCTCTTCACCATTTCCCACTAAGTCATTTGAGGGCCAAGTGGAAGGTGACAGTGGTGAATGCAAAGGTGGAGATTAAGAAAAGAATGATGAGCCACCCAAAGTAGTAGTTACAGAAGTAAAAGAAGAAGATGCTTTTTACTCCAAAAAGTGTAAACTATTTTACAAGAAAGACAATGAGTTTAAAGAGAAAGCCATAAGTACTCTGCATTTAAAACCTACAGCAAATCAGAAGACACAGTTTTGGTGCGGGCAGACACCAATTTAGGCAACATATTGCTGAATGTCCTGATTCCACCCAATATGCCATGTACGCGAACAGGGAAAAATAACGTGCTTATCGTCTGTGTTCCAAATCCACTAATCGACGAGAAGAATGCCACCATGCCAGTCACCATGTTGATTCGGGTAGAAACCAGCGAGGATGCAGACGAGTTGCACAAAATTTTACTGGAGAAAAAGGATGCCTGAACATGCGAAGTCGGCTGCGGCATTATTGCCAAGTTGCTGCTTCTTCCACCGCCTCTTAGTCAGTTTTTCTTCTCTTCTTTGACATTCTAAGAACTTATAGATAACTTAAAACTTTTGTGAGGAAGATTAATGTGGCCAATAAAACCTTTAAATGTTAAGTATCAAGAAACTGCACCCTCCCTTCTTAAGAACTGCCTAAAGCGTAAAATACATTTGAATGCAATTTTTGGAAGATTTTTAAATGTTCGTTTGTTTATTAAACTAACCCCAAGTGATTTCTTCAAGGACTGCAATCAGGGTATCGATTCGCTTTCCCAAAGGCTCTTCCAACCCATGGGTTTTGGGGTCCACCGCCACCACCAGAGAGGCTTTTGAATAGGTGCCTGGCTGTGTTCAGAAGGAAGCTGGCCTGTATGCTTCTCTCTGGTGGGCTCAGCCGACGTGTGAGACTTGTTCTGTTACCAAATGAACCGGGCTGCCACGCTGTGACAGGCGTTTGTCCTCTGCTTTATTTTTATTTTGAAGCTAAAATGTGAGTACTAAGTGTTCACCTCAGCGTCGAATCACTGGCCTGTAACACTGTGGGCTGTTTCACGAGAATTCAAGACATGCATTTTCGTTCTAAAAAGAAATGAACAGCTTGTGAAGGAGTTTTTTGGCTTTGTAGTTTCCAGTCATGAGGTAGTGTTACTTCTTTATCCCCCTAAAGACAAAACGAAGATAAAGGGGGATTGCCAGTGATGGATTTAAAAGCACAAATTTGGTAGCTTATCATCTACACCATGGAGAGTGAACCCTTACGAAATGAAAGTCAAATGAGACCATCCTAGAAAAAGAAGATGCTCATAGGCATTTGTACCATGATCAACCCCACGCATATGAAAACTATGACCAAGTGACGTGCCTGGGAGCTTTGACACACAAGCCATGTGAATTCACTAGGAAACATGTAATAAGGTAATGGAAGAGAAAATCGTGTGTAAATTTTGCCTTTAACTTTAGACAGCAGTATATTATACATTTGATATCTGAAATATCTTTACTTTTTTAAGAGTAAGATTCCATATGTCTGTTTGGAAGGGAGCCATGGTTATGCACACGAATATCCATGTCACTTCTCCAGAGCTGTCAGGTAACTAACACGAGCATTCTTTGAAGACTCTGGGCACATGAATGAGATACAGAATTGAATGTTTGAATTTCTACTTTGATTCCTCATGAATCATTTGAGACTAGTACCAGCTGATCTTGTGTACAGGCTCAGGGTCAGTGCCCAAGGGCTCACGTGTGTGTGTTCTGATCTTCAGCGCGTAGCACATTCTCATTTAGAAAAGAGTAGTCAGAATAATTGTGGGCGGTACAGTGGCTTTTTAAAAACTACAGTCTTTAGGTGTAAGGTTTGGGGCCGGGAGCAATTTTATGATCAAATATGATGAACTCCTAAGTACCTGAGGTGTGATTGGGCCAACGTTGTCATGAGGTTCTTGCTCTACTTTCAGTGTTTTGATTCCACTGGGAGAATTTGGCCCTAGTGTGTGGCTTTGGATGAATCCGTGCAGAGAGAGGTGTGCTTGTACTGTTACAGAATGCTGTCAGACATAGCTATAGTAGGCATCTAGGGAGGAAGTGGCCATTATTTTTACATTGACGTTTTAGAATTGAGAATGCACGTGAGTTTTTGTTGCAGATGATTTATAGTAAGCAAGTGGTTGATGCCATTAATACCAGCCCTGCCCGATTGACATTAATTTTATTCAACTTTTAAAAAGATGAAGAACTAAGGGGAACAAATTTAAGTTTGTTGCAACTTAGCCAAACATGCTTCCCTGGTACCAGCTGGAATCAGCAGCTCACAGGCATCTTTAGGACACTTCAATGTATATGACACAGTACTTTGTTAGTGTCTGCATGTGTATGGAAAGTTTACAAAAAATGGCATGAAAAGATGATTGGATTTTCTTTTAAACCTGCCCCTTCTGTAAAAAATAGTTTGTATATTTTTAACTTAGTGGGTATGTGTGGCTTCCTTTTTTCCTAACATTCCCAGCAAATTTTTGCTGCTAAGACTATCACTGTTAAAGTGAAAATTACGGGGGAATATGTGATGAATATACCATAACCCAAAATGTGATGTTTTCTTAAAATCACTCTTTTATGCTTTAGGAACTGGTTGGTCTCCACTTGATTATTAGTGTAAAGAGCCTGAGTATATGTGGATTTTATTGTAAAATTTAACTCCTTGTCTTTTACTTGGGGCACGGGGCCCCTGGAGGGCTTACCTATTTTCCCCACTATGTTAACAGGTAATTCTGATTTATGCGTTATTTTAGTTTGACTTATTTTTAACAAATTATTAGAAATTATGCTTTAAAATGTTTAATGTGGACTGAAATTTTCATCTTTTGTTTGAGAATCTATGAAGTGTATCATATACGTGGCCTAAAGCAAGGTGTGTATTTTGTTATTCTGAAATTGTTTTGCATCTGGACAAATACTAAGTATCCCAGTGGCCTTTTTTTTTTTTAACCTGTGTATCCATCTCATCCTTTTGCACATTCCTAGTAAGCAAAAAAATTTGTTATGCCATCTTCATTATTCGAATTACAGACTGAAAATATGGCCAGTTTTTAAAGAAGTTTAGATTATGTTTTCCATGGAAGGACAAGTCTGACTGTTCATGGGCTGATTTTCTTTAAGAGGATTATTCTATTTTACAATTTCAATTCTAGATCACATTTTATATATGCTGCATGCCAAAAAAAAAGAAAAAGAAAAAAGAAAAAACTAACTTTTCTGGTGTGGAGGGGAAGAAAAACTAATATTCTACCTTACTAGTAGAGTTCAAAACAAGTTTTCACCGAGAGCCTTTTCAGTAAAAGTTAAACAAGTTTGTTTTTTGAGGATTTGTCAGTTATTCTATTTCAGAAGAGTCAAAATTCAAGCACGATACATTTTGAAGGCTTTACAAACTCCTAAACCCCTGATGAGTTCTCTCATTCTGGAAGTAGGAATTTGAGTAGATACTGATTTGTCCCGTAGTATGGTAGATGATGGGGAGGTCTTTTCCAATCAGGCACTCAAAACACAGGCCACTGTATGTTCTCAACCAGTAACAATCATATTGAGGACGAAGGACTCTCCGTTTGATGCAGACACAAGTGTAATGGAGATGTAAAACTTCTTAGCAATCAGATGGATAAATTGTTTGCTTTTTACTCTAAATAGGAAATTGTTTTCTAAAACTAAAATACTTGAATTGTCAGACAATATAATCTCAGCTTGTATTAGTTTTTGAATGCTCCCAAGGAGGAAGTGCAACAATCCATGAAATGTGAATAAATGAAAAGTAAACAAAAAAAAAGAAAAATAACTTTTAATCTTACTTCTCAGAACCATTGTTAATATTTATTTCCTTCCAGATCTTCTAAATATGTAAGTGTAGGTGTTTTTCACACATACGGGATCTTACTCTATTCAGCTTTTCTGTAACCTGTTTTCCTCATAAGAATCTTTGCAATCTCTTCAAAGAATGACAAATCAGTAAGAGAATGATAGTTTGTTAATAGAAAAATAAGCAAAGAGTATGAATAGGTGATTATTCACAAAAGGAGAGGCACAAATGGCCAATGTGAGGAGGTATTCAGCCTTACTGTTAATTGGAAACGTAAATTAAAACAAACATATGATTCCATTTTTTACGATTATAGACTTGGCAAGGATTCCAAGAAATCATAATGCCCAGAGTTTGCAAGTGGTGAGAAAGTGAGCATTCTCATACACAGATGCAGGTAATATGCTTTGGAGCTAGCATTTTGGGAGAAAATTTGACACTAGCAAGTTCTTGAGAATGAATCTGCCCTTTGATGCAGCAGTATCACTTGCAGGAGCTCATCCTAAGGAAATGACCAGTAATTTGAGGAGCAACGTGTGTATAAAAGAAAGTAGGGGATTGAAGGCCAGGTGCAGTGGTGCACACTGCAGTCCCAGCTACTCAGGAGGCTTAGGCCAGGGCATCTCCTGAGCCCAAGAGTTCAAGTCCGGCTTGAGAAACATAGCGAGATCCAGTCTCTTTAAAAAACAAAAACAAAAAAAAGTAGAGGAGTGGGCAAGTACACTGTGGCATATCATACCATAGAACACTGTGGGGCAATTAAAATCATGTTTTAAAAGAATATTGGCTGATGTAGGAGAATGTTCACGACGTATTACCATGTGAAAGAGGGAGGTTGCCAAAAGGGTACATGGTATGACCCCATTTTGCTTGTACATATATGCACACAAATGACTGAAAATATTAACAATAAGTTTTTCTGGGTCATGAGATTATGAGTGTTTAATTTTTCTTTGTGCTTTTCTAAGGTTTTTGTGTTTTCTAAGGTTTTTTACACTGAACAAGTATCACTTGTGGGAAGTAGTGGGGAAGATGTCATTAAAAATGGTTTCCAAGAGAAGTACTGGTTGATATGGGGCAACCACAAATAGACTGAATAATTTGATTCTAAATAGAGCCAATATTCTGACACTGGCCAGTGGAAGTGGGAGAAGTGACATCCCCCAACCAAGGTCTTAGGCTTGGGTTACCACTATTGTACCAGGTTTCAGTGTGACCTGACCTGTCAGGGTGAGGGCCCAGGCCCTCAGCCCTAGGGCATTTTCTTTGTGTTCTGCGTAAGCCTCTGGGTTAGAGGTGGGAGAGGTAAAGGAAATGAGAACAAATTATTCTGCACAAGGAGGAGGGAGACCAAGGTGCAAAGGAAGTGGTCCCAGACACCAAGCCTCTTGGCATGGCTCACCTAGACTGCCTGAGGCATCACCTCACAGGAACAGCCACCAGCATGTCCCCAAACTCAGACACAGAACAACTTTATGAACCTGCTGCCAGGCACAGACTGCTCTAGAGATGAAAGCAGAGAGATGTGCAAATAAAACAAGGAGTGGGAGTCCATCTCATGCTTTCGGTTCCCTGAAACTTCTTTCTGCAACCTGAAACTTGTTCAGAAGGAGGAGAGATGAATGGTAATGGGGCCTGGAGGAGTCCAATTTACTTTTCCTTCTTAATATAGTAAAATAATTACCTAAGAGATCAGAATGCTATATGTCAAGTCTTAAATAGGATGATTTGTATCTGTGATGATATTGAAGCCCCAAACAGATGTGAAGATGGAAATGCTGACATAGTGGGGCAGGCTGAATCTCAGAAGAGGGTGATGGTTCAAGTGTGATAGGAGCCTGGAGTAGACGGCCTTAAAACAAAGAGACCTCTGCAGCCACTGGCAAAAGGTTAAGCAGTAAGACCCTATCTTTCCTATTTAAGGGAGAAGTCCTCACTACCTTCTAACCAACCCCACAGTCCAGCTCCAAAGAACCTGGCCACCCGGTTTCAAACCCTGTAAGGACCTCATGAAGCATTCCCTGATCCCCACCCCAACTCTGCCTAGCCAGGCCCCACACATCTTCAAGAGCCAACCTTATGCCCATCCTTCCATCCCCCCTGATAGGCTCTCTCCTTTAAGCCCTAGGCATTGTGTCTCTTTATTTCTGCTTTTTGGCCTCCTTTTTGAGTATGTATTTGTCTTATCCTCACCCTTCTGCCCAGAGAGCAACTTGAGTAAAGGACTGCACGTTGTCCTCTACATCCACATACCAGGTGTTATGTAAATATTTGCTGAACATTTTTTAAAGTCAACGTTTTCTTTTAGATTAGTTTTTGATTTACAGAAAAATTGGGAAGATAGTATAGAGAGTTCCTGTATACCCCACATCCAGTTTCCCCTATTCTTAACATCTTATATGAGTACAGTACATCTGCCCAGTTAATGAACCAATATTGAACATTATTATAAACTAAAATTGGCCAGGTGTGGTGGCTCATGCCTATAATCTCAACACTTCGAGAAGCTGAGGCAGGAGGATCACTTGAGCCCAGGAGTTCGAGAACAGCCTGGGCAACATAGGGAGATCTTGTCTCTAAAAATTAAAAAAGTAATAATAACAATAAGTATTATTAACTAAAATCTATACTTTATTAGAATTTTCTTAATTTCTACCTTCCTTTTTCAGAAGCCCATCCAGGATACCGTATTACATTTAGTAATCATTTTGCAGTTTCTCAGACTTTGCTTGTTTGAGATAGAATTCACATACCATAAAATCCACCCTTTTAAAGTGTACAACTCTGTGATTTTTTACTATATTCACGAAGTTGTACAACCAGTAGCATTATCTAATTCTAGGACATTTTCATCTCCCCTAAAAGTAACTCCACCTGTTAGCAGTCACTCCCCATTCCCTCCTCCCAGCAGCTTCTGGCACCACTAATAATACCTTGTCTTTATGGATTTGCCTATGCTGGACATTTCATACAATTGGAACCATACATTATGTGTCCTTTTGTGTCTGGCTTCTTTCACTTAGCATAATATTTTCAAATTTCATTTACCTTGTAGCATGAATTAGTACTTCATTCCTTTTTACAGCTGCATAATGTTTCACTAGATGGATAAACTGCATTTTGTTTATCCATTCATTAACTGAAGGACATTTAGGTTGTTCCATTTTGGGGCTGTTATGAATAATACTGGTATGAGATTTGTGGGCAAGTTTTTGCATGAACATAATGTTTTCATTTCTCTTGGACATACTTAAGAGTGGAATTGTTGGGTCATATGGTAACTCTATGCTTAACTTTTGGAGGAAATGCTAGTTTTCCAAGTGGCTGCATCATTTTACATTCCCACCAGCAATGTTAGGAGGGTTCCAATTTTTCCACATCCTCACTGACACTTGCTCTTGTTATTTTGCTTACAGCCATCCTAGTAGGTGTGAAGTGGTATCTCCTTGTAGTTTTGGTTTGCACTTTTTAAATGACTACTGATGTTAAGGCATTTTCTCATGAGCTTATTGGTTAGCTATACAACTTCTTTGGATAGATGTCTGTTCAAATCCTTTGCCCATTTAAATATTGTGTCTTTTTTATTGTGAAATCAAAGTTCTTTTTATATTCTGAATACTAGACTCTTCACATATGTGATTTGCAAACATTTTCTCTCATTTTGGGGATTGTGTTTGTACTTTCTTATTTTTCTTTATAATGGCTTTACTGAAATATAATCCACATGCCATGCAATTCACTCATTAAAATGTAACAATTTGGTTGTTTTTAGTATTTTCAGAGTTATACAACCATCACCATCATTTTCTTGATAGTGTCCTTTGAAGCACAGAAGTTATTAATTTTGATGAGGTCCAAGTTACCAATTTTTCTCTGGTTCCTTGTGCTTTTGGTGTTGTATTCAAGAAACTAGTGCCTAACCCAACAACATAAGGATTGACTCCTATGTTTTTTTCTAATAGTGTTCTAGTTTTACCTCTTATATTTAGGTCTATGATCCATGTTGAGTTCAATTTTGCATACGGTGTGAGGTATGGATCCAACTTCATTCTTTTGCTTGTGAATATCTAGTTGTCTCAGAACCATTTGTTGAAAATATTATTTTCCCCATTGAATTGTCTTGGCACCCTTATCAAAAATCAATGGCCCATAATACATGCATTTATTTCTAGACTTTTGATTCTATTTCATTGACCTAAATATTTGTCCTTACGCCAGTACCACACAGTCTTGATTTCTAAAGTTTGTAGTAAGTTTGAAATCAGAAAGTGTTAGTCCTCCAACTTGGTTCTTCTTTTTCAAGATTATTTGGGCTATTCTGAATCCCTTAAAATTTCATATGAATGTTAGAATCATCTTGCCAATTTCCGCAAAAGAGTGAGCTAGGGTTTTGGTAGGGATTGCACAGAATATGTAGATTAATGTGGGGATTACTGCCATCATAACAATATTGTCTTCTAATCCACCGACATGTCTTCATATTTATTTAGGTTTTCTTTAATTTATTTCAGTGATGTTTTGCAGTCTTCAGTGAGGTAAATCCCCAACTGAGCCTTTAAATGACTTCACTTTAGCCCTGGTTGCCACTTTAAAGCCTTTTGAGAGACGCTGAGTGAAAGTAGTCAGCTAACTGCCACCATATTCCTGACCTACCAAAACTATGAGACAATAAATGTTGCTGTTTTAAGCCACCATGTTTTGAGGTAATGTTATACAGCAGTAGATAATGAAGACAACCAGGAATATTCCCCTCCTAACTTCCCACCTCTCCAACTCCTATGAGTCATCAGTTCTTAGATTTAAATGTCGATTCCTCAGGGACGACTTTCCCTTTCCCTGACAATCTCCCCCATACCAGCAGGCCTCTGATGATACATTCTAACAGCATCCTCTTCTTCTCTTTTGCAGCACTCATCACTATGGCAATTTGTTCATAATCTGAGTATTTGTTTCATGCCTGTCTTCCCTCAAGACTGTCAGTTCCATAACTGAGCAGGCTATATTTATTTCATCCACATTGAATTCCCAGCACCTAATGTGGTGCCCAGCAGAGTGGGGATATAGTAATTGTAGAATAAAAAATGTAAACTTAAGAATGAATTAATAAATGAAATACATCTAAGCCTCATAGTTCGGAAAGGGAGAGAAAAGCCTAGTAAAGATAGTTACAAAAGTCTCATAATTCCAAGGTTTTCTTTTTAAAAAATACTTATTAAGCAGGCCAGGTGCAGTGGCTCACGCCTGTAATCCCAGCACTTTGGGAGGCTGAGGCAGGTGGATCACGAGGTCAGGAGATCGAGACCATCCTGGCTAACACGGTGAAACCCCATCTCTACTAAAAATACAAAAAATTAGCCAGGCATGGTGGCAGGCACCTGTAGTCCCAGCTGCTCGGGAGGCTGAGGCAGAAGAATGGTATAAACCTGGGAGGCGGAGCTTGCAGTGAGCCAAGATGGTGCCACTGCACTCCAGCCTGGGCAACAGAGTGAGACTCCATCTCAAAAAAAAAAAAAAAAACTTTTTAAACAAAGCAGCCAGGTGCAGTGGCTCACACCTATAATCCCAGCACTTTGGGAGGCTGAGGCAGGCAGATTGCTTGAGCTCAGGAGTTCGAGACCAGCCTGGGAAACGTGGTGAGACTGTCTCTGCAAAAAATACAAAAATTAGCTGGGCGTGGTGGCATGTGCCTGTGGTCCCAGCTACTTGGCGGGCTGAGGTGGGAGGGTCACCTGAGTCCAGGAGGTGGAGGCTACAGGGAGCCATGAATGTGCCACTGTACTCGAGTCTGGGAGCCTGGTTGACAGAGCGAGACCCTGTCTCAAAAAACAAACAAACAAAAAACCATGTCAACATATTCTAGTTAAAAGTTTGTTATAACAGAGTGCATTATAATCTGATTCTCTACTTTAAAAAAAAAAAGGCCAACCAGGGTTAGCTGATAGTCCAGGAGTTGACGTGGGTAATAAATGATGAAAAGGTGAAGACAGCGTGCGTGTTTAAAAAGCTGCCCCAATATCAATAGGCTGGAATTGATGTTCCCCGGCCCTGGATATTGAATCTGGGAAAGGTGTCCAGTTTTTCTATGAAGCTGAATGCCAAAAGGAGGATGTTGAAGTCTGAGGATAAACCTGTGGCCTGGCAAATTTAGTCCAGTTGTTTTAGGTGACTAAACTCTATACCCTTACAGGACTTTTAAAATGATAATATTATATAATTAACAGCTCTGTATTCCATCTAGTGAATTGGTTTTATTAGCGATTCTTTATCTTCACTGCCTATCAGATAACATCCAACTCACTCCTTAGCTGGATGTCCAGGACTCAGCTGACCTTTCAGGCCTGCCCTTCTCTGGCTGCCTGCTGCAGACACCATGCTCTTGGCATTCCGCAGTCACAGGGTCCACTTTCCCATCTCTGTGCCTTTGCAAGCGCTCTTCCGCTGACTGCAAGTTCCCTTTCAGTACCACTGAATCCCTCCAAAGCTAAGTTCAAATCAGAACTCTCCTGCTGCCCTCAGAACTGACTGCTCCATGGCTCTGTCCTCTTAAGGCACTTTGTGTGTTTATCGCTTCTGTGGCCAATAACATATTTAATATCATATTGTGATGATGTATTTTATTTATCTTCTCTGCTACACAGACCTGGAGGATATTGTCTTTGTCTTCATCTTTTTTTCTACATAACCTAGTACACGGCTCTGGATGGAATAGGGGCTTAATATATATTTGTTGTTAAACGAATAAATGAAAGAATGAATGTTAAAAGGCTTCTAAATGAATCTGATCTACTTTATATCCCAATGCCAGTAATAACAATAATAATATAGTCATAGAAAGAGATTAAAGTTAAAAAGTCTTAATTTGCCTTTTTGATTATGAAGTTCTGTTTTCACATGTACCAAAGAAGACATCTCATAAGGCAAAAATGAACTTAGAAATGAATAAACAAGGCCGGGTGCAGTGGCTCACGCCTGTAACCCCAGCACTTTGGGAGGCTGAGGTAGGCGGAACGTTTGAGGTCGGGAGTTGGAGACCAGCCTGGCCAACATGGTGAAACCCCATCTCTACTAAAAATACAAAAAAATTAGCCGGGCGTGGTGGCGCACGCCTGTAATCACAGCTACTCAGGCTAAAGCAGGAGAATCGCTTGACCAAGGTGGAGGTTGTAGTGAGCCAAGATCACATCACTGCTCTCCAGCCTGGGCTACAGAGTAAGACTCTGTCTCCAAAAAAAAAAAAAAATTTGAGAAATGAGTAAACAGAATGTTTCTTCACTAGTATGCTAGAACACTGACTAAATGTTCTAATACATTACTCTTAGTAGTCACATAGAGCTCAAATAAATAAATAAAGCAAACTACTAAAAATAGGAAAATGAGCTTTTCAAGAGCTTTCAGGAATTCTTTGTCTGCTGTTCAACTTTTAACCGGATAATTTGAAAAATTTTAAAAGCTTAATAATAATAACGAATAACCATCTTCTATAAAGTCAAAGTAGTTTACTTGAGATATGGAATGTACCAGGTTACTTAGGGCACGATGTTTGAGAGGACAGTGTTTTCATGAACAAGTCCAGTGTATCCTGAATCCTCATGTTATTTTTTTCCATCAAGGAAGGATGTCTCCCAAATGATTTTGTGTTTTCTTCTGGATCAAGGGGATGAAGCGTATGCGGGTTGAATAGACATCGAGGCTCCCCCAAGATGCCAACTCTGTTAAAAGAATTATTGGGGTAGCTGAAGTGGTGAGGCCAAAGACTGACGTGCAGGGTTGTGACTGTGATTGTGGTTGTGTGTATGTATGTGTGTGTGTATGTACACTAAAGCTAAGATATACTCTCTCCCTCGTTTTAAAAACTTTCCCTGTTTCCATGAACTACCACTGTAGTCTTATATATGAGTCCAAAAGTAAATCCTTAGCAAGATTTTGTACTAGCACTTCCCACATTTCTCAAAAGTGATTCTACTAATAGAAAAACCTCAGCCTTAAAAAAATTCAGTTACAGGCTGGGCACGGTGGCTCACGCCTGTAATCCCAGCACTTTGGGCGGCCGAGGCAGGCAGATCACCTGAGGTCGGGAGTTCGAGACCAGCCTGACCAACACGGAGAAACCCCGTCTCTACTAAAAATACAAAACTAGCCGGGTGTGGTGGCTCAGGCCTATAATCCCAGCTACTCAGGAGGGTGAGGCAGGAGAATCACTTGAACTCGGGAGGCAGAGGTTGAAGTGAGCCGAGGTTGTGCCATTGCACTCCAGCATGGGCAACAAGAGAGGGACTCCGTCTCAAAAAAAAAAAAAAAAAAAAAAAATCAGTTACTCATTCCTCCAAACCAGAACTATTTGGAGTCTAGCACCACTTTCTAGCAATTGTTTTTCTGGTCTAGATGGGTGTACCTCAAGATTATCTAGAAAGGAAACTAGGAGGGGAGCAGGGCAGAAGTAAGAAAATGGGGGCTGTCATCATGACTCAATTCCCTGGCAGAGGCTTGGTGCCTGGGCCCCTGCCCCTTCCAGCCCCATCTGGGATGCCACCTCAAGGCACTCATGCTTCTCTTGCCAAGCCACTTACACTGGCATGGGCACAGAGTCCAGAGTTCTCACATGCTTTTGCTTCTTGGCTGGGAATCTGACGTCTACTTGATGATACTTTTTCTCAAAGACGTTTTGAGCTTTTTCTCTGAGAGATGGCAGCAGAGTAGATATGACTGGAGAACGCATGTTGATGGCTTTTTTAATTGCTGGGCGTTTTGCCATCATTCTCCTGTCGGGGAGGAAGGTGACATTTAGGTCATATCATCCTGTTTTCTAGAAATGTTCTTGAGTCCAGGTGCAGTGGCTCATGCCTGTAATCCCAACCCTTTAGGAGATCAAGGCGGGAGGATCACTTGAGCCCAAGAGTTCGAGACCAGCCTGGGCAACATAGCAAGACCCCTGTCTCTACAAAAAATTTTAAAAAGTAGCCAGGCGAGACAGCATGCCTGCAGTCCTAGCTACAGAAGGATCACTTGAGCCTGGGAGGTTGAGGCTGCAGTGAGCTGTGATCATGCCACTGCCTTTCAGCCTGGGTGACGGAATGAGATCCTGTCTGAAAAAAAAAAGAGGAAGCCAGGCGCGGTGGCTCACGCCTGTAATCCTAGCACTTTGGGAGGCTGAGGCGTGTGAATCACCTGAGGTTAGGAGTTCGAGACCAGCTTGACCAACATGGTGAAACTCCGTCTCTACTAAAAATACAAAAGATTAGCCAGGCGTGGTGGCCACTCGGTGTCTGTAATCCCAGCTACTCGGTAGGCTGAGACAGGAGAATTGCTTGAACCCAGGAGTTGGACGTTGCAGTGAGCCAAGCTCGTGCTACTCTACTCCAGCCTCAGCAACAGAGCAAGACTCTGTCTCAAAAAAAAAAAAAGGAGAAAAAAGAAAAGAAAGGAAAGGAAGAAAAAAAATATCCCTGAGCATAGGAAAGTCAAAAGGTCATACCTGAACTGAACAAAAGTCATGCGTTTCTTTTCCCCTCCTGATTCCTCATCTTCACGCCTCCTGTGAGGAATGTTGAACATATTGGTACGAAAGAGTCTCCCTACTTCTTCTTCAATCTCTGTCAAGTGTTGACGTCGGAAGACAATCCAAGCCACATATGTACAGAAAGTGTAAAAGGACTACAACAAAAAATGGACAAGAATCACAATCCTTAGCTGTGAAATGGAAAACTCCCACCTGTCTGTATAACACAGCTAAGCAGACACAAACCCAGATGACCCAATTTCCCAATATTCCTGAAACAATGAAAAATTATACACATACTCACTTTTGCATGAGGAAAATCAGACCAACAATTTAAGGTACAGCATATAGCTTGTTAGCACCGTTTTTTAGAAAGGATATTCGCTAAAAATAAGTGCCTGACAAATGGCCATTGGTTGTTGGTATACATTGTTTCATATCAAAAAGCACCAAAACATAAGTGACTCACCTCAAAGAACTTCCAGTCTTTCTGTGTATCTGATATTTTCTCCCTGTAATATAACAAGTCACAACTATAGGTTGAGAGGGAAGTTCAATCTTTCAGGGACCTAGTCCTTATCTTTCTCTAAAGTTAGGTCATTATCTTGGCCCCAAGATTATTTTCAGCTACACAAATGCTATCAAAAGGCATTGATAAAGAGTCTCAATACTTTCTTCTTCAACTTCCTACGTTACCCAGATCAAAACTCCTAGAATGGTAAAAAGTTAATCAATATAAATTTGGGGTAAACAAACCAGTGAGGAAATGTATTCTTCCAAAGGCTTCTGGTAATTTGAGTGTTGGGGAGGTAAGGAGAGTGGAAAGGTGGTAAAGAGGAAGCAGAGAACTAGAAGGTAAGTCTGCAATAAAGAAAAGGAAAAGAATTAGCAAACAATAGTTATGGCTATTGGGTACAAAAAGAAACAGAAACAAAATCCACAAAGATCTATGCCAAAACAACCAATAGACTGAGAACAGCACTATGCTCCTCCTTCTGATGGGCATGGGCAAACCTGAGTCTTCTCTCTTCCCAGGAGTCCTTGCAACACAAATTCAATGTTAAGAATACTATACTTGGCCAGGCGCAGTGGCTCACGCCTATAATCTCAGCATTTTGGGAGGCCGAGGTGCGCCGATCACTTGAGGCCAGGAGTTTCAGACCAGCCTGGCCAACATGGTGACGCCCTGTCTCTACTAAAAATACAAAAATTAGTTGGGTGTGGTGGCGGGCGCCTCTAATCCCAGCTACTCGGGAGGCTGGGGCAGGAGAATTGCTTGAACCCGGGAGGCAGAAGTTGCAGTAAGCCGAGATTGTGCCACTGCACTCCAGCCTAGGCGACAGAGCAAGACTCCATCTCAAAAAGAAAAAAAAAAGAATACTATACTGGCATGGGCACAATTAGTGAACACAGCCTCCCCTCCTAACAATTCTGATTCTGACTCCCAGCCTTAGGAAACCAGGTCTGGTCTGGGGAGCCCTTGAGAGTTGACTGAGGGGGCTATGCACCTGCAGTCACTTGATCAGTCACAGCGGCCAAGGCCAGACCCTGGACACTTCAAGGCTGATCCTGGTTTTGCTTCTTTTTTAAGACAGAGCTGGAGTGCAGTAGTGTGATCATAGCTCACTACAGCCTCAACCTTCCGGGCTCAAGCAATCCTCCCACCTCCCAATCCTCCCACCAGACTGTGGGAGTTCAGGATGGTTCTGGAGAGCCTGGTACCCACCTCAGCCTCACAAGAAGCTGGGACCACAAGTATACACCACCACACTGGCTAATTTTTTTTTTTTTTTTTTTTGAGGCAGGGTCTCACTCTGTCACCCAGGCTGGAGCACAGTAGCATGATCATGGCTCACTGCAGCCCTGACCTCCCCAGGCTTAGGTGATCCTCCCACCTCAGCCTCCCAAGTAGCTGGGACTACAGGCACACGCCACCATGACCAGCTAATTTTTGTATTTTTTGTAGAGATGGAGTTTCACCATGTTGGCCAGGCTGGTCTCGAACTCCTGAGCTCAAGCTATCTACCCACCTCACCTTCCCAAAGTGCTGGGATGACAGGTGTGAGCCAAGGTGCCCAGCCTGCTTCTGCTTTTGTTGGGGACTTCCTTGGAGGAACTGTGACTCTGAGGATTGGCCTTGGTACCAGGCTCTCCAGAACCATCCTGAACTCCCACAGTCTGGGAAAGATGACCCAAACCTCACAGGACCTTCGGCCTTCTCACAGGGACTTCCTGGTCTGAATGGGCCCAAACTAGCCCTCCATTTGGGGGATGAGGCCGAAGAGGTGGTTACTGGGGCCTGCCCCTCCCCTCCTACAGACTCTCTTCATTATATATTGGTTTCTTCATGTGCAAGTCTTCAATAAAGAACTATGGCAATAACAGTTACAGTGAACATGGACTAAGTATGGACTATGTGCCGGGTACCACGCTAAGCCCTTTACATGTATGATCCTATCTAGTCTTCATAACATCCCGCACCATGCTAAGCCCTTTACATGTATTATCATATCTGGTCTTCATAACATCCCTATGGTATAGTCAACATTATTATTCCCACTTCTCAACTGAGGAAATTGAAGCTGAGACTTAAGTCCAAAGACATGTATCTAATTAGGGGCAGATCCTGTACTAACACTCAGGCCGGTCAGATACCCACATCTGTCCTCATAACTGGACTGTGAGGAGAATAAGCTTTTTTCTTTAAAATAGTTTGCAGATAAACGTATTGAACCACAGAGCTCAGCGGAAACTTTTCGGAGCAAGCCTCGGCATTTCTTCTTTGTGCCACCTGAGGCCTCCACCTGAGGGGTGTGCTGATGTGAGATTTCCACCATTTCAAAGCTCCTCTTCTGTAACCAACTGTAAATCTTCTGCCAGCTGAAACCAGAGACCACGAACACCTGCCAAGCTGAAGCAAGAAAACTAGCCAAAGTCTGTTTTGGGAATAAAGTCAGCTTGTATTCTGGGAGATCTAGAGTAGAGCTCACATCAGCACAAGGCAAACCAGCACCATCTTAGCATGGTTTTGAAATGAGAGTGATTGCCCAGGAAACACACTTTCTTTCCTTTTCTTTCTGGATTCTTTTTTTAGACATTAGAAGAGAAGGTAAGGCTGGGCGCAGTGGCTCACACCTGTAATCCCAGCACTTTGGGAGGCTAAGGCAGGCGGATCACCTGAGGTCAGGAGTTCGAGACCAGCCTGGCCAACGTGGCGAAACCCCATCTCTACTAAAAATACAAAAATTAGCCGGGCATGGTGGCAGGTGCTTGTAATCCCAGCTACTCAGGAGGCTGAGTCAGGAAGAATTGCTTGAACCCAGGAGGCGGAGGTTGCAGTGAGCCAAGATCATGTCACTGCACTCCAGCCTGGGTGACAGAGCAAGATTCCTCAGCCTCCCGAGTAGCTGGATTACAGACATGTGCCACCACGCCCGGCTAATTTTGTATTTTTAGTAGAGATGGGGTTTCTCCATGTTGGTCATGGCTGGTCTCAAACTCCTGACCTCAGGTGATCCGCCTGTCTCAGCCTCCTAAAGTGCTGGGGTTACAGGCGTGAGCCACAGTTCCTGGCCTAACTCTTTCTCTCTTAATGCCCAAAGCAAACTGATGTAACCCATACTGCAAAAATTAAGTACAGAATGTCGTGGGTTTCTTCTTGCCATTCTGATTTAGCCCTGCATATGAAATAGAAATGCGTCCAGGAAATGGGTGCATACAATGAATACACTTGAGCACTTCATAGTTAAAAGCTCTACAAATTTATTTCTGACTGGTATATTTTGAGTCGTTTTCCTGTCTATTTTGGTATTTTATAATTTTTATATTAAGTACATATACTTAAATTGATTATAAATTTAAAAATTTATTGATTATAAAATAACAAAATTGGCCTGGCGTGGTGGCTCACACCTGTAATTCTAGCGCTTTGGGGGGCCAAGGCAGGCAGATCGCTTGAGCTCAGGAGTTCAAGACCAGCCTGGGCAAGATGGCAAAACCCAATCTCTACAAAAAATACAAAAAAAAAAAAAAATAGCTGGGAGTGGTGGCACATGCCTTGTAGTCCCATCTACTTATGGGGCCAGGTGGGAGGATCGTTTGAGAACAGGAAGTTGAGGCAGCAGTGAGACAAGATAGTGCCACTGCACTCTAGTCCGGGTGACAAAGTGAGACCCTATCTCAAAAAAATAAAAAATAAAAATAAATTAAATTTTAAAAAATTAAAATAACAAAATTTAAGCCTCCCAAAATCGTCTGCAAATAGAAATGAGATTTAAACAATACAATCCGTGGACATATAATGCAAGCCATAAATGTAATTTTAAATTTTCTAGTAGCCACAGTGAAGAGAAACAAGTGAAGCTAATTTTAATAATATATTTTATCCAAATCCCCCAAAATATTATCATTTCAATATAGAAGCAATATTTCTAAAGTATTGAGATGTTTTATTCATATTTAGACTTCTGCGTACAGTGCTTATTTTTCACTTATAGTATGTTTCGATTTGGACTATCTACATTTCAAAGTGCTCAACAGCCACGTGTGGCAAGTGGCCACCATGCATTCCATGTTTGAGGACACAACCCAAGGAAAGAGGAGAAAGCCAGCCTGGTAGTAAATCTAGAGATTTTTAGTGGCCTGTTATGATGCTTTCTCATTCCTTCTTGCTACCTTAGACTCTTGGCTCCAAATCAAAATGAGGAAAGTATATTTTATGATTTGTCATTCCTAAAGGGAAACAAAGTCTAGACCCAGGGTTCTGGGCTGGGGAGAAAAAAAAGTTTTGCTCCCCCACTTGCCCCCTGCTGCTCTAGGTGAAATCAGGTTTAAAAGAAGGTCAAGGCCTGCTCTATACAAGAGAGTGTCAAAGAGATGTATTTTAGGGGAGGGGAAACAGGCTTTGGTGCATGTGACTGGGGGTAAGGGTAGAGGAATAGGGCTTAGGGATAATTTATACACCTGAGTTTCAAAAAGACTCCCTTTTTCCCCCGTCAGCCCCACTGCTAGCCTCTCTGGTCACCCATCAAGTGACAGCTGCACTGAGAACAGTGGAAGAAGGTATAAATACTAGCGTAGAGGTGGGGGTGGAGCCAGCATTGGCCATCACCAAAGAGATCTAACTATAGCATGTGCCTACCACCAAGGAGGTTTTCATATCTAACTTGGAAAACACAGAGAACTTTTACTGAACATGTTCATCAAAATTTTGCCAAAACTTTTGGGATGTCAGGGTTCCTCAGACATTTAAAGGCACATCCTTCTACTTCTCAAGAGACATGAAAGCACTAAATTAACAGCACCCAAACTGCTGGTTCTACTAAAATCTTTAATCATAGAGATACACAGCATAATGTGTTGTAGTCCATTATTAAGTGTGCATATGAGACAAAACAGGGATGACCCCCCCACACTTAGGGACCTGCCACCCCACCCCCACCCCCAAACATGGAAATAAAGGAAAGCCTTGAGTTCCTGTAAGGGAAATTCCAGGCACCTAGCTAGCCCTGAGAAGTAAATGAGCAACTTTATAAGAAGATAACAGTAGCTTAAAAGACGGCCAAGGAAGTTAGAGTCACAAGATGTTTGGTTCCCTATATAAAGTAAAAATAACATTTTAACATATGTCCCTGCGTTGTTTTTCAGAAACTCAGACCCCCACCAAATGGGTCCACCGGCATGTAGACCTCAGATAAGGGGAGACTGAGGACTGAACTCTAACTGCATTCATGGTTCTAAAGTTCTTCCTGAGAGGCCTAGAAGTCATGTACACGAGCCAGACCTAACACATCTTTCTGCAGACCCCAAGTTTTTTAAACAAAGCTGCTCTACCTTAACCAAATCAGAAAATCTTGGAATCTGCTTATGACCTGTAAGGCCCCGCTTCAAAATATCCTGCCTTTTTAGTCCAAACCAATACATAACCTCTATGTATTGATTTACAACTTTGCCTATAACTTCTGCTTTCCTGAAATGTACTCCTGCCTTTAAAAACCCTTGCTCACAAGCCATCAGAGAGGTCAGGTCTTAAGCGAGAGATGCCTGATTCTACTTGCTTGGCAACCTGCAAATAAATGCCCTTCTTTCTCCTGATATTACAAACCACGGTGTGGATGTTTCACCTGACTGCATCAGGCAAGCAGACCCCAGTTCACTTCGGTAACACATATATGAAAGAGAAAAGTCAGAAAATACACATGAAAATATTAGCTTACTGAAATTGGATAGAAGTGAAATGTTAAAATGAGTTAATCACTTATAACTGGCAAAAACATTGTCCTCATCTTCTCCTACATAAAAGCCACGAAAAGAACAATATAAACTTCTGAATCATGGCAAAAACCTGTTCCAGTCTGTCTTTTATGTCCTTTGTTCAGCGTTTGACCTGTATGGAATTTGTTACGTGGGTGGCGAGATCTGCGCTCATTCTTCTATAAACTGCTATCCAGCAGGCAGAGGAAACATGGGTTATGTCGCATACAGTGGGAAAATGACCAGCACCATCTGGAAATGAGCTAGTACTAACCAGAGGCCATCATCTACTTTCAAACATATGTGTTCCTTTAAAGGTTTGTGTAAAAATTGCCTTGGAAAAAGTATAATTACTTCAGTGGAGGCTCTATGCCGAGAACTAAAAAATATTATAAATTCTCTAATTATGGTATAATTGTTTATAGTTTGCTTTTTATCCCAACATTGGTTTGCAATGTATATGTGTTTTTAAAGATTAAACATTAAGTATGAGAAATTAAAAAAAAATTTTTTTTGAGGCAGGGTGTTGTTCTGTCACCCAGGTTGGAGTGCAGTAGCGCAATCATGACACATTGCAGCCTCAACCTCCCTGGCTCAAGCAGTTCTCCCACCTCAGCCTCCCAGGTGGCTGGAACTACAGGCATGCACCACCATGCCCAGCTAATTTTTAAATTTTTTTCTGGAGAGAGGGTCTCACTGTGTTGCCCGGGCTGGTCTCGAACTCCTGGGCTCAAGTGATTTTCCTGCCTCAGTCTCCCAAAGTGCTGGGATTACAGGCGTGAGCCACTGTGCCAGGCCAAAATCATTTCTTAAGAGCATGTTTTTGTTTATTTTGTTTGTTTTTTGAGACGGAGTCTCGCTCTGTCGCCCAGGCTGGAGTGCAGTGGCGCGATCTCGGCTAACTGCAAGCTGCGCCTCCCAAGTTCACGCCATTCTCCTGCCTCAGCTTCCCTAGTAGCTGGGACTACAGGCGCCCGCCACCAGGCCCGGCTAACTTTTTGCATTTTTAGTAGAGATGGGGTTTTGCCATGTTAGCCAGGATGGTCTCAATCTCCTGACCTCATGATCCGCTCACCTCGGCCTCCCAAAGTGCTGGGATTATAGGCGTGAGCCACCGCACCCGGCCCAAGAGCAAGTTTTTTAACCTTAAATCCTAGTTTTCTAACTAGAAGTGACACTTTAAAGACAAAAGAAATTAGTGTCAATATTAATAGTGATGTTATAAATAATTGAGTAGGAAACTGTAAAGATGACTGTAATTTTATCATAATGCTTTTCCTAAAAACTTTGTCAAGAGAAAACACTACTTTTTTCTAAACAATGAAGTCTATAGCAAGCTGAACTTCCACCAACAGCCCTAGACACCTGTAAAAGCTTCCTGTTTTTGGATCACAGGAAGGTATTTTTGATGCTGAAATATCCCCAACTTTTAAGGATCTCTATATTAAATCTACTACTATACCTCACTCATCAGAGAGATTAAATGTAATAATTCCATTAGTTTATATATGCTCTTGTCCTTTTGGGTTTCTTTTTTCTTTTAATTTTTATTTTAGGTTTGGGGGTACATGTGAAGCTTGTAAAATAGATAAAGACGAGTCACGGGGGTTTGTTGTACATATTATCACATCGCTCAGGTATTAAGCTCAGTAGACAATACTTATCTTTTCTGCTCCTCTCCCTCCTCCTACCATTCCCACCTCAAGTGGACCCCAGTGTCTGTTGCTTCTTACTGTGTGTTCATAAGTTCTTATCATTTAGCTCTGACTTATAAATAAAGGAGAACATGCAGTATTTCGTTTTCTGCTCCTGTGCTAGTTTGCTAAGGATAATAGCCTCCAGCTCTATCCATGTTCCTATAGAAGGCACGATCTCATTCTTTTTTATAGCTGCAGAGTATTCCAAGGTGTAAACGTACCACCTTTTCTTTATCCGGTGTGTCACTGTTGGGCATTTAGGTTGATTCCATGTCTTTGCTATTGTGAACAGTGCTGCAATGAACATTCGCATGCATGTGTCTTTATGGCAGAATGCTTCACATTCCTCTGGGTATATACCCAGTAATGGGAATGCTGGGTCAAATGGTAGTTCTGCTTTTAGCTCTTTGAGGAATCACCATACTGCTTTCCACAATGGTTGAACTAATTTACACTCCCACCAACAGTGTATAAGGGTTCCCTTTTCTCTGCAACCTAGCCAGCATCTGTTATTTTTTGACTTTTTAATAATGGCCATTCTGACTGATGTGAAATAGTATCTCATTGTGGTTTTTATTTTTTACTGTAACCCACAGAAAGAAATATATTTAATAGAGTCCCCAGTACACACTGAAACAAGTCTCCTAAAACAATACTTACTTTTACTTTTTATGACGTACTCTGATTTTTAAAGTTCTAGTCTACTCTCTTCAAGACTTACTAAATTGATTTCAAGATCCATTAATGTGTTGTACTTTGAAAAACACTGGTTTAGGAGCATTACTGTAAGAAAGAACAACAGGCTGTAGAAAGCTGAATGCATAAAAGATGAGGACTGACTGTACTTTTAAAAGACACAAAAAGTGCCAAGCACAGTGACGCATACCTGTAATCCCAGCACTTTGGGAGGCTGAGGCAGGTGGATCACCTGAGGTCAGGAATTCAAGACCAGCCTGACTAACATGGTGAAACCCCGGCTCTACTAAATACAAAAAATTAGCTAGGCGTGGTAGCAGAGGTTGCGGTGAGCCGAGATCGCGCCATTGCACTCCAGCCTGGGCAACGAGAGTGAAACTCCATCTCAAAAAAAAAAAAAAAAAAAAGGCCAGGCACAGTGGTTCACGCCTGTAATCCCAGCACTTTGGGAGGCCAAGGCAGGCGGATCATGAGGTCAGGAGATCGAGACCATCCTGGCTAACATGGTGAAACCCCGTCTCTACTAAAAATACAAAAAATTAGCCGGGCGTGGTGGCGGGCGCCTGTAGACCCAGCTACTCGGGAGGCTGAGGCAGGAGAACGGCGTGAACCTGGGAGGCGGAGCTTGCAGGGAGCCGAGATCGCATCACTGCACTCCAGCCTGGGCGACAGAGTGAGATTCCGTCACAAAAAAAAAAAAAGTAATCATGGCAGCAAAGCTTAAAAATGCTATGATGTTGGATATGTTATCAGAAGCAGACACCAAGACAGGACTAGACATGAGATTTATTGGAGAAAGACAAGATTTATTGGAGAAAATGATGGTGACAGAAAATGAGAGAACTGGAGAAGGCAAGGAGTGCCGTCACAGCTCAATGCATGTCTGACCCTGTGAGAGAGGAAAGGCAGGAGGGTCTGGGTAGGCAGGAACTCAGACAGCGGCACAGCTCTAGGAAAGTTTTGACCAGGCCAAAGGGTAGTCCTCAAGCTGAAGCTGTCAGTCAGAGAAGTCCCGCAACTGTGGGGAATGGGCTTGCTGCACCCAGACACTGGCAGGAGGCAGCCTGTGGGAAGCATGGTGCAATGAGCTGAATGTTTGTGTTCCCCCAAAATTCATATGTTGAAATCCCAACTCCCAGTGTGATGGTATAAGGATGTGAGGCCTTTGGAAGTAATTAAGTCATGAACATAGAGCCCGTTATGTATGAATTAGTGTTCTAGAAAAGAGACCCCAGAAAGCTCTGTCATCCTCTTTCTGCCATGTTGAGGATACAATGAGAAGCTGGCAGTCTGCAACCTAGAAGAGGCCCTCACCAGAGCCTGACCATGCTGGTATACTGATCTTAGACCTACAGCCTGTAGAACTCTGAGAAATACATTTCTGTTGTTTATAAGCCACCCTGTCTATGGTACTTGGCTATAGCAACCCAAACAGGCTAAAACATGTGACCTCAGTGCAGACCTGGTGGTGGATTCAGGTGTAACAGCTGGGGCCACTGCTCATTTATGCTCCCTGAATGCCACATTTTCACTGTCCCATGCTGGAAAGCAGAACCAAACTTTGTCAACTCCATAAAAGAATGGCAGCAGCAAAAACTTGAAAGCTGCAGAACAGATGTAGTAGAATAAAGAAGCGGTGTTGTCAGGGATACACATTAAGAGTGTATTCCCAAATCATGAAAAATCACACACACGGTGAATCGAATCACAGAGATGCTGGACCTCAGAAGTGGATCGAGGACATCCACCACTATAGAAACAGGGGTGCAAGAGAAGAGAAATGGCCAACAATGCCAAGATACAACCAAAAAACAAAGAAAGTGAGCCTGAACTGAAAGTATATCGATGCAAACATCAATAAATATCAAGTTCCATCTGAGAGAAACTTCATATGTATATCTATTTTTTAACTTTATAAACTAATATATGATCCTTATGAATAGCCAAGAAGAAATTAGAGAACATATGCCTGTGCCCCTCAGACCCTGGGTAACTTGGAAAAAATCTACCCAACTAAAGAATGAATTAGGGCAGAGTGCCGTGGCTCATGCCCGTAATCCCAGCACTTTGGGAGGCTGAGGTGGGTGGATCACCTGAGGTCAGGAGTTTGAGACCAGCCTGACCAATATGGTGAAACCCCGTCTCTACTAAAAATACAAAAATTAGCCAGGCATGGTGGTGTGTGCCTGTAATCTCAGCTACTCGGGAGGCCGAGACAGGAGAATTGCTTGAACCCAGGAGGCAGAGGTTGCAGCGAGCAGAGATCGTGCCACTGTACTTCAGCCTGGGCGAAAGAGCGAGACTCCGTCTCAAAAAAAAAAAAAAAAAAAGACTGAATTAGCCAAATACAGTCTCTGTCCTGCCTTTTCTTTTTGTAGGTAGGCGGAAAAGATTGGAACATCCAGAAAAAGTGAAAAAAGAAAAAAAATTGCAACCACATCTCGTATTTGTAAAGTTCATTATATGGGAGGGTAGAAATTTATGCTCAAATGAAAGATATTAAAACACGGACAAAGTAAAACTTTCAGTAAGAGTTGGGTAATAATAAGAAAAAAATAAACTGGAAAAATAGGGTAAGAACAGCAAAATATAAACAGAATTTCATTAAGCAATTAAGCATTTTCAATTACCAAGACTAACCCAAAAAAGGGGGCAAATCATAGAGCCTCAAATTATGTTTTTCCATTTATCTTTTGTCATAGAAGTATGTGTTCTTGAATAAGACTCTTAAAATTTACACATGATGTATCACATTTAAATGTGCATACTATTTGACTCAGGAATTCTAGTTTAAGGAATTTATCTTTAGGACAAACTAGCAACTTCTCTCAAATAGGCAAAATGGCCAGATATAACATTTCTGAAGGTAATAGGAGTAAACTTTTGTTATCAGAAGTTAAGTCACACCCTTTCCTACCTGGCTCCTGCCTATGCTCCTCAGTCAAGTGTCCCTGAGGGACAACCCTCACTCTCCTGCTATGGGTGCCCATTCTCTGTCGATACCTCTATTGTACTGATCAGCAATCTTTGCTTTCCTTACTTGATGACTCCCCCTTTAGACTGTACACACTCCTTGAAGACTGTATTTTCTTTGCACCCTAGCACTTGGCTGCATAACTACCACATAGCAGGCACTCAACATGAGTTGAATAAATCAAAGAAAAATATAAACTATATAGTCCTTTATTTAAAACAGAAAAACTGATAAATAAAACTCAATAGGAATTCCCCAAATTGGGTTAAAATATTAGAAAAATTCAACATCTAATAAATAAGAAATGTTACAGTTGAGACTAAAATCACTAAGTATTAGAAAGTTGGATATTAGTAAAGACAAAATATCTTAGATTCATAACTCTTCTTATATGTTGTAACAAATCTCAAATGGATCAAAAATCAGCATTTTTTTAAAACCTTATTTTTTAAAACTAGGAAAGAAAGGCAAATAGTTTAACCTAGGAATGGCAAGAACTTGCATGACTCTGGAGTAGCATCAGAAACAAGGTAAACATATTCAAATAAATAAAAATGTGAAACACTTTCCTAATATGTAAAAACATAAATACCAAAAAGAAAGCAACAAACTAGAAAAGCAAATGACCAATCCTTGCTATAGGATACATACTTTAAAATTATACAAATTCTCAGCTGAGCACGGTGGCTCATGCCATACTTTGTGAGGCCAAGGCAGGCAGATCGCTTGAGCCCAGAAGTTTGAAACCAGCCTGGGCAGCATGGAGAAACCCCATCTCTACTAAAAGTAGAAAAATTAGCCAGGCATGGTGGTGCACATCTATAGTCCCAGCTACTTGGGAGGCTGAGGTGAGAGGATCACCTGAGCCCAGGATGCAGAGGTTGCAGTGAGCTGAGATCACACCTTGTCACTGCACTCCACCCTGGGCCACAAAGCAAGACCTGTCTCAAAAAAAAAAAAAAAAAAAAATTTATACAAATTCCCAGTTTCCATTTACTAGATGGTTAAAACTAAATGGACATGCAGGCAGCAAATTATTTTACAAAGACCACAGCCTCCACCATCATAAAAGATACTCAGTCAAGGCCAGGTGCGGTGGCTCATGCTTGTAATCCTAAAACTTTGGGAGGCCAAGGTGGGTGGATCACCTGAGGTCAGGAGTTCGAGACCAGCCTGACCAACATGGTGAAACCCCATCTCTACTAAAAATACAAAAATTAGCTGGGCATGGTAGCAAGCACCTGTAATCCCAGCTACTCGGGAGGCTGAGGCAGGAGAATCACTTGAACCCAGGAGGCAGAGGTTGCAGTGAGCCGAGATCACGCCATTGCACTCCAGCCTATGGGGACAAGAGCGAGACTTCGTCAAAAAAAAAAAAAAAAAAAAAAAAACTCAGTCAAATAAAACATCTTTAAGCTTTTTATACACCTTTAAACTATCAAAAATATTAAAGTAATAAAACCCAACGCAACCAGATATACTTACTGCTGATGGTAATACAAAATGTCTTAACCTAGGCCGGGCACGGTGGCTCACGCCTATAATCCCAGCACTTTGGGAGGCTGAGGCGGGTGGATCACGGGGTCAGGAGATCTAGACCATCCTGGCTAACATGGTGAAACCCTGTCTCTACTAAAAATACAAAAAATCAGCTGGGCGTGGTGGCGGGTGCCTGTAGTCCCAGCTACTTGGGAGGCTGAGGCAGGAGAATGGCGTGAACCCAGGAGGCGGGGCTTGCAGTGAGCCAAGATCGTGCCACTGCACTCTAGCCTGGGCGACAGAGCAAGACTACGTCTCAGAAAAAAAAAAAAAAAAAATGTCTTAACCTTTTTAGAGAACAATCTAGCAGTATGTATCAAGAGCTACAAAACTGTGGCCTTCTAGGTAAATATACTGTGGAAAATAAGCCATAAGGAAATAGTCCAAATGAACAAAGGATTTTCAATGCAGAAATATTGTAACACACAAAAACTAAAATTATGCAAATGTACACAAAAAGAATGGTTAAGCAAATATGTATGTTACATAACAGAATCCTATTCAAAGTGGTAAGTGAAATCATATAATCGGAATAATAAGAGAAAGTACCCAGGAAATACAGAATACAAAAATGTATATACCAACAACTGTGTAAGTACGCTCATTGACAAAGCTGGTCTTTGAAAATGTGGAGAATGTAGAAAGAGACACATCATGTACTAAGTTCTTTTCCTATGGGGGGAATAATTATTTTCCTACGGGGGAAAAAACGTTCTGGCTATGACTATGGTGTAGATCTGGGGCCTGTTGTGAAACTCAGAGAAGGAGATTCTGAGTTAAGGGCTGATGCTTTCGACCTTGTGATCCCAAACCTGTGATGAGACTCCTCTTTAAGTTTTAATTACAGTGGTATAAAAATAGTCATCCTAAGGTAAAAATGATCTTCCCACAAAGAACCATCTTAGAATCCACACCTCAGCAGCTCCTACTCACAATTGTTACTGCTGCAAAATAAGTAGTGAAAGGATAGGGAGACACCTAATCCCCCCGCACTACCGGCCCCACCAGGCCTCCTGCCCAAGGGAGCCAAGTCTGGCAACAAGAGCCCTTCCTGGTTGAGAGCAAGATTTCACTGAGAGACCATGTCATTCAATCTCAAGCAGTGGAAAGTTTTAAAAATATCAGCTGAGATTCTGAGATTTCTTCCACATGCACTTCGCTCTCTCAAAGGAGACATTACAAGGGTTCGGGACAGATTCTCACCTGAGCCCAATTACTCTGGACAACAGAAAAAGGAACATTTTCTCAAGGTAACAAAAGTCAAACAGAAGCATATTAAGGATGTGGGTCTACGATGGAGTGATGATCTAATGAAGTGGAAGTGTCTGCTTACTTTCCACAGCACATGTGATGCTTATCCGGCATGGCCAAGCCCAGCACAAGGATACAGTACTTCTGCGCCAAGTACCTCTGTGCTGCTTCTAATTCACTTAAAACCAATTCCATTTCTTTTTTCTCTACAAGGCCTCTGATGGGGAGAACAAAAAAAAGAGAATTTGTGTTAATTGTCATAAATGCCTATATTAACTAGCAAAAAGTCAGAATTATAAACTTTTCTTCTTTAAGACCGGGTCTTGCTCTGCTACCTAGGCTGGAGTGCAGTGGTGCGATCACAGCTCACTGCAGCCTCAACCTCCAGGGCTCAAGCAATCCTCCTGCCTCACAGGCGCATGCCACCATGCCTGGCTAATCTTTTTTTTATTTTGTGTAGAGGCAGGGTCTCACTATGTTGTCCAGGCTGTTCTTGAACTCCTGGACTCAAGTGATCCTCCCCTTGGCCTCCCAAAGTGTTGCGATGGCAGGCGTGAGCCAGTGTGCCCAGCCATAAACTATTTTGAAAGAAATACAAGTGAGTCAACAGACTTCACTTACCAATGAGTTTACTTAAGCAGTGGTATAGGAAAATCCTTAAAGTCCCTTCATATTTAATCATTGGAATCAGCATCTCAAGTTTACGGTATATTTTTGCTTTTTTTTTTTTTTTTTTTGAGACGGAGTCTCGCTGTATCACCCAAGCTGGAGTGCAGTGGCATGAACTCAGCTCACTGCAACCTCCACCTCCAGGGTTCAAGGAATTCTCCTGCCTCAGCCTCCCGAGTAACTGGGATTACAGGTGCCTGCCACCATACCTGGCTAATTTTTGTATTTTTAGTAGAGACGGGGTTTCACCATGTTGGCCAGGCTGGTCTTGAACTCCCGACCTCAAGTGATCCACTCACCTTGGCCTCCCAAAGTGCTGGGATTACAGGCATGAACCACCATGCCTGGCCTATTTTCGCTTTTTTAATAGATTATGTTATGTATCCTCAATTTTATATGCAGGTAGTCCTAATTTATATAGAACAGCTCAATTAACAAATTATCTATACTGGTTGCTGAGGCAGTTAGCAGCCTACTTTCCTGCTATTTTCCTAAAACAACCGTGGAGGCTACGTACCTCAGCTTCCCCTGCGTTCCCTGTGTCACTACTGAGCTTGGGGGCTCAACATGTGAACAAGAACCAACTCTCAGTTCTGAGTGTAGCTGTGTTTGCTAAGAAGGCATCTGTGGACTACTACTCTGGGAACTTTGGCATCAATTACAATAACACTGCTTCCCTGTGAAACCAGCCGCAGTTCCAATTGAATTGCAAATGAACTTACACAAAGACAAACTGTTCTTAGGTTACAGCATGTCTGAAGCCAAATTTTAAGTTTCTGCTGTACAATACAGTAGGAAATATTGCTGATGATACATTCCAATGTACTGTTATTGAAAAGTGAGTTGTACTCTTATTGAAAAGTGAGGTGTCACTAGACACCAAACGATATTTACTCTAAACAGGGACAAATAACTGCCCCTTCTGATATAACCATTGGACTGGCTCCATGAAGTCAGCAAGAACAGTTATTATTATCCTTAATACACCCCCTTCCCCTCATGGCATGGAGGATATAACCCAAACACACCCCTCCAGACGCACCCCAGTGGCCACACCCCTGTGCCTGTTTCCTTCAGCAGCCCCACCCTCACTGGTCACCCTACTCTGCCAGAGCTGCCAGTAGCTAATATTCTTTTGCTGTAGAAAACAACCAAATCAAACTACAACCACCAAGGAATGCCTTGAAGCTTTTAGGCCAATGCTTCTCAAGTTTTAATAAACCTATGAATTATGAAAGAATCACTGGGGATACTTGCTAAAAGTGCAAATTCCCAGTGCAACCCTCTCTCCAAGATTCTAGCTCAGGAGTCTGGCTCTAGCCCAGGAAATTTAAAACAATCTTCCCAAATGATTCCAAGGTAAGTGGTCCCTAGACCCCATATGCACATATACATAAAGAACTGATGCGTTGAAATGGAAAAAAAAGGAAAAAGCTATGAAAAAAAAATACTCAAGAGAAGCTAACCTATATACAAAACTTCAGGCAGAGGTGGCCTGTTTGCACCACATTTCTGTGCCTGGAAACCATTCCCCCATACTGTTTTCATCTAATTTTGTAAAACTGCCTTAAATACAAACCCAGTTAGTGGTTCATTTTTAAAGCACATTCTTTAAAAGTGCAAACAATAATTCTGACAAAATTTTGTTGAAACGGATGTGCTTATGCATTGCTTGTAACATAAAATTGGCATAATCCTTTGGGGAAAAAACTGAAAATAATTTCAAGAGCCACAGAAATTATCATAAATTTTGATCCAATATCATCTCTCCTGGAAATTTATTCTTTTAAAAAAATCATCCAAAATTAGGAGGAAATTTTTATGCATGAGGACATTCAATGCAATCATTATTTATATATCAGAAAAATTAGAAACTGCCAAAATACATAAAATAGAAGGTGATATGGTTTGGCTGTGTCCCCACCCAAATCTCATCTTAAACTGTAGCTTCCATATGTGTCATGGGAGGGACCCAATGGGAGGTAACTGAATCATCATGGCGGGTCTTTCCCATGCTGTTCTCATGACAGTGAGTAAGTCTCATGAGATCTGATGGTTTTATAAGGGGTGTTCCCCTGCACATGCTTTCTTGCCTGCCACCATGTAAGATGTGCCATTGCTCCTCATTTGCCTTCCACCATGATTGTGATGCCTCCCCAGCCATGTGGAACTGTGAGTCCATTAAGCCTCTTTCCTTTATAAATTACCCAGTTGGGTATGTCTTTATTAGAAGCATGAGAACAGACTAATAAAGAAGGATAAAAGGAGCAGCAATACAGTCAGGTATTGTTTAAGGACCTGATGCTTATTAACCTAACTTATGAGTGAGTCTTCCACGAGATGCAACCCAGGCATCAAAATCTGTACCCTTAACCACTATAATATACTGCCTCTTAGTAGGTAAGTCAATTCACACACATTGGCTTGATGGAAAACTATGCTACCATTAAAAATTACAATTATGAAGATTATAATAACTTGAAAGTACATATGATATTATGTTTAAAAGTACATACAGGCTGGGCACGGTGGCTCAGGCCTATAATTCCAGGACTTTGGGAGGCTGAGGTGGGCGGATCACCTGAGGTCAGGAGTTCAAGGTCAGCCTGGCCAACATGGTGAAACTCTTTCCCTACCAAAAATATAAAAAATTAGCCAGGCATGGTAGCACATGCCTGTAGTGTCAGCTACTCGGGAGGCTGAGGCAGGAGAATCACTTGAACCTGGGAGACAGAGGTTGCAGTGAGCCGAGATTGTGCCACTGCACTCCAGGTTGGTTCATAGAGCAAGACTCCGTTTCAAACAAACAAACAAACAGTACATACATAATTGTTCAGAAGCTAAAAATTCTAATTATGGACAGATAAACTCTGGAAAACAGTGCAGTTGACTGGTGGGAAGTGCTGGGCATGTTGTACAGTGGTTAAGGCACAAGCCTTGGAGTTAAACAGACCTGGGTTCTAATATCAGTTCCACCTAGGAACTGTAATGTCATCTCCTAGGTATGGTACATAATCCCCAACAAACTATTTAACCTCTGTGAGCCTTAATTTCTTCACCTGTAAAATAGGGATAAGGCTTCTTCTTCTGGAAGTAGGGCTTTTAATCACCTGACATCATCTAAGTGTACCTTTGCCATCCATCTTCACCCTTTTCTGCTTTCCTCTCATGGCTGTAGGCTTTCCTCCCAAGTGTCATGCACTGGGTTAAGATACACTGTCTCATATACTTCTGTATAATAACTCTGTGAATTAAATGCTATTACTATCCCTATGCTCTATCTTGGTATTTGAAATCAATTTTTTTCTTCTGTGCAGATACCTCAATGCAATCAATATTTAATTCTATTATAGTAAGTAAACCAACTGACCACAGGAAGCCTGAAAATAAAAAGTTGTAATTTTTATTTTTAGAATCACACCATAAAGTCCATACTTTTTTTTTTTTTAAGGTGGAGTCTCGCTCTGTCACCCAGGCTGGAGTGCAATGGTGCCACCTCGGCTCACTGCAACCTCTGACTCCCAGGTTCAAGCGATTCTCTTGTCTCAGCCTCCTGAGGAGCTGGGATTACAGGCGTGTGCCACCATGCCCGACTAATTTTTGTATTTTTAGTAGAGACGGGGTTTCACCATGTTGGTCAGGCTGGTCTTGAACTCCTGACCTCATGATCCACCCACCTTGGCCTCCCAAAGTGTTGGGATTACAGGCATAAGCCACCGCGCCCAGCCAAAATCCATACTCTTAAGGCTTCGATTGGTTTGTTTTTTGTCAATCTGAGTAACTGATTCCTTCTAAGGAACAGTCTACCTTATACCACTGTGTTCTAGTATGTTTAGTGCATCTTTAACTAGAAAACCTGTCTTATAATCTGTTCTTATCAATTAAGAAAGTAGGCCAGGCACGGTGGCTCACACCTGTAATCCTAGCACTTTGGGAGGCTGGGGCAGGCAGATCACCTGAGGTCAGGAGTTCAAGACGAGACTGGCCAACATGGTGAAACCCCATCTCTACTAAAAATACAAAAATTAGCTGGGCATAGTTGTGGGCGCCTGTAATTCCAGCTACTCAGGAGGCTGAGGTGGGAAAATCACTTGAACCTGGGCGGTGGAGGTTGCAGTGAGCCGAGATTGCACCACTGCACCCCAGCCTGGGTGACAGAGCCAGACTCCAACTCAAAAAAAAAAGAAAAGAAAAAAGAAATTAGGCCGGGCGCTGTGGCTCACGCTTGTAATCCCAGCACTTTGGGAGGCTGAGGCGGGCGGATCACGAGGTCAGGAAATCGAGACCACGGTGAAACCCCGTCTCTACTAAAAATACAAAAAAAAATTAGCCGGGCGTGGTGGCGGGCGCCTGTAGTCCCAGCTACTCGGAGAGGCTGAGGCAGGAGAATGGCGTGAACCCGGGAGGCGGAGCTTGCAGTGAGCCGAGATTGTGCCACTGCACTCCAGCCTGGGCGACAGAACAAGACTCTGTCTCAAAAAAAAAAAAAAAGAAAAAAGAAATTAAACAAATCTTTTTGCCAGATTAGCAATAAGCCTCAGAAGAGGAAATACCATAAAAAAATGTAATAAGCCAAAGTGCCAAAAATGTCTAATAAGTTTCATTTGGAAATAGTAAGAATCTTCAAACCTTCTAAGTCCACAGCTGGCTTTAAACCCTTTTGCTTGCTACCATAGAAACATTTCACGCTCTGGCTGCCCTGTTGTGAAATACAGTCCCAAAATAACACTGATGTTGTATATTATGATGGCTTTACAGGAACAAGAGTTTTTAAATTATTTATTTGGTTCTTTACAAAACTGCTATCCAGATACATTTATTCTATCCATAAGATGTTTTTCCAACTGCTTGATTGTATACAGGGTTTTGCATTTTGAAAACATCCTGCAGCAACAAGTTAATTACTCTACCCAGCATTCCTAACAGCTAAATCATTGGGTTGTTTCCACACGTACTGGGGAGGGCAGTCTGGCACATGGAAAGTTCCATGGCTTGCGAAAGGTCACCAAGGCTGAGAGGCATTGTTCTGCTCTGTACTCTGAGTTCCCAGATTCTTGCCCTGGTGTACATCTCTGCGCCACTTCTGCCTAAAGCTAAAGCATTTAAATTCTTTATAAGTAGCCTAAGAAACCTTGGATTTTTTCCTGTGATGTGGAATGCCACTTTGGCCGAATATATTAATTTTTTTAATTCTTAGATTTTTTTAATTGGATGTTTACAAGACCTTTAGCAAGAACTTTGTAAGCATAAAAAGCACAGAAACAACAACTATATCTGCACCATTCAAGATGGTTGCCACTAGCCACATGTGGCTACTGAGAATGTGTCTAGTATGAATTGAGATATATTATAGGTATAAAATAGATACCAGACTTACTACAAAAAAGTAACATATCTCATTAATAACTTGCTAATATCAACTACTGTTGCAATGATAATATTTTTTGCATTATTGGGTTAAATAAAATTAATTTCACGTGTATCTTTTTACATTTTTAAGATATATTTACCAGAAATTTAAAATTACATACACAGCTTTCATTATTTCATTATTGTGCAATGCTAGTCTGTATCAGTTGGAATATTTTGTTGCTGGACTACACATATAAATTATCCAGTGAGCTTTAAAAACTGACACACTCTTCCCATATAAAATGTCTTAGTACATCTCAAAGATTTAAAAATTTCCATCATCTCTTTATCCTAGACAAAAGTTATTTTTAATACTGGCAGTGATAAAACTCTAAAGCACACTATAAAATCTTACTTACACCATATAGCTTTTGGGTTTCTTTTCCAGTGAGTTTTTTTCCAAATAATGAGATAAGTAGTACAATAATGCCATGAGGAAATTATCAAGATTCTTATTCCTATGGGAAGATTAGAAACAACAAAAAAAGAGTCAATGCTAACCTATTTCAAATGTAAGATTTCTCATAAAAATATATGAGCACACAAGAATAAGTAGAAAACCATGTTATCATGCCTATCAAAGAACTAATTTACCACTTAAAATTATATCTACTATATACTTAAAAATTTAAGAAATCTGGTTTTTGTAAGTAAAACTTTTGGAGAGATCAGACACTAAATTCTTATAGTTGTGCTTACTAATTAATTTTCATTTTTAAAAAGTTATTATACAATATATTTCCATTGTTTAAAAAAGGTAGAGAAATGTATCAAGTAAAAAGTTCTGTCCTCCTACCTCTGTCACCATCCTACTCCCTAGTGATAACCACTGTTAAGAGTTTGGTATGGGCCAGGCACAGTGGCTCAGCACTCTGGGAGGCCAAGGCGGGTGGATTACTTGAGGTCAGGAGTTCGAGACCAGCCTCGAGAAACCCCATCTCTACTAAAAATTACAAAAATTAGCTGGGCGTGGTGGTGCATCCCTGTAATCCCAGCTAGTTGGGAGGCTGAGGCAGGAGAATCACTTGAACCCACGAGGTGGAGGTTGCAGTGAGCTGAGATTGTGCCACTGCACTCCAGCCTGGGCAAAAGAGCGAGACTCCATCTCAAAAAAAGAAAAAAAAGAGTTTGGTATGAATCCTTTCTAAACTTTCTAAAACATAGACAATCACATGTAACATCCTCCTCCACCAACATATATACATGTACATGAATATATGCCTTCAAAATGTTTTTTGGTAATAAGCGGGGTAATACTATATATACAATTCTTTGCAACTTGCTTTTGTCAATTTTCTGTGTAGCATAGACCTGTTTCTATGATATTATATGTAGATTTCCTTCTTTCTTTTAAAGAGCTGAATAGAATATTCTATACCTCATATTTAACTAGTCTTCTATTGTGGGTATTTAGTTTTTTTTTTTTTTAATATTATAGACAAAAGTGAAATTGCTACCGCAGAGTGTATGTGCCTTGCTCTCTGAAAAGGCTGCACTGATTTACAATGCTCTCTCATTTGTTTTTAACTAGAAGTCACTGTTTTCTTTCTAAATATTTTTCAAGACTTTTGCTGCCTTCTTTGTGGCCCCAAATGGAAATTCTTTCTCTGGCATTGCTTTATTGAACTATACCTAAAGAGCAGGATGAGGGTGAGCATTACAGATTTTCTTTTCAAGTTATTAATAACTCCCTGGTTCAGGTTGGGTTCCCCCAGCAACAGACACTGGACCAAATTCTTGAAAGTGAACAGTTTAGTTGGGAGTGATCTCAGGAAACATCAGTAGGAAAGTGGGGAAATGAGACAGGAAAGGAAAGGAAGCCAACCAAGAGGGTGTTAACAAGTAAGCGGAGTTCAGTCCTGCGGTGACTCTGGGAGACAGTGTAGAAAACATCTCAAGAGTTTACCCATCAACTCCTCCACCAGCAGGGCATTGAATGAGGGCTGCTTCTAGGGCACTGATTCCCTAGCTCCAAACTTGCTCTGCAGTCAGACTGAGCATGTGCCTGTGGTGGAATGAGGCCTTCAGGCCGAGTCTCAGGCAGTTGCCACAAGCAGCCTGTATGTGTGTGCAGAGGGAATGGGGAGGGGTGCAAATGGCATCGGGCACCCAACTCTCACTGAGTGTTCGCGGTGCAGGGGCCACATGAGGCACAGCCACGCATAGCCATACAAAGGGGACACAATTACACAATTACTTCCCAATTTTGTAGCTGAGGAGACTGAGGCTTACAAAGGTCAAGAAACTTACCCAGAGTCACACACCACACACCTAGCACATCCTGGGACTGCCAAACATAACTAGTAGAGAAAAGTGATCTCAGTAAATGGGTATATCTTTTTTTTTTTTTTTTTTTTGAGGCGGAGTCTTGTTCTGTCACCCAGGCTGAAGTGCAATGGCACGATCTTGGCTCATTGCAACCTCTGCCTCCCAGGTTCAAGCGATTCTCCTGCCTCAGCCTCCAAAGTATCTGGGATTACAGGCGTCTGCCATCATGCCTGGCTAATGTTTGTATTTTTTTTTTTTTTTTTTGTCTGAGACAGAGTCTTGCTCTGTCACCCAGGCTGGAGTGCATTGGTGCAATCTCAGCTCACTGTAACCTCCGCCACCCAGGTTCAAGTAATTCTCTTGCCTCAGCCTCCCAAGTAGCTGGGATTACAGGCGCCCACCAGCACGCCCAGCTAATTTTTGTATTTTTAGTAGAGACGGGGTTTCACCACGTTGGCCAATCTGGTCTCAAACTCCTGACCTTGTGATCTGCCTGCCTCAGCCTCCCAAAATGTTGAGATTACAGACATGAGCCACCGCACCCGGCCAGTAAATGGGTATATCCTTCAACTATTATATAAAAATAGCACAGTCCATGTGAGACTCTGACAGCATGCTCTCCATACAACTTGCCCTGGGATTTTATTTGGGGTTCCCATGACTTCTGGCTTCCTCTCCCTGACTCTTTGGTCACAGTCTTTGTGACTAGGTCCTGAGAGGATGGCTTGCATAGAACCAGCCTCACGCTCTTCCTCTAAAAATCAGATTTGTCATCACTTACCAGATGAAGTTACTGAAAAGTAAAGGATAAAAGATATAAAATGCCTCATAAGCAATAGCTACCTCATAAATGTTGTAAAAGAACAGATCCGCTGCATCTCAGTATCTTGTAGCAAAAGCAAAGCAACAACTGAAAAGAGAAAATGGACAATTGAGAGAGGGACAAAGAGCTGCCTTAGAGAGTCACACAAGATATGTTTATGGATGTTATATATAGATGGGTGGATGTTTATGTATGGATGTACGGATGGATGTTTATGTATGCATGTACGGATGGATGTTTATGTATGCATGTACGGATGGATGTTTATGTATGCATGTACGGATGGATGTTTATGTATGCATGTACGGATGGATGTTTATGTATGGATAAAGAAACAGTTACTCACATTTAACATCATCCAGTGTAATGGTGCCCTGTTGACCTCGTTTCTCTAAAGCTTTAGCTGACTTATCATCTTTCGCAGCAAGTCTTTTATCTGTCAACCTGTTCTGGAATATAACAGTTTCTAGTAGTGTTTGAATATATTTTAGTTGTATTTAATCTATCCTGAGGTGCAGGAAGCATGTATTAAAAAGTAATAAGAGCCCGAGGGTCATACATGGGTTTTGTTTGATGTAAGATCATTTTGGAATGCTTTTTATTAAACATTTTATTTACTATGTTAAGGCAAGAGGGATGTTCACTGCCTGATATAAAATGTAAATACCAATACCATACAAAATAGATCATTTAAATCATCTGTTCTGGTGTACCTATCATTTTCAAATTTTAAAAAAATGTAAAAAGTTGAAGATGTGCTAACAGCCAGGTTAACAGGAAACATTTATCGGGACTATCGTAATTCCCACCATAATTCTGAAACAGCGCATGTTCTTTCTTTGATGGGTATTTGCATTGCGACCTAGAATAATAGGAATGGTATTTTTGTAGTTTGTAAAGGCTGAAGCCATTCCACTGCGAGATGCTATCAGCAACTCCGGCATGATTGGGAAGTTAATCTACCTGCCTGAAGCTGGACCATCAATTTCTGCAAAGTGAACTGCTTTGCCTTTCTTTCCTTTTTCCTTGACTTCTACTGCAGGTGTAAAACTGCAATAAAAATGAGATAATTAGGGACTTCACCTTTTCCAGGGGAAAACAAGTCAAATCATATCATAGCTCATAATCTTTGGACTAGCATATATTATCAGCAGAGGCTGAAGATAATCTGAGACACAGCAGTGTTCAATTCATCTATTTATATATGGAACACTTATCTAGAGAAAAAATTAAAACTTCAGCCTTTACATTCAGCCTCTAACCATCAGCAATCTCCAGAATACCACCACACACAGAATATCTGAAAAATATTGTAGTAACTACATAAGAAACAGAAAGCTCTTGGTAAGTTTGAAAAGATTATTTATTGAGGTACTTGTTATATGACAAGTGCTTTTAGGCACAACCTCATTTAACCCTCATGGAAACTCTAACACAAAATATGATCACCATCTTTACATACAAGAAAAATGGAAACTTAAAAAGAAATTAAGTGACTTGACTAAAATAACAGCAACTGGCAAAGTCACGACTGGTGCCCAGGTTTTTAGCCACAGAGCCAAGTGCTGAGCCACCAGGCAATCCTGCTTCCCAAACAGCAATCTCAGTATTCACTGCTGTGGACTCTTCTAAAGGCCTCAGCCATCGCCATCTCCAGGTAGGTTTCAGGACCTTTTACTTAACTCAGAGTTTCTTAGCATGTTGTACAAGCACTACTAAGCCGTAATGAGTTTGACTAACAAAGGAACCCAATTAAACAACAAACAAATCTATACTGACGATCTACTATGTGTTAGGAATTGCTATGACATTGAAAATAAGATGGTTTCTGATCAGAGCCATTGAATAGACTCTCAGCAAATGCTAACAGAAAAATAGAGAAAAGTGTTTTGAAGACTAACAGGACGAGGTTCCTGCCTTATAAATAGTACATTTTCTGGGAGAACTGTGGTGTCTGCCAAACCCATTGTGGGTTATAACAATGCCACATTGATAACACAATGCAGAAGTTTACCCTCTGCCCAAAGTTATGTGTCCCTCTGTTAAACTGAGGTGCAGATGCAGTAACAGAAGCACTTCCCCTCAACTTTGTTCATTCTCTAAATATGGATATCAATCATGAGAACTTTATTATTTCCTTGGTAAATCCCACAAAGAAATTTTGTTAAAGAAATACCTCCCCATGAGAGTAATAAAGTCAGCTTGGTACTTTCTTCTTCTTCCAGGATTTTCTCCAACTGCCTGGCAATATTCATGTTGTAGGTTAGCTACCAAAAGCATGTACATAATATTACCTCAAGGGAATGATTTTTAAAAATTTTTCCACTGTTGTTCTTTTTTTTTTTTTTTTTTTTTTTTAAGATGACTGGCACCAAGCTGGCCAGTGATGATTTCTAAGCTTTTCATTCTTTCTGGTGCTGCTCTTATCACTGGTCTCCAAGAATTGGGTGTTCATGGGGAAGGGTGTGCTAAAATACTGGGGATGGAGGTGTGCAGGGAAAAAGAAATGGAAAGATACCAAATGTTGATGGGAGGATTGCCTGAGCCCAGAAAATGGAGATTGCAGTGAGCTGAGATGACACCACTGCACTCTAGCCAGCCTGGGTGACAGAGTGAGACCCTGTCTAAAAATAAAATTAAAAAGTGAGGCCGGGCATAGTGGCTCACGCCTGTAATCCCAACACTTTGGGAGGCCGAGGCAGGCGGATCACCTGAGGTCGGGAGTTTGAGACCAGCCTGATCAACATGGAGAAACCCCATCTCTACCAAAAATACAAAATTAGCCAGGCGTGGTGGCCCATGCCTATAATCCCAGCTACCTGGGAGGCTGAGGCAGGAGAATTGCTTGAACCCGGGAGGTGGAGGTTGCAGTGAGCCAAGATCACGCCATTTCACTCCAGCCTCGGCAACAAGAGTGAAACTCCCTCTCAAAAAAAAAATAGTAATAAAATAAAATAAAAAATAAAATCATAAAATCACAGAATTTGGGGGTTATTGGAAGTAAAAAATATCATCTAGTATAATGCTGTCATTTTACTGATGGAGAACTAGGGCTTGGAGAGGCTGACCCATGTCCCAGTGTTAGAAACTGGTAGATAGTGCCTGCCCTTAGCCAATAGTCTGGCATTTACTGCTAAGCTTTCAGTCCTTATGCTCTGACCTCTGGACACACCTTCTCTACTTCACACTTGTCTGAGTGGCTTTCACTTCACTGAAGTCATTCTCTAGCTTGGCCGGTGAGACAGGTTCCACTTTGTGAGTGAGTGCTCTGCCATAGCCCTGAAAGCAGCCTATGCTCACAGTGCATTTGGAATCACCAACAAGCAACACTAGTAATAACTGAAATTTTTTTTTTTTTTTGAGACTGAGTCTCACTCTGTCACCTAGGCTGGAGTGGCACGATCTCAGCTCACTGCAACCTCTTCATTCCGGGTTCAAGTGATTCTCCTGCCTCAGCCTCCCAAGTAGCTGGGATTACAGGTGCCTGCCACCACATCCTGCTAATTTTTGTATTTTTAGTAGAGATGGGGTTTCACCATGTTGGCCAGGCTGGTCTCAAACTCCTGACCTCAAGTGATCCATCCACCTCGGCCTCCCAAAGTGCTGGGATTACAGGTGTGGGCCACTGCGCCCAGCCAATAATTGAAAATTGTGCTGTGAATTGAACCTCTGATTGGTGCCCAAACCACAGTCTGGGCTAGCTAGCCTGTACCCTCCTACTATCTCCAGAGTATAAGGTGGATGTAGTTTCCTAATATTACAATATAATCATGTCATTCCCCTTGCCTTGAAGTAAACAAGAAAGAAATTCATATTTTCTCTCTAGAATCCATCACGTAAATGCAGAGGGCTGGACTACTCTTGGCTTCCACGCAAATTAGACCTCTTTGATGGTTCTCAGAGAGTCTTCTCTCAGGCCATGACAAAAGAGTTGGGTTTCCTTGGTTTTATGTCCTCAGGGGAGTCCATGACCTTGGCAAACATTCAGGCAGACTGCTGGTTCTCTCCCAGCTTTGGGATAGGGGCACTTGAAGCAAGAAGGGAAAGGATAGCAGGTACTATGTCAGAGAGAAAAGTCGGCCTCGTGGGCCAACCTAGATGATGCCTGTGAGTAAAGGTATTATCTCTTTACCAAATAAGAAATGGGCATGCATGCTGATGAACTATACCAGCACCCTCATTTACTTCTCACGAGGCATTATTATTTCATTTTATAGATTAAGGAGCTGAGAATTATTGAGGCTAAGTAACTTGACAACTGATAACCATCTAGTAAGGGGCAGAGCTAGGATGTGAACCCAGGTCACCCTTCAAACCATTCTCCACTGCTCTTCCTTAACTACCTATTAAGAAATAATGGCCACCCTTTCCCTGGCATTTCTTGCATGGAGGTTATGGGTATCCTGTTGTATTCTGATAGTCATCCCCATCAGGGTATAATCTGCAAAAGTAAGGCAAGACTTGCCTGTGAGTAGGGAGCTAGGTTGTCTCTGAGGGTAAGATTTCCTGTGTCATTTGACCAGGAGAGAGGTCAGTAAGTTCAAGCTAGGGGAGGGGAAAGGGATCAACTTTTCTTGATCTGAACTTCAGAATACCTAGAAGTCTAGCACCTCTCTTGGCTAGTGGGTATAAAAGTTGACCTACCCCAGGTGGAAGAGGACTAAAACCTCAGAACTTTCAGGGTCTTAAGTTGATGGGATAAAACTTGATGCCCCTGAGATCAAGATGTTACTTTGTGAAACAGATTGTCTGGATTCAGGACACTCCATTTTCCTCCCCTCTCTCTGGCTACAATTTATTGGTCTCCTTCTAAAGCTCCTTTTCTGAGGCATGTTCCTTCCCTAAATGAGGGCCCCCTCAGAGCTCCATATGGTTATTCTTCTCATTCCCTCTGAATAATTCCAACTACTAAGCTAGCACCAATAACACACAAATTTATATTCAAGGCTCAGATCTCTCTGCAGACTTATAAAGTGACAACATCAGTCTATTGAACACTGTCAATCAGCTGTCTTAGAAGCATCTCAAACTCAGTCTGTCCAAAATAAACACATTCCCCCTTTACCGTGTATTCCCACCTCCTGTTTCCCCCATCTCAGTAAATAAGCACCACCTTCAAACCAGGTGCTCATGCCGGAAAATGGTGTCTTCCTTGATTCCTCCATCACCCTCACCCCTCATGGCTCACTAATCACTAAATTCTTTAATATCTTTTTAAGCTACTTCCCTCTCTTTCCACTGCCACCATCCTAATTTTAGCCATCTGTCAACTGAGTTTCTGCAACTGCTTCTTAACTGATCTCCTTGCCTCCAGTCTTATCTCCCCCCAAACAATTTTCCATCTTTTAGCCATTTTTCTTCCTTTTTTTTTTCTTGAGATAGGGTCTCACTGTTGCTTAGGCTGGAGTGCAGTGGTGCCATCATGGTCACTACAGCCTCAACCTCCAGGGCCCAGATGATTCTCCCACTTCAGCCTCTCGAATAGCTGGGACTACAGGTGTGCACCACCATGCCTGGCTAATTTTTGTATTTTTTGGTAGAGATAGGGTTTTGCCATGTTGCCCAGGCTGGTCTCAAACTCTTGAGCTCAGGCCATCTGCCTGCTTCGGTCTCCCAAAGTGCTGGGATTACAAGCGTGAGCCACTGTGCCTGGCCCAGCCATTTTTCTAAGATGCGGTTCTTTTTTTTTTTTTTTTTGAGACAGATTCTAGCTTTGTTGCCCAGGCTGGAGTACAATGGCATGATCTCAGCTCACTGCAACCTCCGCCTCCTGGGTTCAAGCGATTCTCCTGCCTCGGGCCTCCCAAGTAGCTGGGACTGCAGGCAGGTACCACCATGCCCAGCTAATTTTTATATTTTCATTAGAGATGGGGTTTTGCCATTTTGGTCAGGCTGGTCTTGAATTCCTGACCTCAGGTATTTCCTCGCCTTGGCCTCCCAAAGTGCTGGGATTACAGGCGTGAGCCACCACACCCGGGCCTAAGATGCAATTCTAATCACAGGTGACTTCTCTGCTTTGATGACTCCCCTGTGCCATCTAAATAAAGTTCCAATTCCTCACCACAGTATGCAAGATCTTTTATAATCTGGCCCTGGTGTAAATCTACTTCGTCTGGGACCATATACCCAGCCTAATGAACCACCTGCAGTCCCCACATTATGGCCCATGCCCTTGCGGGTCTGGGCTTTGCCCATGTTCCTTCTCCCTAGAATGCACTCTCTTCCTCCCCAAATCAAATGGCCCTTTACCTTGCCAATTCCTATTTTTCCTCAGGTCGTAGCTTAGATATCACCTCCCTTGGGAAGCCTTCTCTGTCTCCTCTGTCCATTGGACTTCAGGAATTCCAGGTCCCATATCTGGATCAGGCCGCTTTGGTGAATGCAACTTTCTTCAGCCCTGGTGCCCAGCCCAGTGTGGCAGTGGCAGCAGTTCCTGATAAGCGAGCCCCAAGCAGAGCAACAATCTCAGGGAAAAAGAGGTCGGTTCCACAGCACCGCTAACAACAGACTCTCCTTTTGGTAGTAGCCTGGAAGGGTCTGGTTTCTTTTCAGTAAGAAGGGCAGCATGGATATCCCTGCCTGTACCTCCAAATGCCCAAGCTATCTGCATTACCTCCTTCCCACCACTCAGTGGAAAAGCTGCGGCTCTCTCTTCCAGCCCCGACCTCTGATCTTGATCCCAGTCCCACCTTCCTTCCTCTGTTTATTTATTTTTTCTGCCATAACAAAGTCACTCAAGATTTTCCTACCTTTAAATCAAAACTAACAAAAATCCCCAAAACCTTCCCTTAGTCCCAGATCCACTAAAGGCTACTATGTCTTTCTTTCCTTCATTCACTAGTAAACCTACTGATAAGAGTACTCTCTTTTGGGCTGGGCACGGTGGCTCACGCCTGTAATCCCAGCACTTTGGGAGGCCGAGGTGGGCAGATCACCTGAGGTCAGGAGTTTGAGACCAACCTAGCCAACACTGTGAAACCCCGTCTGTACTAAAAATACAAAAATTAGCCAGCTGTGGTGCCGCGTGCCTATAATTCCAGCTATTCAAGAGGCTGAGGCAAGAGAACCGCTTGAACCTGGGATGGGGAGGTTGCAGTGAGCCGAGATTACACCACTGCACTCTAGCCTGGGGCAACAGAGCGAGACTCCATTTCAAAAAAAAAAAAAAAAAGACAAAACAAACAAACAAAAAAAGCAAGAGTACTCTATTTTGGGGGTTTTGTTTATTTGTTTTTTGAGGCAGTGTCTCACTCTGTTGCCCAGGCTGGAGTGCAGTGGCGGGATCATGGCTCACCACAGCCTCAACTTTCTGGGCTCAAGTGATCCTCCCACCTCAGCCTCCCAAGTATCTGGAACCACAGGCACACACTACCATGCTCAGCTAATTTTGTCCATTTTCGGTAGAGACAGGGTCTTGCTATGTTGCCCAGGGTGGTCTCAAACTCCTGGGCTCAAGTGACCCTCAACCTCGACCTTTCAAAGTGCTGGGATTACAGGAGTGAGTCACCACACCCAGCTGAGTACTCTATTTTTGCTAGTTTTTCATCTTTATCTCAGATTCTCACCTGTAACTACTGTCATCTGATGTATACCCTACAGCCTTCCTGAAGCTGCTTCTCGACTAGTCCCTACGGATCCCTAACTTGTTAAATCCATAGGCCTCTTTGCAGTGTTTGCCCTCCTCAGAACTCTCCAGCCTGTGACACTGCTGACCCCTCCCTGCCCAATCCTCTTTCTTGGAGAACCTTCTTTTGCCCCTGAGGCCTATGTGTATCAGGGTTTTTCCTCTGACCTTTCTAATCATTCTTTCTCTTTCTTCATTTTTTTTTTTTCTTTCGCCCAGGCTGGAGCGCAGTGGCACAATCTCAGCTCACTGCAACCTCTGCCACCTGGGTTCAAGCGATTCTACTGCCTCAGCCTCCTGAGTAGCTGGGATTATAGGCGCCCGCCACCGCACCTGGCTAATTTTTATATTTTTAGTAGAGACGGGGTTTTACCATCTTGGCCAGGCTGGTCTCAAACTCCTGACTTCATGATCCACCACCTAGGCCTCCCAAAGTGCTGGGATTACAGGCGTGAGCCACTGCCCCCAGCCCATTCTTTCTCTGTCTTTGGCCAATTCCTCTTTCTTTGCCTGTCTCCTATTCTTGAGAGCAGTATGAAGATATCTATCAAAGGCTTAAAATGTGTACAATAATTAAGACATATCAAGCCAATTGTAATGTACAAACCTTAAAGACTGATTGAAACAAACTTTAAAAATATCAGACAACAGGGGACATTTGAATACCAACTGAATATAACTGAATATATGATATTAAGGAATTACCATTTGCATTTTTAGGTATATAAATGGTAATTCAGTTGTATTCTCCTCCTCCCCATTTGTCCCTCTCCTCCTTCTCTTTCCCCTTCTTCTTCTTATTTTATATATTGGGACTCCCAACCTACATCAGTTGTGTTTTCTAAGATAGTGCTTATTCTTTGAGATACATACTGAAATATTTACAGATGATATGATGCCTGGGATTTGCTTCAAAATAATTGAGGAGCGGGGTAGACAGAGGTATAGATATGAAATTGACTTTAATTTGGTACTTCTTGATGCTGTATTATGGGTTTGTTGGGGTTCATTACACCATCTTCCCTACCTTTATATATTTGAAATCTTCTAATATAAAAAGTTATAATGGGCCAGGCATGGTGGCTTACACCTGTAATCCTAGTACTTTGGGAGGCTGAGGCAGGCAGACTGCTTGAGCTCAGGAGTTCCAGACCAGCCTGGGCAACATGGCGAAACCCCATCTCTACAAAAAAAATACAAAAAAATTAGCTGGGCATGGTGGCATGTCCCTGTAGTTTCAGCTATTTGCGGGGGGGCGGCGGGGGGGCGCGGTGGGGGCTGAAGTGGGAGGATCGCTTAAGCCCAGGAGGTCAAGGCTGAACTGAGCCAAGATCAAACCACGGCACTCCAGCCTAGGTGACAAAGTGAGACCCTGTCTCTAAAATTCTAAAATTAAATAAAAAGTTTTAAATGTTTACATACACACAATTTTTTGGAGATTTGGTCTCACTCTATCACCCAGGCTGGAGCACAGTGGCGCAGTCATGACTCACCACAGCCTCAATCCTCCCACCTCAGCATCCCAAGTAGCTGGGACTACAGGCGCATACCACCAGGCCCAGCTAATTAAAAAAAAAAAAAAAAAAAAAATTGTGGGAACAGAGGTCTCACTATGTTGCCCAGGCTGGTCTCAAACTACTGGGCTCAGGCAATCCTCCCACTTCAGCTTCCCAAAGTGCTAAGATCGCAGGTGTAAGCCACCACACCCAGCCTATTTATACTTATTTTTTTAAGTTTTTAAAATAATGCTGCAAGAAAAATAAAACTGGCAACAAAATCAAACCTGCAAGGCAGGGTACAGCGGCTCACGCCTATAATCCCAGCACTTTGGAAGCCTGAGGCAGGCAGATTGCTTGAGCTCAGGAGTTTGAGACTAGCCTGGGCAACATGGTAAAACCCTGTCCCTACAAAAATACAAAAAACTAGCCAGACGCAGTGGCATCTGCCTGTAGTCCCAGCTACTTGGGAGGCTAAGGGAGAATTGCTTGAGCCTGGGAGGCAGAGGCTGCAGTGAGCCTGGGCAATGGGAGTGAAACGCTGTCTCAAAAAAAAAAAAAAAATCAATCTACAAAGGCTTCAGATTTTGGAATTATCAGTCACAAAATGTAAAGTAAATGTAACCAGTATGTTGAAAACACAAAATAAAAATAACTCTTAACATTGGTGCACTGGTGGTCTTTGGGTATACAACTGTGGTGGAATCTTCACTTTCTGCTTTGTACATTTATATACTTGTTTTTCAGTATATATGTACAATTTTTTAATGAAGAAAAAGATACGAAATGATGGAAATGCAGAATGTTAAGAGAATGTGTGTGTGGAGAGAGAGAGGGGAAAATCAGAAGAAGATTTGGAAAGATATATGTATACCATAAGATGTTAACAGTTACTTGCTGGGTGGGACTGTGCTTTGTTTTTGCTTATTAGTATTTTGCAATTTTTTTTTAAAGAGATGGGGTCTTGCTATGTTGTTCAGACTGCAGTACAGTGGCTGGTGCTATTCCCAGGTGTGATCATGGCATAATATAACCTCAAATTCCTAGTCTCAAGCAATCCTGTCCCCTCAACCTCCCGACTTACTGGGACCACAGGTACTCACTGATGTTTTTAACCCTTTTCCTATTTAGAAAAAAAAAAGCGTAGCTCGCTGCCAACATTCATTTAATTTTACATAAACACCCTCTTTGAGGCTGAAGCAAATCTGATTGATTTTCCACATGAAAATAAAATATAAAATTATTCTTAGAGTTATTTCTCAACAGAACTAACATCAGAATCATCTCAATCATCAGAATCGTCTATTTCGGAAAAATCTTATTCATCAACTGAATCTTCAGGTAACAACTGTTTGAGAACAATGTTAACATCATGTGTAGGAATGCTACGTTTTCTAGGATTTGAAATTTTCAGCGATAGACAATTACTATATTTCGTAAATGGAAATACCACTAAAAACCGAATGCTATTAACAGAATGTCTTTTGTTTCCTAAGTCAATATACTAGAATGATGAGAAAATAATAAGGAAAGCGAGATATTTCGTTGCAAAGTTATCTCGGGGTAAACGCTGTAGCTGCAAGTGCCACTGGCGAGTATTCTCTAGGCAAACAAGAAAACGGTTAAATAGTATGATTTTAAATAATATATTTCATAATTTTTTAAAGTATTTCCTAGGGTTCTGGCCTCAGTCATTCCACTTCCCACTCTAATTTTGCACTTGCCTTTCTCCTAAGGGCCAAACTCCTGCCAACTGGATTCTTAACCTGGGGGTCCTACAGGCAGGCACCTCAAATAGTATGCGTTTAAAAAAATAAGCTTGTTGCCCTTTACCCACTCCACACGCTTACTGGCTCTCCCCACCCCTGCTTATCTCTGCATTCTCCTGCCAGAGCTCATCTGGGTCCTAGTCACCTCCCTCTTGGATTGCTGCATAATTGTCTTGTCTGCCCAGTTCTAATCTCGCCCTGCTAGGTATGACAGCAGTCACTGAACACGCCTGCTACCTCTGCAGCTTCCATCCCTACCACTGTCTACTCTCAGCCACCTCTGCCTCAGCCTTGCCCCTTCACCACCAACTGGAATAACATAAGTCTCCAGTAGCACTGTCTCTGACAGAAAAAGCATGTTCCAGCTCAAGAGTCCTCTCTGACTTCAAACCTATCTGTTAAAATTTGTGATGAAGCCAGGTGCAGTGGCTCACACCTGTAATCCCAGCACTTTGGGAGGCCAAGGCGGGTGGATCACCTGAAGTCAAGAGATAGAGACCAGCCTGACCAACATGGAGAAACCCCGTCTCTACTAAAAATACAAAATTGACTGGGTGTGGTGGTGCATGCCAGTAATCCCAGCCACTCGGGAGGCTGAGGCAAGAGAATCGCTTGAACCCGGGAGGGGGAGGTTGCCGTGAGCCAGGACCGCGCCACTGCACTCCAGCCTGGGCAACAAGAGAAGGACTCCGTCTCAAAAAAAAAAAAAAATTGTGATGGGATATGCTCAGACTTTAACAGGGAACCAATACCTATATTTCCAACGAATCCAAACACCAACTCTGACCTAAAATATACAAGGGTCTGCCTTCCTCTACCTGAGCAGGTAGATGCCCAAGGTAATCCTGATACTATAAGGCTCACCACATTGAGTTACTTAAACACAAAGCAGCTCTACCAAAAACGGGCTGGCTCACCCCCATCTGTTCTTCATAATAACTCCTTTTCCACCTCCCTTAACGGCCTCCCAGTTTGTGTACTCCACACGGTCCGGGTTTGGAGTTTTTTTTTTTTTTAGTTATAACTTACATGTAGTAAGGTGCATAAATTTTAAAGTGTGCAGCTTGATGAATTTTTTAATATGTATATACCCACAAAGCTACCACCCAGATCAACATATAGACCATTTCTACCACCTCCGAAGTTTTCCTTATACTGTCTCCCACTGCTACCAGTTGATAACCCCCTAAAGGTGACCACTATTTTTTATTTACTTTTATCATTAAAGTTATTTTTTGCCTATTTGTTAAAACTTTTATACAAATGTAATCATGCAGTATTTACATTTTTGTGTCTGGCCTCTTTTGCTCATGTTTTTGTATTATGTCATATAACCTACATTTTAAGTCATACCATCACGCAGCTATTCTCCAAAATTAGTGGAAATCGAATCAAGCCACAGTTTAAGAACAATTTGGGAACAAACAAAAAGAAACTTTAGTTTATGAATATGAATATTTCACGAATATGAAAGATGATATGAAACTGATAGCTGCGAACTTATTAGTAGGCTCAAATATGAAATAGCACCATTTGGGGTGGGTTGTTAGATTAGCACTGAAAATTAGTTTGAAAAATACTGTCAGCCAGGTGCGGTGGCTCACACCTGTAGTCCCAGCACTTTGGGAGGCTTAGGAGGGTGGATCACTTGGGCCCAGGAGTTCAAGACTAGCCTGGGCAACATGGTGAAAACCTGTCTCTACTAAAAATCCAAAAAACAAGCCGGGCATGGTGGTGTGAGTACTAGGCTGAGATGGGAGAATCACCTAAGCCTGGGAAGTCGAGGCTGTAGTGAGCCAAGATCATGCCACTGTCCACCAGCCTGGGCAACAGGAGTGAGACGCTATCTCAAAAAAAAAAAAAAAAATTGGCACTTAATATTTGTACACACATTCTCTTGTGCTTTAACATGTATTTTGACTCCTGTAACTGTCTCGTGTGTCTAATCCCAAAGCTATCTGTCTATCTCACACTCACTGAGGGTGATGTTTCAGGAGCCACTGGACAGAATCTTCCGCAGCAAACCTGAGAAAGAAAACTGAAATTACTGCTTTGAAGTGACGGGTTACTCAGAAATACTGAAATACATATTCTTTTTTTTTTTTTTTGAGACGGAGTCTCGCTCTGTCGCCCAGGCTGGAGTGCAGTGGCGCAATCTCGGCTCACTGCAAGCTCCGCCTCCCGGGTTCAGGCCATTCTCCTGCCTCAGCCTCTCTGAGTAGCTGGGACTACAGGTGCCCGCCACCATGCCCGGCTAATTTTTTTGTATTTTTAGTAGAGACGGGGTTTCACTGTGGTCTCGATCTCCTGACCTCGTGATCCACCCGCCTCGGCCTCCCAAAGTGCTGGGATTACAAGCGTGAGCCACCGCGCCCAGCCTGAAATACATGTTCTATAAAATGTAAACTTTTGATTTTGACTCTCATAAAATGTTAAGCCTTTGAATTATTTGTTTAATTAACATGAAACATGTCATTATATTTATAATGTAACTATAAACATCCAGTGTAACTATATATGTCTGCTTAGCCAACTCCTTTCCTGACCTCCAGCCCCATTTGTCCAACAGCCCAAGAGGTATTAATGTGAACAAGTCATAGCAACCTGAAACACATGGCCAGTTTTGTCATGTTATTTATTTATTTTTGAGATGGAGTCTCTCTCTGTCGCCCAGGCTGGAGTGCAGTGGCTCAATCTTGGCTCACTGCAACCTCTGCTTCCCAGGTTCCAGCAATTCTCCTGTCTCAGCCTCCCAAGTAGCTGGGATTACAGGTGCCCGCCATCACGCCCAGCTAATTTTTGTATTTTTAGTAGAGATGGGATTTCACCATGTTGGCCAGGCTGGTTTCAAACTCCTGACCTCAGGTGATCTGCCCACCTCAGCCTCCCAAAGTGCTGGGATTATAGGCTTGAGCCACCACACCCGGCTGCCAGTTTTGTCACTTTAATGCTGTATATGGGTGAAGGGCAATCCCAGCCACTTGATCGCCCAAGTCAGACACCTAGGAGCCAATCTAAACAATTGCTTTTCCCTCTCCCTTCACATCCAATCCCCACATCCTATCAATCCCATCCAAACATCCTGTCAATCCTATCTCTTAAGTATTTCTTAAGTATTTCTTAGTCCTTTGCCTTTCCATTTTTACCAACCTGGAGTTAATTCTAACTCTCGCTATTGCTTACTTGTATAATTATCTGTAATCCTACAACTAGTCTTCTAATGGATCACCTGCATCTATTCTTCCTCTGCTTGAATCTAGCAGATTCTTTGAATATGCTCAATAAATATTTGTTGAGTACCTACTTAAGAAGTTCTGTAGCTGGCTCCAGAGACCTGAAGATGAATAAGATAGTTCCTGCCACTAAGGAGCTTACTGTCTAGTTGAGGGAGACAGTGAGTACATGAAAAGGGCTTTGGCATTAGACAAATCTTGGTTCAAACTATCAGTTCTGCTACTTACTGGCTATATGACTTTGGTTCAGTTGCTTAATCTCCCTGAGCCTTGTTTCTTCATCTATAAAATGAGGACATTAATGTTCACTTTGCACAGTTGTTTTAAGAATTGGAAAAATATGCAAATATCTGGCACACAATCAGTGCACAACAGATAGTGTCTAGTACTATTAGTTTAGCTATACACTTGTAAGAGTCAGTGTCTTCTTTAATAGAGATTAGAATCAGTTTTTTCTAATTTAGTAATTTTATCTTGTGAGATTCACCATCTATTGCAGCAGGTATAATATGGTCCCATTAATGTAAAACTATATTTCTCTAACTCAAAAAGGCAATTTTATAAAGTAATTAAAAACATGGACTCTGTAAATCAAACAGACCTACATTTAAATAATCTTAGTCACCTCTGAGCTGTGTGATTGGGCTAAGTCACTTAATTTTCCTCAAGTCGCTGAACCCTTTGAAGACTCAGTTTCTTCATCTGTAAATTGGTTAACATGCAGCTGTTTCAAAGAGTTGGTAAACTGATTAACACAGTGTCTGGTCCATATGAAGCAGCTGGTAAGCGTTCAGAGAAAGGCTGTTCACTAAAATGATTGTCTCCTTCCAAATGTCGAAGTTTCAGTGGGTATTTATTCTTTATACTCTTCTGTTGCTTTTTTTTTTCCCCAGGCACATGTAATTTTTATTAAAACTCTAATAAAGTGTTGTTAAAATTTACCTTCTGAACTCAAGAGTTCTGGTTTCATCTTTCCAGTACCACATCCCTAATCGTAATCCCAACTGCTGTAAAACGAAATGATTGCAGCAAAAAGAATTAAAAGCTCAATTTACAATCCACATGCCACAATAAACCTTTAACAGTAATTCCTACTTACTAACACACCTTTTAAGTAATAAAAAGGAAACAAAAAACAATGGTTCCTACTAGTCCCTCTTTACACTTTCAATAAGAGTGTAGAATCCTAAAGTGTTAAACTTGAAGCTAGGATTTTATCGCTTTGATTGATTTTAGGTGTGGTTTCAGTAGAACGGCAGGAAGGAGGGAGAGGGAGAAAGGAGGGGAGGAAAGCAGGAAAAGAGGAAAGAAGAGTAGGAAGGGAAGGGCGAAAGGAAGGAAGGAAATTGAGACTACATATAGCTCATCATAGCAATCTACCAATTAATTGAAATTCAGACAATAAACTGATGCCCAGGGCAGCCTCAGCTGTCTGGTTCTGGAGCCTTCCGGGCTCCAACACTGAGACTGCCCTTTACAGGCAGTGGCAAAAAGTTAAGTACACCCTTTTCACCGTGGAAGCTAGCACCCCCCCAGCCTTTCTACCCAGAGCGGGGCTGCTTCCCCCGCAGTAGGTCTCCTTATTTTGCAACCAGCCAATTAGAGGTGGTGAGGTGGCATTTCGTAAATATCTAACTACCTGCGCAGGGAGCCAGAATTCAATTCTGACCATCTGTCAAATACACCAGAGGTTTTTTTTTCTAGCCAAATATGGCCAGGTGTCTTTGAGAACCGCCAGCCCGGGGCGAAGGCGACGACCCGCCTCTAGAGGAGGGCGAGGGGAGCGGCGCTGGGAAAGGCGGCGCCGAAAGCCGGTTGGAGGCAGCAGGGCCCGCCTTGCGCCCAACCCGGGTATGGGGGCGACCAAGGCTGCACTTACATCCATCAAGTAAGGGGTCTGCCCACCTAACCGCTTCCTCCTCGCATAAATCTCGGGCACCCGGTACATGGCCTCGCCCTGGCCGCCACACGGCGTCGCCGAGGATACCGCCCGCAGGCGCCTGCACACGGCGGCCCGGGGCGCGGAGCGGGGCGGGGCGTCGCTTCCGTCCTGGGCCGCGCGGGCTGCGGCCGAACCCAGGCTTCTCCCGCGATTTCCAAAGCCCAGCCTGGTGCCCCCTTTCCCAGTCTTAAAAGCCATGGCGACGTATTGGCCTATCCATTGTAAAGCCGCCCAGGGCATAATTCTTCATGGCATTCCAACTGTGAACTTCATAAAGTTACTCACTTTACTGTTTTAATTGGAGTAACTACATTCAGTCCCATAGGGAAGAAAGATCCATTTCTTCCAAACTTTCATGATTAGCACTATTATTAAGTTCAAATCCAGGATGGACCTAGGTTGATGGGGAGAGCAGAGTTGAGGTGGGGAAGCAGGGTAGCCTCGTGGAAGAGAACGTGGGTACGGAAATAAGGTTTTCACAACAGTTGTGCTGCTTAACAAGCTGTGGAATCTAGGACAAGACTACTCTGATCTTGTTTCTGAAAACACCAAATCAGGGGTTATGTGGATTTTTGGAGTGGTGTGTGTAAAGCACCAGTCTTAAGTACTCAAAATTAGTGTTGCTCAAAAACAAAGAACCTTGCTTAGTGTCAATGGGTATTCAATTGATATTTTTACATTTACACTTTTCAGATCATATGTCTTGTAATTCCTTCTTGCAACTGAGTTGATAATGCTGATTCTGGCTGATTTTTTTTCCTTCCAGCTTTAAGTGAGCAATGCTAGATGATGCAACATAATTGGAAATGCCTAGTATATTCTTTTGTATCACCACATCGTAATTGGCATGAGAGGCTAATAAGTAGTGGATATATATTCCCATAAACTTTTAAGTTATGTCAGTAGGCATCCCACTGCTTCTTCTATTCCCACCCTCCCCGTCTCACTACTTGATAATACACAATCACTGGCTACAGTGATTAAATAGTAATCATCTAGATTCATGTTCTGCTCACTTGAGTCCATTCTGGCAGCTGTTCAGTTGGTCCAGGTATATGGAAACCCACCTATCTGCTGGCTGCAGACAAGGCTTTCTTACTACAAGATGACATGCTTGAAAAGGAGAATATCCTATATGCCAAGAGCTTTTCACCAAATAGCGAACATAACTTGGGGTGGACAGGACAGGGAAATAATGAGGTAAAGCTCCAGAAAAGATGAAGACAGACCAAGGAATCTGGATGGCATCCAATCACTACATAATCATTACCGGGAAGACCACACTAGTGGTCAGTAAACCTCTTCAGTTCATCCCAATAATGTGTGGAGAAGTGCTGATAGAAAACTTAAGATCTATATATCTTATCACAGAATAAACTTAGGCTGTCTAATGTACAAAACTTAGGTAAAAATAAAAGTTGAGAGCCCAAAACAATATCTACTTAAAAATTAAAGGAGAAGTTATTTCGCATGTGATAGAGGGGCATAATATTTAAAGGAAAGTTTCATTAACTCTGAAGGGACAATCTTATACTTCTCTATCACCTTACCCCAAACAAAAGGAGGCAGAAAAGATTGTTTTTACATCTCTTAATCATTACAGTACTTATTTTTAAAAGTGACCCACCCATTTCCTAAGGTACATTTTTCACCAATTAGGTTTCTTTTTAAATGACACATTAGAAACTCACAACCAAAACTGGAAATATGATTTTTCCTGTAAAGCAAAATAAATACAATTGATGATATTTAAAGTAGGGATGAAAGTACCTTCTAAATATTTGATAACTCCAAGTGTCCTGTGAGGGAATTTTTTTTTTCCTAATTAAGAGAAACTTAAGGTCATATAACTATCTAAGAGCATATAATATATAACTAAATTGCTGGTCCCAAATTTTAGGTCCAAGACATCAACTGAATATAATTCATGCTAATTCTATAAAAAATATAATGGACAGGTTTTTTTTTTTTTGAGACGGAGTCTCGCTCTGTCGCCCAGGCTGGAGTGCAGTGGCATGATCTCGGCTCACTGCAAACTCCGCCTCCCGAGTTCACACCATCCTCCTGCCTCAGTCTCCTGAGTAGCTGGGACTACAAGAGCCCCCACCACACCCGGCTAATTTTTTGTATTTTTTAGTACAGATGGGGTTTCACCATGTTAGCCAGGATGGTCTCGATATCCTGACCTCGTGATCTGCCTGCCTTGGCCTCCCAAAGTGCTGGGATTACAGGCATGAGCCACTGCGCCGGGCCAATGAACAGGTTTTTATAGTGTTATAATTCTACCTTAAAAAATTAACTTTCCACAGAAGAAAGCAGCAATGCAAAATTTTGAATTAGCAACTCCACTTTTAAAAAATTATTTTTTTTTTCTGACACTGTACATCTGGAGATGGCAGCTCCTGTTTTTTTTGTTTGTTCGTTTGTTTTGTTTTGAGACAGGGTCTCACTCTGTTGCCCGGGCTGGAAAACAGTAGCGCAATCTCCGCTCACTGCAATCTCCGCCTCCCGGGCTCAGGCGATTCTCCCGCCTCAGCCTCTTGAGTAGCTGGGACTACCGGGGCACGCCACCACGCCTGGCTGATTTGTGCATTTTTAGTAGAGACAGGGTTTCACCATGTTGGCCAGGCTGGTCTCGAACTCCTGACTTCAAGTGATCTGCCCGTTTTGGCCTCCCAAAGTGCTGGGATTATAGGCGTGAGCCACAGCGCCAGCAGCTCCATTTTTGATTGCTTATTTACTAACCCTTAATTCACAGACAACCTAATGTACACTGAAAGAGGGGGAAGAAAGGGCATATGACATCTTAGTATGTTCTAAGGGAAAGACATTTTAACATTAAGCATCACCCTATTAAATTTCAGAAATGCATATACCCTAAAATATTTCCATTTCTAAAGCTATATCAAGGCCAGGTGCAGTGGCTCAGGCCTGTAATCCCAGCACTTTGGGAGGCTGAGGCAGGCTGATGACCTGAGGTCAAGAATTCAAGACCAGCCTGGCCAGCATGGTGAAACCCCGTCTCTACTAAAAATACAAAAATTAGCCAGGTGTGGTGGTGGGTGCCTGTAATTCCAGCAACTCCGGAGGCTGAGGCAGGAGAATTGCTTGAACCCAGGAGGCGGAGGTTGCAGTAAACCGAGATTGCTCCATTGCACTCCAGCCTGGGCGACAGGAGACTCCAACTCAAAAAAAAAAGCTATATCAAGAATAAACACTGGGGCCAGGCATGGTGGGTCAGGCCTGTAATCCCAGTACTTTGGGAAGCCAAGGTGGGCAGATCACTTGAGGTCAGGAGTTCAGACCAGCCTGGTCAAAATGGTGAAACCCTGTCTCTACTACATAGTCCCAGCTATTCGGGAGGCTGAGGTGGGAGAATCACTTGAACCCAGGAGACAGAGGTTGCAGCGAGCCATCATGCCATTGCACTCCAGCCTGGGCAACAGAGCAAGACTCTGTCTCAAAAAAAAGAATAAATACTGGGCTTTTGCCAGGTGCAGTGGCTCACGCCTGAAATCCTAGCACTTTGGGAGGCCGAGGCGGACAGATCAGCTAAGGTTAGGAGTTCGAGTCCAGCCTGGCCAACACGGTGAAACCCTCTCTACTAAAAATACAAAAATTAGCCGGGTGTGGTGGCGTGCACCTGTAATCCCAGCTACTCAGAAGCCTGAGGCAGGAGAATTGCAGAGGTTGCAGGGAGCCGAAGAGGCCCCACTGCACTCTATCCTGAGCGACAGAGTGAGACTCTATCTCAAAAAACAAAACAAAACTGGGCTTTTTCTAAAGATCCAAAATTTTCCTCAAGGAATTAAATTCTGCTCCTAATTCTGTAACTAATTCAGAAGTTTATTCACACCTATTTATACATTACACAATTGAATATTCCTGCTTCTAAATCCAAACATATATATTCCCTTAACAATTATGACATATGGATGTGAGATATTTTTAAACTTCAATCTAAATCGTGTTCAAAAGCAAGAGGAGCATGCCTCACAACACAACCTTTATAAACTACGTTCAGTTAAAACTAAGAATATGTTATAGGTCCACCACTGGAAAATCATAAAAATAGATTTTCTGATTTCATCTAGATAGCCAGGTTGTATTCCTGTTTAAGATTATACATAAAAAAGGCCGGGCGCAGTGGCTCACGCTTGTAATCCCAGCACTTTGGGAGGCCGAGGCGGGCGGATCACGAGGTCAGGAGATCGAGACCACGGTGAAACCCCGTCTCTACTAAAAATACAAAAAAAAATTAGCCGGGCGTGGTGGCGGGCGCCTGTAGTCCCAGCTACTCGGAGAGGCTGAGGCAGGAGAATGGCGTGAACCCGGGAGGCGGAGCTTGCAGTGAGCTGAGATTGCGCCACTGCACTCCAGCCTGGGCGACAGAGCGAGACTCCGTCTCAAAAAAAAAAAAAAAAAAAAGATTATACATAAAAAAGAAATACTCATTAAGTCTCCATTACATATTGAATGGGTAACATAATAAACATTACATTATACATGTTAAATTTACAGGTGTAAATTGCACTAAGATCTCCTAATGTACAAGTTTTAATGCATTTTCATTATACATATCAAATTAATACTATAAAAAATTTAAAGTGAGTTTGTTTTGAAATTTCACACATCTCAAATACTGTAAACAACCAGTTGTGTCTTCGTTTGACAGGTGTCTATATTTGTTCCCTCAAAACAGGGACAACTATGTTAATCAAACATTCAGATAAGAATTTCAGGTAAGTGGGCTGGCATGTGGCTCACGCCTGTAATTCCAGCACCTGGGGAGGCCAAGGCGGGCGGATCACCTGAGGTCGGGAGTTCGAGACCAGCCTGACAAACATGGAGAAACCCCATCTCTACTAAAAATACAAAATTAGCCGGGTGTGGTGGTGCATGCCTGTAATCCCAGCTACTCGGTAGGCTGAGGCAGGAGAATCACTTGAACCCAGGAGGCGGAGGCTGAAGTGAGCCGAGATTGAGCCATTGCACTCCAGCCTGGGCAACAAGAGTGAAATTCCATCTCAAAAAAAAAAAAAAAAAAAGAATTTCAGATAAGTGCCTGTCGGAGAATCCTTAAACTGAAATTTAGCCCCATCCTAACATCAAGTACTTTTTCCACTGTTATTTGACTATGGCTGATCTAACATCTGCTAAGGAGTTCCTAGGTGTCATCAGGTTACAAGTTTCAACTGACCCCTGGAAAGTGAATGGCTACTTTGGTGGCTTTATCTTGGTAATATGCAAATCTCGGTAAATTTGAAAAGAGAGAATTAAATAAGAAACACTCTCAAGAATGCTAGGAGTTTTACAAATTACTTTTCAAAATAGAAAATGAAGTATCTGCCCAGATTGATGTTAGTATTATAGCAAGTTACCGGAGGTCAGGCCATAGGATCAAAAACTACCAATGGTCATTTTCTGATACTTTAGAAACTAATCTCTTAAGTGAGGTCTAAAATGAGTCATACCAAACTGCATTTACAGAAGGACTCCATTATATTTTGAAGTTAGAGCAAGGAATGAACACTTTCAACAAATAAAGGACTAATAAAAGGGTAACAGAATGGGTATTATCTTGGTAAAACTCACAGTAAATGTCACTCTAAAGCTACAATTAACCTGATTTTGTAGTACCATAGTAGTTTGTCACATATTTATGCCTGTAGTCCATGAAACACCCTTAAATGCTCATTGCTGAAAAATTTCCACCAATGTTACACCAGCACTGATAAATTGGAGTTATCTTTAGCTTTTCAGAGTATAAAAAGCAGTTTCCTTTAAAAAAAAAAAGGTTAAGTTTATTTTGAAGCAATTTCACTGTTGGCTATTTATCTTCCTCCCCCCTACCCAAATGAGGCTTGCTAAAAAGGAAAAAACAACAACAAAAACAACAAAAAATACCTTATGTGTACTTAGGAGTCAACTCTTGTATGAAAGGGTCATTACTAAAGGCCAGTATTCTTAGGCTAACTTCTTACCCAGTTTTAAAATTATTACTCATTCCATTATTCATAAAATTAATCTCTCTGAATGACATAGATGGGGGTCCACTACTAAATTGAAGATAAAGCTTTCATAACTATTGTCTTATGAGCAACATGAAGCAAACCTGTATCATGTGGAAAGATATCAAAATGTCTATGTGCAGTAAAAACATTAGGTTAACTATGCATTTTCCTATTGGTTTTACTGAATTTCTCCCAAGTTCTCCTTACAGAGAGTAAGAAAAGAGTAGTCATGTCATTTCACTAAAAATTAAAAATGAATTTCTTTCTCTGAAGGATGTGAATTTTAAAGATTAAGTCCAGGATAGTGGATCACCAAAGGGTTGCAATATTCCTATCTATAACAATCTCATATTGGATATGGAGGAAAATGGACAAGTTGTATATTAACAAAATACAAGACTATCTAGTACAGTTAGCCTTTTAAAAAAGAAATCTATTGTAGTGATTTAAGGCAAGTATTGCAAAAGCATTATGATCCCCAAACCAGAAAAAAATAATAATAATTATGTTTCCCTACCCAAGTAATTCTAACTGCGGGAAACATGTTATTAGAATTTGCCATAAGCTCAGAAGTTGAGCTGTTTTACTAGAAAATTAAACAAGTTTGACTAAATTTATACTCACTATTAAGTCACTTGAAAGCTTGCCTGCTGTCTCTTGTTTCAGGCTCCTGTATGTCACAAAATTAATTTGTTTCCATACTTCCTTTGACAATTACAAGACAACTTCTGCCCAGCTTTTGTTAAAGGCTCATTTTACACTTAACCCCAGAATATAGCTCATATTTTCCTGGAATATTCAGGTGAATTTTCATTTGGACACTTAAGCTGTAGGAGTTTGAGTACACTAGGAAGACCCCCAGTCAGGTTTCTGTATTTAAGGGTGGGTGAAGTTTACCCAGATTCTTCTCCCCTTAAGTTGTTGGAATTCAAGGAAGCACCCTCATCTGGGAATTAAACAAGATTGGTTAGATAAATTTCACATCATACTAACATCTTAAAAGACTAATATGGGTAAAATATAAAGGAAGGAAAATTGAAAACTCCAAGACAGTAACTTTGAGATCAATTCAGCTTTACTTTACATTTGCCTTTATGAATTTGTTTGCAAAAAGTATACCTGTCCTTAACATTACTGCAATGTTCAGTTTAGTTTTAAAGTAGTACATAAAAATAAACAATTTTAAGCTCCTATATATTTTATTGTTTCCAAGCTTCTACAGAACAGGTGTGCAAACTTCAGGTTTCTCAGCTCAAACAAATCTCCATGCACGAACTAATCAAAAATGCTCAAGTCAGCAAACACGCAAAATGCATTAAAGAGAAACCTCAAATAATGTTTTTAAAAAACAAACTTTGGAACTAACCTTTTATAATTAAACTAAGTTGTTGCACCTCTCCTTTCATTTGCATATGCCAAAGACTTCCAACAATAGATCTCGTACTTGGCACAAGGACATTTCAAAGAAACAAACAAACAAAAAAAAAGCGAGAGAGAAAGGCAAAGAGGTTTACGCTGACGAGTGCAAGCTTAGTCCACTTCTTCGATGGTGGGTCCCCCGGAGGCTCCTGAACCGCCGCCGCCGCTACCGCCGCCAGGACCGCCTTGGTAAAGTTTGCTGATGATGGGGTTGCAAACTCTTTCGAGCTCTTTCTGCTTGTGTTCATACTCATCTTTCTCTGCCATCTGGTTTCGGTCGAGCCAGTTGATCACCTCCTGACACTTGTCGAGGATCTTGTTTTTGTCCTGCTCGCTAATCTTGCCCCTCAGTTTCTCGTCTTCCACCGTCTGCTTGATGTTGTAGGTATAGGACTCCAGGGCGTTTTTGGCCGCGACTCGGTCGCGATTCGCCTCATCTTCCGATTTGTACCGCTCCGCCTCCTGCACCATCCGGTCAATGTCGTCCTTGCTCAGACGACCTTTGTCGTTGGTGATGGTGATTTTGTTTTCCTTACCGGTGCTCTTGTCGGCGGCAGTAACGTTAAGGATGCCATTGGCGTCAATGTCGAAGGTAACCTCGATCTGGGGCACCCCGCGAGGCGCAGGGGGAATCCCGGTCAGGTCGAACTTGCCCAGCAGGTTATTGTCCTTGGTCATGGCCCGTTCGCCCTCGTATACCTGCACCAGCACGCTGCTCTGGTTGTCCGAGTAGGTGGTGAAGGTCTGCGTCTGCTTGGTTGGGATCGTGGTGTTCCTCTTGATGAGTGGGGTCATGACACCGCCAGCTGTCTCGATGCCCAGCGACAACGGGGTCACGTCTAGCAGCAGCAGGTCCTGCACATTCTCCGATTTGTCGCCGATGAGGATGGCCGCCTGCACCGCGGCGCCATAGGCCACCGCCTCGTCGGGGTTGATGCTCTTGTTCAGCTCCTTGCCGTTGAAGAAATCCTGCAGCAGCTTCTGGATCTTGGGGATACGAGTGGAGCCGCCCACCAGCACGATCTCCTGGATCTGGCCCTTGTCCAGCTTGGCGTCACGCAGCGCCTTCTCCACCGGCTCCAGGGTCCCGCGAAAGAGGTCGGCATTGAGCTCCTCGAAGCGGGCGCGGGTGATGGACGTATAGAAGTCCACGCCCTCGTAGAGCGAGTCGATCTCGATGCTCGCCTGCGTGGACGAGCTCAGGGTGCGCTTGGCACGCTCGCAGGCGGTGCGCAGCCGCCTCACGGCGCGCTTGTTGGGCCCAATGTCCTTCTTGTGCTTGCGCTTGAACTCCTCCGCCAGGTGGCTCACCATGCGGTTGTCGAAGTCCTCACCGCCCAGGTGGGTGTCGCCGGCCGTGGACTTCACCTCGAAGATGCCATCCTCGATGGTCAGGATGGACACGTCGAAAGTGCCACCGCCCAGGTCAAAGATGAGCACGTTCTTCTCGCCGCCTGCGCAGCCCTTCTTGTCCAGGCCGTAGGCGATGGCCGCCGCCGTGGGCTCGTTGATGATGCGCAGCACATTGAGCCCCGTGATGGTGCCCGCGTCCTTGGTGGCCTGGCGCTGCGAGTCGTTGAAATAGGCCGGGACCGTTATGACCGCGCTGTGTACCTTGCCCCCCAGGTAGGCTTCCGCGATCTCCTTCATCTTCGTGAGAACCATGGAGGATATCTCCTCCGGGAAGAAGGTCTTGGTCTCCCCCTTGTACTCCACTTGCACTTTGGGCTTGCCTCCCTCGCTCACCACCCGGAACGGCCAGTGTTTCATGTCCGACTGCACTGTGGCATCCTCGAACTTCCGTCCAATCAGCCTCTTGGCGTCGAAGATGGTGTTGGTGGGGTTCATGGCCACCTGGTTCTTGGCGGCGTCGCCGATGAGGCGCTCGGTGTCTGTGAAGGCCACGTAGCTGGGGGTGGTGCGGTTGCCCTGGTCGTTGGCGATGATCTCCACCTTGCCATGTTGGAAGACCCCCACGCACGAGTAGGTGGTGCCCAGGTCGATGCCGATAGCCGGGCCACGGGCAGACATCTTGACTGAAAGGCGAGCGACGTTAGGACGCGAAAACCAGGGAGATGAACTCCGTGGAGTCAACTAACGGTCACCTCGCACCAACCACCACGGGTACTACCAGCAACTCAGCTCCCCGCGCCCAGTTCCCAGCTCTTATAGCCGCCTCTGGGAACTCCCAGACCCAATCCGCTCCTGGGACCGCCCTCACAAACTCTTCCAGCTCCACCACAGGCTTGCCTAGGTCGGAGTGACTGGCCCATGGCCCAACAGATTTCAAGTTGGACGAGGGGCGGGACTCCGGTCCCTGCCAGGAGACAGAGAGGCGGCCGTTATGTAAATAAGGTTCCTCCCTGACTCTCGGCCGCCGGGCCGTGGCGCCTCGCGCGCCTCCTGCTGCTGGCTGGCGTTAGGCGCGCGCTCCCAGAGCCAGGTGTACGCGCTTTTTCGCGGTCTTTGCCCTAGCCGACGTGCATCGGATTGGCAGCGCACGCGGCCAATGAGCAGCGCGGACTGAGGCGTGGCACGGGGAGGAGGCGTGGAAGGGGAACCTGGTGAGGAGAGCCACCGGGAGAGTTCGCTCAATTCCTGAGGTTTTAAATGCAGTTCAGTGCTAGGGTGCCGACTCACTGAGCACGCAGGGGCGGAGGAATTCATCCTGAGTTGGTTGCACCGAAGAAATACGGCTCGAGCAGCTTGTTTTCCCCCGCGCCGTCCAAGGGGAGGGAATAGGGAGTTGGCGTGGCTGGGGTGGGGGGTGAGGGCGGATCCCTTGGTCTGGGATTCAAGAAAAGAAAAAGTCTGAACCGGCGGTCGGCCTCCCGGGATTTTATGGTGCGTGCTTCGCTGCGTCTCACTGGTTGTGAGCGCTCGATTAAAACTGCCTGGCTGGGGCCGGGCGCAGTGGCTAAGGCCTGTAATCCCAGCACTTTGGGAGGCCGAGGCGGCGGGATCACGAGGTTAAGACCGCGAGACCATCCCGGCCAACATGGTGAAAGCCCGTCTCTACTAAAGATACAAAAATTAGCTGGGTGTGGTGGGGCGTGCCTGTAGTCTCAGCTGGGGAAGCTGAGGCAGGAGAATCGCTTGAACCCGGGAGGCAGAGGTTGCAGTGAGCCGAGATCGCGCCACTGCACTCCAGCCTGGGCGACTGAGCGAGACTCCGTCTCAAAAAAAACAAAAAACAAAAAAAAAACCCACTACCTGGCGGGCGGAGAGAACCCGAGCCCAGGGCGAGGCCCACCGTTTTCTCGCGCCGCTTGAGAGCGGCTGGCGGGACGGCAGACGAGTGTGGCGGCGACTCGTCCTCCGAGGAGCCTGCGTTTAAACCCTTCCTGCCTCACTCTTCCTTTTTCCTGTTCGTCCTGCCGCTTTAAGCTCTGGTTTCGCCTTCCTGTTCATTCCATTGCTTATTTTAGGTCGCAAGTGCTTTATCCACTGCTTTGAGTTTCTGACTGGAAAACCCATAATAGTCAAAACCCACACGTTGAAACACCATAAAGTCACTCAGTCTCGGTCACCCTGGCACACACGGGGTTGTGATCGTGACCTAGTCATGTTTCTGACTCCGCTCAATGGAATGGAATGATTTTCTTTGGCTGTGCTGAGGTTAATATTGGAGGCATAAACCCTCCGAGAAGGTAGATGAAAAGGAGCGCGATTCACTTCCTCCTGTTTAACAAAAATGTGAGGACAGGTCTGGAAAATACCCTGGCACCAGGTGATAATCTGTAGAAGCAGGCTCCCATATAAATGGGCTCCTGGACGGGTGCGGAGGCTCATGCCTGTAGTTTCCGCACTTTGAAAGGCCGCGGTAGGTGGATCACTTGCTGTCAGGAGTTCGAGGCCAGCCTGGCCAACATGGCGAAACCCCGTCTCTACTAAAAATACAAAAATTAGCCAGGCGTGGTGGCGTGCGCCTGTAGTCCCAGCTTCTCGGGAGGTAGAGGTTGCAGTCAGTCGAGATTGCACCACTGCACTCCAGCCTGGGCGACAGAACAAGCCTCCGTCTCAAAAAAATAAAATAAATGGTCTCCAGGAGGAAGCAAAGACAGCGATCACTTTACATAATATGTGTTGGGAGGCTGGGGACGTCCTTCCAACAAGCTTGAACAGGTACCTACTACGTGGCAGTAAAAAGCCAAATGAAATGGCCTGGTCGTCAGAGGTGGAGAGTCTAATAAAGCGGTAAACATAATTTGGGAGAACCGCTGAAAGCAAAGCGCCATGGGAACACAGAGGGTCACACCCAGGCTGATGGAGAAGTGCGTTGCTGAGGGCTACCTGGAAGAGGTGGCATGCCTGAGCCGGGAGCTGAAGTTCGCCAGCAAAGAGTAGGAAAGCCATTCTTTACATAGATTGTGTATGGGCGAAGATGAGAGCACTGTTTGCTGGGGAACTAGGATTTCTGTACAGAAGATTAGTGTCACTAGAAGGGAGGGATACAGGCAAGCAATAGGCTCTTCAGGTGGTCCTTAGGATACATCTCAGAGCTTTTTGGGCCATGGTGTTTTTCCTGAGGCTTTGGGCTGGGAGCACCGTCCTTTAAAGCAGGCTAGTGATGTGCAGCCATGTAAAAGCTGTATGAAATGGCGCTGGAGAAAAGCTTTTGTCAACCCAGAAGTTATCTGTGACCAAAAAGTAATGTTGGCAGAATTCTATAAAGTCAGTCAATGAACATTTAAGATTATTTTATCTAGTGGTGTATATCATTTCCAGTTTTTAAGAACATAATTTGCTATTAATCGGTTAATGTCATCAGTACTAGTTTTAACCATAATTCCTATCCTCTTTTCCATGAATTTGAAAAAATTTTGAAAAAGGAGATGTTTTTAAAAAAAATATTAGGCCGGGCGCGGTGGCTCATGCTTGTAATCCCAGCACTTTGGGAGGCTGAGCTGGTGAATCACGAGGTCAGGAGTTCAAGACCAGCCTGGCCAAGATGGTGAAACCCTGTCTCTACTAAAAATACAAAAATTAGCCGGGCCTGGTGGTGGGCGCCTGTAATCCCAACTACTTGGGAGGCTGAGGCAGAGAATTGCTTGAACCCGGGAGGCAGAGGTTGCAGTGAGCTGAGATCACACCACTGCACTCCAGCCTGGGCGACAGAGCAAGACTCTGTCTCAAAAAAAAAAAAAGAAAAGAAAAAAAAGAAAAGAAAATATTAGGAAAACAAGGATGAAACCCAGACTTTTCTAATTGAAACTGTCATGAATTGTGAGTACAGATCTCTTGATTTTATTCTTGGAAATTATTGTCTTTTGTGTAGTTTGGGGCTGGGTGGGGTATTTGTTTGTTTGTTTTTTGAGACAGAGTCTTGTTCTGTCTCCCAGGCTGGAGTGCAGTGGCTCACTGCAACCTCCGCCTCCTGGGTCGAAGAGATTCTCATGCCTCAGCCTGCCAGATAGCTGGGTTACTTATGTGCACCAGCACGTCCGTCTAATTTTTGTATTTTTGGTAGAGACAGGGTTTCACCATGTTTGCCAGGCTGGTCTCGAACCCCTGACTTTAAATTGTCTGCCCATCTTGGCCTCCCAACGTGCTGGGATTACAGGCCTGAGTTTTTCTTTTCTCTTTTCTTTTTCCCTTTCTTTCTTTTTCTTTCTTTCTTTCTTTTTTTCTTTCTTTCTTTCTTTTCTTTCATTTTTTAGAAAAGTGGGAATTAGTGGGCTGGAAGCAATGCATATTCTTTGTAGAACTGATAATATATGACTTAGAGATACAGTCTCAGCTACAACTGAAACAAAGAATGTGAGAAACACAAATTCTTTAGATGTATTGCATTCAGTCAGCCCTCACACACCTCAAGCAAATCAAGATTGCAAAAGAGCAAACAGGCCAGAGTTCTCACATAGAAACACTAAAATTAGAGCTTCAGAGAAATAGTTTCTTTTGCACAGTAACTGTGCTACCTCTATGCCCACATATTACAAACACATCTTGCAATCTGACCACCACATTCATCTTTAACACAGCTTTCTGAAACCACAGCAGCAATTATACCTACATTTTCATTAGCCATGTATATTTTTTTCTGCTCTAACTTGTGTTTCATATGTTCTATAGTTTAAGTGGCATCTTAAGCTTTTCCCAAAAAAGACACTGTATTTGTATTTTGGGTTTTTTATAATTTGTTTGTTTAAGACACAGGGACTTGCTCTGTCACCCAGGCTGGAATGCAGTGGCAGGCTCACAGCTTGCACAAGCGATCCTCCCACTTCAGCCTCCAGAGTAGTTAGGACTACAGGCATGCACCACCACGCCCAGCTAATTTTTGTATTTTTGTAGAGATGGGGTTTTGCCATGTTGGTCAGGCTTGTCTCGAACTCCTGAGCTCAAGCTCTCCACCAGCCTCAGCCCCCCAAAGTGCTGGGATTACAGTAGTGAGCCACCGCACCTGGCCAATATTTTTCTTTTTCTTTTTCTTTTTTTTTTTTTTTTAAGACGGAGTCTCGCTCTGTCACCCAGGCTGGAGTGCAGTGGCGCGATCTCGGCTCACTGCAAGCTCCGCCTCCCAGGTTCACGCCATTCTCCTGCCTCAGCCGCCCGAGTAGCTGGGACTACAGGCGCCCTCCACCACGCCCGGCTAATTTTTTGTATTTTTTAGTAGAGACGGGGTTTCACAGTGTTAGCCAGGATGGTCTTGATCTCCTGACCTCGTGATCCGCCCACCTTGGCCTCCCAAAGTGCTGGGATTACAAGCTTGAGCCACCACGCCCGGCCTTTTCCTTTACATTAAATATGATCATGCCTTTTATTTAGCATTACTCATCATGAGATTTATTCTAAGGAAATAATAGAAAATGCAGGGAGTATTATTTATGTTAATGATAATAGAAAGGAAATGGTTTAAATATCCAAAAATAAGAGATTACCTAAATTATAGTACATGCATATGATGAATTCTTATGCAGCCATAAAAATGGTTTACAAGATTTTTAATGACACGGGAAAATGTTCTTAGTATAATTAAGTGAACAAAATATATGAAACTTGTATCTTCTTATATGTAGGATAATCTTATATAGATTTAAAATGCATCAAAATTGGTTATCTAGAAGGTAGAATTATCAGTAATTTTTCTAAGTTTCCTTACTGTGCTTTTACAATTGATTTTGAGAACTTGACTATTAACAGCTATATTAGTCCATTTTCACGCTGCTGATAAAGACACCCGAGACTGGGTAATCTATAAGGGAAAAAGAGGTTTAGTGGACCCACAGTTCCATATGGCTGGGGAGGCCTCACAATCATGGCAGAAGGCGAAAGGCACATGGCAGCAGGGAAGAGAGAATGAGAACCAAGCAAAAGGGGTTTCCCCTTATAAAACCATCAGATCTTGCCCCTGGACTCCCCCAAGGGCTACGGTACTGTCCTGCTCTCCGGTACTTGCAAGGGCCGAAAGGTGTACCAGCATTTCAGCAAGGCCCGGGAACCCCGCACAGCCACACCAAACCCTATGTCTGCTCCAAGGGCTGGAAGTTCGAGTGCATCAGAGGCCGACAGGCCAGCCAAGGCTACAAAAACTAACCTTGGATCCTACCCTCTTATTAAAAAGATTTTGGATGCTGAAAAAAAAAATCAGATCTTACTCACTACCACCAGTTACATGGCAGCAGGCAAGAGAGAATGAGAACCAAGCAAAAGGGGTTTCCCCTTGTAAAATCATCAGCTCTTACTACCATGAGAATAGTAGGGGAGAAACCGCCCCCGTGATTCAATTATCTTTCACCAGGTCCCTCCCACAACATATGGGAATTATGGGAGCTACAATTCAAGGTGAGATTTGGGTGGGGACACAGCCAAGCCATATCAACAGTTGAAACAAAGTTTATTAGTCTTACATAGAACTTATTGCTGATTTTCAACAAGTGAACTCTCTCTTTAGCAGATTATAAATACTAGGGTGTTTCAAAGTATTTTTAAAATCCAAAGACTAAGGCTCCACAGATTAAATGGTGGAAAAAACAAGAGCTTTAACATATGTCAAATCCTGTGTAATTAATTCCTAGCACCCAGAAGAGTGCCTGGAAAGCAGTAGTAAATCACTAGCTTAGTATTTATTAAAAGTGACCTGAGACACATTATTTAACAAAAAAACAAAATAATTTCATTTTTTTCTTTGTAGTAGGAAGATACACTGCCTGCCTCTTATATTTCTGTGCTAAATGACACTGCAGAGACCAAAAGTTGAAACAAATTCATATCTGAAAATATTTGTACTAGAGATACAAAGGTGAATAAGATATGGCCTAAAACTATGTGCCTGGGTGTTAGACCTGCCCTAAGGAGACTGAGCAATAATAAATTTTTGCAGAATTACTGGGGAAAAAAACCCCAAACTCATGAATTTTCCTAAAATCTTCTCAGTCTCTACCCAGGCACAACCTTCACAAGGGTTGTAGATTATCTTGAGGAGATAATGTTGGCCTGAAGAAAAGACGGAATAACAGCCTCTAATTTGAGGGCCCTTGAGCAAACTGAAATTCAACTAATTACTGTCTTTAAGATCTCTATAAATACTGCCATTTTATAATTCTTACAAAGTGCTGTGTCCTAAAATATTTCTTCACCTATCACTACAGGAAAAAACTTGCCATTTGTTTCTTTGAGTCTTAAAAAATTCAGTCTTGAAGTTACACTTAAGCTGTAGATACACAGTAGGCTGGGGTAAGACACTTCCATGCCTGGTATGGAAGGGTAAGAGGCCTGAACCTGGAAGGCTTTTTCCAAAAGAGAAGTTAATCTATGACAATAGCAGACAAATTATACCTACTTCAACTTTTAGTGCTAACCTTATAGACCCTTGTGGAATAGACTGAAATAATCTGGAAGAAGTGAGGCTGTCCTATACTTGGAGAATCAGATTCAATATGCAATTATTGTTAATACTTAATTCTTAAACTGAAAAAAAAACAAAATGAATTATACTGGCAAAGAAGTTATTTCTCTGAACAGTAAATTGTGTTCATTATTTGAAAAATGAATTAAGCCTCTGAAAGAGCTAAACACTTTATCAATGGATATTTATAAATAATTATTTCTTTGTGTATTAAGAAGGAAACCCAGGCCAGATGCAATGGCTCATACCTGTAATCCCAGCACTTGGGAGACCAAGGCAGGAGGATCACTTGAGCCCAGGAGTTCAAGACAAACCTGGGCAACACAGGGAGACCCCATCTCTACAAAAAATTTTAAAAATTAGCAGGCATCGTGGTGGGAATCTATAGTCCTAGCTACTAGGGTGACTAAGGTGGAAGGGTCCCTTGAGCCCAGGAGTCTGAGGTTACAGTGAGCTATAATCTTGCCACTACTTTCCAGGCTGAGTAACAGATCATTCTTCTATATTGAAAGAAATCAGGATCTGGCAATAAGAATTTTAGCTAATTCTCTTTGTGCACATCTTAAGCTACCTGAGAACATCATACTTAGCTATATCAGATACTTTATTATTGTGGTATTAGAGGATGGAAGGAGTTAATAATTTTCAAACTAATAATTTTTTTAAATAGCCAGATTGAAAAAAATACAGTATAAATAAAAGTAATATACAGACAATTTAACTTTGGAATATAGAGGAGGAAATTTTATTAGGTAAAAACAATGGATTAAAAAATGTAACAAAAGTACTTTAACCCAATAATTCCATTTTATACTATATACTAAAATACAGAAAATAATCACATTGTAGAATGCATTTATACCATTTATAATTATTATAATTCATTACATTTATAGTTAGTACAGTCAAAATTTAAGCCATTTTTATTTAGTAAATCTAATTCCACCAGTCAATCAAAAATTATTTGTTGATTTATTACTATTTTGATCTGGCACCTTTAATTATTGGTAATATTCTTTTATTTTTCTTTTTCCTACTTATGTTTAGAAGTCTGCAGTTCTGTATACCTCCTCATGTTCCCAAAAGAGATTAACTCTAGGGTTTTTTTAGACTCTAACATTTCCCTAGGCTTATTTGTTTTATTTCTCTTAAAGCAGTTGAATTCACATGTATTTGAACCCTTTAGTGGGTTTTTCTCTTCTTTCTGCCCACTATCACATTGCAATTAACTCTTTCTCAGATTTTCACTTAGTCTAATTATTAGAATGACTATTCAATTTATCCTACTTTACAGCGAGGGTTTTTTAAATGATGTAACTTCTGCACATACTATTAAGAATACTGTAAATCTCTGTGCTTCTTGTTAAAACATTGGAATAAATAGTCATAAAAATAAGCATTTCTCAAAATATATGACATCTTGATATTGCAGAAGAAACAAACTAATCATAAGGAATTGGGTACATAAACAGAAGTAAAACTACAAGTATATTCAGAATAAGGAAATAAAATTCATATGGTTAAGTAATATATATATGTGCACATATATATATAAAACAAAGCATTTATAGCCAGGCTAAAATCTCACCAAATATTTAACTTCTCCATTAAAGATTTTTTAAAACATGTTAACCATCGTTTCACTGAATACTTAAATTTTATCTTGAAATTTGAAAACTGAGAAGCATGGTTTATACATAAATATTGAGAATAAGTATTTTAACAGAAACTTATTCTGCCTTATTAGGTTATATTGCCAAGTTCAGAAGAAAATAATGTGTCTGATTTGTGGAAATCTACCACTATTGAAATAATACCACTTCTGTTCTCCTTCAGGTTAACAGGTTTAAAAGGGAGTTTCATTAATATAAATGATCAAGATTGTTACTGGCATACACAGTGGAAAAGGAAGCAGCAGGGCAAGTGTTTTACTATAGTGAGTAATAACCAAATTATCCTGTTAAAATATTGGTCTTAAATTTTTTTTCTCTGTACCCATTACTTCTTACACTCTAAACTACAGATTTTTGATGTAACTTTTTAAGTTGCCTAAGTACATTTCATAATATTTAAGCTATAATTCTAGTGATTTTAAGTTTAGAATTATTTATATCTATTTAAATAGATTTGTGGTTATGTCTCTTTATATTTGCAGTAGCCTAACAACCCCTTTTATTTTAGAAAGATCCTTGAAGATAATTAGCATATAAAGTTTTATTTTAGTATAGCTGTAACCTCTGATGTTATGTGAATTTTTTAGTTACTTTTCTTCAGCAGATTTACACAAATATTAGAGAGTCACCATGAATCAATTTTGTTACAACAAAGTGATTCCAAAGTGATCTTTACTGAGTTTTCTTGGATCTTTGCAACTGGAACTTTTTGGGTTGATGGAAGTTTGTCAGGAAGACAGAAAAGATGGTGCCACTTCAGATCTGATATTCCTGGGTCTGCACTTAAAGATTATCTGTTGAAGATTGATTCTTCCCCATGTCCTCTCCAAATTCAGATCTCTCACTTCTCCACAGGTTTAGAAGGCCCTATTTCACCACTGCCACACAGAAAAAGACAAAACTCAAGAAAAATAATATTACAAGTTGACTGCTCTACAAGATACAACATAATTCTTAGATCAGAATTTCTTGGCTTTGGCACTAGGCCAACACACTGTTACCAGAACAGAGAATGGAAGCACAAGCATAGCCCCTAGAATTTAAATTTAATTAATTTCTGAATGTAACTCGTACCATTCAAATATAAGATGTTTTTATTAATCTATCAGTAGGACATATAAATATATAACATAAAAAAAGATAGGGGTCAGACAAATACAGGAAAGTAGGGAGGAAGGAAGCAGTTAAGAAGTGTTTTCCTTCAAATAAAATGATTTTACAATGTACTTTAACTTGTTAATGTTAATGTTAGATTGAAACATAAATCTAACAATTTTTTTAAAGTTCATATTCTTTTTACTGTCTTCAGCCACTCTGCAAATGAAAATGAAGCATACACTCACACACACATACACGCACAAAAGAAGAGGAGGAGTTTTCCTGCAAATTCCTAGGCTTATAAGCCTCCTAATCTGCCCTAGTGATTCTGAGTAAAATTATATTTCTGGCAACAGTGCTTTGCCCTCATAATAAGATCCTTAATTTTTTTAAAAATTTTTTAAACATAAGCATTTGAAAAAAAAGATGGTTCCTAATCTGGATGCTTAGAATTAATGTTTCTATCATCTAAAAATGAGCTCTCCTGATTGTGTTCGATATGAGCAGTTGGTTTAAGGAGAATAAAAACATGTTAACTTTTTAAGTAAGTGGGGGCTTTTTAAGCTGTATTCCTTCCTCAAATAGGAGAAAACAAACTGCAAATTTTCTCACATAAAATTATTAATATCCCTGACTCTGATATGAAATAATCTTTTAAATTTTGGTCATCCCTTGGCCCTAGACATTCCTGTGTTTTCACTTAATACAATAATAATTACTACATTGATATGTTCAGTTCAGAGCCAAGTATTTAATTGTAATCTTCATACTATCTTTTTTGGTCAGCAATTGAGATGGATAATGAGAAATTATAATGGCTTTCTGTCCCTTAGTGATCTGTGGTGGATTTTGATAGAAAGAATGAGCACTTTTGACACTACTAATTGACTTCAGTGATTTGGTTCTCCTGAATAAGGGAACAACTTAAGTAAGATTTAAACTTCTTAATGCTAAATTCAACCAATTGTGTGCATATAAATGTAAGTGATATTGTTTGTTCAAAATTAACATTAATTTTTTTTTTTTTTTGAGACGGAGTCTGTCTCCCAGGTTGGAGTACAGTGGCACGATATCAGCTCAGTGCAACCGCCATCTCCCAGGTTCAAGCAATTCTCCTGCCTCAGCCTCTGGAGTAGCTGAGACTACAGGCATGTGCCACCACTCCCGGCTAATTTTTTGTATTTTTAGTAGAGAGGCTTCATCATGTTAGCCAGGCTGGTCTCGAACTCCTGACCTCAGGTGATTCACCTGCCTTGGCCTCTCAAAGTGCTGGGATTACAGGCATGAGCCACCTGAGCCACTGCTCCCGGCCAGAATTAGCATTAATTTACAAGCTGCTATTGTCATTTAGTTTATATTTAACACTTAAATGATTATATAGACATTGTCCATAGATTATATAGACTTCACCATCTCATTCTTCTGTTCTCACTTGAAAAGTGACATTTGGCAGATGGTAGCCAGATCATTAAAGTAGTAGGTTTAACATAGTAGTATAGAAATAAGGTAATAGATGCATAAAGTTAAAATAATATTAGATTGAGGGAGATTGTTTCGCTTAAACCATTAAATAACCTTTTTTAAAGTTTGCTGCTAGGTTAGGGTGGTTATGCAGCCATGTGTCATTTCCTGAAATTATCTTTCATTTGTTTTATGAGTAAAACTGTCTCTATAAGTTTACCCTAGAAATCCATAGGGATTTTGGGAAATTGAATTATAAGTGGCTAGACTAACCAATATTTGTTTTTAGGCAAACTTAGATTGCTCTATAAATCATAATCAAATCAATCACATATGGTAGCTGGGGAAGGGGGTTCTTCTGTTTATTAGCCAAAGATATGATGAATTTATTTGTTTTTATTTTTTGAGACAGGGTCTCGCTCTGTTGCCCAGGCTGGAGTGCAGTGACACAACCACGGCTCACTGCAGCCTCGACCTCCCAGGCTCAAGCAATTCTCTCACCACAGCCTCCCAAGTAACTGGGACTACAGGCATGCACCACCATGCCCGGCTAATTTTTAAATTTTTGTAGAGATGGGGTTTTGCTGTGTTGCCAGGGCTAGTCTCAAACTCCTGGGCTCAAGCAGTCCTCCCAACTCAGCCTCTCAAAGTGCTGGGATTATGGGTGTGAGCTACTGTGCCTGGCTAAGATGATGAATTTCTTAACCACATAATCTGTTAAGGCAAAAAGAGGAAACTGGTTATTTTTATCCTGCTTTTTCTTGGGAATATTTATTTTCAAATGATTTGAGTCCTTCAATTCAATAGTCTCATAACCAATAAAAGGAAATGGAGATTGGTGGGAGAGATTAAAACATAAAGTACAGGAATAGGGGAAATAAAGGAGGAAAAGGTCACAGACATAGAAATGTGGAAGTTGAATTCAAATTAATTTTTAATTGAGCCCACCTACTATGGGCCCCTCAAAAAGGCTGACAGTACCACTGTTTTAAGTTTAAATGAAGAAAAATCAAAACATAACAGCATTTAATATTTATTTCTAAAACATCATTCTGAATCAACCATTTAAATAAAGTTTTGTTTTCCACTCACGTTTTCACATTATTCAGCATGTTAATTGGGTACCCACTATTACTAGCCACCTTACCGGCACAGCAGATGACAGATGAACAAGGAGCACGGTCTTATAGGAGCTTTATCACATGCGCTCCTAGGCTGAAAAGGCCCTTCTTTGTACTTCTTGGTAGGTGGAGTACAGGAATGTAGAAGTCAGAAACCTAGGTTCAAACTCCCGTTCTAATATACATAGTTTCTGTGTGATTTAGGAAAAGTAATCTCTCTGAACCTCAGTCCCCCATCTGGAAAATTAGTATGATACTTACCTTATAAGGCTGTGGGGATTAATTAAAATTATGTATGTAGAGCACTTTGCGGAGTATAGAGAGTGCTAAATAAATGGATGCTGGGGTTATTAAGTGAGAGCCCTAGGATGGATGGATCATGGGTTTCCAAATATAGGATGCAATTTCAAGTTCTTAACACCAAATATAACCCTACTTGTTCTAGTTTCCTGGCATTCATCCTATCATCCCCAGTTTACTGCACCTCAGGTTGTCAAGGATGTGGGAGGGATTCTACAAGGGTGTGTTCCCCCAGAGGTCTTTGGTACCCTGCAATCCTAGAAGTTGTTGATGCTAGGATGTCTGGAGAGCACTGGCCATTTATTACTGAGAAGCATATGTTACAAAGGAGATGGGAATAGTAAGGAAAGTTGAGGAACTGATCAAAATAGATGAATGGCAAAAAAAAAAGAAAAGAAAAATGTTTTTTTAATACATGATAAAAACCCAGTTAAAATTAGGTATACCAGATTTCTTTATTCTCAACCATGTGTGCACATACACTCAGATTTTTTTTCTTTTAGTAGTGATTTGGCTTTTTGTTAACAATGACACAAGTTTTATGTTTAATTTAAATATTACAATGGTTAAACTGGTTTTGGGGAAGATTTTCCAGAAATTTATTAAATATGAAGTTCCTTAACTACTGACTTAGAGGAATGAGTATTGTTTAACCAGGGAAAAAGTTGTCAACCACCACCAGCTTCTCTTCCTACTTTTATTAGAATATAAAAGATAATATCTCAGTTACTTTTTCCTCTCTCATCATTACTTACAAAAATCTCAAATATTTAGGCATATCCTTGGCACGTTCATAAAATTGTTCCATTAGGCATTCTATAATTATAATTATAGTCATATTATTTTTAATCCCTACTCATCTCACCTATAATTTTCAAATGTTTGATTTTTATTCAATTTTTGTATCCTGCTTATATATATTTTTAGCTACAGTAAAACATGATTTTTCATGTGTGGTTTTTTTTTTTTTTTGAGATGGAGTCTTGCTCTGTTGTCCAGGCTGGAGTGCAGTGGCATGATCTCAGTTCACTGCAACCTCCACCTCCCAAGTTCAAGAGATTCTCCTGCCTTGGCCTCCCAAGTAGCTGGGATTACAGGTGCCTGACACCACACCCTGCTAATTTTTTTTTTTTTTTGAGATGGAGTCTCGCTCTGTCATTCAGGCTGGAGTGCAATGGTGTGATCTTGGCTCACTGCAACCTCCACCTCCTGGGTTCAAGCAATTCTCCTGCCTCAGCCTTCTAAGTAGCTGGGATTACAGGCATGTGCCAACATGCCTGGCTAATTTTTTTGTATTTTTAGTAGAGATGGGGTTTCACCATGTTGGCCAGGCTGGTCTCAAACTCCTGACCTCGCAATCCACCCACCTCAGCTTCCCAAAGTGCTGGGATTACAGGCTTGAGCCACTGCGCCTGGCCTAATTTTTGTATTTTTAGTAGAGATGGGGTTTTGCCATGTTGGCCAGGCTGGTCTCAAACTCTTGACCTCAGGTGATCCACCCACCTTCGCCTCCCAAAGTGCTGGTGCCCAGCCTCTACTTTTCCTTTTAATTAGTGTCCTGACTGCTCTAGCAAACTTTTTTTTTTTTTTTTAATAATTAGCCCCTCTGGGATCCTTTCTTCTAATTGAATTTTTGTCCATACTCAAACTGTTAGTTTGCCATATACCATTTAACCCATGTGCGTCATTTCTAATTTTTTTCAGAGATGGAGTCTCACTCTGTCACCCAGGCTGGAGTGTAATGGCATGATCATAGCTCACTGCTGCCTTGAACTCCTAGGCTCTATCGATCCTCCCACCTCAGCCTCCTGAGTAGCTGGGGACTGCAGGTGCATGCCACCATGCCCTGCTAATTAAACAAATTTTTTTTGTAGAGATAGGGTCTTGTTATGTTGCCCAGGCTGGTCTGGAACTCCTGGACTCAAGCGATCCTCTTGCCTCAGCCTCCCAAGTAGCCGGAACTACAGATGCAAACCACCACATCTGGCCTCTCTGAATATGTTTACCTTAAAAACATGGGGGAGATGAAGACACATTTCTGAGTCCTAATCTACTGCTGCCTTGGTTGTGCTTTATTAATTTCTGAGATTCTTAGTCCTGTTTACTAAGGAATCATAGAACATGCAAGTTGTATTGTACTATAATTGATGGCAAGCTTGCTAACCATTCCTCTGGGTTTTCTTGCTGTGTAGAATAAAAGAAGGGCCAAAGCAAGAGTCTCACAGTGTTCATGAGACAGAAAGAGAATTTGATTCCACTATATATCTGTGTAGATTCTCCTTTCATTTTTAGATTTGGAACCTGAACACCTAAGTTACAAAGGCAGAAGATCTGCCAGCTTCAACAAACTTGTTTCATTACCTTCACACCCAGGGAGGGCAAGAAGCAACAGCAAGGAATGACAGCTCTGCAGCTCTGCCCCAGGAGAGGAAGGAGATATTAGGGAACTGGGTTGGAGAACTGGGCTGGAGAAAAATGCTGGATATTTTTCATTCTCCCTAATTTTAAAAAGCAAGTAGTCTTTAAGTTAACTTTTTGCCTTGATAAGGAGAATTGTACATTCCACTTTAGAGAAGCCTGTGCTTCCCTGTAGCTAGTTCCAAAACAAAAAGGTATGTTCTGTGTAACATGAAACTCAGAAAAAAAAATTGAGGTGGCCAGGCACGGTGGCTCATGCCTGTAATCCCAGCACTTTGGGAGGCTGAAGCGGGTGGATCACGAGGTCAGGAGTTCAACACCAGCCTGGACAAGACGGTGAAACTCTGTCTCTACTAAAAATACAAAAATTAGCTGGGCGTGGTGGCGTGCGCCTGTAATCCCAGCTACTCAGGAGGCTGAGGCAGATTCTGGGAGGCAGAGGTTGCAGTGAGCCAAGATTGTACCACTGCACTCCAGCCTGGGCAACAGAGCGAGACTCCATCTCAAAAAATAAAATAAAATAAATAAAATAAAAAATAAATTGAGGTATGGCTTTCTAAAACTATAAACATCTCAGTCATGTAAAATTAGAGAGGAGAGTTTATATATTTGCTTGCTAATTGTTAGCTGTTAGTACATGTCAAAACACTAAATTAAGCCCCCTTCCTAATGGAATAGATAATCGTTTCTTCAAAAAGTGGTAGTATTTAGAAAAAGCCCTATTTTTTAATGATGGGGAAAGCCACTGCAAGAAAAATTTTGATGAGTCATGAAAAAAGTGATCTCAAAGAAAATTATGTCCATTATGATACTATTTACTGTAGTTTGGAAACTTGGTTTATCTGATCTCTTTATACTACTCTCTGATGGTCTCTGGGTTAGAGAACTTTTTCCTGGTTCCTGTCAGTAATATACGTACCACATTTCATTTTAAGTTGGATTTCAAATTTAATTACTTGATAAACTATTGTATCTAAGTAAGAGTAAGATGAATCACTTTTCCTGCTTTTGCTGTTAAATTTTTAATTTTTGTGTGTACTCTACCCGTCCCCTGCCTACTTCCCATTATTTGAATTCTGCACTTGGTTCCTGTGCTGTTCCTATCCTTACTTAACACTTCAACATATCCCCACAAATCTCTGAGCTCACACGGTGCTCTAATGCTTTCAACTAAATCTGTACTCACCAGTATGTCTCTCAGTTCTTTTGGCAACTTGTTCTTTTATGTAAATTGTATACAAAATATGATTTGCATATTTTAAATATGATGTGAACAAAAAGAGCAATGCTATTAGCGTTCAGAATCACAAATTTATATTTTTAAAATTAGGAGTTAATTAAAATCCTTTTCATTATGAAAAGGGTACTACATTGCAAGTAATTCACATTAAAACGCATTCTATTCAATAGATGTGTTTATTGGTGGGTCAGTTTTGCCAATCTTTTAATTCACATGTAATTATGTAGACCCTGTGTCAGCAACAACTAACAATACTACTACTTTAACTGAAAAAATGATAAACTGTTTCCACTGATATACTCTGTGATTATTTTATAATCCTCAAATTTTATAGTCTTTTACAGAAAAAAATGATAAAATATGGCGATAAACTGCAATTTGCCACATTTCCTCCAAATCTTAGACAGTATAAAACACAAGACATTTTTTTGTGCACTCTACTTTTATAGAACAACCAGGTTTATAATTGATCTCTTTATTTTATTAGATTTATCAATATACATGGAAGCTTTCTCAAATATCAAAGTTCCAAAAGTATGTATTGTAAAAAATCATCTTTTCCTTTAGAGGTCATATTCTTAGAGAGCTATTAAAGTCTATTTATAAACAAAAATAATCAATAAACTAACACACTTTAGAAATCAGGATATTTTAAATTAAAGTATTTTTAATGAATACAAGATAGGTCTTTTTAATTAACTATCATAGTTAAATTTAATATCACAAAACAAAATGGCTTATCTCCACTAATTTTTCAAGTGAGGTAAAGCCACTGGAATTTACACTTAATATAAGTTTTAAATGTGATAATTAAATGATAATATTTTATCAATTATAGGAAATATTCATTTATAAAAATTTCCTCAGGTCCATCAATCTTTTTAGGCCAAGTTTGAGCCCATGTCAACCTTAAAGTTTAGATTCAGTGCACCTAACTTGCCTAATAAGCTTGTCAATTTAAGAATATGAATTTCATTAATAAGGGGGAATAAAGAGTAGTTAACTCACTAAAAGTGAATGGGATAGTTTCCAATAATTACTTAAAGAATTTTTAAAATTTAAACAGAAATGGCCAGTGATTCTGGGTTTAAAATTTCACAGGATAACCTTAAAAAAAAAAAAAACACACATAGAAATAGTGAAGTCATCACCTTATTGATGAAAAACTAAAGTTTAATAGTCATTGAATGGGTAACAACCACTTGTAGTCTACATTTAAAAAGTAATTTTAATCATAGCTAAGAAAAACTAAAAACAAATAATTCTATTAAGAAACAACAAAAATGATAAACATTTAATACCTAAATGTAGATACTTAAAATCCTAAACAAAAATATTAAAGTTAAAAGGGCCTTGAAATTTGTTTCTAACAAATCATCTTATATAATCAATTCCTAAATAGCTCATATCCTTTGCTTTGGTGTTTTATCTGCTATCATCTAAACATTAGTACAGTAGAAAATCACTTAGGTTCTTTTCAAATGCTTGGCATTATAATGTGATCTCATATCTTTCCTCAAATTAAATTTTGCTCCACATATTCCACATGTATACAGATGAACATCCATGTGCTGCTCCAACTGTTCATTATTTGGGAATATCTGAAAGCAGACCTGGCATATAGTCTCACCAGCAGATAAATGAGAAATCATATGCCGTACATGGTCATGTTTTCTGAAGTTTCCTTGATCACAAATGGAACAGACATACCTGGCCATGCCTTTGTGCATATCATTGTGCAGTCGCAACTGACGCTCTCTTAAAAACTGCTTTCCACATGTTTGACAAACAAACTGTTTTTCCTTAGTATGAACAGTATAGTGTTCTCTTAAGTGACACCGCTGATAAAATCCTTTTCCACACAGATTACAAAAATGCTTTCGTCTGTGATCTCTTTCATTTTCTTCCATGATGGCACTCTTAAACATATCTTGATCTAAGCAGCTAGACATATGTTCAACCACTAGATTTTCAGTTTCAAAACGCTGGCCACAATTAGGACATCGAAAAGGGCAGGCAGAATGTTTAAATAACTGCTTTTTTTGGATACTGTTTATCTGGTAATGATTGTCCCTAAAATCATCCAGCATTTCAACAAACATATCTCTTATTTCGGACTGCTCATCAGGATTCTCTTCCAAGTCCATTTTCTCCTCAGTATTTCCTAACCCATTCATGGTCAGATCTTGGGGCTCGCCACATCGTTGAGCATGTTCCTGAAGCTGCCTACCCTTTACAAGTATTTGTCCACATTTACCACATGCACAGATATTTTCAATGTGTTTGGCTAAGTAATGAGATGAGAGGTCCTCCTCGGTTATTGTAAGTCCACATAGCTCACAAGATGCATTTTCAGTATCCTCTTGTACTGGACTGCTGTTGTTAGGGGGCCTCATATTCTCTAAACCACCTCTTTCATCAGCACTTACTGACATTCGAGGTTTTAGAGTTTTCCTACCACTTTTTTTTATGCTGACATCTTCTTCAACATAGTATCTATAAAATGGCTCTTCAGGTTCATCTTCTAATTCATCATTGTCAGTGGATTCATTACAGTCTTTATCAGTAACTTTAATAATGTTAAAGTCTTTCAGTTCATCTGTAGGAATATCTTCTGGCTCCATCTTAATAATAATCCTTTTCCTCTCAGCAGCTCTGCTTTTCTCTTCGCTGGCTATTTCAGACTCCACTGTGCTACTTTTTCTGCTTCCAGTGGTTGAAGCTGAATCATCAGCAACCTGGCTTGTGTCTCCTCTGTATTTGTCCGTCTGTGCAGAAAATGTTTTAGAAGAATCTTTTTCACCAAATTCAGCTTTGATGTTACTGTCTTTTCCATCTCTAATATCTACTATTCTATGGTAAGATCTTGTGTTTTGGTATAAATGTCTGTTAGTACAGGTTAGCACATGCTCATCTAATAATTTTTCACAGCTAAAGCCAAATCCACAGCTATCACAGGTAAAACTCCGCCCAAAGCGTCTTGACACACGTTCTTTTGGAGTAGATAATTTGGACACGGAACTTTTTTTACATACATCAAATAGTGGCTCAGGAAAATTACCTAATTGTAAAGACTCTTCATCAGGCTCTCTATTATGTGGTGTATTTACCGTTGAACTTGGCTCTGCACACCACCTGTTGGCTTCATTGCCATTTCGAGCCACAGTATCTTCATACATTCTTACCCCAAATATCATTTTGCTGTTCTGTTTGCTGGAAGCAGAAGAGGAACATTTTGAACTAGAACAATCTGCATCCTGGATGTCTTCTAAACAGTCAGGAACATTGTATAGCTGTAGGTAGTTCATTGCCACTTTAAACTGCTCAAAACTGGAGGGAGCTGTCATAATTTTTCCTAAATACATAAACTGCAAAATGAGATCAAAACATTCTGCACTAATTTTCATGTTGCTGAGATTCAGTTGTGCAGTACTATGCTGATGGTTCATGAAAAACATTCTAAAATAGGAGCTACAGGCAGCTAGAACTGCCTTGTGTGCTTGAAAGTAAATGTCATCAATTGCAATACAACAGTCACAGAGAAAACCCCATTCTCTTTGGTTGTTTAGCTGCTGAAGGACGTAGCTGCTGTGGCTGGGCTTTGCCATCTTCTATTAATTAGAGACCTATGTAAAACAAAAATATTAACGTCAGACAAGATATAGAAAAGCACTTGACAAAATTAACTTTTATTATGATTTGTGACTTGCATGACTTTGCTATTACAATCAAGAAATTAAGAGCTTTCCATTCTAATAAAAATAATATATACTTGAATCATTTTTTAAATTTGAAGATGAAGACATCCAGCCATTTATTCAGGTTTTTCATATTGAACAAAGGCATCAAAAGCAAAAGACAGTTTTAGTTTCATTACAACTCTTGGGGGGAACATGTACAATAAATTTGAACAGAAAAAAATACATTAATTTAAAAATACTTGAAGAAGGCCAAGTGCAGTGGCTCACGCCTGTAATCCTAACACTTTGGGAGACCGAGGCAGGAGGATTGCTTGAGCTCAGGAGTTTGAGACCAGCCTGGGCAATAGTGTGAGACCTCTTCTCTACAAAAAAGTTTAAAAAATTAACCAGGTGTGGTGGCATCACCTGTAGTCCCAGTTACTTGGGAGGCTAAAGTGGGTGGATCACCTGAGCCCGACAGGTAGAGGCTGTAGTGAGCTGTGTCACGCCACTGCACTCCAGTCTGGATGACAGAGCAAGACCCTGTCTCAAAAGAAAAAAAAAAAAAAAAGAAAATAACTCTTGAAGGATATGAGTAATGAAAGTAAATAAAACAGCAACTTAAAGTGAAGTTAACAGATTGTAAAGTATTAAAAACTTATTAGATGATTAATACTAAGGAACTATTGCTCATTTTTTAAGTGTGAGAAAGGTATTTTGATTGTGTTAAAAAGAATCCTTATCTTTTGGATATATATACTTTACAGATGAAATGATACATCTGAGATATGCTTAAAAATAAGTGGGGTGGGTGTGGGGAGCAACAGATGATACAAGATTGGCCATGTGTTGCAAAAATAATCTATTTTAAAAACCCTATTAAGCCTGGGCAACATAACAAGACCTCGCCCAAAAAAAAAAAAAAAAAAAAAAAAAATTAGCCAGGCATGATGATGCACCTGTACTCCCAACTACTCAGGAGGCTGATGCAGGCGGATGGCTTGAGCCTAGGATTTTGAGGTTGTGGTAAGCCATGATCATGCCACTGTACTCTAGCTTGGGTGACAGAGCGAGACTCTGTCCCAAAAATAAAAATAAAAATAAACCTTATTAGGGCCAGGTGTGGTGGCTCACACCTGTAATCCCAGCACTTTGGGAGGCTGAGGTGGGCAGATCACAAGGTCAGGAGATCGAAACCATCCGGGCTAACACAGTGAAACCTCGTCTCTACTAAAAATACAAAAAAAATTAGCCGGGCGTGGTGGTGGGCACCTGTATTCCCAGCTACTCGGGAGGCTGTGGCGGGAGACTGGCGTGAACCCAGGAGGCGGAGCTTGCAGTGAGCTGAGATCGCCCCACTGCACTCCAGCCTGGGGGACAGAGCGAGACTCCGTTTCAAAATAACAACAACAACAACAACAGAAACCTTATTAGATTATATAGAAATGGCACCAAACAAGTTTGATCAGTGCCTTTGTCTTTTCTTGAATTATCGGAGAAGCAATAATTCTATAGAGTTAGAATGTGTCTCATGTTGCTCAACATGCATTTCAGGGTATAAAGAAGCAGTGGGTTTATTTGAGAAGGTATTTTATTTATCCTTAGAGTGTAAAGTTTTCTTCCTTTTTTTTTTTGAGGCAGGGTCTCGCTCTGTTACCTAGGCTGGAGTGCAGTGGCATGATCATAGCTAACTGCAGCCTCAATCTCCCATGCTCAAGCATTCCTCCCGCCTCAGCATCCAGAGTAGCTGGGACTACAGGCGCATGCCACCACATTCATTTTTTTTTTAAATATTTTAGTAAAGACAAGGTCTTGCTATGTTGTCCAGGCTGGTCTTGAACTCCTGAGTTCAAGCAATCCTCCTGCCTCCGGCTTCCAAAGTGCTGGGATTGTGGGTGTGAGCCACTGCACCTGGCCTCTTCTATTTTTTTTAATTGTTAAAAGAGAAAAATAAGGCTGGGCACGGTGGCTCATGCCTGTAGTCCCAGCACTTTGGAAGGCTGAGGTGGGCGGATCACTTGAGGTCAGGAGTTCGAGACCAGCCTGGCCAACACGGTGAAAACCTGTCTCTACTAAAAATAAAAAAAGTTAGCCAGTTGTGATGGGGGTGCCTGTAATCCCAGCTACTTGGGAGGCTGAGGCGGGAGAATCGCTTGAACCCGGGAGGTGGAGGTTGCAGGGAGCAGAGATTGTGCCACTGCACTCCAGCCTGGGTGACAAGAACGAGACTCCGTCTTACAAAAAAAAAAAAAAAAAAGTAGCAAAAAATTCAAACATAGAGGCATATAGAATAAAAACACACCTCAGATCACATACCTCTTTTCAGAGGTAACCCCTCCAAACACTTTGGATTATATACCTTCAGATTTGTTGAGATGCACATGTACATAGTTAGCATATTGAGTACCTATGAGATGCCAGGCACATAGTTTTGCTTTTGTTGTGTTTTTTAACCTAAATGGTATCATACTATATATATATATACCTCTCTGCAACTAGTTTTCTTCACTTAACATTAGACTTAATGTTAGTGGGCATTTAAGTATTTTTAGTGTAGGGAGCTGACTTTGGATATGGAAGAAAGGAGAGGAAATATTAAAAGCACTAGAAATCCTATCATATTATAAAGTTAAAATAAGATCAAATTTTAGCCTCAATTTTTAATCCGTATACATAAAGCTTCAGAATCTATCTTCTACTTAAAAATAAGTTCCTATGCAATTTGACTGAACTTAAAAAGAACATGTAACAAGCTGTTCAGAGAAATAAAATGTTCACTCTTCAAGCTCTGTAGTAGCAATTAAGGGTATCTAAGTTTACGTACTTCTATTTGCTTTTTATCCATTCCTCACCGATCACATATGGGTCATACACCCTTTTACTACCTATATGTCCATCCTGCCACCTCTAAGACATAAAGTTCCATAGCCAGAGATATGGGACTGGTGAAATGAAGATGGCTTATGATGAGACCTGCTGCCTTCTTAAAATTGCAACCACTGCACCTTTTCTGGAAGCCAGATCAAGTTTCAAGTAGGTACAATATTTCAAACCTCTGTAACTCAGGTATCTGTAAAAAGCTGTGAGGAATTAGGTTCAGTATGTATCTAAATACAAAAAGCAATGTATGCACAAAAATAGTCATTAATGAGTTACTTCTAATTTGAATGCCTAGTAAAAAAAGGAGTCTTAAGGTAAATCTACACCCCAGAATTCACTGTCATGTGGCAGTGAATTAAAAATTATATTTCTGGGCCAGGCGCAGTGGCTCATGCCTGTAATCCCAGCACTTTGGGAGGCCGAGGTGGGCGGATTACCTGAGGTCAGGAGTTCAAGACCAGCCTGGCCAACATGGTGAAACCCCGTCTCTACTAAAAAAAATATAAAAATTAGCCGGGTGTTGTGGCACATGCCTGTAAACCCAGCTACTCAGGAGGCTGAGGCAGGAGAATTGCTTGAGTCTGGGAGAGGGAGGTTGCAGTGAGCTGAGATCATGCCGCTGTACTTCAGCCTGGCTGACAGAGCAAGACTCTGTCTCAAAAAAAAAAAAAAAAAAAGTAATGGAAACTACAGAAGCGGGAAACATGTTCAAGATGGAGAGCCAAATAAATAAACACAGCATACAAAATTATGTTAGAATTATATAAAACAAATCCACGCCACAACCTTATTCAAAAGGTGGGGGGAAAAAAAGACGAAAAAAATACACAAAAATGTTGACCCCAGCCAGTTTTAAGTAGGATGAAATTTCTATGTCTATAGTCATTTTTCTAGGATTTAGAGAGACATTTAATAAATAATAAACCATAGAGTAAGAGGCAGGGGAATAGGTATTATTTCTAAAAAACCAAAACTTTCTATTAATAAGAGTAGTTCAAGAATGAAATAAACTTGTTTGGAGAATGAGTACCCATATAAAGCAGGAACAGAATGCTATTGAGGACAGTATAATAAGTGAAAAGAGCATGGGCCTGGAATCAGACAGACCTGGCTTCTTATCTAGCTTTGCCACTTTTGGGAAATTGCTTATCCTCATTGACCCTAAGTTTCCTGAACTGTAAAGGTAGGGATAATAATACCTCAAATACAATATCATATATGAGGATTCACAGAGGCAATGTGTAAAATGCATCGTGCTTGGCGTGTAATAATGAAAGTAATAGTGGATGTTGTAATGGTGGTGATGCTTATTTAAGCATCAGGATAAGTTTGACTTGATAACCTTAAAATTTCCTTCCAAATAAGAGTCCATTAGAAAGCCAGTAGTTAATCTATAAAAACTTTCAAGTATTAAATAGTCCAGGCTTGAAATAATGATATAAAGAGCGTAGAAGTTCCAAGGACCCTTTCTTATCTAGATGAGCAGCAGTTTTATCATCAGCAACCAAAATTAATACAACTACATAGAAGATCAATATGACAGGCACATCTATAGTTATAGTCACAATTCAACTGAGTAAAAATACATATTCTTTTATTAACATAAAACACTAAAACATTTAAGTAAGAGCACTTATAGCATTTTAATGCACACTTATTAATTCAACAAACATTTATTGAGTACCTTTGGTATACCAGGCACTGTATAAAGTGTTGATCATCAGCAGTAGCACAAGTATTCTGTATTCATTTGAGGAATTTTTACTTTTCCTAGATCAGTGATTTCATTCAACATGTATTCCGTAAAGCACCCACTCTACAGAAGAAGGCATCATGCTGTAGTAGAAAGAACAAGTGCTCTGGGTCAGACGGATCACAGTGTGAATCCCACTGCCTCCATGTTTATACTCCTATATTTCCCCTATAGAGCTGGAAGCTGAACAAATGGAAGCTGAACAAATGCTGTGTCTAATTTTTAATCCTAACACAACAGTTTTTAGGCTGACCTAGAATTGTAGTTTAAGTAACATTATTATGCAAATGTCCAAGTTCTGAGTAAAACTGATTTTAGGCAGAGTAACTTATAATAGCAATCATTCACACATTAGTACCAGAAACTCTGTCCTTGTTACACCTCATTCAGAAAAGCTTTTTTCTTTTTTCTTAAATTTTAATTATTATTTTTTTGAGATAGGATCTTACTCTGTTACCCAGGCTGGCGTGCCATCATAGCTCAGAATGTCCTCAATAGCATTTTGTTCCTGCTTTAATATGGGTACTCATTCTCCAAGCAATCCTTCCACCTCACACCTTCTGAATAGCTAGCACTATAGGCATATGCCACCATGACTGGCTAATTTTTGTATATTTTTGGTAGAGACGAGGTCTTGCTATGTTGCTCGAATTCCTGGGCTCAAGCAATCCTCCCACCTCAGCCTCCCAAAGTGCTGAGATTACAGGTATAAGCCACTGTGCCCAGCCCAGAAAAGTTTTAAGAAGGATTATTACACCAAAAAGAGGTAAAGGAGTATGCGGCAGGGGAGGACGGATCTAAATTCCTGTGAGACTTTTAGCTTATCTCTTGAAGATAATTTTTTCATTAAAAATTTTTGAGGCTGGGCAAGGTGGCTCACGCCTGTAATCCCAGCACTTTGGGAGGCAGAGGTGGGCGGATCAGGAGGTCAGGAGATCGAGCCATCCTGGCTAACACAGTGAAACCCCGTCTCTACTAAAAATACAAAAACTTAGCCAGGTATGGTGGCGGGCACCTGTATTCCCAGCTATTTGGGAGGCTGAGGCAGGAGAATGGTGGGAACCCGGAAGGCGGAGCTTACAGTGAGCCAAGACTGTGCCACTGCACTCAAGCCTGGGTGACACAGCAAGACTCCATCTCAAAAAAAAAAAAAAAAAAATTATGAGGCATTCACTTTTATTAAATTATAATTTCACTCAAATTCCAAGAGGAGTTTGCTCTTTTTTCATTTTTTTGACCTCTTTAATAATGCTGCCAAAAAAACTTAATGAACTTTATGTTCTAGTAAAGCCTATAAAAGGTTTTAAGTAAATGGACAGCTTGTATTTCAGCTGTTCTTGTTTTTATGACTGAAATCTGTGATTGCTTTTGTTTGTACTACTAGCTGCATCACTGGTAGGACAAGTTTAGCACAACTAGAAGTCAAGGGCTGGGGCCTGACAGCAGAACCTCCAATGTGACTCAAAGGACTTAATGTCATTCGGATAAGGAAAACAAGCTATATAATGCCAAGAGTTACCCTAAGGCTAGAAGGATACCCACTGTGCAGAACTCCAGCAAGAATTAAGGAGTTAGGTGATCCAAAAAGTTTTATACTGGATTTTTAAAATTTTAGTCTGAAAAAGTTTAACGGCTCATCTCAAGTTTAAAAACAGCCACCAAGCACATTAAGCATATTAAGTAATTTAGTCATAGATTTTTAGAGCTTAGAGAGATCTAATCTAGTCTAACATTCTTATTCCATAGAAGGCAAAGATACAGGGTTTTTAATGTATCAGGGTATAGTTAACTGTGCTGAAGCACATACTAGGGCTACAGAACAAGGACTCCTGACCACCCAGATAGTAATAACCTCTATATAGCACTTCCTTGGTACTATACAGTATGGCCTTCTGGAAAGAACACTAAACAAGGACTGGGCATGAGTCCTTAATACAGGATTCATTGGTTGGATGCTATTGAACAAGTGATTACCCCCATCTGAATTCTTTATCTGTAATGTGGCTTTATCCATACATTTCAATCTAGTCTTATTCAATAGATGTGTTCCCTAAGTTATATTGTGTAAACTATTTCAGTAAATTTCTCACTGACATAGTAAGATTTCAGAAATATTTTTCCTCCATTGCTAGATCTCTCAAATTGGAAATAACAGTCTTGCTGGAAGTTTCTCTTGCTCCAGCCTTGGTAAATGATAATTTAAGGGTCTATAAATAAGCATATCCAATGAATAAAGAAGTAACTTAAAGGAATTTTAAAGTGTTTCTGTGAGGCAAATAATCACCCTCTAAATTGTGTCATAGACTTGCAGCACCAATGAGGCATTTGAAGATTTGCTTAGCCTCAGTGAAAGTCTAGAGAGCCTAGCATCACAGTCCCAATTCAGCACCCCAATCTCTGACTGACTTACAATTACCTCTGGATCTCAAGGAAGATTTATGTATATATGTTTCCTTTTACCTATTTCTATGTCTTATAGGTTGAATGTTATGTATGCATATGGATTTGAGGATTACAGAGTATTTTAAAAGTCTAAAATGTAATGAAAGGATTCTTACATTTTAACATCAGAATATCAGAATCTATTGAACACTCATAATGTTCCTAACACTGGATAGAGCATTGAAATGGAGGGTGGAGAAGGATGGTGTACAACAGAGATAACTGTATATGAGGGATTAAACTTGAAACCAAGAAACAATTTGAGGAGTTTAATAAACTATATTGAGGCCGGATGCGGTGGCTCATACCTGTAATCCCAGCACTTTGGCAGACTGAGGTAGGTGGATCACCTGAGGTCAGGAGTTCAAGACCAGCCTGACCAACATGGTGAAACCCCGTCTCTACAAAAATACAAAAATCAGCTGGGCATGATAGCGGATGCCTGTAATCCCAGCTACTTGGGGGGCTGAGGCAGGAGAATCGCTTGAACCTGGAGGCAGAGGTTGCAGTGAACTGAGATTGAGCCGCTGCACTCCAGCCTGGGCAACAGAGCAAGACTCCATCTCAAAGATAAAAATAAAAATAAAAATAAACTATATTGAATAAAGTTCAGCAAGAGTTTAGAAGAAAAGCATTAATTATACCAAAATAGTAGGCTTTAGGAAGAATGTAGGATTTGAGTAAAGCCTTGATGAATGAGTAGGATAAACAGAAAGCAAGGGTGAGGCATTTCGAGTATTTATATAGATGTGTATGTAAATAATTGAGGAGGGTACACAGCAGCTTGGCTGGAAATGTAATGGGAGGGAAGGTAGATTTGCTTTACTGGACTGGTAGATGAAGGTTATCAAAGTAGAGTAAATGACAACTGTAATACAATAATAGTATGAATAGCTAACATTTGTTATGTCTCACTATATGCCAGGCTCTATTCCAGGCAGATGTATAGGGAGATGTATATATCCCTCTCACATATATACGTATGGATATATATGGATATATGCAATATATGTGTGCATATCTCACACACATATATATTGCATATATACATGTATGTATATACATGTGTGTATGTGTGCATATATGTGTATGTATCCAAATATAGGTATCATTTTATGTGTATGTATGCATATATAAGTATCATTTTAGCATTTAATCCTCATAACAAACCCTACAAAGTAGATGCTGCTATAAGACTCATTTTCAAGATTAAATAACAGAGGCATATAGTGTTATATAACCTTTGTAATATCACAAAGAGAGGACTTCATGGGATTAGAACACAGGCAATATGGCTCTAGAGCCCATCTGCCATCTATAAAAATAATGTCACATTGGCAAAATTCTTTCCTAGAATACCATCTTGCAGGGTATAGGGTCCAATCCCTATTACATTCTCTAGGTTTCTCCTTGAAACTTCCAGGAATAACCAGTTGTAGAGGCTCCCAAAGATAAGAGGTTTTATTTCAACACACTTAAGTGACAAACACGATCAAGTTTAGAAAATTTTATGCACTATCTGCACTAGTGGCTGTGCATTAGACTCCAAATTGAGTACTTAGTACAGGAAGTTCTGCAATTATAACTGGGTTATATCCTAAAACTTTATTTTTAATTTATTTGGAACTTGAAACACATATTCCCATAGAAACAATAATATAAATGGTGGCTTGGTTTTATACCCACACCCTAAAGACATAATGGAGCTGTATATTAAGCCTAACAGTGCAGTAGTATTACTTGTATCATTAGCACTGACAAGAGATCCAAGGAGCAGTGTGATACAGCAATGCCCACTGTACTGAAGCCTCAAAGACAGGGACAAGGCTTAATGGCCTTTGTGTTCCTTGTGCCTAGCACACTCTTCCCACATAGTTGACACTTAATACGTGCTTGTCAAGTGAAGGAATTAAAAAAGAACCCAGATAGCATATACTGTTTGTTTGAATACAAACTCTACCACTAGTTTAGCTATGCGGAAACTTCTTTACTTCTTTAAGCCCAATTTTCTCATCTATAAAATTGGGATAATCATACTTCTCAGAGGACTCATATAAATTAGAGATGACAAATGTTCCTTTGCCTTTTCAATCCAAGCACAGTACAATTTAAAAAAAAATTAATGTCATAATTACAGTTTATAGAATTTTATGAAATGATCAAGTTCAACCTACTGCTTTATAGATCAAAAAGCAAACTGAGGCCCTAAGAGGTTAAGTGGTATGTTCAAAGTCACATTTAGTTTTAGTGGCTGTCAGGATAAGACCTTCGTCTCCTCAATCCTGGTCTAGGGCTCTTCATACTACTCTAACTGCAGCCTACACATATAGCATCACCTGGCTGGCTGTTTTCTCCTCTGAAACAATTATGTTTTGCTGAAATATAGTAGTTGTTCAAATTTGCAAGGGTTGTTTGCATCTACACAAAATGGCCTCAGACTGTTATGCTTTTGGAGATTGTGCTTTGTTGGCTGGTTAGTATTTTTCTGTCTCTTTACTTGCAAGCCAACAACTGTCACTTCTGAAAGGTGTGCTGATCGCCTGTGGCCCACCATTTCAATCTCTTCTTGGCTGTAAAATTAGACAAAAACTCATTGAAAATTGAATCTACATATCCATTCATCCTAAAGAGGAAGCACAACATCTTCTGAAGATCTAGGGAAATGCTCATAAGTAAGATGTAAAGTTTTAATTCCTGAATTTTGCTGACAGGCGATCATATTTCCTTCCTCTTTTGCATCAGGCCAAGGCACTGAATAGCTGAGGTTGCCAACCAAATAACTTATAAATAAGTGAGATGTTCCTGTAGTTCAGTTGCATTATATCCTAAGAAATGAACTTATCCACACAGAAAGCAGAAGGAACACAGTGGCTTCTGGAATATTCCTCTCTCCCTCCAGAAGTAGAGGAGGAAAAGTACATTTTAATCCATTCATCCTAACGAGGCAGCACAGCATCTTCTGACCACCAGAGGGCACTGTGTAAACAGTAGGCTCTTCTCAGCTAAAAACGCTTCACCAGGAAATCCCTTATTGCACGTGGCATTCGTATTCTCAGGGTTCGTTTTGTATGACTTCTATTTCAAAGTACTAATTCTGTGGACTCAGATTTTGTCTGGAACCCACTTAAAAATGCCCCTCCCAGTATTTTGTCTCGGCTGCCACCACTATGTACCAATCACCTAGACTGCTTGGGAGCTGCCTAGAACTTCTCCCTCATAATAAACAATTAAGTGTTGCCAATTTTCCCATTAAATATTTCTCAAATCTGCCCAATCTACTCCATCCCTACCTTTCCTGCTCTCGCAAGGCCTCTATTATCACTCCTGAGTTATTAAAATAGGCTCCTCAACCAGTCTCTCAAATCCTTCACTCTCAGGTAATCTTTTTCTTCCCAGAGCAATGGCTGTTTTGAAGATGATTCATGAAGAAGAAAAATCATATCACACTATTCTACCATGGTTCCCCTTACATATCTTCAGGCTAAAGTATAAAATCATTATTGAGGCATACAAGGCCCTCCATGCCCACCCATCTAGTCTTACATGTTTAGCTACTGCCTGCTTCAAACTTCATGTTCAAGCAACATAAAACTGCTTGTCACCACCTTCACCCACCTCCACACACACCCAGTATACCTCATGAATTTCTTACTTCCCCTCCAGTTTTACTCATGCCGATTGGTTCTTTGGGTCTGAACCTCCCACATATCATTTAAAAATCAGTTTTATCACCTCCTGCAGAAAGCCTCTGTAACACCTTCCTCTCCCACTATTTTAGGTTTTGATCTCATTGTGTATTACCTCTTTATTTTGCACTCTTTACACTGTATTTTAATAATCAGAACAGCTACATAAAGTAGGCTTTAAAGCACAAACTAACCAGACTGCCTGGGTTCAAATTCTGGCTCTGCCACTTATTAAGTGTGTGACCTTGAGTAGGTTGCTTAGTCAATTTGTGCTTCAATTCTCTAAGAAGGGATGGTAATCCTTTCTACCTCTGAAGAGTTATTGTTAAGTAGTATCTCTCATGGAGTAAGTGCTAAATAAGAATTGGTTATAATTATGTGTTGGTCTCCCCCATGAGATTGTGAGCAACTTCAAGGCGAGGACTTTGGCTTTTTCATTTCTCTGAAATATTAAGTATTCAGTAAATGTTACTGAATAAATAACTGGTGAGGCAGCTCTCTCTATGATGATGGGAGGGATTACCCAGTTTCCTTCTTTGAGCAGATCCTACACATTTTTTTTTTTTAAATTGAGATGGAGTCTCGCTCTGTCACCCAGGCTGGAGTGCAGTGGCACGATCTCGGCTCACTGCAAGCTCCGCCTCCCCGGTTCACGCCATTCTCCTGCCTCACCTCTGGAGTAGCTGGGACTACAGGCACCCACCACCACACCTGGCTAAATTTTTTTTTTGTATTTTTAGTAGAGGTGGGGTTTCACCATGTTAGCCAGGGTGGTCTCAATCTCCTGACCTCGTGATCCACCACACACCCGGCCAGATCCTACACATTTTTTTAAAAATTGCATTGTTTCCAATTTTGTGGCTCCAGTTTTGTTTAATTCAAACCAAAATGCTGAAAACATCACAATCATATAATTAAAATTCAACAAAATGAAACCAATAAAAAGTATCATAAAATGTATGTTCATTCTAAGAAACTTAACTCCATTTTTAAGCCTTAAGATTCCCCCTGATGCCAAATAACCTAACACACCAAAAGCCTTGCCATTTCACAAATGCTGTTCCTTTGCTTAGAACCTTTTCAATGTCTAGCTCACTCTGTTTGGGACTTTTTTTTTCTTTTCTTTTCTTTTCTTTTTGAGATAGGGTCTGGCTCTGTCATCCAGGCTGGAGTGCAATGGGGCAATTTCCGCTCACTGCAACCTCCGCCTCCCAGGCTCAAGCGTTCCTCCCACCTCAGTCTCTCGAATAGCTGGGACTACAGGCATGCGGCACCACGCCCAGCTAACTTTTGTATTGTTTGTAGAGACAGGGTTTCGCCATGTTGGCCAGGCTGGTCTCAAACTCCTGAGATCAAACAATCCGTCTGCCTAGGCCTCCCAAGGTGCTGGGATTACAGGCGAGAGACATTGGGCCTGGCCTCTTTGGGAAGTTTTTTCTGATCTTAGGGTGAGGCAGATGCCTCTCTTCTATGCTGCCAAAACAGCCTATACATACAACAATGTGGTACCAATAATGCATCATCCAAACTGTGATGCTCTATTACCACACTTAAGGCAGATATTGCAATTATTTGGCTCCCCTGCTTTACTGTAAGCTCCTTGACATCAGGGCAGTATCTCAGTTATTACTAAATGTCTGACATTTAGTTGATATTTGATGAGTTTTTGAATGAATAAATGTTTAAACAGGTAAGTTTTATTTTGCTTATCAATTTTTTGTTTATTTCAATCATGGCAACTTTTATATAGTGGTTGGAAATTAAAATTAAAATTAAAATTTAAAGCATTTTCCCATACATTATACAACTGATCTCACAACCACTCTGAGATAGGTATTTTTATTATCCTCATTTTGCAAATGAAGAAACAGGTTCAGTGGTTGACTTCCCCGAAACTGCTTATCTTGTAAGTAGAAGCTGAGACTCTTGATTCAAAGCCCTAAGTTTCAGTTTGTGTAAACCAGACAACACTCTTCTGAATATGACTATTAGCTGAAGTGCCCCTTTGGAACATTGTAAGCCTCCTAGAGTCACTTTTTTCATGAATCTAAAAGCTCTCATCATTCTCTTACTGCCCCATCTTGCAGGAAGAATGTCCAGTCCCTTCCCCAAATCCCCTTCCATCTGCTAACTCCCCACTGTCCACCAGAGCATGCCTCTTCTAATACTGCAGATTCAAAGTGGGGATGGAACTCATCTCTAAAAAGGACTGCATGCATCTCATATAGACAAAAGAAAATCTGGTTAATTCTTTAATCTTCAAATTTTATTTTGAAAACTATTTTAAATTCAAAGACATAGTAGCATAAAAACCACCCATGTCTCCAACACTCTCAAATAACCAATGTTGTAATTAACTTTCTATGTACTATTTTGGGGCTCTGTTTTTAGATCAGCATCAACTTCTTCACAGTTCATTCTTCTTAAATATACATGGTTAAGGAGTGAGTCCCTGCTGCTTCCTCCCCAATATCAGTCTCTTCCATGGCACATCTGAAAACAGCAGTCATTGACCCTTCTTTCGTCTAATTTCCTTTCCATATGTTCAGCATGCAATCTTTGGTGCTGATCAAGAGGAACCCCCCATCCCATATCAGCACATGGATATATTGGCAGTGGTCTTCATGGCAAGTATACCCACCCCTTCCTAATTATAAATTATGAAACTCTCCATAAAGGTGAGGGTTTGCTTTTGTTTTCATGTGTTTGGCTGCTGTAAATCAATCCATCAGAGGCTGGGCAACAACATTATCATGAACAAAGTATGAAAAGTAGCCCACCATGATACAGTATTTAATAAGGACAAACCTAAAATAGCAGCCCAGTTACTTAATCAAATAATTTTAAATCAGCCCAATGCAAAACACTCCTCTTTCCTCTACCTGGCAATTCTTACCAACCTGAGTAATGTGAACAGAGAACATGAGTCCATGAATCACCACAGGCCATCCCCAGGCAGAGTGAGGCACACACAGCTGTGATCAAATGTTGCCGTCTCTCGTTTTAAACAAGGAATTGACTGTACAAAGTGATTATCTCTGGGGAGTGGGAGTCAAAATGACTTTCATTTTTGTATTTTATGTACTTCAGTACAGACTGAATTTTTACAAACAGCATGGATTTTATAATAAAAAATTATTTCCATTTTGAGAAAAAAATAGACATGAGTAACACTTAATTTGGTTCACATAGAATATGAGAAAAAATAATTTCACCATTTTAGCATGAGATACTAGCACAGAAGAAAATGTCAGGAGAAAACATTCTATAGAGACCAAAGTGACCTCTCAAGAAGATGTTTCTCAAATATACCTCAACTTTTTGGGAAGACAACAGATTGCAGCTTATTAACAAAAATCTATGGGAATTTTTCTGTATTTCTATACCAGATCGTTTCCTCTCCTTTGCACCAAAGGCTTAGTGCTTTTCTTGGCTAGAGGGTAAGTCTGAAAGCAGGTACTTCTTTTCTCCTGCACATCAGAAAGGGAAATGATGGTACAAAGAAAACGAGATACTCTTAAAAAGGTCCATGAACTATATCTTCCCCAGAGCCTGGCAAAAGAGGAGAATGAGGAAGCAGTACAAAAATTTAGAAGTGTTAAACTGAAATCAAAGCACAAGGTCAAGAGCAAGTGGCTGTGACTGTGCTCATGCCCTGCTAAGGCCCTGGTTAAATATGGTTTCTCTTTTCTCTGGCAATGATACACCAGTCCCTTCCCTACAAAAACCCCAAAAAAGTAGGCCATCGTATTAGGAGTGGGAAGAATAGAAAGGCTTCAGGAAAGACTGTTCAACCTGAGTTATTCAATACCATGAAAACGTGGTATTAATGGAGAAAGCCTGCTCATGAAATGAATGTAAGAGGTTAACTGAAGGCTCTACTGTAGACGTTATGTTTATTAACCTTTGGAAAAGCATTTCACCTCCACTATGCTTCAGTTTCCTGTTTTGTTGTTGTTGTCGTTTGTTTTTTTGAGACGGAGTCTCGCTCTTGTTGCCCAGGCTGGAGTGCGGTGGCACGATCTTGGCGCACTGCAACCTCCGCCTCCCGGGTTCAAGCGATTCTCCTGCCTCAGCCTCCTGAGTAGGTGGGATTACAGGCGCCCGCCACCACTCTAGGCTAATTTTTGTACTTTTAGTAGAGATGGGGTTTAGCCACGTTGGCCAGGCTGGTCTCGAACTCCTGACCTCGGGTGATCCACCCGCCTCGGCCACCCAAAGTGTTGGGATTACAGGCGTGAGCCACTGCGCCCAGCCCAGTTTCCTGTTTCTTTAAGAGGAACCCCCCTTTCTAGCTCCCAAAGTCATCCAGTTATTATTGAGACTTTATTAGATATCCAGCAAGTGATTCAAAAGCAAAGTTTTGAGGTTCTGAGCAAATGATGGCCAACCACCATTCAAGCCTCATCTTTTTGTACTCAGTTTTCCCCGTTTCTCCACATCATATCTATCTGCACTGACAAAATTTCATGGAATCTAATTTCTCCGTTTCAAAGAAGACTGTGATTGCTCTGTAAATTATGAGAACTGCATCCTTCACCAAATCTGCTTCAGAGTGCCTCCAACTTCAGCTCAAGACATTGATCCTAGGTTGCCTCAAAAAGCCTCGGACCACTCCTTGGGTTCGAGTGTCAAAGGGAACACTATTTCTTGTAGTGATACATACCGTATGGAAATACACTAACACCAATGAAGAATCTGCGTGCACTGCCACACTGAAATTCGATTTAAGAACATTATCACACACATACAAATGTCCTATCCCCAGAAAACGTCAAGGATTTTCATCAACCTCTTCCTGATGCGCCCAATTTAGAAAATGTCATGTCAACCCTTCAGATCATGTACACGCGTTGCTTAGGTAGAAAAGGAGACTGGGTGGGGTGGCTGAGCTCAGACCCTGCCTACATACTTTAGTAGTAACGACTCCCGATCTGCATCCAACACATTTACCGAACTTCTAGTAAGCGCCCACCGCTGCAAGCAAAAGCACTTCTTTCCCAAGAAACAGATCTTTTCCACTTAAAATTCCCAAACTCAGACCTTCCACTTTTTACTGAACGAAATGCGTGTGTGCCGGAGAGAGGGGGTGGGAAACAGCGTAGCAAGAATTTGCACGGCTCTTACGCCTCCTCCCTCGGAGCGCGCCCAAGTCGGCAGCCTCGGGCTCCGGGACACTTCCCCTCCTACTCGCCGCCGAGCCGCAGCTGTAAGTTGAGAGAAGCGGGCTCTAGGCACGTCAATCAACCGGGTTCTCCCGCCTCCCGTCTACACCTCCCCTCCCCCCTCGAAAAAAAATAAAGGCAGAGAAAGAAAGAAAAGAAGGTAACTAATTTGGGAACTAGTCTCCGTAGGGGCTTCGCCTCCGACTCAGGGAGGCCGCACGCCCGGGACCTGACGCGCCGGCAACAAGCAGGCGGCCTGGCAGCCGCCCGTCACCGGGTCCTTGCAGCGCGTCCGCCGCGCTCCGGCTCCCCGCACGGATCGGCGCCGCTCCGGCCCCGCACTCCGCCAGGCCCGCGGCCCGTCGCCCTCCGGCCTGGGCTAAAGTTGCGCAAATAGCCCCACAACTGGCAAATACTTACCGGCCGCAGCAGGAACCAGAGCTGCGGAGATTTTAGGGAGTTTAAGGCAAATCAGCCGCGGGAAAGGCGGGCGGAGGCGAAGGGGCCGCGAGCTGCAGTGGCGGCGGCGCGCGGCGCTCGGCGCTCGGCGCTCGGGCTGGGCTGCGCGGAGAGGCTCTGGCTCTGCCAGGGACTGTGCTGCAACAAAGGACTTCCGCTGCCGCACAGCCGCGCCTGCCGCACCGCACTGAGCCGGCCCCGCTTACGCGGCGACTCCGGGTCTGCCCACCAGTTCGCTGCGGCGTCCGCCAGCCTTCCCCTCCCTCTCGCCCGCCCACCCACTCTGCCGCTGGCTGCTAGGGGCACCCGCGGTCGCCTGTTTGTTGCAACAAGTTTCTGCGTCGGGCTCCGAGGAGGCTGGCGCAACCCGCACCGCGGGGGCCGTCGCGGCGGCGGCGGCTTGACCACCCCTCTTGCCCCTCTCAAGGGTAGGCTTGGGACCTCCTCCTCCTCCTGTTTGCACAGCTGGATGGGACTGGGCTCCTCCCGACTCCCCAGGGCAGGATGCGAGGCTGCTTTCCCATTCCGTCCAGATGTCAGACCCCTGCCCCGTTTGGCCCAGCAGCTGGGCCGTCACTCGCGGTCCGCCTCGAGTGCTCCGGCAACCTCGCCCTGTCCCATCGGTTCAGGGTCGCCTAGTCCCCGCGCCCCCCCACCCCACCTTCTGTGGGCCTGTCCGCCTCTGGCCCTGAGTCACTTCCCCCGCCATGCCCCACCTCGCCCAGACCGCCTCTCCACCCAGGCTCCCGCGGCTCGGCCTCCCTGGCCCCGCGCCCTCATCCCTTCCCCAGCGAACCGGCGGGCGCATCCTTCCCCACCCCCACCTTCACCCCAGAACTGAGGGGGTGCCTGTGCTTTTGCACACTCTGGGGAAAGTCCCCGGGTCACGCGGTTGTTTGTGGGAAGCTTGTGACGCTCAGGCTTGTCCCTATGCTTCCGCCTACAGAGTCACGACTGCGAACTGTGGTGGCGGCGGCGCTCAGAGCGCGGGCCGACCCCCGCCCGGCCACTGAGGCGGGCGGGAGAGCGCGCACGTACGCACGCACGCACGCACACCCCGGCCCTGACGCCCTGGTTCCCCTGCTACCAGACACGCGGTCACGTGGGGCCATCGCGGGCTGCCGGCGCGGGAAGCCGCGCGAGAGGCGGCCGAGGAGTGCGTGAGCGGGCGCCGCTGCTTGCAGTGCGCGGCTTGGGAGCCCGCCCCTCCTGCACGGAGGAGTCGGCCTGCCGCCGCGGCGGCATCTGGGTAAGCGACGCGGCCCTGCCCCTGTGGGCTGCCCCGGGCTCAGTCCCTCCCGCCGCGAGCCACCCAGGGCGGCGGCCTGCAGCTGCACCGGTCGCGGGACAGATGCAAGTAGCTGGGGAGAGGGGTGTTTTGGTCCGATTGAGATGTCAGGCAGGGCACAGGAGGAAAATACATCCGCGAGTGAGCGCTGGGCCGGCCAATACCCAGAACCACCCTTTGCTGCTCCTAGGAGCGGCCGCCGGGGCCTGATTCAGGGTGGCACACGGGGTACCGCGAAGATGCAGAGCCGTCCCGGCCGCGGGTCCGGGTGCGACCCCCAGAAGGAAACCCCAATAGGCCTGCGGCCTCCCTCGGGTGGCGCCGACCCCTCTTACGAGCGGGCGACTTTCCAGATGCTGGGAGGACGCTGCGGCTACTGTTTCCACTCCCAGCTTGTGATTACCTAGTTTCTAGGGGAAGAAGACATCCCCCCCCCTTTCTGTCTTCAAATTATGTTTATCTTGTTCTAAGCAAATCCGGTTTTTCTTTTGAAGCTGGACCCATCTTGTCACCGTCTTCTCTGGCACTCAGTATTTGGAGTAATCAGGTGTTATCAGTTGCGGAGGCAGCGCATAGCACAACGTAGTACCTGGAACCTGACGGCACCTAGCATGTTTCAACAGTTAGAGCCTGGATCACCCCAAGGGATTACATTTGGCATTCTTTCTCTTGAGGCTCAAGTCCTTCTGGCAGAGCTGTTGATCCTCTCACAAGATTCTGTCATGTGTGTAAAGTACACTTTGGAATCTTAAATTTTAGAGCCGAGAGATGCCTTATAGAAAATCTGTTTCATCCCTCTCGTTTTACAGAGAAGACACCAGGCCTGAAGACCGTGATGTAGCTGGAGCTAGCTACACCTCTTGATAGCTAAGACTCCACGGCTCCAGACACCTTGGTGATTGCACTGTCCACCATGCCAGGACCACAGTGCCAGTTTACCCCACTCACCTGTAGAGAATGTATCCGGCGGAGGTCATTATACTTGGCTTGATTCAGGTTATGGAGAAGTCAGGCATGGCCACTGTGTGGGTTTGATAGTATTTCTAGGTGAGGTAGGCCGCCTATGGTGTATTTGTGGAACTAAAAGCCTACACCCCCGAGCCACCCCTGAAAATGTCATTGCTGTTCTCTTCAAGAATGACTCTTATTTGCAGCATTGGTTGCTTCCTTAGGTTAAGGCATCAAAGTCTTCTTTAACAATCTGGATATATGTTAGTTAAGGGTAAATCATGAATCCGTTATCGGACATCAACTCCTTAATAGGGAACAGAACACTGATGGGATATGACATGGAATAGATTAGTTCTGAGAGCTGGCAATCAGTGAAATATCAAGGTATGGTCAGGAAGAAAGCAGAAAGGAACCCACATAACCTGTTAACACCTTTTTTGTCCAGTCCTACCTTGAATGTCTTATTTGCATGTAGTAGAGATGGATTCTGCTCAAGTTGGCCGCTGTTTAGTGAGTACTTGCAGTGGGCCAAGTATCATACTAGCTGCTTCAGTAGATGAACTTTGTGTCTTTACCAAAAAGGAGATGGTACTGTCTTCATGTTACAAGCCTGAGGAAACAGGCTTATTACCTGGGCTGTGGTGATACACTCATTTGCAGTAGAATTTAAGCCTAGATCGCTTATCTCTGAAGTCCAATCAGTGCTCTTTTGCATTATATCTTGCTCCTGCTTCAGCCGGGAAGGGAATGAGAGAATCGCCTGTGGCTGATTTATTGGCGCCTGTGGTTGCCCAGAGAGGCCAAGCAGGACTTTTAGCTGCCCTCTATGCCTTACAAAGTGGAGCTGTGAGCTTCCACCCTACCTCCTGAGGGGAATATGAAGGAGCCAGGCTGTCTAGCTGGGGAGGAGGTGCCTTGGCCGTAAAATATCCTGGCCAGGGCTGTGCTGGGAAGTGTTGCATAATGCCCTCCCCAGCACTGAACCAAAGTGATTTATTTGCTGTGGTCCGTAGGTGGTGCCTGACCAACTTGTCCATTTTAGCAATAACAGGGCCAGAAAAGAGTTGGGGGTTTTATATTATTGCAGGGTTTTTCCTTGTTTTAAAAAAGCAGTGCAGGTGCTCTTATCTTGATAAGTTATAAAGTGCTTCTTTCTACACCACTTCCTGTGCCCCTTTTCTGCGTATTTATTCCAAATAGCATGTGAACTTCAGTCTTTTAAGAAGAGAAAGCTAAGAAAATGTTGCTCCAGTTTATTAGCACAGGCTATGGAGACAGACCTGGCTTTTTATCTCCACTTTATACCATTTGCTGATTCTGTGTCCTAAGCTTAGGATTTTTCATTTGTAAAATGGAAATGAAAATAATACATTAGTCATCACAGTGAGGATTTTAAGAGATAATGTATATAGAGCACTTAGCACAAGGCCTTGCATATTGTATTTATTATAATAATAGGTTTTGAAAATAACCAGAATAGTATTATTCTCCCTAAAAAAGGAAAGATACTGCTACTTGAACCTGCTTAGGGATAGAGGAGGAAGAAGAAAGTGTTTGAAGCAAACATCAGTTTCAGGATTATTGATTAAATTTATTTATACTTCTGGGGTTTTTGTTTGTTTGTTTTTTGAGACAGAGTCTACCTCTGTCACCCAGGCTGGAGTGCAGTGGTGTAATTTCGGCTCACTGCAGCCTCTGCCTCCTGCATTCAAGCGATTCTCTGGCCTCCCGAGTAGCTGGGATTACAGGCGCCTGCCACCACACCTGGCTAATTTTTGTATTTTTAGTAGAGACAGGGTTTCGCCATGTTGGCCAGGTGGGTCTTGAACTCCTGACCTCAAGTGATCCGCCCATCTTGGCCTCCCAAAGTGCTGGGATTATAGGTGTGAGCCACTGCGCCTGGTCCATGTTTTCTTTATCCATTTGACTATCCATGAACATTTGAGTTTTTCCCCCTTATTGGCAATTCTTCTGCCTCAGCCTCCCAAGTAGCTGGGATTACAGACGTCTGCCACCACGCCCAACTAATTTTTGTATTTTTAATAGAGACAGGGTTTCACCATATTGGCCAGGGTGGTCTTGAACTCTGACCTCAGGTGATCCGCCCTCCTCAGCCTCCTAAAGTGCTGGGATTACAGGCATTTATTTACCCTTCTGCTTTCCCTTTGCTAGCAGGAATTTTCTTTCTCTCTCTCTCTCTCTTTTTTTTTTTTTTTTTTTTGCTTTATTGGGAGAAAAAGTGCTTAGAGTGTTCAGTTATTTTTGATATTTTTCTTTTTTTCTTTTTTTTTTTTGAGACGGAGCCTCGCTCTGTCGCCCAGGCTGGAGTGCAGTGGTGCGATCTTGGCTCACTGCAACCTCCGCCTCCTGGGTTCATGCCATTCTCCTGCCTCAGCCTCTCTGAGTAGCTGGGACTACAGGTGCCCGCCACCACGCCTGGCTAATTTTTTTTTGTATTTTTAGTAGAGACGGGGTTTCAACGTGGTCTCGATCTCCTGACCTCGTGTCATTTCTTCTCTGGTGACAAATCAGTCATGCATGGATGTTTTATTTTTTCTGAAATCTCCAAGCACTTTAAGCAAAAGGTTTTATTAGCCCACTTGAGTAATGTGTTCATGGGAGTATACTTCCATTGCGAAAGAAGTATTGGTTTACTTGTATCCAGAAGTTTTAGTTACTCTTGCCTGTACTGTATTCTAGGTCTGTACTAGCATTATAATTTTCCAGCTTTCTCCTGTCCTTTGAGTACCTTATTTTTTCTTTTAGAAATTTGGTCTGTCTTTAATGGACTAAGAAGAATCTTTTCCTTTCTTTCTCCGGGTTCTGATTTTTTTTAAAGGCCTATTAACAATTTGTGCTTACTGTTGTTAGTATTCTTGTGTGCTTGGCTTTATCAGGCATCCTACAATGTAATGTTGGTTAGACGGGAGTTAGAGGTGCTTGGAGGTTGGCTATGTCTGCCAACAGGCAGGAGGCCCCAAACTAACGTTTCCCAGTTCCATTAAAGGTTTCTAGAGCATAACTACTCTTCCTGTTTCATCTACCACCTCCACTTCATACCCTCTTTGCTAACATTCTCAGTAGATCTTAATAAGCAGATGTCTGGAATCACAGCAGATTTTACCTCAAACGGTATTTTCAGATTTAGAATTTCTATATCATTTTTAGGTGTTATGAAATCCAATCTAGGTGTAATGGAGTAAGAGAGTAAATATTTCTTTTTCCTAAATACTATTTGAAAAGAAGGCTGAAAATAGTGTGTTCCTCCACCCCCCACCCATGCCCATCCCGCCAGTTTAGGAGCACTTTTGTTTCTTTCTTTTCTTTTTTTTTTGAGATGGAGTTTCACTCTTGTTGCCCAGACTGGAGTGCAATGACACAATCTCAGCTCACCGCAACCTCTGCCTCCTGGGTTTAAGCATTCTCCCGCCTCAGCCTCCCGTGTAGCTGGGATTATAGGTGTGCGCCACCACACCTGGCTAATTTTGTATTTTTAGTAGAGACGAGGTTTCTTCATGTTGGTCAGGCTGGTCTCGAACTCCCGACCTCAGGTAATCCACCTGCCTTGGCCTCCCAAAGTGCTGGGAGTGAGCCACTGTGCCCGGCCATGGAGCACTTTTGTTTCTTAATCTGGCCAATATTTTAAGGTTACAATTAGAATTACAGTTGTTGATATTTGTTCATTTAATGTAGTCAACATAATTTCCACACTTTGAACACTCCTATGGAATTGTTTATTTATAGATACTAGTATAAAGTTGTTCTATCTTACTTAGTTTGAACTAATCCAGAGTTACTACAATCTAGAAAGTAAAGAAGGTTTTTATTGTCTCTTAAGTATCAATGTAATTGTAGAGTGTGAAATAATTTCTTGGGTTTCCTTGGTCCCGTGTTCTTCTGAGGCAGTGATTCTTAACTGAGGGGTCACGTTAGAATCACCTGGGAAGCTTTTTAAAAAAAGAATCTGGGCCGGGCACGGTGGCTCACGCCTGTAATCCCAGCACTTTGGGAGGCCAAGGTGGGTGGATCATGAGGTCAGGAGATCGAGACCATCCTGGCTAACACAGTGAAACCGTCTCTACTAAAAATACAAAAAAATTAGCCAGGCGTGGTGGCGGGTGCCTGTAGTCCCAGCTACTCAGGAGGCTGAGGCAGCAGAGTGGCATGAACCCGGGAGGCGGAGCTTGCAGTGAGCCGAGATCACGCCACTGCACTCCAGCCTGGGCAAAAATAAAAATAAAAAGAAAGAAAGGAAGGAAGGGAGGGAGGGAGGAATCTGGCCAGGAACAGTGGCCCACGCCTGTAATCCCAGCACTTTGGGAGGCCCAGGCAGGCGGATCACCTGAGGTCAGGAGTTCAAGACCAGCCTGGCCAACGTGGCGAAACCCCATCTCTACTAAAAATACAAAAATTAGCCAGGCGTGGTGGTGGGCACCTGTAATCCCAGCTACTCGGGAGGCTGAGTCAGGGAGAAGCACTTGAACCCAGGAGGCAGAGATTGCATTGAGCTGAGATCGCGCCATTGCACTCTAGCCTGGGCGACAGAGCGAGACTGTGTCTCAAAAAAAAAAAAAAAAGAATCTGTGCCTCACCCCTAGCAATTCAATTCTGTTTGGGCTAAGCCTGGGTTGGGACTCAGACACCAATACAGCTCTGCATAGAAGGTTTTACAGTATAGTCAGCAATAAGAACCTCTGTTTCAGGATAAAATGATTTCTACAAACATTCTTTCATTCTCTACATAATTAAATGTCACACCTCTACAGTCATGTGAAAGTTCCATTAAAAAGTTAGTCGCTATATAAAGTCTTTTATCATATGGCACTTGAAATATTTTGCTTTTGCCTTTGTATTTATAGCCGTGAGTAAGTAGCTCAAAAAAGATGTACATATTCCTCTGCCAACTTTCCTGTCTCCTTGTCTGAATGAAAATTCATCATAAAGTCTCAGTGGTAAGCACTGACAGAGAAAATATCTAAGACTGTTTTCCTACAGAAACAGTCGTCTTGCTCTTTTTGTTCCTTTTTTATTAAGGATTCTTACAGCCTGAGAGAATGAAGAGCTGTGTAGTCCAGGATATCAGGCTGGCTACCATAGATCTGAGAGTCCAGTCTGGTACAGTAGATTTTTCTAAATACATAAGAATCAAATATATATATTGAATATCAAGCCAGCTTTAAACAAACATAGATACTAGTAATAAAGTTGTTCCATCTTAATTTGAAGTAATCCAGAGTTACTACAATCTAGAAGGTAAAGAAGGTTTTTGTAATCTCTTAAATGTCAATGCTAAAACTATTATGATAATGTATCACTTTGATAACAGATAAAACTTTTAAAAATGTAGCACTCTTATATTTTGGTTCCCGTATTTATAAGTATAATAAAATGATACTTTATTTTTCCATAATTTCTCTTACATCTTAAAATTATCATCAGAAATTCTCAAATATAACTTCTAAGCTCTTTCTGTATTCATGGGAAACTTTAGCTATTTCACATACTAGAGAAAATAAAATAGACGGTCAAAGAATGATGAGCAAGTCCATACAAAAAGTCTAGCTAATAATTTGCGGAGTAGGTTGTATTAGAAAATGTTCTAATAACTCAGTGGAATGGGGCTACTGATTTGAAGTAAAATCTGGTATATTACAACATCAAAGATCTCCAATTATGCAAAACAAGTTTGAATGCACCTCATGTGTACTTGGTGTTTTTTTTTTTTAATAGATTTTAATTTGTTTCATTTTATACACTTGAAAAGTTTACTCCCTTATTTGATTCAACATATTTGCAAAATCTGCCAACAGTATAAATGTTGAAAGTTCTAGATGGGGTTTTGAAGAAAGGGCCCTGGGTTTAAACTCAGTCTTGATGTATTATCAGCACCATTTAATAGCTAGTTGTTTGACTTCAGGTGTGTTTCCTGCCTTCTCTGAGCCTGTGGTTCCTCAGCTATAAAACAGAGCTGATAGTACCTGCTCTACTACCTCACAAGAAAGAAAAAAAGATAGTGTAGGGCAGTGGTTCTCAAAGTGTAGTCCAAGGAGCCACTGGAGGTTTCATGGGTCAATAAGGATTTCCCTTATGTAAGAACAGATTACAATATACTTGAACCAAAACAACATATGACAACAAATTGAATGCAGAATCAGATAAGAGAGTCCAGCTGTACCTGTTAAAGCCAGATATTAAAGAGTATTGCAAAATGTAAATATCACCCTTCTCACTTGTTTTTGAAAAATTTTTTAGGAAAAAATATGTTAATATGCAATGGGTTTATTGCTATTTTAAATATTTTAAAATTTATTTTAATTTTGAATATAGTAAATATTGATAAATATAATCTACATAAACAGCAGCTCTTCACAATCTATAATACTTTTTTTTTTTGAGACAGAGTCTGGCTCTATAGCCCAGGCTGGAATGCAGTGGCGTGATCTCGGCTCACTGCAACCTCCTCCTCCCAGGTCCTGGTTCAGGCAGTTCTCCTGCCTCAGCCTCCCGAGTAGCTGGGATTACAGGCACATGCCACTGTGCCCAGCTGGTTTTTTTGTATTTTTAGTAGAGACGGAGTTTCACCATGTTGGCCAGGCTGGTCTTGAACTCCTGACCTTGTGATCCGCCCTCCTTGGCCTCCCAAAGTGCTGGGATTACAGCCGTGAGCCACCGCGCCCGGCCTGTAATACTTTTTACAGTGTGAGTGGATCTTGAGACCACAGCTTTTTATAACTGCTGATAAACAGTAATGGTTGAGTAGGGCTGCTCTGCCTATGGAGTAGCCATTCTTTTATTTATTTTCTAATAAATTGCTTTCATTTAAAAAAAAATTTTGGGGGAGGGGGTAATGGTTGAATAGTTCCTATCAGGACAATTTCCTGCAGATAACTATAAACTTGATAAACCTTTTTTTTTTTCCCTTTTGAGATGGAGTTTCGCTCTTGTTGCCCAGGCTGGAGTACAGTAGTGTGATCTCAGCTTACTGCAACCTCTGCCTCCCAGGTTCAAGCAATTCACCTGCCTCAGCCTCCGGAGTAGCTGGGATTACAGGCATGTGCCACCACACCCGGCTAATTTTGTATTTTTAGTAGAGACGGGGTTTCTCCATGTTGGTCAGGCTGGTCTCGAACTCCCGACCTCAGGTGTTCTGCCCGCCTCTGCCTCCCAAAGTTCTGGTATTACAGGTGTGAGCCACTGTGCCCAGCTGATAAAAGTTTTAAAAATTACTAGATGGCATTTGAGAATTACAAAAACTAGGCTGAGGTCTGCAATTGGAAGAGGAGAACAGCAATGAATAAGCTTCCGTTTTTATCGCTTTTAGACTGGCATAAGGTCCCAGCTGGTGATATGAAGAGGTGGCTACAACTGTAATAACGACCTGTAATCTCTCTTGAAGAAAAGAGGACAGAGCTCACAGTGATCATGCAGCTGGAAAGTGCAGGAGAAAATCCTAGAGAGAATGTTGGAGTGGCAGAACCCCAAACACTGTTTATAAGCTCTGCTTGAATTTCTTGCAAACCCCTGAACTGTACATGTGTGGAGCAGCCTCCAAACAGCACACTTAAGGCTAAAGGAGCAGAGATTTCAGCTGCTGTCCACCACAGGGGAGGCAGAACTTGGAGTTTAAGTCCAGCTAAGGTAATTGTCTGCAAAAACAGAAACACAAACACTCTTTGGAAGAATATTACAGAATCTAGAGTCAATTGTATTAATCACAATATCTAGGCTATAATCCAGAAACTATCACCCTAATCAGTGGAGACTGACCCCATAATGAGCCAAAGGTTGGATTTAGCAGAGAAGATTTAAAGCAGCTATCATAACTGTGCTCAAGGATGTAAAGCAAAATAATGTTGTATGTGTGAACAAATAAGAAATCTCAGCAGAGAACTAGAAACTTTAAAAAAGAATGAAATGAAAATTTGACATCTGAAAATACAATATCTGAAACAATCGAATAGATTTAACAGATCAGATATGACAGATAAGTCATTTAATTTGAGGATAGATTAATAGAAATTATGTAATCTGAAGTAGAGAAATAAGTTATTGTATATGAAAGTTCTCTGTAAACTTAAGTGCTCTATGTAAGTTTCAGAGTTTATTACTCCAGGTTTCTTTCATATGTAAACAGAAGAGGTGTGTTTGGGTCTTCTTTTGATCTACAGCTCCCTTAATGTCCTGTCCTATCATGTCTGTGTCTAAGCTTTATACCATCTGGTTTCTTTATTTTTATTTATTTATTTATTTTTGAGACAGCGTCTCGCTCTGTTGCCCACGCTGGAGTGCAGTGGATCTCAGCTCACTGCAACCTCTGCCTCCTGGGTTCAAGTGATTCTTCTGCCTCAACCTCCCAAGTAGCTGGGATTACAGGCATGTGCTACCACACCCGGCTAATTTTTGTATTTTGAGTAGAGACGGGGTCTCACCATGTTGTCCAGGTTGGTCTCAAACTCCTGGCCTCAAGTGGTGCACTCACCTTGTCCCCTCAAAGGGCTGGGATTACAGGCGTGGGCCACGGCGCTCGGCCTAGCCTCTGGTTTCTAATATCCCCTGCAGTCAGATATTTGGCCCTTGCTGCTTTCCTGTACTATTGTCAGAGGTTACCGGGAATCTTTTGGTCAGTACACTCGACATGTTTGTAATGGGCCTCACCCCCATGTTTCTCTTCAGTATTTTGCACCATTGCCACCTCCTTTCTGCAAGGTCATTGCCTTTCCTCAATGACGATGTTTTCTTATTTCTCCTCCTCTGTCTTATTGTGTCTTTTCTGTTTTCCAAAGATTCATTCTTAGCTTTTTTCCCTCTTATTTCATTCTTCTTTTTAGTCTACTTTATTATTTTCATACTTGATTACTTCAGCCTTGTCGTTTCAGAGGCCTCTTCTCCCTCTCTGGCTCTGCTCTCTCTAGAGCCCAGTCCTGCTTCTTGTCTCTGCTGATCACAACATTTCTACTTAGATATCCGGTAGACACTTGGAGCTCAGTGTCTGAAGTGAAACCCCTATTCTTCTTCTTCTTTTTTTTTTTTTTTTTGAGGTGGGGTCTCAGAACCTCTTATCAAGCCGGTTTCTGTACTTCTTCTCTAATGTTCTGAGACTCTGCCTTTATAATCAACACCTACCACATGGCAGTTACTCTGAAAATGTGATCTGAAGGAATGGATGAATTCTTCCAGTTACCCAAGCTGGAATTCTGAGACTCACCTTTGATTTGATCTCTGTGGTGACAAGTCATGTCAGTTTTGTGTCTGATGTATCTCTTGTATTCCTTCCTTCATTCCCACTGCGATTACTTTGATATCATAGTAGGCTCCTAGCCAGTCTTTTCTTTCTCCATGCCTTTTCCCTTGCTAATATTTTTTATATGTTGCTATTAGAGCAGTCTTGGCTCACACCTAATGATGGTGATGATGATAATGTTTAGTATTTATTAGGCACTTACTGTGGGCCCACTATTTCTAAGTGCATTATATCATTAAATTCAAATAACCTATAAGTTAGATACTGTCATTATCCATATTTTATAAGTGAAATGGAGGCCCAGAGAGTTAAGTGTCTTGCCAAGACCACGCAGCTAGTAAATGGCAGAGCTAAAATTTTAAGCTGTCTGATTTTAGTTCAAGCTTTAACTACCACGCTCTGTTCTCCCTCCCACAGAGTAAGGTAACTGATCATGCTGTTCTTACTCAAACATCTTACATAGTTCATTTCAAACACGCCACTACTTTTTAGTCTTATATTCAGTATCCTTTGTGAGCTGACCACATCTCATTATTTCTGTTACTTTGTTTTTTTTTTTTTTTCTATGCCAAACTGAATCCTTCTGTTATCTAACTATTCATATTCTTCCCAGTAATTTTATTCATTTTGTTTTTTTCTGCCTGGCCTTGTTTCCCATCAAGTTGCCTGTGTTTATCTCCCTCTGATAGCATGTTCTCCAACTGCTCTATGCTACTGAATGCATTTATTTCATATTATAATTATGGTTTGATGTTTTATCTTTCCTGTGAGCCTGTAATCTTGAGTGTAGCATCTTGTCATTTTTTTCTGTCTCCATGCCTTGTACAATGCAGGCTTTTACACATTTTTTCTTTATTAAATTGCTCTTCAAAAATATCTGTTGAACAAGTGAAGAATTTAACTGTTATCAACAGACCATTAACCATAAGATTCCTGTATGGGTGGCTTATTAGTGTGCTATGTCTCATTTCCCTATGGTTCAGTAGTTCAACGTAATGGGAAGAACTGGTGAAAATGTTTATGATCTGAGGGTTTGGTTTTTGTCTTTTTTTTTTTGAGAAAATTTATCAGGCTAGTTTAAGATGCTTCAATTTGAACCATTTCATTGATTCTAAGACACGTTTTTCACATGCTGAAATTGTCAATACAAATTTTTAGTTTGTTAGGCTGGGCACAGTGGCTCATGCCTGTAATGCTAGCACTTTAGGAGGCCGAGGCAGGCAGATCAACTGAAGTCAGGAGTTCGAGACCAGCCTGGCCAACATGGTGAACTCCCGTCTCTACTAAAAATACAAAAATTAGCTGGGCGTGGTGGCAGGCACCTGTAATGCCAGCTACTCGGGAGGCTGAGGCAGGAGAATCACTTAAACCCGGGAGGCGGAGGTTGCAGCAAGCTGAGATGGAGCCATTGTACTCCAGCCTGGTCAACAAGAGCGAAACTCTGTCTCAAATAATAATAATAATAATAATATTACTTGGGGGTTATTCCACATCATTACATTAAATACATAGTTTTAATAGATTCTGCCTTTTTTTTTTTTTTTTTTTTTTGGAGACAGGGTCTCGCTCTGCCACCCAGGCTGAAGTGCAGTGGCATGATCATGGCTCACTGTAGCCTCGACCTTCCTGGCTAAAGCTATCCTCCTGCCACATCCACCCAAGTAGCTGGAACTAAGGCATGCACCACCATGCCTGGCTAATTTTTGACACATAGGAAGCATTATAAAATGTTAGCTATATTTATTATATTACCTATCACTTAGCTGTCTGCTGCCCAAGCCACTGCCAATCTTCAGACGGCTAACCCCACATTACATCACTGACTTCCTTAGACCTTGGTCTGGCTGGCTGGTGTGGAAACCTCATTCTCTTTTTCAGTGTCTGCTCTTTCAAAGGGGTGTTCTCCTGGCCACCCAATGATGCCCTTTATACTACAGCTACCTTCTGCCTAAAGTACCAGGGCTCTCTCCACAGTAGAGTAGAGAAGATGATGTACAGTCTGCCATCTGCCTGAAACCAGGGCACTTCTGAATGTTTTTGCTGCTTATACCTGGCTTCTCAGCCAGAATTCTGCATGTTCTTCCTCATATAGGCTTCCCCCCAGTTGTTCCAACTTGCCTTCTACTTCCTTTGGGAACCTACATTCTAATATGCATCTGAATCCAGTTGAGATCAGGGTTTAAGTTATTTCTTTTTTCTTTCTTTCTTTCTTTCTTTTTTTTTTTTTGTTATTTTGTTTTTTTGAGACAGAGTCTCACTGTTGCCCAGGCTGGAGTGCAGTGGTGTGATCACAGCTCACTGCAGCCTTGACCTCCCAGGCTTAAGTGATCCTCCTGCCTCAGCCCCCCAAGTAGCTGGGAGTACAGATGCATGCCACCATACCTAGCTAATTGTTTTATTTTTTGTGGAGATGAGGTTCCACTATATTGCTTAGGCTGGCCTCCAATACCTGGGCTCAAGCGATCCTCCTGCCTCATCCTCCCAAGGTGCTGGGATTACAGGCATGAGCCACTGCGCCAGCTTAAGTTCTTTCTCATGAGGCTCTTGGGCCACAAGTAAATTGGGAATGTGGCTTGACATCTATTTTAAGAGTTCCTGAGCTACTGTGATGGTAAGTCCCCCAAACATTTGATGAGAGTTGGGAAGCCAGTATCCCCTGAGCACCAGAGGATCCCTGAGGAGGAGTGACATCTCTAGCTCAGCCAGGATACCCTGTTATATTATTAACATTTATAGCTAACATCAAATAGCAGTTTCCATTACAACATGATTTTCACATAAGTTATTTAACTCTGAGGCAGGAATCAGTATCTCATTTTCATTTTTCTAATGAGGAAACAAGATTAGAAACATTGTGTTCACATAGATGGAAAAGGACAGGTCTGTCTTCATGTGTCACTCATACCAAGCTGTCTTCTTACCAGATGAAAAAGAGTCATATTTTATGGTTCAGCAGAGTTTATATCAGTTGTCATAATGGAGGAATTTAGTGTTAGCCGTGTTTGCAGTGAAAGTAATAGGATTGAAAACTTGAATAATTTCATTTAAATTTAGGTCTCCTTGTTACTCTGTAGGTTTGTGTGAACTGTAGACAATTTTGTATTAATAAAAAGTAGGCCGGGCGCAGTGGCTCACGCCTGTAATCCCAGCACTTTGGGAGGCCGAGGCTGGCGGATCATGAGGTCGAGAGATCGAGACCATCCTGACTAACACGGTGAAACCCTGTTTCCACTAAAAATACAAAAAATTAGCCGGGCGAGGTGGCGGGCACCTGTAGTCCCAGCTACTCGGGAGGCTGAGGCAGGAGAATGGCGTGAACCTGCAGTGAGCCGAGATCCTGCAGTGGAGCGGAGCCTGCAGTGAGCCGAGATCACGCCACTGCACTCCAGCCTGGGGGATAGCAAGACTCCATCTCAAAAAATAAAAATAAAAAATAAAAAGTAATGCATATATACATACATACACACCTATCTATATTTATCTTGTCCTTTATTTCAGAACCACAATGGACACTGCCAGCCATAGCCTTGTTCTTCTCCAGCAGCTGAACATGCAGCGAGAATTTGGTTTTCTGTGTGATTGCACAGTTGCAATTGGAGATGTTTACTTCAAAGCCCACAGAGCGGTGCTTGCTGCTTTTTCTAACTATTTCAAGATGATATTTATTCACCAAACAAGGTAAGGATGTGTTTTTGTAAATAAGAATTTTTAATATTGTGATTTATATAAGCTTTATTATAATATCATTTTGGAAATTCTTTGTTACGGAGTCACACTAAGAAGTAAAATTATAATTTTATTTTTATTTTTTGGCAACAGAGTCTCTCTGTGTCACCCAGGCTGGAGTGCAATGGAGTGTCGGCTCACTGCAACCTCCGCCTCCCAGGTACAAGCGATTCTCCTGCCTCAGCCTCCTGAGTACCTGGGATTACAGGCGCCTGCTACCACGCCCGGTTAATTTTTGTATTTTTAGTAGAGGCAGGGTTTCACCATGTTGCCCAGACTGATCTCGAACTCCTGACCTCAGGTGATCTGGCTGCCTCAGCCTCCCAAAGTGCTGGGATTACAGGCATGAGCCACCGTGCCTGGCCAAATTATAATAATTTTTTATACATTAGTAATTAAACTCAGTATGTAGGATCCATAATGGGAAATAAGAATGAAAATAAGAATAGCTAAAATTGGCTGGGCGCCATGCCTCATGCCTGTAATCCCAACACTTCGGGAGGCCAAGTTGGGCGGATCACAAGGTCAGGAGTTCGAGACCAGCCTGGCCAATATGGTGAAACTCCATCTCTACTAAAAATACAAAAATTAGCCAGGCATGGTGGTGGGTGCCTGTAGTCCCAGCTACTCGGGAGGCTGAGGCAGGAGAATCGCTTGTACCTGTCAGGTGGAGGTTGCAGTGAGTCAAGATCGAGCCACTTGCATTCCAGCCTGGGTGACAGAACGAGACTCTGTCTCAAAAAAAAAAAAAAGAAAAGAATAGCTAAAATTTATTGAAGGCTTATCCCATACCCAAGCACTAAGTATTTGCCCTGTAATGTAAATTCTACTGCTGTCCCTATTTTAGGGAAAAGAAAACTGAGACTGAGTTCAGTAACTTGCCCATGCAGGATTATACAGCTAATAAGTTAGGTGCAGATTTGTCTGAAGCTATGTCTATGCTTTTAGTCACTAAGCTGTTAATGTTTGTTTCATATAACACTTTTGTTTTTTTATTTTTTATTTTTTAATTTTTTTGAGACGGAGTCTAGCTCTGTCACCCAGGCTGGAGTGCAGTGGTGCCCAGGCTGAAGTGCAGTGGTATGATCTCAGCTCACTGCAACCTCCGCTTCACAGGTTCAAGCAATTCTCTTGCTTCAGCCTCCCTAGTAGCTAAGACCACAGGTGTGCACCACCACACCCGGCTAATTTTTTGTAATTTTAGTAGAGACAGGGTTTCACCATGTTGGTCAGGCTCGTCTTGAACTCCTGACCTCAGATGATCCACCTGCCTCGGCCTCCCAAAGTGCTGGAATTACAGGCGTGAGCCACCGCACCCTTCTGATTTCAATAGATTCTTTATCACCCCAAACAGAAACTTTGTACCCATTAAGCAATAACTCCCCATCTCACCCTCTCAACCCCCAGAAACCGCTAATTTACTTTCTATCTCTATGAATTTGCCTATTCTAGATATTTTATATAATACTTGTCCTTTTGTGTCTGGCTTATTTTACTTAGCATGATATTTTCTGGGTTCTCCATGTTGTAGCATGTATCAGAACTTCCTTCTTTTTATGGTTGAATAATATTCCATTGTGTATGTAAGCCATCTTGTGTTTATCCACTCATCTTTTGGTCGACACTCAGCTTCTTTCTACCTTTTGGCTACCGTAAGTAATGTTGCAGTGAACGTTGGCATACAGGTATCTGTTTGAGTCCCTGTTTTTAGTTCTTTTCATCGTTTACTCGATAGACTGTTAAATTCCTTAAGAGCAGGTACCTATTTTATTCATCAATTTTCTACCCCGGCATCTAGTATAGTGCATATCGCTTAGGAGTCACTCGATTAGTGTTGAACTAATCAGAATGTATGTCTGTGTTTCCTAACTTTAGGCAGTAGATTGAATACATGAAGACTTTTTGCTAGGCCATAAAGTTGGTATAAAATGAAAGTTTAAGCCTTTGTTGCCATGTTTTATTAAGGCAGATTGCTAGGTTCGAACTTCTTAGGAAGAAATTGCTTTAGTCTCAGACTATACTGTTAACTGAAAGGCCAGCTGGGTTGTGTTTCATTTCTTGTGGGTCTGTTTTTGTTTTTAACAGTGAATGCATAAAAATACAACCAACTGACATCCAACCTGACATATTCAGCTATTTGTTGCACATTATGTACACGGGGAAAGGGCCAAAACAGATTGTGGATCATAGTCGTTTGGAGGAAGGGATTCGATTTCTTCACGCCGACTACCTTTCTCACATTGCAACTGAAATGAATCAAGTGTTCTTACCAGAGACTGTACAGTCCTCAAATTTATATGGCATTCAGATCTCAACAACCCAAAAAACAGTTGTCAAACAAGGACTGGAGGTCAAAGAAGCTCCTTCCAGTAACAGTGGAAACAGAGCTGCTGTCCAGGGTGACCACCCCCAGTTGCAGCTGTCTCTCGCTATTGGTCTGGACGATGGCACTGCAGACCAGCAGAGGGCCTGTCCTGCCACCCAGGCCCTGGAGGAGCACCAGAAGCCCCCAGTTTCCATCAAGCAGGAGAGATGTGACCCAGAATCTGTGATCTCCCAGAGCCACCCCTCACCCTCATCAGAGGTGACAGGCCCCACTTTTACTGAAAACAGTATCAAAATACACTTATGCCATTACTGTGGGGAACGTTTTGATTCCCGTAGTAACCTAAGGCAACATCTCCATACACATGTGTCTGGATCCCTGCCATTCGGTGTCCCTGCTTCCATTCTGGAAAGTAATGACCTTGGTGAAGTGCATCCGCTTAATGAAAACAGCGAGGCCCTTGAATGCCACAGGCTCAGCTCCTTCATTGTTAAGGAGAATGAACAGCAGCCAGACCACACCAACCGGGGTACCACAGAGCCTTTGCAGATCAGTCAAGTATCTTTGATCTCCAAAGACACAGAGCCAGTAGAATTAAACTGTAATTTTTCTTTTTCAAGGAAAAGAAAAATGAGCTGTACCATCTGTGGTCATAAATTCCCTCGAAAGAGCCAATTGTTGGAACACATGTATACACACAAAGGTAAATCTTACAGATATAACCGATGCCAAAGGTTTGGTAATGCATTGGCCCAGAGATTTCAGCCATACTGTGACAGCTGGTCTGATGTCTCCCTGAAAAGTTCTCGCTTGTCACAAGAACACTTAGACTTGCCTTGTGCCTTAGAGTCGGAGCTTACACAAGAAAATGTGGATACTATCCTAGTTGAGTAGCAACTTCTCTTTCAGAATTTTTATACCAATTCTGAAAAAGAAAATTCGCATGGCATTTTTTATTCATAAATTATTTTCCTTCTCAAGTTTCATTGACTTTTTTTCTTCACAGCTTATCCATGGTTTTAAGGTTGTATATATTAGATCTTCTCATAAGACATATTAATATGTGGCTATTAAAATGTAACATTCAATTACTACTGTGAACTTTTCACAAACGAAATTACAATTTAGAAATCAGAAATCAATGTAGAAATATGGAAACTTTAAATAGTTATTTATAGAATTTCTAAGTTTTTCCAGTTATATAATCAGTAAAAGCAAATTGAATATAAAGTAAATGAAATCTGTTTTAAAGTATATTCTAAACTATCACTTCTGCCTACATTTCACATGAATTCACTCCTACCAGGATTATTTTTAAATATTTTCTTCCATATAGGAAATTAATAGTTATTTTAATGCATAACTATATGTTATACATATGTTATAATGTATAAAATTTATTTTAAGATATACCAAATCATGAGTAGTTTTATTTTTTAACTACTAGCTCCACAACATCTTACCTACATGGCTTCTCTTTACTTTTTAACATTGAATATACCTCTTTTTTTTTTTTGAGACAGAGTCTTGCTGTGTCGCCCAGGCTGGAGCGCAGTGGTGCGATGTCGGCTCACTGCAAGCTCCGTCTCCCGGGTTCACTCCATTCTCCTGCCTCAGACTCCTGAGTAGCTGGGACTACAGGCACCCACCACCACACCCAGCTAATTTTTTTTGTATTTTTTTAGTAGAGATGGAGTTTCACCATGTTAGCCAGGATGGTCTCTATCTCCTGACCTCGTGATCTGCCCGCCTCGGCCTCCCAAAGTGCTGGGATTACAGGCGTGGTATATCTCATTTTTAATAAAAAAAAAAACAGTTAAAGGGAGAAGAGTCAGAGAGACATTAAAAAATATTTGAGAAACAGTGAGATATACACACATAGATAAATAAGCGTGCAGAGACAGAGACTGAGCTAGAACTGCATTGACTAAAAACCCCAGGGTTGTTAACCTTGGTCTAGAGTGTTTTCTTAGACACCTTAAAAAGCAATTTGAGATTATTTTTTTTTTGAGACGGAGTCTTGCTCAGTCACCCAGGCTGGAGTGCAGTGGCACGGTCTTGGCTCACTGCAAGCTCCGCCCCCCGGGTTCATGCCATTCTCCTGCCTCAGCCTCCCAAGTAGCTGGGACTACAGGCGCCCACCAACACGCCCAGGTAATTTTTTGTATTTTTAGTAGAAACGGGGTTTCACCGTGTTAGCCAGGGTGGTCTCGATCTCCTGACCTTATGATCCACCCGCCTTGGCCTCCCAAAGTGCTGGGATTACAGGCGTGAGCCACCGCGCCCGGCGTGCAATTTGAGATTTTTATGACCAGAGGTTTACATGAGTTGAAAGAGAAAGATGATAAAATATAAATCATGTTTCTACCCTCAGTGTCAGGATTTTTGGGGCTTCCTGGGTTGATATTAATTTTCTAAAAATCACTTGAAAAAGTAATTTTTCAGTGGCACAGTTTTCACTTTTTTCCTGATCCATAAAACCAGCAAAGTGGGTACATTCAGTGTTCTATAACTAGATTTAAAATCCATGATGTTAGCTTTCCCTCTATAAATCAACTTAACTCTCTTTTATAATGGTGACACTTACAAAGCTCAAACCCCAGGAAAATTAAAGTTGATGGAATAAATAACTGATTCCTTGGCTCTATATACCTGGGAAATAGCTGGTTAAGCTTCACCACAAAGGATAGATCTAAATTGTTTCTGAAATGTTTAAATTTCAAACACCTCATAGTCAAGGATAATAAAACAGACTCATCTTTTTTTGCCCTCTTGTTAAATTCTAAGCGTCACAGGCATTTGAATACATCTAAAAAGTTTGGTTTGTGAGCCTTAGAATTTAACCACTTACAAAACTCTTGAGCTCCCTCCACTTCCGAGGACATTTCCTGACACATTGAACAGCATCAGCGTTCAATCAGGAGGGAGCTCAAAGAGTAATCCAGCTAATTCTAAGGACACAAAGGTTTTCTCTAGGTAAACAGTTTAGGTAAATTACAAAGTGGTAAGTTTTTCTTGAGGATTGAATGAATTGTGTTAGTCAGTTGAGTTTGTGTAAGGCAGTTGAGTTTCTGCCTTAAACAAGTGAGTAAAGGCTCCTATCGTTAAGACTGATGTGTGTTGAGAGCAAATCTAACTTGATAAGATCAATTGTATTGGGAGTAATTAAAACAAATGTATTGTTCTTTGGGGTCAGAACTTCATCTAATCTTAAACTTTTTTCTACCAATTCACTTAAGCAACTATTCAAATTTGTACTGCCCTCAAAGATGTCATCTCATTGGAAGAACACAAGTATTAACATTGATTTTTTGTAGTTTAGGCTAGTTAAGATATATTTCCCAGCCTTCTTCAATTCAAATTCTATTGTTCTTATTAAGATAATTTTTCTCCTCTATATTCTTCCCTGTTTGCCCTCTCATTATTATTATTTTTTTAATTTAATTTTTTTTTTAAGATGGAGTTTCACCCTTGTTGCCCAGGCTGGAGTGCAATGGCGTGATCTTGGCTCACTGCAACCTCTGCTGCCTGGGTTCAAGCAATTCTCCTGCCTTAGCCTCCCAAGTAGCTGGGATTACAGGCATGCGCCACCACACCCAGCTAATTTTGTATTTTTAGCAGAGACGGGGTTTTACCATCTTGGTCAGGCTGGTCTGAAACTCCTGACCTCAGGTGATCCACCAGCCTCGGCCTCCCAAAGTGCTGGGATTACAGGTGTGAGCCACCGTGCCAGGCCCACTCATTATTCTTTGACACAAGAAATCCTTGTATATAGCTAAAGGGTGGAGGTAGAGTTGTATATGGATGGTGGGATAAGACAGCAAGTGCCTCAGGGCAGAGTTTGGATAAATGGTAAGAGTTTGCTAGCAGCTGATTGGCTGTGATAGACAACACTGATTTAAAGCAGAAATATATCTGTTGAGAGTTAAGAAAATAGTGGTTAACTGTATTTCTATTCTTATAGTTCCTTTTAATATTAGAAATTCAAAGCAAATGTTCTTTCCTTGTTCCTTATAACATTCATTCTGTTTAGGAAGTGGGAAAATAATCAACTTCATTTTATAGAAAAAAAAATCCCAAAAGCTGAATTCCAGAGATGCAGTGAATAGTGGTGTGGGACTGACCCCCAGTTTTTGTTATTGTTGTTTTCATTTATTCTGCAGGCTTTTTTTTTTTTTTTTTTGAGACAGTCTTGCTATGTCGCCAGGCTGGAGTGCAGTGATGCAATCTCAGCTCACTGCAACCTCCGCCTCCCAGATTCAAGTGATTCTCCTGCCTCAGCCTCCTGAGCATGTGCCACCATGCCCAGCTAATTTTTATATTTTTAGCAGAGACAGGGTTTCACCATGTTGGCCAGGATGGTCTCGAGCTCCTGACCTCGTGATCCACCTGCCTCAGATTACCGGCATGAGCCACCACGCCCAGGTCTACAGGCATTTTTTAAAGTGACTGTCATATGCCTAACACTGTGCCCTGAGTATTATTTTTTAAAGACATGATTGCGACCGGGCGTGGTGGTTCACGCCTGTAATCCCAGCACTTTGGGAGGTTCAGGAGATAGAGACCATCCTGATAACGGAAATCAGCCGGGCCTGTAGTCCCAGTATCGGAGGCACACCTGTAATCCCAGCATTTTGGGAGGCCGAGGTGGGCGGGTCACAAGGTCAGAAGATCGAGACCATCCTGGCTAACACAGTGAAACCCCATCTCAACTAAAAATACAAAAAATTAGCTGGGTGTGGTGGCATGCACCTGTAATCCCAGCTACTCGAGAGGCTGAGGCAGGGGAATAGCTTGAATAGCTTGAACCTGGGAGGCGGAGGTTGCAGTGACCGGAGATTGCACCACTTCACTCCAGCCTGGGTGACAGAGCGAGACTCCATCTCAAAAAAAAAAAAAAAAAGTTCTTCCAGCTAAAATGTTTATTTTTGACTACATCTCCACAAAATGGAGCTATACTGTTAGCCAGTATCCTAATAATATAGTGCAGTTTGCATAATAATTACCAAGCTTGAAACTGGAAATGTCATATGCACTTTCGTCTGTGTATCAGGCAAATACTAAACAAACATTTTCCCCTTGAGTCAGCTTAAAATTTTCCCTTCTTTCGAAATCTCACACAGTTGTTTTCTGGAGAAAAATAGAGACTGTTTTAGTATTTGTTCCTATTAGCATATCATCAGAACTCAGCACAGTCTGCCTTATAAGAAAACAAAAATTTTTTTTTATTTATAACTCTTGAGATTGTTACTTCTTGCTCTTTCTGATTTCCCATCCGTAAAGTGGGTGTAAGCAATACCTACCTCACAGGGGTGTTGTGAGGATTCATATTAAACGTGTTAAGTTCTCTCAGTATTATTGATTAAAATCAACCATATAAACGACATTTATTCTGTAGCTAGACCTATTAACTTTAGTATTTCAGCCTATAAATTCTAGAATGTTCTTAAAAGCAGTAATGTGCTACCTAATATTCAATAACTAATTGACAGAACTCATTGTTATTTTTTACAAATAACTCTAGAAACAATACTGTTGCTAGAATTCCTGTTCTACTGTAATTTAATCATCACCGTTTCTTTTTAGCCTTCAGTAAAGAGGATATTAGTTCTTTGGCATTATTGGGAATAAAACTTTGTTAATTTCAGCTTTATTGAAGGTTCTCCCAAATATATTGTTTACACAAAGGAAAAGGAACAAAAACAATAAAGAAATACCTTTTTTTTTTGAGATGGAGTCTCACTCTGTTGCTTAGGCTGGAGTGCAGTGGTGCGATCTCGGCTCACTGCAACCTCCGCCTTCCAGGTTCAAGCGATTCTTCTGCCTCAGCCTCCCGAGTAGCTGAAACTATAGGCACGTACCACCACACCCAGCTAATTTTTGTATTTTTAGTAGAGATGGGGTTTCACCATGTTGGCCAGGCTGGTTTCGAACTCCTGACCTCGTGATCTGCCTACCTCAGCCTCCCAAAGTGCTGGGATTACAGGTGTGGGCCACTGGGCCCAGCCCATTTTTATTTCTTTGATGTAGGTCATCTAAATAGTAGATGAGGACAGGAAATGGGGTGAAGGTAATAGTATTATTAGAAAAGTCTTCACTGAAAACTGAAGGAAATACATATTAATCGTGGAAAAAGATAGTGTGAAAAATGTGTAATTTCATTAACATTTATTTGTACAGGCACATTCTTGATATTGTGAGTCAGATACTTGATAAGTGTCCATTTTTTGTAGTAATTGATGTAAAAATGGGCCATGCGAAGAGTTTTCATAATGTAATTTGTGTCTTTATATGTTTTGAACTACATGTAGATCTGTGGCACTTAAATTATTAATTTTTAATTTCTTAAGAGTGAAGTCTGTAAATGATTTCTCTCTGCTGTATTTCTGTGTTTGTATGGTTGGACATTTTGAAAACTGGTGAGATTACACAATCCCAAACCTGGATGTCTTAAATACAAGGAATTATAAACTGTGATTTTTGTCTTGAAGACCTGGAAGAATTCATTGTGCTTCAGTATGTATTTGTACTGCACTTGATTAATTAGTTAAGTATTGCTCTGGTGCAATTGACATTAACTGTCATCAACTCCTCTATTTTGTGCTAAATAAAGTCATTTAGTCAGAATGGATCAAATATAAACTTATACTTTAAACTTAGATTATAAAAACTTGTTCAATAAAAAAGACCCACTGAAAAATCTTCAAAGTACATGTAACACATAGCAAATACAGGAGACCAAAATCAATAATACATTGTGTGGCTAAACTCATCCACCTAATGTACTGTGAATTTGCTTCAGAAACATTCTTTTAGAAAGTTGTGTATCAGCCAGGCATAGTGGCTCATGCCTGTAACCCCAGCACTTTGAGAGGCCAAGGCCCAGGAGTCCGAGACCAGCCTGGGCAATATAGTGAGACCTCATCTCTGCCAAAAATTTTGGCCAGGGGCTGTGGCTCACGCCTGTAATCCCAGCACTTTAGGAGGTTGAGGTGGGCGCATCACCAGAGGTCAGGAGTTCAAGATCAGCCTGGCTAACATGGCAAAACCCTGTCTCTACTAAAAATACAAAAATAAGCCAGGTGTGGTAGTGCGCATCTGTAGTCCCAGCTACTTGGGAGGCTGAGACAGGAGAATCATTTGAACCCGGGAGGTGGAGGTTGCAGTGAGCCGAGATCGCACCATTGCACTCCAGCCTGGGCGACAGAGTGAGACTCCGTCTCAAAAAAAAAAAAAAAAAAAAGGGCAGGGTGTGGTGGCTCACGCCTGTAATCCCAGCATTTTGGGAGGCCAAGGCGGGCGGATCATAAGTCAGGGGATCGAGACCATCCTGTACAACATGGTGAAACCCTGTCTCTAGTAAAATACAAAAAATTAGCTGGGTGTGGTGGCGCGTGCCTGTAGTCCCAGCTACTAGGGAGGCTGAGGCAGGGGAATTGCTTGAACCTGGGAGGCAGAGGTTGCAGTGAGCCGAGATTGTGCCACTGCACTCCAGCCTGTTGACAGAGCAAGAAACAATGAATTTCATATATTTTATCAAGACAAATTAATGTGACTTAATCAAAAACAAGTTTATTAGCTTAGCTTATAGAATGTGTTCTTATTTTACATCAGTGTTTGCCAAATGTTGTGTTTCTAGTGTTGAGGCAAGTAGTCTTTGTACTGGGTAACATTTTGGAGGTGTGATGCAAAAATGCATTCGTGGGCCTAATTCTTACCAACCATAATCTGTGTTAATAGAAAATTGACGTCCTAATCAAATGCTTTCCAACTGCTGTCTCTGGAAAGAAAGGTAATATCTCGTCATTTCCCAGAAGTTTCTTGCTTTGCTTTTTTTTTTTTTTTTTTTTTTTTGAGACGGAGTCTCGCTCTGTTGCCCAGGCTGGAGTGCAGTGGAGTGATCTCGGCTCACTGCAACCTCCACATCCCAGGTTCAAGCTATTCTCCTGCCTCAGCCTCCCGAGTAGCTGAGATTACAGGTGCCTGCCACCACACTCGGCTAATTTTTTGTATTTTTAGTAGAGACGGGGTTTCACCATGTTGGCCAGGCTGATCTCGAACTCCTGACCTTGTGATTTGCCTGCCTCAGCCTCCCAAAGTGCTGAGATTACAGGCGTGAGCCACCACGCCCAGCTGCTTCTTTCTTTTCTATTTACAGTCTACTGTATCGGCTTTTGCCCCCAGTAACATGATCCACAATAGTAGTTCTCAACCAAGATATATTAGTCAGGATTCTCCAGAAAAAGAAAGAAACAACAGGTAGAACTGAGAGAGAGAAAGAGATTGATTGATTATAAGGAATAGGTTCATGCAATTATGGAGGCTGAGAAGTCCCAAGATCTACAGTTGGGAGGCTGAGAGGCTGGGGAGTCAGTGATGTTCCAGTCTGAATTTGAAGACCTGGAGAGCTTATGGCATAAGTTCCAGTCCAAAAGCTGGCAGGCTTGAAAATCAAGAAGAGCTGATGCTTCCATTTGGGTCCAAAGGGAGGTAAAAACCGATAATTGCAGCTCAAGCAGTCAGGCCAGAGAAAGTCTTTTTTTATTCTATTCTGGCCTTCAACTGATGGAATGAGAGCCACCCACAACAGGGAGGGTGATCTTCTTTACTCAGTCTACTGATTCAGATTTTATCTCCCTCCAGAACACCCTCACGGGCACACCCAGAATAATGTTTGACTAACTATTGGGGCACCCCATGGCCCAGTCATTTGGACACATAAAATTAAACATTACACAGGGCTATCCCCCCACCATAGAGACATTTGACGATGTGGAGATGTTTTTGGTTGTCACAGTTGGGTGGGCGATGAAGGAGGCTGCTGCTGGCATCTAGTAGGTGGAGTCCAGGGATGCTGCTAAGCATCTCAGTGCAGAGGACAGCCTCCCACAATACAGAATATGTGTCTCAAAATGTCATTAGAGCTGAGGTTGACCAACCCTTCCAAGACCTTAAAGTAAGTTTTGTGATGGTTGTCAGGAATAAAAATACAAAGAAACCCAATTTGGGGGATTTCTATTCTAGTCATGTTTAGAGTAAGTATTGGAGTATGAGATGTGTTCAGAATTAAATTCTATTTGTATTATCCTTGATCCCAGCTTTTAAAAGATAAAAATGTGATTATTAAAAAGGAAAAATGTGATTATTAAAAATCAAAGATGTATTAATCAGCAAGACAGTTTTGAATCTATTCATATAATGTTTGAACCAAATAATTGTGTCTCCGAAGAGGTCTCTTCGTGAAATTGAGATTGTAGGTTATAATTTCTGTAAATTTTTAATCTGGCCAAAAGGTGGCACCAGTGTACCTTTAAAAAAATGTTCATTATACCTGAATTCAGCATTACTATTAATAGTAAATATTATTTAGGGCTTAGCTACTTTTGGATCATGCTTTATAGAGTCAAGACTAATGAGAATTTTCTTAAAATTTCATAAGGTACTGCAATATCTTGACATCCCTCTTTAATCAAGATGCCTCTGATTTACATGTACATATCTCAGCAGATAACTTTTTAAAATATCACATTATTGTGATACATTGAGCATTTCTGAAGATTTTTCCAAGTCATTAACTGTGAGGTCTTGGAATTTGGGCTCTTTTAATCAGGCATCACACTCAGTTTTTGGTGTTCTTCTGGTCAAGACATAGATTGAAGGACATTTGAGTAAATACGCTCCCTTGCTTCTTTCTTGCCTTTTGTTCATTTTTTGTACATCCACAATCTATGAGGTAGGCCAGTATGTTACCTACTGAAATTTACTTTCTTTTCCATCTGTGGTTCAACAACTGACTTTCTTCTCTCATACTTTCCAACCCATTCCATTCTGAATAAGCTAAGAGTTTTCTTACCTTCAACTCTTCTCACCTTCCAATACTAAGTGAATACAGCCTGCCTCCCCCTTAATTTCTGATTACAATATTATTCTCATCATCCTAGGACTTTGTACCTAATCACCAATTGCTTCTCCTAAGTTTATTTTACAGCTGATAAGCCAACTTGGAAAATGAGCCCACTCTCCCTCAGATACATTCTCTTCCACTGTTTATAAAGGTTTGAAACGTTTTTCATTGAAACAATTTGGTGATATTGTATCAAAATAATAAAGTATTAAGCTACTGGAACACCATGGAGTCCTTTCATGTCAAACATCTCAAGGAATGACAGTCCTCCAAGAGAGATTCTCTGTACAACTGGTGTGTCCCCACTGTCCTGGAAACAGGAGAGGCTTGTGCCAGGAGGGAGGCTGGAGAAGACGGCTCTCACCCACTGTGGTCGTCATCCCTTGTCTGGTCTGTGTTATTAACAAGTTTCAGGAGGTTCCGTGTCAGATTTTTGTGCATCCAGCAGGCCTTTGAGGAACGGGATCTTGTGCATTTAGCACTGCCACATTTTTTCTGTAGTGGAAGCCATGTGAAACTTAGTCCAAACCATATGCAGGTAATTTAAAAAAAATTTTTTTGAACTGGCATTTATGGTAACTACCATATAGGGAGGAAAACCTGAAGAACCTGGAGTGGTTCTGTAGAAAGTGAAGTCACACCTGTTACTTTTTGAAGGTGAAAACACATTTGCAAAGGCAAGGGAAGAGGTTTTAAAATGCAGATGAAAGATTTGAGGGGAGTGAATCTCAACAGTGTTCCTAGCTGACCACTTCTCATTTCCCAACATTGCTCTTTTTTCACATGTGTGCTGTCTGGTGGTGTGAGCTCAGTGGTTTCTGTCCCCTATATCACAATATTTTAAAGTCTATGAGGAAAGACATATAAAGGGAAGAGTCCTTTTTTTTAAATCTTAAATATCTCCTATTTCACTATTAACATACCACAGTTTTGCTGCTCTCTCAAACTGGTGGCTACGCTCAGAGCCACCATGATGGCCATGCAGACAATGCACAACACAGTGCTAGGGGGTGCCTCAATTGAATGAAGGCTTCTCCCAGAGTTGTGCTGTGCCAGTGGCACAGCTGTGCATGACAGCCTTGCCTTTCCTTATCCTGGTTTAAACATTGGGTTTAAGAAGCCCTTATTTTGAATTTCTATAGCAAGTAGCAGTTTTCACTAATATAGTCAGGATTAAACTAAGATAGACAAGTGGTATAGAAATCAGAATAAGATTTAAAATTACCCCTAGGTGACACAACTAATGTCTTGGTCAAAATTGGTAGAACTTGTATTAAAAGGGTGGATTTTGCTGTATGTAAATTATACCTTAATGAGAAAAAGATTCATACCCCTCAGAAAAATATGAGTCTTAAAGTTTGATGAACCCTAATGATTATCATTATTCACTGTTAATCCTTCAGGAAAAACACAACAGCCAGATACTGAGGGTTTTTAAAAGAATTCTAAACAAATTCACCCTGAAGGAGGACAATTACTGATAAGGCTATTTAGGGTACGTTTGGATAAAAGATCAAAAACTGAGGTTGACTTTTTTTTTACCTGAATTGAGTCGTGACCAATTGTTTTGGCATTTTCTGCATCTCAGCCATATAAAGTACAAGGCAGTTCTAACTTAGTCATTCTGTCAGGAGGATAGAAATACTCTAGTTTTGAGCTGGGTGCGGTGGCTCACACCTGTAATCCCAGCACTTTGGGAGGCTGAGGCAGGCGAATCACAAGGTCAGGTGTTCGAGACCAGCCTGGCCAACATGGTGAAACCCCATCTCTCCTAAAAAGAGAAAAAAATTAGCCGGGCATAGCGGCGGGCGCCTGTAATCTCAGCTACTCGGCAGGCTGAGGCAAGAGAATAGCTTGAACCTGGGATGCGGAGGTTGCAGTGAGCCGAGATCACTCCAGTGCGCTCCAGCCTGGGCAACAGAATGAGACTTCGTCTTAAAAAAAAACAAACAAAAAACAAAAAAAAAATACTCTAGTTTTGGAAGACCTGTTTAAACAGAATTGATATTCTAAAGTTCTTACACTGTAAATGGCCATTCCATATGGAACCTTTGCGTCGTAATTTATATATATTTGATTAGCAGCCCATGCATGCCTGAAGCTGCATTGTGATGCTGATTTCATCACAGATGTGGTACAGAAACCCACTTGTAGCCATACTGAGCAAACCTTCTGTGACCTGTCAGAGTAGGGATTTGGGAATAAAAGGTTCGGGTACAAGTGTAGAAATGACTGCATCTGCTTTGGTGTCACCTTGTGCTCCCTATCTCCCAGGAGTGCAGAAATGGAAGGCCTGGGTCCTAAGACCACAAGTACAGCTGTGAAAAGTGTATAATCCGTCTCCCATAGTAGCACTGTCAGATCAAGGCCAAAAGTTCTTTTTGAGTTTCACCACAAAGCAAGTGGTGGGGAAAGTGCATCTAGTCTTGCTAATGTCCTGAAACTGCTGGACACTGCTCCCATTGTTATGATAGGCTGGAGTTTACGGAGACAATTTTAAGGCTGGGAGTTTCCCAGGCTCGGTGCCACACCATCCTCTCCTCACCTAGGTTTCCCTTCACTGCTCATTGTGCCCACACCCAGTTTTGCAGAGGATTTTCTGTGAATGTGTAGTGCACAAACACGCATACTCTCTTTCTTAAGCTCGGGAACTTAACCCCCAGTAAGCTTAAGCTTTCAGGAAGGAAGGAAGAAAGAAAAGTAGGTATTCACAAAAGGGTTGGGGACTCCAGACATCAGCATTAAAGGTAGGTCTAAAAAGGGATTAGCAGAATTGCCTGTGAGGACAACTTTTGTGAAGTGTAATGTATCTCTTTTTTTTTTTTTTAAAACTAAGAAGAGATTTAATAAAACTTTTTTTTTGAGACAGTCTCTCACTTTGTCACCCAGGCTGGAGTGCAGTGGCATGATCTCAGCTCACTGCAAGCTCCACCTCCCAGGTTCACGCCATTCTCCTGCCTCAGCCTCCCCAATAGCTGGGACTACAGGTGTCCGCCACCACGCCCGGCTAATTTTTTGTATTTTTAGTAGAGACAGGGTTTCACCATGTTAGCCAGGATGGTCTCGATCTCCTGACCTTGTGATCTGCCCGCCTCAGCCTCCCAAAGTGCTGGGATTACAGGTGTGAGCCACCGTGCCCGGCCATAAAACTTAAAAATCCTGCAAAATGTGAAATATTAGCTACCCTATTACAGTGTTTGTACATAAGAAGACATTTTGCTTTGAAGCCAGATTTAGTTTTAGGACTTTTAAGGTACTATCAAGTTTTAAATTGGTCCCAAGATTTGGAAAGTACAGTCCTTCCTAGAGCCTGATTGTTATCATTGGGCTGTGGTTATGAAAAGATAGGGTGTTAACATTACCAGAATGAAATCAGTGCCTTAGTAAACACAGAACTTTTTAAACACCCACCTTTAGTACGTACCATCTGAATAATTCTAGCATTTTCACATTGATTAGTCATTTGAAAAATCATAAAGATTATTAACAATTCATAGGTTAATGCAGAAAATGAGTATATCAAGAGATGAAAACAGTGTGCTTTTGTGAAATTCACAAATGTCATCAAATTCAGAACTGCCCTTTTGGCTGAATTAGTTCAACATTGTAAGTGTTTATATTTCTCTTGCTGAAGGACTGTTTTAGGAGTGTTGTTGTAAAATCTCTGTCCAATTCCCAATTAGCAGAGTAGAACTTTTGGTAGCGTGAACTCAGTAGTTCCATCAATGTGATCTTTATAGTTATAGGAAGTGAACATAGTTTGCCCACAGTTCTTTTAAAAGATCTGAATAAATAAACATGAGTCAATATAACATTTATTCTGTATTAATAATCAGTACATAAATTAATTCAACTTGAAACCTTTTTTCTACAGAGTATTATTTAATATTATCATCTGATCCACAGTAATTTAGTACTAATTTTAATGAGAAAAAATGAAACTTTTCATAATAGCTCATCCACTTAACATTTTTACAAAGAACTGCTATAAATATGTAACACTATGCAGGCTTTTTTCTACACCTAGTCACAAATCAAAATAAGCATACTGTTTATTTAAAAACGGAATACTTTCAAACTGCTGCTGTATTCAGATCACCACCTTCCCCACACCAAAATTAATTGTTCTGTGTACTCCCCTCTATGCCACTCATGTTGCAGCATTATCCATGGCCCTTTGCCTTAACCCAACCTGGTTTCTGTTGTCACTGCTCCCTAGGTTGAGCTCTTGGACAGCAGGGAGCCTGTCCCCCTTATCAAATAGTGTTAGGTATGAGTTATGCCTAATACGTGTGTTGAATCAAATTGAATTTAATTAGGACACCTGAATTTTATGTAGCTTCCTTCTAATTTTTGTTACTAAGGAGCATTAACAAATTTTCTTTTCAAAAATGTACCGTAAAATATACCATGGATTGAAATTTTGAATTATGTATAAGAGTACATGTTACCCAATAAAACATCATAGGAATTTGAACCTAAAGAACTCTAAATCTTAAATGAGGATTTTTTTTTAAATGCACAAATGGCAGGCAGAAAAATCAAACCCTGCTATATTGAGTATCAGATGAAATTAGAAAGTAGACTACATATTTCAATAAAGTTGACATTAAAAGGATCTTTTCAAACAGTGGGATTCTAAAGCCTAACAATTATTTTAAAAATTCTGTTGTAAACCTCTAAAAACATTCTTAAATATAAAAAATAAGGCAACTTGCAGTTAGAAATTTATGGATGAAGTTAATGCTGGATTGCATACAGAAGCCAAATTTGGTGCCCTCATGATCCATATCTTTAATACCTTTAGCAAGCCTGTTCACATATACTGGTGAAATAACAATCTCTCAGAAGTAAATAAAAGAGATTCTAAGACTCCGCTAAGTAGTAGACCAAGTAAGATCATCACAAACTTCATGCTGTCAAATACATTACCTTGAAGGAAAATTATGCAGACAGCTTTTCTGAACAACTCCATTTGTGCCACATGCTTATTATTCTTTGAGGTGGAGGAGGTGGCAGGGAACATAATTTCTGTTTGAAAGTTCTTTTGTTTTCTGCTACCTTTACTTAAATGTTACCGGGTACTATTTTTATATCCTATAAAGTGCTTTGAAAAAATGTTAAGTGAATAGTGCTACATAAAATAGAGGAGAATTTTCACATTCTCTGGGTTGTAAGAAGCAAAGTGATAATACTTGAGTCTTAAAAGAGGAATGATAATATGCTGAAAAAGTTAACAAGTAGCCAATAATCCCCTCCCCAACCCCCAGCCCTGCAAAATTCTGGGTTCAAAGAGAAACTGAATTTTGGCTAATAAATAAATATTCATTAAAAGCAGAATTTATACCACAAAAATGTAAATGAAAATTCATGTGGTGTTCCTAATAATTATTTTAATGTCGTTAAGTGGACATGAATTGAACCAGAACCTATTTATATTCACTTAATGTTTGCATATAAGGTCAAATTGCTTAAATACTATTACAAGAAAAATACGACTTTGAAGCCATCTGATTTCTGCATATTTCTATAACAATAAAACAATTTGAATCACCTTAGAATTCACTGTAATAGGATTTGGCCATGTAGCACATATAATCAGATTGAGACCAGTTAATTTCTGAATTCCTTTTTCTAACTGAAATCCTACTTAATTCAACAGATATTCTCAATAGAAAAACAGAAGCCACTTAAGAATGAATGCAAGTAAAATATACATCTCATCATAAAAACAATCAATACATTCTAACCAAAAATATATATCAAACCACAGTGAAAAAAGTAAAAACCTAGTATTAGATAAAATTTTACTTTCTTAACCAAAAAATTCATTACACATATTTGCCATTTATCTTTTTTTTTTAAATCCCCCAAAATATTTCCAATAATTGGTAAGTACTATACTTTTTGCTTGTTCATGAGATTACTAAACATTTACAATGCAAGTGTATTGGCTTGGAGGCATCCTTGCAGTAAATGAGGGCAGGATTCTTCAATACACCGTAAAACGCACCAACCTTAGTCAGGTTTTTAAAATTGTTCACTTTTAAATGTGATAGCTGGTAGCTGTCCAAGTCCATTAGCACCACATATAGTGAGTTAAAGAGTGTTTTCAGAGAAGATGACTTCGTCTTTTTTTTTTTTTAATGTTTAAAAGTTGTACAATTAAAAGAAATTGACTTCTTGGGTCATGTGTTTTGAATGACACTTTTCATCTTGCTAAGGATTCCCCCCACCCCCAGATTATAAGCGTGAAGGTAGGAAAATCTGGGGGAAATATTTTTGTACTTCAGCAAAGAATCTTGCTAATAATATCCATGATTTGGTTCAATTTCAAAGTCAGATTAGTTTCTTTTGTTAGAGGTCTCAATATGTATTTACAGAAAGAAATGAAGATGATTCTGTAGGACAAAGTAGCAAATACTTTCTATATGCAATCCATACACAATGCAAGAATTCACCCAGATCATTTTAAATAATCTAATGTGCATTATTTCCTCCAAGTGGAGCTCTTGAACAAATACCTTACATCTCATACTTCATCTTTATTACTTCATCTGTTTCAAGTAGTAACACAATCACTCAATTTACACAATGGGGGAATACACACTTTGAATCCTAACCTGTGAGGTAGGGAAATGCATTGTGGTATTATGGCCATTTCACACAAGGAAAGACTGAAATAGGATTACTTTTTCAAAAAATATGGCAATCATTGATGAGATCAGATGCTTCCCTTTCAATATGTAAATAAAAATGCAAATAAGCCCTTCTCATTTTTGTAAAGTATATCTGGATTGAAAATAGTGATGAAAGCCGGGCGCGGTGGCTCAAGCCTGTAATCCCAGCACTTTAGGAGGCCAAGGCGGGAGAATCACGAGGTCAGGAGATCAAGACCATCCTGGCTAACACGGTGAAACCCCATCTGTATACTAAAAATACAAAAAATTAGCCGAGCGTTGTAGTGGGCGCTTGTAGTCCCAGCTACTTGGGAGGCTGAGGCAGAAGAAGGGTGTGAACCTGGGAGGCGGAGCTTGCAGTCAGCCAAGATCGCGCCATTGCACTCCAGCCTGGGCGACACAGTGAGACTCCATCTCAAAAAAAAAAAAAATAGTGATGAAAAAGTTAACTTTCAATATTCATGTAAAATGCTTTTTACTGGTCTCTCTCAACACACAGACATGAAGGAATACTGACATTTAAATTATAATGTGCTTTAGCAATAACTTTTCACTTTCTATTCACCCACATTCATGGCTCATTTTTGGCCGAGAATAAATAATGTTTGCGCTAGATTATTAGGATTTTCCAGGACCATTACTGCCAGGCTGGCTTTGAATATACTCTCCCTTCTTTGGAGAGAGGTTGATGAATATGGCTCTTAAAGAAGTAATTCTGCAAGATGAATCCTATATTATCTGTGATAATTTACTGGGGAATTTTCCCTTCTCCTGGATGAAGAATAATATTCCCCTTGTTTTGTTTTTGCTGTTTCATTTTTTAACTTTTCACAGATAAATCCATGCAGAAGTGGATATATACAGATCTGTTGAGGCAGAAAGAAGAGTGGGGGAAAAACCCACTCCCTGTTTCTACACTTTTGCACTTAGTAACAATTTGCCTGATTGAAGGATTTGTGAATGGTTCTCCTTTTTTTTTGAGATGGAGTCTCGCTGTGTTGTCCAGACTGGAGTGCAGTGGTGCAATCTTGGCTCCCTGCAACCTCCACCTCTCGGGTTCAAGCAATTCTCCTGCCTCAGCCTCCCAAGTAGCTGGGATTACAGGCGTGCACCACCACGCCCGGCTAATTTTTGTATTTTCAGTAGAGACGGGGTTTCACCACATTGGCCAGGCTGGTCTCGAACTCCTGACCTTAGCTGATCCACCCACCTTGGCCTCCCAAAGTGCTGGGATTATAGGCGTGAGCTACCGCGCCTGGCCAAATAGCGCTTATAAGAGACTTATGACTAGAAAACCACTCACGTTTAATTTTAATATGCGTATTCTGCAAACTATCTGCTGAAACTGGGAAAATGCAATGTATTTTTTGAGTTAAGCCTACTGCTTAGGAATGTAACAATTACAAATCACATTCACAAAAGTAGCTCACCTTATTCACCATTTTAAACAACATATATGTGCACTGTAAAAAATAAGTTTTTAAAAACTCAATGTGATGTTAGCCTATACACAGAGCTGAGTTATCAAAAGGAAACCAGACTTTGTTATGTCAGAGGTCATTAAAAAGCTTATGGCATACCATAAGTGCTCAATAAACACATCTTCCTCCCCCAAAGCACTCCAATCTCCATATGCCGTTTTAGCAAATCCCTGTATGTTATGTCACTTTACACTGCAATCTGTGCTGACTTCCTCCAATCCAGAAGTGACTGCATTTCAGTGGTAGAGTTTTATAAACTTGACTTAATCTTTAGCACTTCTGCACTGGAATTGTACCTTTTAAGTTCTAGAGATGATAAGTCTCTCATTTGTTACTGAATAAGAAATGCCACAAATGTATAAAAGAATTCTTCATTAAGCTTGTTTTTTCTGCCATGACTCTGGAGAGTAAGTCACTGTAGAAGATTGTTTATTTTATTATCATCAGAGGCCATTTCATTAACCAGCTGTTCTATTGACAATTGAATAGCATTCTTGACGAGAGAAGAGGCTGTTTCAATTAAGAGTGTTTCATATTGTTCTGAAGTTCTATCCTGAAAACCATTATCATTAGCAAAAACCCCTACTTGCTCATTTTCAGTTGAAATTAAGATTTGCTTAGGGACATTTTTAGATTTCTTAACATCAAATTCACTGATTTCAGTGTCTGTAATAATAATAGCAATTGGCTCCATTCTTTTGCTTTCTTCTGATTTGGATTTCTCTTCAGTGATCCCATTTTCTTTAAAATCTGATTCTTGGCTCAATTCAGTATCTTTTGGCTTAGTTTCTTCAGCTACAATCTCTCTACTTTCATAGTCTTTCCCATTTGGTGCACTTTCTAGGATACTGTTACTGGCTTCTTCCACAATTTGTTGATCTGGGATTCCAGGTAAAGGAGGAACATCAGAAAGTACTGGTTGCTGATGGTCTGTTTCTGCAGTTTCAGGTGGGCTTGCTTGCTGGGGTTGAACATCTTGTTTTTCCTTGATCGTTTCAATTTCTTCAAGGATTAGAGTTCCCGTTTGAATAGCAGAATGCCCGTTATCTAATCCAAGTTCTACTGAAATCACTTTCTCTTCAGAAGTTATGCTATTGCTCACATTTGATTCACAGACTTCATCACCATCTTTCCGTGAGATGCCTTCACTTAGATCCTGGGTTGACTTAGCCTTTGTTGCCTGATCATTCAATGGGGTCTGTGTTTGTATATCCAAAATTTCAGCTTCTTCCTGGACTTTGATGCTGCAGTCTGAGTCTTCTATAATTTTGGAATGATTACTCCTTTTTGGCCCTCTTGGGAATTTTATGCAGGGAATCTTAAGTCTAGATTTTGCCTTTTTCTTAGAAAGATCAGCATCCTCAGCATTTATTGCAGGTTGCATTTCAGCCTCCAATGGCTTTTGCTGCTTTGAAGACTCTGACCTTTTCCTGCGTGTTACAAGACGTTTGAGTGAGGCCCAGGCCCCCCGTGGGGGCTCTGGCTGATCAGAAGCTCCTGCTTCTTGCGGACACTTCCTTGCCACATCAGCAGCTTCAGAGCCAGCTTTGGGCTTCAGTGCTTTAGCTGCTTTCTTTCTTCTCTTGAAGCAAAGCATGGATGCCTTTTCCTTCTGCCTTTCAGCCCCAGGACTACCTTCTGCTGATCTCTTCTCATCTTTGTTTTCTACATGAATTTCTGAAACTGTGGTTTCCATTTTTACACTGCACTCTTATTATCTAGAAAATTATATTCTCTCTTCCTTAGCAGCCTTTTGTGACAAAAAGATGGGCAAAAATGTCACACTAGGTAAAATTTCTTCCAGGCATATTCATACCTTTCATCTTACTCCATACAGTTGTTTTAGGTGGTTTCTCTAGTATAGAAATGCCCAGTTTCTCTATGGCTTGTAATTTCTCTCTTTAATTTCTTCATGAAAGCCCTTTTTTGGATAAATTTTTGCTTTATTTAAAGATCAACCTGATGAGAGAAAAGAAAGGGGTATTTTATTTCACTATGAGCCTATTATTTTCTATGGAGACTATTTCAACTGAATATATAAGATTCTACCAGGCATATTTTCCACATAATAATGAAATGACTGGAGAATAAACATTGGGGTTTACTTTGGCCCTATTAAAGAGTTCAGTGTGATTCTATTTTGTTTTATCCTCCTTGTTGAAACTTCATTTTGGATTACCCTGCAAGTCTGATAATATCAGTTCTTTAGTTGTGTTGTCTGTGTGAATTGCTTATGACTCTAAAGTGCAAGTTAAGCAAACAACAAGAACAAAAAATGAAGTGCAGGATGAAAAGCAAGCTAATGTAATCTTTATCACACTCAGTAAATAATTTTAAAGCTGCAAAGGACTTCAGAGGTTATTTGAGATTACTCAAATCCAGCCAGATGACAAAACTGAACTCCAGAGGGGAGCAGTTGTCTTGTAAAAGCCATGCAGCTAGATAAGGTCATAGCCAGAGTTAAAACTAGAGACTTTGACTCTCTAGTTTTACCATTATAACATAAGGTTTCTGTTCTAAAAATGTATGTTCCATCAAGGAAGTGCTACTTTTCATACATATTCTTAGGAAAATGTAGCATTACTGTCATTTCCCACTCTTAAATTAGTTGTATAATTTTGACATTTTCATTTAAGTACTGTATCTGCTGTATCACATGTTTCCACCATAATCTGCACATAGTTGGAGGTCAGTAAGAGTAGTAATAGCTGACATTTATTGAGCAATTCTTGGGTATTAGGCAGTGCACGCACTTTTACATACATCTCTAATCGTCACCACAATATTACAAAGATGGTGGCATCACCATCTACAGATGAAGCAATTTGGCTGAGATTACGGCAGAGCTGTAACAGAGCTCAGATTAAACACAAGATTGCTTGTTGCTTAAAGCTTATGTTCTGAAACGGGTTTTAAGAGTTTCGTCAGAAAATGAATTGTTTGAGGATACTAATCTGCAGTATTTCATTAGTAAAAAAATTTAAAAATTGATTAATGGTCATTTAACCATAAGGCACTTATCAACTCATAATTGAACCAAGAGTAGACTGAGTTCTTGTTATTTGAAAACCAAGCTTTTGAAATTCTTTAATTTTTTTGGTTCAGGAACTAATTTAAAAGCCAAAAATAAGTTGACAAACTATGCAATTGGCAAACTGTTAGATAATGTAAAGGTGTGTTGAAAATTTAATCCTCAGAATGGTATGATGGCACCAAAGAATGGAAATAGGAGGTGATTAACAAAGATCCTATGAATTTTAGTGGGTGGATGCCCTAAAATAAGCAAATAGACTCATTCTTTATATTGTTTTTATGTAAATCCTTCACTGAAGTTTCATTTGGGTAACCCATAATTTTATGAACTGTAGAAGGAACTGGAACCCTGAAAATCAGTTTATGATCTAAGTAAATATTCTCTTAGGTTGGGTATTTCATACTGTATGCCTCTAACAGAAAGATAAAGTCATTCTAGAACAAAGACGGAACTAAAATATGAACATTTGACAGTGTTTCTCCTCACGTTTATAATGTTTCAGTGAGCACTGGAACCTCAGCTGATAACTGTTTAAATCTTCTCACCTCTTGTGAGTTTTCAGCACCTGAGCATTTTTGTTAAGCAGAGGCTGTATTACCACATAATAGAAATATTGAAATGAGATGTTTAGGAGTCTATCATTGGAAACTAACCTGGATTGTGCAAAGACAATGGTTTGAGAAGCTCACTTGAATTCATCTCACATACTAGAAATAAAACGAATACCCAAACAGAAACTTAACTGAAGAGGGAAAATAATGCAGTCTGTAGACAATAAAACTTTGCAGAATGTCACTGCAAATGATTCGCTCTTAACCAGCAAGGGTAGCTTTATCGCCTCAGGAAATCTTAAAGTCCTTGTGCTCATTTCCTGATAGAATTGCAAGTCTCGTGTCACAGAAAACACCCCCTTTCCTTTTTCCCTTGAGCAGCAAAGAGCAGCCACTACCCGAGGAAAGCAATGCATCTTTCCCAGCACCAGATATGGACCACGAAGCTTCCTCCTGGAGGAAGGAATCTCGAATTCTGGCTTGACGCCCCTTATGGCAGGAGACAGAGCGCAGGATAAAGTACTCAAAAAGGAAAATGCCGGGGGCGTGGAACAGATAACCCAGCTTCAAGCTGTCTGCAGAATTATAATGTAATGGCCAGAAACCCAAAATCACATTTCCCAAAGAGGGATACAGAAGGAAAAAGGCCACCGTCAACCCATGCTTCTAAGACAAGCTGTAACGCGAAGGGGATAGGTGGGCAGACCTGATGAGGGTCGCCCTGGCCGCAGATTTCTGCGGACAAGCGACCTCCCGCGTTCTTACTCCCAGCACCTCAGGGGGCTCGGATCCCCCGTGTCCAGTGGGCACCTCTTGCCCACTCCGCGGTCCGCGGACCCGACATTGCCCCCGACCCTCCTCCCCCGCAGGCTCCCCGCCCTGCCTTTACTCACGTAGGGCGTCGGGGTCCTTGGCCAACACTGCTCCCGAGGTGGCGGCGCGCTCGCGGGGCCGGGCGCCCAGGCCTCCAGGGAGCCGCGGTCGCACCCAGAGCAAGGCGCCCTCTGCAGAGCCCGCCGCCGGGTGCGCCCTCTCCCCATCGCGCGGGGACAGACAGCCCGCAGCGCCAATGCGAGCGGAGCGGGCGGGCAGGGGCGGGGCGACCGCGGGAGGCGCGGGGCGGCGCGGGCGCGGGGACCCACCTGCAGCAGCAGCCTGCCTGCCCCGGGGAAGCCCATCGTGCTCCGCCCAGGCGCCAATCTCCACTGCCAGACCACGTCAGCTCCGAGGCGGGGACCGCGAGAGAGCCAGCCGGAAGGTTCGGGGGCGGGGCGGGGAAGGCTGGGGGGACCAGGGCAATGAACCCCGCGTTTTCTGAGACGCTAAATAGTGAGGTCCGGTTTCAAATTATGGACAGTCCCATTACACATCTCCTCTCCTCCCGCTCAGAATATTTAAAGACAAGGCAGACATCGCATTTTAAAAGCAGGATTCAAAACTGTGCGTAGAATAGCGAGGTCAGTTTGAAGCGAAAATTACATATATAAATGGAAACAGAAAGAAACCCGACTTTCTCAGGAGTGGCTTGAGTGTAAGGAGATCATCGTGGTTCATCGCCAAACAGGCTCTCAAATCTTTGTCTCCCAGTGGGAAGCAGGTGGAGGTGATTCGTGCAGAACTTTGGCCTGCAGGAGCAGCTGCATCTCTATGCAGGCAAGGTGAGAAAGGCACAGGAACCCAGCTCCATCCATCTTATACCTTACATAGTTCAAAAATAAGTTGAGGTAGCTTACAAGTTATCCATGATTCCCTTCAGGACATTCCCTATGAGGGCATTCCTGGGAGCTCCAGCTGTAAAATCTAGTAGGATCCATCACAATCCCAGCCTCCTCCTCTGGCTCCCACAGCATAGCATCCAGATGAAGAACCTGGTAAGGTGGAGTGAAGAACTGAAAAGCAGCCGCGTTCATCTCCTTTCTTCAACAGGATCACGATCTTAGGGAGTGTAAATGTCAGGTGTCCATTTTTGTATGTTTTTCCGGAAATGTTTTATATTTGTAAGATTCTGTAGCTTCCACAGAGGCTTATCAAGGAAAGAACTCTTGGGACACAAAAGCAAAGCCAAATATAAGCTGTCAAGATCTTAAAATTACAGATAAAAGAGGCAAGAGTTGTAAAACAGGAAAATCCATAAGCATCTAGTTTATTTGTAATTAAGAATTCAGGGCTGGGCGCAGTGGCTCACACCTGTAATCCCAGCACTTTGGGAGGCCAAGGCAGGAGGATGGCTTGAGTCCAACAGTTTGAGACCAGCCTGGGCAACATAGGGAGACAAAAAAATTTAAAAAATTAGCTGGGCATGGTGGTGCACATATAGTCCCAGTTAGGAGCTCAGGAGGCTGAGAAGGGAGGATCACTTGGGCCCAGAAGGTCAAGGCTGCTGTGAGCCACTATTGCACCACTGCACGCCAGCCTGGGCAACAAAGTGGGACCCTGCCTCAAAAAAATAAAAAATTCAGTCAGCCTTGTTCACTCAGCAAACACGTCTATTGAAATGGTCTTCGTATCTCTCTATGGGTTGCTAGCGCTGCTTTTTGCCAGTTTTGAACTTTAAGCCAAAAGAAATCCATTACGCTCATAAGCAATTGAGAACTATTCCTATTGAGATCCACGGTTTCTCAAAACTAGCAGACCTGGGTGTTTGCAAGAGTTTCAGGCAAAAAGTAAGATGAGCTTATTTAGGTGAAGACAGGGTAGAATAGCTGTCTTATTTTTATTTGAGACAGGGTCTTGCCCAGGCTGGAGTGCAGTGGTACAATCCCTGGCTCAAGCAATCCTCCCACCTCAGCCTCCCATGCAGCTGGGACCACAGGTATGCGACCACGTGCCCAGGTTCTTCTTTTTGTTTTGTAGAGATGGCATCTCCCTATGTTGCCCAGGCTGGTCTTGAACTCCTGAGCTCAAGCGATCCTCCTGCCTTGACCTCCTAAAGTGCTAGGATTACAAGTGTGAGCCAACATGCCCGGCCTTCACTTACCTTTCTTTTAAACAAAATTAGTAAAAGGGAACTGAAAGGCAGTTTGAGGTGAGAGGTGAATTTAGTATTTGAAGGGCAAATTTGGACAGACTTCCTTAAGGTATATTACAAACAAGTCATCCCTGACCTCCACCAACACACATACACAGAGTCACTCACACAGAGTATAGTACTATAAATAACATAGTGCACCATGGTTTTTCTTTAGGATATTACTAGAACTCAATGCCATATCTGTGTGTGTGTGTTTAATGTATCCAGTACCTCATGCATGAAAGAAACCTGTCATTCCTGAATTCAGGTAAGTGACAACGAAGGCTGTTTAAGCTATTACCCATATCATTGTCTACTACCCCATTAGTAGCTTTTCATTATATAACAGGAAATAGGCTATAAATGTATTTCTCCAATCCGATGAGAAATTATCCTACCTATAGCTTATCATGTTAATATCACCAGATACAGTGTGCCAGTAAAATATCTTACATATTTATCTGAGCAGTACTCTACTGATCTTACCATTTCTCCCATCTTGATCTCTGTCTACCCACTGCCTGGGCCTATAGCTACCAAAAATGACTTACAACTCCTTGTTAATAGCTCTTACATTTCAGAGGCCTTTTGGGAATAAGCCCTCCAACCCTGTTCCCTGGGACACCATTGAATGAACCTGAGGCTCCAAGTCTCTGGTGGTTTCATCTGTTCTTGGGCACCATGAGGGTTGCACAAAGCCAACACAAACTCAATACTGTTGCAATCTGTTTAATGTGGCAGCACATAAATGTTATCTCTTTTGAATTAAGACTGTATGTACATCTTCAGTGCACAGAAACAGCCTCTGAAGTGAGATCAGAGAATGTACAATTTGTTTATCAGTAATATTACTAATATGGGGAAGGAAGGCATTAGCAGCCCAGAGAAGCGAAAGGGCACGGGAAAGCCACTAATCTGAAGGGACTCTTAGCACCAAGGTAAAGGCACTAGACCTCTGCCAGCACATGCTAATAGTTACCCCAAGCACTAATGCTTCTATAGGTCTTTTTTATTTTGACACAGGGTCTTGCTCTGTTGCTCAGGCTGGAGTGCAGTGACTCAGTCATAGCTCACTGTGGCCTCGAACTCCTGGGCTCAAGCGAACCTCTCACATCAGTCTCCCAAGGAGCTAGGACTACAAGCGTGCACCACACACTCAGCTGAGTTTTGGGGTTTTGTTTTTTGTAGAGATGGGGTCTGTCTTGTCCAGGTTAGTCTTGAACTCCTGGGCTCAAGTGATCCTCCTGCCTCAGCAGCCTGGACAAAACAGTAAGACCCTATCTCTACAAAAAAAAGAACTTCAAAACTCAGCTGAGTGTGGTGGGATTACAGGCGTGAGCTACCATGTCCAGCCCCTACCAGTGTTGAGGATTTAAACCCATGTGGCTTTTGGCGATATTAGGAAACTAAATCCTTTAAGATGATCCTTAAGTCACCATATCTGACAAGACTGCATCCTTCCCTTGTCTATAAAATGAATTCCCAGCAAATCCCATTCCAGGCGAAGTTTCATAGGACATTAAGAAATGTACCAGAAAGCGGTTGGGCACAGTGGCTCACACCTGTAATCCCAGCACTTTGGGAGGCCGAGGTGGGAGGATCACTTGAGGCCAGGAGTTTGAGACCAGCCTGGCCAACATGGCAAAACCCCATCTCTACTGAAAATACAAAAAATTAGCCAGGCATGGTGGTGCGAACTTGTAATCCCAGCTACTCAGGAGGCTGAGGCGGGAGAATCGCTTGAACCCCGGGAGGCAGAGGTTGCAGTGAGCTGAGATCATGTCACTACACTCCAGCCTGGGCAACAGCACGACTCTTGTCCCCGCCGCCAAAAAAAAAAAAAAAGGAAAAAAAAGTACCAGAAGCAATTAACTCTGCAAACAGGGCCTGGAGGATGCTTGCAACAGGAACTGACAAGTGCTTACAATGTGCCAGGCCCTGTACAAGCATCTTAGATGATGTGTTTGAGTAATTCCAGAACCGCCCTCATGAGGTAGGTACCAACAGTGCTCGTATTTCCATGGTGAGGATGTGGAGGCAGGGAGGTGGGTGAGGCTCTCTGCCATAGAGCTGGGGCTCTGCATTGTGACCCCTTTGCCATAAGCCTCTCAAGGCACCGCTGTCATTTCTGTGGACTGTAAAATTGACTGTATTACAACACTGATAGGGACCTAGGGAATTAAAAATAATAAAACCAAGGACACTGGGAAAAATACTGCTTTGCCAACATCAGCAGTGTTTAGCACTGGTGCCAGTGGGATGCAGCGTCCTCTGGAAGGATCCAGTGGAGGAAGACAAGGGGAAAAAGGGAAGGAAACAAATGGGAGAGGAAGAACAGAGATAGAAGATAAAGAACGAGAAGGAAAAATATTTTATTTATTTTTTTAGACAGAGTCTAGCTCTGTCTCCCGGCTGCAGTGCAGCAGCATGATCCTGGCTCACTGCAGCCTCTGCCTCCTGGGTTCAAGCAATTCTCGTGCCTCAGCCTCCCAAGTACCTGGGATTATAGGTGCCTGCCACCACACCCAGCTAATTTTTGTATTTTTGGTAGAAACAGCGTTTTACCATGTTGGCCAAGCTGGTCTTGAACTCCAGACCTCAAGTGATCCACCCACCTCAGCCTCCCAAAGTGCTGGGATTACAGGCATGAGCCACCTCCACGCCCAGCCAGAAGAGGAGGAAAAAAAATATTAGGTTGGTGCAAAAGTAATTGTGGTTTTTACCAACCTAATGTTTTAGGAAAAAGAAAGTCTGGGCCAGGCATGGTGGCTCAGGCCTATAATCCCAGCTACTTGGGAGGCTGAAGCAGGAGAATCGCTTGAACCCAGGAGACGGAGGTTGCAGTGAGTCGAGATCGCACCACTGCACTCCAGCCTGGGCGACAGAGACACTATCTCAAAAAAATAAAAATAAAAATAAAAAAGTCTGTAGGGAAGGGTGGATCCCAGCCCAGGCATTTAGAAGAAACTCAATGAATACTTGCTGCACCAACAGAATAGAGGCTCACCTAAAGCTAATGCTGTATGACCATCCTTTTCGAGGACTCTAAACATAGACAGTGCTAAAGCTGTGACAGAAATGGGAATTCCAAGGAAGTTCAGGCAAAAACTTGTATAAGCAATACTTCCTCAGGGTAGAAAAACAAAATTCAACAATATAGAAAGGTATAAGATTAAAAGGTAAGTCATCAACTTCCAACCTGACCCTCTCAGGAGGTCCCCTGAATTATGTGTCCTCTCAGAAATACACAAGCATGCATACATTTCCCTCTAAACACAACAGTATCATAAAGGGCACACTGCAACTTGCATCTTCAGCCCAAGGGTCTGCCTGACAAATGAGCTCACAAAGGATGGCAGAGACCTGTGGCACAGTCTGTTAAGGCTGTAATTCATATTGCAACACCAAGATGGCAAAATTATTTCCTTTTATTCTGTGGAACGTCACTAAAGTAAATAGACATGTGCATGATTTATGTTAATTTATACATGATGAGAATTAAGGCTGAAAATGACTTCTGGGGAAACTTCTACTATTAGTTTCAGATCTTCTGGGCAGGGGCTGACTTCTCTTGGCTTACTTATACTTCCTAACTCCCAGTGGGCCTGAATAGACACTGGCCAGACTTTCAAAGTAGCTTCTTGAAGATGGATGATGATCTGGAAGGAAAAACAAGAAATAAATGTTTTCTCTAAGCACTGAAATGTTTCCTGTTCTTTCCATACTGCACCATTACCCACTCACATTGCCAAAGCTGTTAACATTTACATCCTTTCCTGCCACCAGCTCTTCTAGGGCATGTCCATAAATGGACTTGAAAATGATGCATGGTATTTCCATAGTACTATGTGAATACTGTTCAAGACCAGACCAAGCCGTGAGCCATGACTGCATTTCGAGTATCACATGTACCCTCTCAAAGAATAGTGTTCTAGCATCAAACTACAGTTTGCTTCTATTTGGACCTTAACTTTCTCAAAGAATGCAAGAGCTTTTGTTTTGTACTATGACCCTTTGATATCCTTGTCTTTTCTAGCTTTTTCTAGTTTTTCTCAGGTGGTCCCCCAACCTGTTCCACACAGGATTTGTAACTTCAGATCATTTGCATGGTTGTCAGAATGCCCCTTCGCTAATGTCCAAATGAGGGTTCAGTTTCCCAAAACTCACGTCTTTCTTTTTTCTTGGTTAATTCCTCATTTCGCTAAGTACATTGCTAAATAACTTCTTAGGAAGAGAGTGGGGTGGCAAACCCTTGCATGTCTGAAAACATCCAGATAGATTCGGCTAGGTGTGAGCACATGTTGAAAGTAATCTTCCCTGTGACCTTACAGGACACTCCTCCATTGTCTAAAAGCTTCTTATTGCCAGTAAGACGAGTGTTAAGTCTAGTTCTCATTTTTTTCATAGGCAAGCCACTTTTTTCTTCTCTGGAGAAAGATGTTAGGATTTTCATGTTTGATATTTTTGAAATTTCAACAGGATGTGTCTAGGGATATAAGTGCACACTGCAACTTGCTGCTTCAGCCCCAAGGGTCTGCCTAAGGAGAGACAAGTCCTGTTGAAATTTCAAAAATATCAAACAATGCAGTGTCACTCATTGCAGTCGGTACTCAGGGCCCTTTCACCTAAGGCCCTAAGAACTGCCAGATTGGTCCTGTTTCCTTCTCTTTTCTATTATACTTCCTAAGACATTTGCTAACTCTTGCCTTCTAACTACCTATTCAGAGTATACAGACTGTTAGTTGTTCCTGACCTGCAATGTGTCAGCAACTCTGAACCCCAAGCCTCCTGGGGCTTCAGCAGAGGGAGTCTAACCTCTCCTATAGTTTCCTCTGTAGTTTACTGGACAGCAGTTTTCTCCCCTACACTGTCAACCTGTGACAAGCCATGCTGCGCTTCTTCCAAAAATGTGTTGAAATATATTTCAATTCATTGGTTATTGCCAACTCTCATTCCTATCCCCTCTCCCCTCAGGGAAGTCTGAAAAGAAATGTTTTGAAAGCATTAGAATGTGAATTTTTATAGCGTCAGTTTGAGCCCTACAATTCATAAATAAGCTACATGAGGAAAAAAGCCAAATCCTTACCCAGTAACAACTTACCTGTTTAGAATAATCCATTCACCTGTTCTGTTTCAGGGTCCAAATCAATATCGTAAAAACAGGGCCGGGTGGGGAGTCCAGGCATTGTGCTCATCTAGGATGTAAAAAAGCATTACAAATAAACTAATGCTGGGCACAGTGACTCACGCCTATAATCCCAGGCTGAGGTGGGAGGATCACTTGAGGCCAGGAGTTCTAAACCACCCTGGGCAACATAGTGAGACCCCCATCTCTACAGGAAATAAAAAATTAGCTGGTTATGATGGCATGTGCCTGTAGTTCCAGCTACTTGGGATGCTAAGGCAGGAGGATTGCTTGAGGCTAGGAGGTTGAGGCCACAGTGAGCCATGATCATCCCATTGCCTGGGTGACAGAGCGAGGCCATGTCTAAAATAAACGTAAAGTCATCTTTACTTTCACTTTTCCTTCAGAAAGAAAGCCCAAGGCATAAAGATAGAACATCATGTTATAGTTGTCAATAAAGTGGGTACTCTTCCTGTTACATATTAAAAATCAAGTCACCGACCCTGTTAAAAAAACTCAGAAACTGATCCCTGCCGGGCATGGTGGCTCATGCCTATAATCCCAGCACTCTGGGAGGCCAAGGCAGGTGGATCACCTGAGGTCAGGAATTTTAGACCAGCCTGACCAACATGGTGAAACCCCGTCTCTACTAAAAATACAAAAATTAGCCGGGCATGGTGGTGTGTGCCTGTAATCCCAGCTACTCGGGAGGCTGAGGCAGGAGAATCACTTGAACGTGGGAGGCGGAGGTTGCAGTGAGCCGAGATCGTGCCACTGCACTCCAGCCTGGGTGACAGTGCGAGACTCCATCTCAAAAAAAAAAAAAAAAAAGGAAAAGAAACTGATTCCTCATGACCTGCAAACCAAACACCAGCCTTCACTATCATCTTCCATGTGGTCACAAGCAGTAGCAGGAGGTGTTTCCACCTTCACCTTACAAGAATGAGTGCTGGGGAGTAGAGGAGTTGCTCACTCGCCTCCTCAGCTCACGCTTTGCAAGACCAAAAGGAGGTGCAGGGCTCGTCTGCTTTTAAATTTTGTTTCGTTCAGTCTTGCTAGCTGAGCTGCCCATGTGATTTTTGCTTCAGCAACACGATGGTAGGAGTTAGTATCCTTTAACTTGGGCCAAGACACGTTTGTACATAATCTAGATGGTTTTATAATCACCATTCTTACTGGCCCAAAATGGCCTTCTAAAACTAAACTTGTAATGCTTACAAATTATATTTGTACTCACTACTTTTCTAAAGACTCGGCTTTGACAAATTTCTACTTAGATGCAAATATGTATGGCTTGCAAGTGAAAACTCCATATATTTTTATCTGTAACAATGTCCTATATAATGAATACACACAAGTTCCAAATTAAATCTAGACAGGAAAACAGCTTAGGTTACTTCTAAAACTTAACTATAAAAAGGTTATTAAAAAAGAATGAGTTATCTTCTGTACAAAACATCATCAACACTTTAGAAAACCTCATTCTGACTGACTTCTGAGTACCAGTCAATATTCCCCAAAACACATTATAGGGATCTGACAACTGGTTTATATTCTCATATTGTGTAAGAGGTAAGGAGGTGCTAGGTGTGAGACAAGTAGGAGAAAGGAAAGGATGGGTCCTTAGACACAGCAGAAAAACTGGAAGATGACATTATAAAGATAAAAGACACATGCCCATTGTTGTAGACGGGCATGTACATGTCAGCAGAAAACCCTAAAGATGGTTCCCCAAACAGTGATGAGTAGGATTTTTGATATTTTCACTCGTTCCCCAAGAGGATTTTCCCTCCTAAACACTGGTCACTGATAATCAGAAAAAATACAAAAAAAGAAAATATTATGTGTACGCACATGTATGAACCTAGATATAAAGTTTGAAAATAAGCCATCACACTTTGAATTAATATAGAAAATATTCAAAAAATCTGTCTCGTTAAGGCCCCAACAGCAACTGGAAGGTGTTAGAATAGTGATTAAACCATTTGATCATGTGTGGAAACATCTTGGTCCAACTTAAAGTTGAAGGCCTCTGACACATACTTTGTTCTAAATGAGAAAGTCTTGAGTTCAGCAGGCTGTGTCTCTCTCCACCTTACAGCCTGACTCTCATTGGCCTGACTGCTTCCAGATTTGCTTTCACCTCTACTGTTACCCTTCTCTTCATGTGAAGATCAGAAGTGACAAGAAAGAGTACAGCTACCCCTCTTTCAGCTGGTAGCTGCTGACAACTTCTCCAAAAAGAACAACACATATGTCTGCAATATTCAAGGTACTGGGTAAAAATGGTGGAACATTCCTACCAAAAGGGATTTCTACAAATCCTGGAGACTGATGTACATCATAGCAAGGCTAAGCCTTCTGCTCTCTAGAGAGCTAAGGAGGCAGTGAGATGCAGGCATTTGTGCTGAGCACCACTGTGATGTGATGATGTTGCCCTACGGTGTGAGCTGAGGGCAGCAGGGCTCTCACCTTTCATAATTTCAAGGCCAAGATCTGAAGAGGTGAAAATGAATTCACCTCTAATGTCCTACGTTTTCAACTCTATAATGCCACCTCCTACCACTTTCTTACTATACTGAAAGAATGACATAAATCCAAAAGGATATATGTTGGTTTCTTTTCCATGTGTGTTGGTTTAGTTTAATATTTCAATCCTGTATTGCATGGCAGTACAACCTGTAGATATAGGATACAGGGCAGATTTAGGGGATAACCTAGATTCAGGATCCAAGTTAACCTTGGAACAATGTCAGCCCAAACTATGATTATGTCCTTAAGCATCCCTCCCCTCTGCTTCCCAATTAGCAATATTCTTCCTTGAATATGCATAAGATCTGTAAGATAAGAAAGCACTGGACACCTTGTTCACCTTGAAGCGTAAATAAGCAACCTCACCTTTCATATCTCAAGGGTCCATTTGCATTTTTTAATGGGGAAATTCCTTACTTAAAAATAATGAACCCCCTGAATTTCAGACATAAGTTCTGGGCCTGTCAATAAAACCTCTGTCCCTACCTCCTAGGGCTGTGGGGGCACTGAGTTAATCTATGTAAGGCTCCCAATAAACATTAACTGTGATTATGTTAGCACTACTCCGGCCTATCAGCTGGGCTCATCCTAGATTCAGTGAAGGGCATGGTGCCCCTGGGAAACAGAATTTTTTATTCAGTATGAGTATTCCTGGCATCATTCTTGAATTGACACCAACATGGTCCACAGCAAGAGCTATATAGCTCCTGCTTTATAGCTTATGATCCACAGCAATCATAATAGGCCCGATTCCAATTTTCTTCTGGGCAGTGAACTCTGCTCACTTGGCATTTGCTTGATGGTTTCGGCAACACACTTCAGACAAGAAGCGCAGATGTGCCCACTGCTCCCTTGCAGCACGCACTTACCGTTCCTACTAAGGGGTATAGAAAACCAGCCCCAATGCTGGCGCGGATGTCACGAATGGGCAGAACGAAGCCTGTAGGGACACCTTTTTGCTCTGGGTTGTGAGACAAAGACAAGTGTGTTTTAGCCATGCAGATGGGGAGATTCCCAAAGCCCTGGGGAAAGAAGGGAAGAGAGGGAGGACAAATGAAAAGATGACAACCCAGCAATGACCATCTGGGCCCTGTGATTACATGGATTCTTCAATTTATTTGAAACATCCAACTCCCTTTATATACATCTCTATCTTGCTGTCCTCCAGCTTATTTATTATGCCAAAAAAAAAAAAAAGAAAAAGAACTGTTGGGTGAGGGAGTTAGGTACTCACAACTGTAGTCCACAAGTGAATATTTTATTTCCATCTATGGAAATAACATAAAACCAATTTAAAATAACAGTTTGGAGTAGATATGAGAATAAAATTGGAGAGGGTCAGGTGCAGTGGCTCATGCCTATAAATTCCAGCACTTTGGGAGACTGAGACAGGTGGACTGCTTGAGCCCAGGAGTTCAAGACCAGCCTGGGCAACGTGGCAAAACCCCATCTCTACAAAAAACACAAAAATTAACCAGGTGTGGTGGTGCGTGCCTGTAGGCCCAGCTACTCAGGAGGCTGAGGTGGGAGGATCGCTTGAGCCTAGGAGTCAGAGGCTGCAGTGAGCTGAAATTGTGCCACTGCACTCTAGCCTGGGCAATGGAGCCAGACCCTATCTCAAAAAAAAAAAAAAAACTGGAGACGTTCTCAATATTTTGGTAAGACGTTCTGTATTTCCTCATGGATTTCTACACATTCATACACCACCTATGGGTAAATAAAGAACCAGGGACTGGGCCGCCTAATCCAAACCCAGTATTTCAGAGGAGAGAAGGTTGCCACCCAAAGAAGTGAAGCAACGGGTACTTGGCAGGGCTGGGAGGACCCAGAGATTGTGACTCCAAGTCCTGCTTTGCAAAGAGTTGAAAGGACAAACTAACCAAACATCTACCTGCTTTGTGTAGACTTCAGCTTTGTGTTGAGCTTCGGGGAGTAATTCAATGTCATCTGCTCCATAGATCTTCTGTGCAATGATCCTGATTTTATCCTCAACTGGGAGCTAATGCACAAGAAAGAGATGGGGACACCATGACTGGACACATGTGAGGACATTTAACCAGGACACAGCCACATTCTAGGTCAGAGTCCCTAAAAGGGGCAGAAGATGGTTTTTATATACATATATAAGCAAATAGTTTGAAGTTGATTGGGTTAAGAACACTTTCTTTTCTTTTTCTTTTTTTTTTTTTTTTGAGACGCAGTTTCACTCCATTGCCAGGCTGGAGTGCAATGGCGCGATCTCAGTTCACTGCAACCCCTGCCTCCCAGGTTGAAGCGATTCTCCTGCCTCAGCCTCCCGAGTAGCTGGGATTATAGGCACATGCAACCAAGCCTGGCTAATTTTGTATTTTTAGTAGAGACAGAGTTTCTCCATATTGGTCAGGCCGGTCTTGAACTCCCAACCTCAGGTGATCTGCCAGCCTTGGCCTCTCAAAGTGCTGGGATTACAGGTGTGAGCCACTGCACCCAGCCAGGAACACTTTCTTTTAATATCAAGCCTCAGATTTTATAAGTGAAAATATCCCACAGAGGTAAAGTTTTTATGTCTATATGTGCAGATATATTTATACACACATACATATATATATAGATACACATATTAATATATATTAAGGTTTTAAATATGTACTTATGTAAGTACATATTTAAAATCTCTCACTAAGTACATCATAAACAGTGTTGCTGCCTACCCAAGAATAATTATTTCTTCATAAATAAAAAGTAGATGTTCAGGCTGGGTATGGTGGCTCATCCCTGTAATCCCAGCACTTTGGGAGGAGGCCAAGGCAGGAGGATCACTTGAGCCCAGGAGTTTGAAACCAGCCTGGGCAACACAGCAACACTCTATCTCTTTAAAAAATAAAAATTTTAAAATAATAATAAAAATTAAAAAGTAGATGTTCTAATACTGGAGATCAGTCCTGTCAAACCAGACCTGGGGACACTGTTTATGAAATAAGACAACCAATGTCCATCTACATAACTTCCAGTCTGTATATGAGAGGCAGATGCTACCCTTAACACAACTGATTAAGTGCAGGCACCAGGAATTAGGAAATAGTCATAAAATCAAAATCACCTAGGTATTAGAAAAAACAACCCAGTGATTTACATGATCAACACGCATTGGGCATGTCCACTTTCTGTGGCACCTGAAGCAAACAGTGCAGTGGACAGAGACCAGTGGTCTAACTGGTGAAGGCCTCAGTCCCATGGGCTGTTTCCTCCGGGGCAAAGCCTTCAGAGAAGTGGAGCTGGCTTCTTAAATGCTGTGTAGACTAGTTCAGGGCATTAAGATTCAAAGAGAACAGAATACGGAGAGGTTGCCTAAAGGAAATGAGAAGCAAAGCTACTCGTGGGTAATTTGGATGAGCAAATTACAAAAATTAGGCAATATATCTGTCTTTATAGCAACTAAAGCTAAAAGAACATATTAGGCAAGTTTTTATTTACTTATTTATTTGAGACAGAGTTTTGCACTTGTCGCCCAGGCTGGAGTGCAATGGCGTCATCTCAGCTCACCGCAACCTCCGCCTCCCGGGTTCAAGAGATTCTCCTGCCTCAGCCTCCCAAGTAGCTGGGATCACAGGCATGCGCCACCATGCTTGGCTAATTTTATATTTTTAGTTGAGAAGAAGTTTCACCATCTTGGTCAGGCTAGTCTCGAACTCCTGACCTTAGGTGATCCACCCGCCTCAGCCTCCCAAAGTGCTGGGATTATAGGCATGACCACGGCGCCCAGCCAAGTTTTGTTTTTAAAAGGAGCAAGAATCTATCTATAAAAACAAAAATTCCCTTTTGAACTAAACAATGATAATTTATGAAGGGGCTTTATATAATGGGCATGAATAAAGTGAATATTCAATAAGGACTTTATAAAGATGAAACGCAGATTATTTTCATATGCATCTCATAACTGGAGCTCTATAAATGCCAAGGCACATTTAGAACTTCGGAAGCAAAAGCACTTTGGTTGAAGGGTGATTTAAGACTAGCAGACGCTGAGTAAGACAAAAAGTGGCAGCCTCCTGTTTGCCAGAATGGATAAAAGTCGCAAGTAGAAATGGGTTCTAAAGTCCTTATGTCCCTGCTCTTTCAGGTCTCCCGCTGGTTTTCAAGGACTGGGCTTCCAGCCTTGGGTGCTATGCATTGGAGCCTGGAGAGGGTGCCTATAAATGCTTTGCATTTGTGTGCAAATTTGTGTTTATGGCATTTTTCTTTTTTCTAAAAGGATGATTGCTGAACAGATTTTAAAACTTGTCTATAAAATCAAAGCTCAACAGGAGAATGTCAATGTCAATGTTAATTAACTGTAAGTGTATTATATCTGCAAGGGGCACAGAGAAATAAGAGAACACTAAAACTCAAGAGTAATAAGTTTATTCCTTCTGCTTTTTTATGGCTGTTTTTGAAAGTCTATGATTATTAAAAACCAAGCCAGGCCAGGCACATTGGCTCATGCCTATAATCCCAGCACTTTGGGAGGCTGAGGCAGGAGGATCACTTGAGCCCAGGAGTTCAAGACCAGCCTGAGCAATATAGGGAGACCCAGTCACTACAAGAAAAATAAAAAAATAAAACAAATTTTTTTTTTGAGACGAAGTTTCGCACTTGTTGCCCAGGCTAGAGTACAGTGGCGTGATCTCAGCTCACTGCAACCTCCACCTCCCAGGTTCAAGTGATTCTCCTGCCTCAGCCTTCCAAGTAGCTGGGATTACAGGCGCCCGCCACTATGCCCAGCTAATTTTTTGTATTTTTAGTAGAGATGGGGTTTCACCATGTTGGCGAGGCTGGTCTCCAACCCTTGACCTTAGGTGATCCACCAGCCTCGGCCTCCCAAAGTGCTGGGATTACAGGGGTGAGCCACTGTGCCCGGCCAATAAAACAAATTAGCCAGGTTTGGTAGTACATGTCTGTGGTCCCACCTACTCAGGAGGCTGAGGTGGGAGGACCACTTGGGCCCAGGAGGTTGAGGCTGTAGTGTGCTATGATTGTACCACTGCACTCCAGCCTGAGCAACAGAGCAAGACCCTGTCTTAAAACAAAAAACAAACAAAAAAATCAAGCCAAAAACTAGCCTAGAGAATAGGAAAAATTAACTACAGCATATATCTCATATTCCTAACAAAGTTTCCAATTGTTGTTTCCATACTACTTAATGTCAAATCACATCCTGAAATACACTGGACAGATAAATGAAAACAAAACACAACCCTATAATAAGAACAACCTTCTCCTGAACTAACTTTATTGTATCATAGAGTAAGCAGGGCTCTACTTAGACCAGGTGTAATTTAATTTGCTTAGTGATGGAAAAAATGATGAAGCTTCCTGGAGTACTTTGGTTTTGCATGTGAGGGCCCTGAAGTTGAGGTAGCACCTTACCGGGAAGTGAGCGTGAGGGCACACTTCTTTCCCCTACTACTGAAAAGCCATCAGAAAAATTTTGTAAGCTCGATGCAGCCCCTTACCAATCTGCTACATGGTTGGTGCCTTGTGCTAAGGCTACAGTGAATTACATATTTGGTCTATATGTAACCTTCTCTTCTGCCACCTGTACTTTGACCCTTTTCAAAGTTAGGATATGAGCAACGGTTCCCCCTCCACCCTGTGGTATTCCTGCTTAAATCCCCTCTGTAAGTGAGCAGTGGCATATGTTTATAAGAAGGCTGTCTGGGTGGGCGCAGTGGCTCATGCCTGTAATCCCAGCACTTTGGGAGGCCAAGGCAGGTGGATCACGAGGTCAGGAGTTTGAGACCAGCCTGGCCAAGATGGTGAAACCCTGTCTACTACAAAAATAAAAAAATTAGCTGGGCACGGTGGCGGATGCCTATAATCCCAGCTACTCGGGAAGCTGAGGCAGGAGAATCACTTGAACCCAGGAGGCGGAGGTTGCAGTGAGCCGAGATCATGCCTCTGCACTCTAGCCTGGGCAAAAGAGCAAGACTCCATCTCAAAAATAAAAAGAAGGCTGTCTACAGCTGGGAGTCCAGGCTGTGGTGGTGTAAGTCACCTACATGGGAATCAAACCACAAGGCTGAAGCTGCGAAGCATGGGGCCCTAATAGAAGTAGCCACACAGAAACTTCACTGTGCCCTTTTTGTCTTTTTCTTTTTTTGCAGACAGCAAATCACTCACCTTGAGGTCATAAAGGAGCTGGAAGCTGCTGGGTGCTTGTGCTGCTCTCTGAACGGCCTGAGCCAGGGCTAAGGCACCCTTGCCCCCTTCTGCCCAGTGAGTGCACTTCACGGCATCAAAAGCCCCATGTTCTCTGGAAAGGCGGCTGATGAGGTCCAGCTCAGCCTCTGTATCCGTCCTATAAAGGAAGCACTTCATATCAAAGCATGGAAAATGGCTGGAGAGACAGAATTGTCTTCTTTTTGCCATTAAACCTCTTGTGAATTACCCACTGATAAACGAACACTAACCAAGAAATTTGTCCTAGGTTTGAATCTCAGCTCCGAAACTTACTAGCTGGTGACTTTTGGCCAGTTACCTAATCTTTATGTGCCTCAATTTCCACCTGGGTAATATGGGAATAATCACAGCACTTATTTCATTGGGACGTTATGAGACTCAGATGGTAAATCCATGTAAAGTACTTGGAAAATTCCCAGCACTCCACAGGGAATCAGTAAATACTAGCTTTTAAGAATTTTGCTGGCTGGGCGCGGTGGCTCACACCTGTAATCTCAGGTGTTACTTCCCCCAGTGGAAAGGAAAAGGGCCCATAGGAGCTGAATCTGACTTTGGGACCCTCAGTGGGTGAGGTGGTGAGCCCGCTGTGACGTACGTAATGCCTGTCACAGTGCAGGCTAAAACCACAGGCTATAACCAATAGCAGTAACTGAAAAACAAAATAAAGCTAAAAGCAGTGCTGTAAAATCAGCTCCAGGAGATTTTCCATATTCATCCTTTTCTCTTACACTCTACACTTACTTGAATGCATTCACGGCCACTACTACTGGAATTCCAAACATTCTGGCATTTTCAAGTTGTTTCTTCAAGTTACTGAAGCCTTTTTCAACCAACTCCAGGTTCTGTAACAACAGTGAAAGGCCTATGAGATCAGAGAGTTGAAAACCACTGCAGGTTCTTCTTCAAAGGCAAACAACCTCCTCGAGCCAGCAGCCACTCACTGTCAGGACAAGGACGCCAAGAAAGAAGAGAGAAGGTCCATTCGTGCATTTTTTCCAGTGTGGTGAGTAGATGCTATGGAGAACTGCAGCTTTCACTCCAGCCTATGACACTAGAGTGGAGCTCTGCTTGTTTCCCAGCCTTCAAGAAAAAAAGAGCTGGTATATTTGCTGTCATTATGCCACAACATTGTAGCTTATTTGCTGTTTGAAAGGAATTAGTTACCCTTACCCAAATTATATTTACCAATTGTGTTTATAGATTTTATGTATTCGTAGGGTTATAATACAAATTGACTCTACTCAGCACAGCACAGACCCTTCCATCAGAAGACAGAGCCTAACAACATAGTGGCTGGCACAGAAGAGGTATTCATTATATGGCTGCTGTAAATACTGCCAGGAAATATGAAGTAAGCAATGATGTTTTCAAAGGTTTTAATGAACTCGACCGTGAACGAGGGCAAGAAATAAGATAAATACTATCTTTAGGAATCAGGCCAGTGGCTGGGCCCAGTGGCTCACACTTGTAATCCCAGGACTTTGGGAGGCCGAGGCAGGAGAATCCACTTGAGCCCAGGAGTTTGAGACAAGCCTAGGAAACATAACAAGGCCCCATCTCTACAACTGAGAAGTTAATTAAAAAAAGAAAAAAAAAAGGGCCGGGCCTGGTGGCTCACGCCTGTCATCCCAGCACTTTGCGGGGCCGAGGCAGGTGGATCACAAGGTCAAGAGATTGAGACTACATTGGCCAACATGGTGAAACCCCGTATCTATTAAAAATATAAAAATAAGCTAGGTGTGGTGGCGGGAACCTGTAGTCCCAGCTACTTGGGAGGCTGAGGGAGGAGAATCACTTGAACCCCAGAGGCGGAGGTTGCAGTGAGTTGAGATTACACCACTGCACTCCAGCCTGGTGACAAAGCAAGACTCTGTCTCAAAAAAAAAGAACTGAGCTGGATGTGGTAGCTCACACCTGTAATCCCAGTAATTTGGGAGGCTGAGAACAGAGGATCACTTGCACCTAGGAGTTCGACAGCAGCCTGCCTGGGCAACATAGGGAGACCTCGTCTCTACAAAAAATTAAAAAATTAGCCTGGTATGGTGGCGTGTTCCTGTTCTTCCTCCAGCTAGTTGGGAGGTTGAAGCAGGGAGACTGCTTGAGCCCAAGAGTTAGAGACTGCAGCTATGATCACGCCTCTGCACTCCAACCTAGGTGACAGAGTGAGACCCTGTCTGTAAACAAAAAAAAACAAAAACCGGCTGGGCATGGTGGCTCATGCCTGTAATCCCAGCACTTTGGGAGGCCAAGGCGGGTGGATTACAAGGTCAGGAGATTGAGACCATCCTGGCTAACATGGTGAAACCCCATCTCTACTAAAAATACAAAAAAATTAGCCGGACATGGTGGCGGGTGCCTGTAGTCCCAGCTTCTTGGGAGGCTGAAGTAGGAGAATGGTGTGAACCCGGGAGGCGGAGCTTGCAGTGAGCTGAGATCGCACCACTGCACTCCAGCCTGGGTGACAGAGCCAGACTCCATCTCAAAACAAAACAAAACAAAAAAAAACCACCAAAAATCAAGTACTACAAACTAAAGGGAAGCAATTAAGGAAATGTATCTTTAAGTATGTTTACTGCAGCCCTGCTTGTAGCATTGGAAAATTGTAAACATAAACCTCCTCCAAGGGGGACTGGGCCAATGAATTATGATATATACCCTCAATAAGTATTTATCATGCAGATGTTATGAAAGTGAGACCCATCTGTGTTAACATGGAACCTGTCCAAGATGTACTAAAGATGCAAAACCATGGAGAGCTTAATTATTCCATTTTAGGACAAACACAAAAATACATGTGTATAATTCACGAAAAATTTTTAAATGTTGAGAAATATGCACTGAACTGTTAAGGGGACTCAACTCACATACATTATATTCTTATAATGTTTAATTATTTTTTTTACAAAGGGTATATTACTATTGTAGGCTTAACAATACATTAAATATTTTAAAAATAAGAGTCTTCTATAAAAATACATATACCGAATCATGAGCAAAACCCAGCAGTAATGTTTGTGGATCCCAAAAAAGCAGAAATGGATAGGATAAAAGGTGGAAAACAACTAGGTTAATTATAAGTGTGATGTATGCTTTTTTCCTTTAATAACTGAAAACTGAGATTATGATTTATTTGAGCTTTTAAAGAACACTGCTAATTCTTTACCTCTAGTCACATGAAAACCAATTAATATGTAAGGCTGATCAAGAACAGTTTTAAATAAGTAGAATTTCTTAAATGAAGACACCAGCTGGGCCAGCTAGGGGCAGTCACTGTAATTAGACACAGGAAAGGCTGTGGGGTGGCAGCAGGGCCAGAACTGTGAATTCCCCTCCTACGCATGAATCAGACAAATGACCATAAAAGGCAAACCATAACTCAGAAGACAGGCAGACTCAAGGTACCAGCAATTTTTTCTAGCCAGTTTTGAAATACTTCATTTGGGGCCTGAACAGTGACCCTGTATTGCTTGATAATTTAAAAGCCTTCCAAAAAGGCAGAAAAATTGAATTAGCAGTGACAGCAGGTGACCTTGCTACCTTATCTGATGGCCTGTCTCTCCTGTAACCACCCCAAACTGGCTTTAGAGATGTTTCTTTGATGGTAAATGACATAAATATGAAAAGATTTGAGCTCACAGTTGTTCTCTAGCCTCCTGTTTGATGCTATAAATATCCAGGAAGCTTTGTCTAGAAAAACAACCAGAATCCTGACCATATATCTTGGCCCGTTAATATGGATTTAAATCTGCAGAGGAGAAGCCATTTCAAAAAAGGTCTCTACTTGCTTCTGATCTGAATGGCATTTGGAACTTACCCAGCCAATGCAGGGAAGACAATGGAAGGGAACTGCTATTAGTCTAGGACAGGGTTTCTCAGCCTCACACTCCTGATATTTGAGCTGGATAATGTTGTAGGGGCTGTCCTGTGCATTAAAGCATGTTTAGCCAGCATCCCTGGTTTCTACCCACTAGATTCCAGTAGCACTCCCCACCTCCAGTTGTAATAATAAAAAAAAGTCTCTAGACATTGCCAAATGTCCCCAGGGTCAAAATCAGCTGTTGAGAAGCAACCACTGGTCTAGGGCAGTGGCTTATTGACACCCTATGTGGGACAATTCTGTTTTGTGAGGTGCATCTTCCCTATCTACTCATTTAATATAACTCCTCAGCACACTGCAGGCCTTTTGGCACCCTGCACCCTGGGTCACAGCAATAACCCATTCATTTCCACATGGGCCAGGTGGAGAAATGCTGATTCAAGGTGTGGTGCTTTCTAGGACACATAATGAGAAATAACTCAGGTTACCTCCTCTATGTAAGCCTTAGGAAGAGGCAGTCCAGCAGTAACCTGGAAGGAAAAGAAACAGAGTCAGAGGCGTTTCCTATTTAAATCTCCTAGCTTAAAATGGTGCTTGTCACGTGTTAAAGGCAAGACGCTGCAATGCTGGCAGGCTGTACAGTAGTGTAAGATTATTTCCTGCCCTAAGGACTTAGGGTATGTAACCAATCACACAGCACAGAACAAAATCGACTGCTTTGAGCAGCATGGACAACCTCTATGACCTGAATTAAGGAGGTGAGAAGGACCGGATCGACGGCAGGAGAGGTGGAAAGGGGTGTACCCTAGGCAGGTGCAGTGACTCATCAAGTGAAGGCCATAGCAGTGGGGTTGGAAGTCAAGGGGAGTGTGGGGAAAGAGGAAGCAGTCGGGCCTGCAGAAGTCACCCTGGGATGTCTGTCGATAGAGCCCCTGATGAGCCCTGCCATGGTTTCATGAGCTGGTCCACAGTGCCAACCTAGCATTGGTGGAGCTGAACCGTGGTGCAGGGTCAACACAAACAAGAGGGAAAACAATACAGAAGGATTTTCTTTCTCTTTTGTAGAGTATATCTAAAGGATGGAGGTGTCTGGTGCCTCCCCGCCCCGCCCCGCCCCGCCCCCCAGCCCCTGGTCTTGATCTATGCCATGGCTCAGCCCTGTTGCATCCACAGAAATGAGCAAGTGGGTGAAGGTGTCCATTTCATGGGCCCCACCATGGGCAGTGGATAGTGATTAAGAAGCTCTGCCCTCTCCCATTGCAGTCAGCCTATGTGCTCCAACTCCAGAAGGGGCTGTGTGGAGGCAGAACAAGAAGCAAGGACCTTACAGGTAGCTTCCTGTCAGCAAGCTAATGGGAGCAGGAGGCCTACTCTCTTGACAGAGCCATATGTGCAAATGTTCCCCTCCATGCACAGCATTATGGGACATTATCCTGACTGTGAGGTCAGGAGGAAGCAAGGAAAGGAGGAGCGATGGTGTGAGGGTGAGTGAGGGGTGTAAGAGAGAGGACTATTAGTTGTGACTGGGGAAGAAAAAGGGAGTCTATCCTGCGCTACTAGCAGAAAGGGGCGTGCTGGGTTGGGATTGCCTTTGGCACTAGGGATAACTAAGACTGGCTAGGGGTTCTGGGGTTGTTATGGCAGCATTCCCAGTGTGCTCTGGGGACCCAATCCTTTGAAGGGGTCCATGAAGTCAAAACTATTTCCATAAGATTCTGTAACATCTTATGGCCCTTTTACTCTCATTATCATTCTCTCATTGAGCATATAATGGACTTTTCCAAAGGTTCTGAGACATGTGATGTCACAACAGATCAAGTGCTATCTTCAATTAAGCCAGACCCAGAGAAGATCTGAAAAATGTACAATGCCTAAATTTTGCTGGGAAAAGATAGTGTATTTTCATGTTTACAAAGTTCTTTATGTTAACATGTAACTCAGTTTTAATTTCTAATATGGTAAATATCAATAGCTATAACCCACATGAATAAAAGCTCTTTTAGGCCCTCAATAACTGTCAAGAGTGTAAAGAGGTTCTGAGGCCAAAACAGAGAACTGCTACATTAGGACAAACCCCGACCAAAAGAAATTTGATTTTTATCCTGTAGGCGAGGAAGGCCTTATTTCCTAAGTTACAATACAAGCTCCTGGTGGACAGGAATTTAATAGTTTTTCAAATGATTTCAGAAAACCTAGCACCATGTCTTTTCACGTAGGCCCTAAAGAAAAGGTGTTAAAATACTAGGATAAAAAGTAGTAGGAATTTCTAAGCAGTAGGAATTCAGAGAAATACAAAATTCAGGCTGGAGGTGAGGTTGAGCCAGTCTCCACCTGTTTCTCTGTTACCCAGGGCAGCCCTGGGCAGATCCGCCGTTCCCCTCTCCCCCACTCCCTCCCTAGGGTGTGGAGGCCCTGTCCAGCATGAACTACTCAAGAAGGGGCTGACCTCTGTCTCAGCTAACTGGTTTGGTTGGCTGGTTGCCAGTGTCACCATACAGAGGGATGCAGATTTAAAAAGAACAGTCTGAACGTAAAACAGTTTTTTGTGGGGCTAGCCAAGTACACGTCCTTGGAGGGGTTTAGATATTGTCAGATGTCCTCCGAAAGGTAGGCCAGGCAGCCGATTTTGGCCCTCTTAAAATGCTGAGCACTGACAGTGCCTGTGAGTGATAAGGCAGCCAACACAAGGGCTGTCTGCCCGTCCCTTGCTTTTACAGCCTATTAATCATGAGGATAAGAGCAACTCAATGAAGAAACAGGCAGCAGTCATCCAACTTCCTTTCGGCCGTCAGCACACTGCCGATAATCAGATACTTCAACCCACCGCTCACCGTGGGGCCGCCCCCGTGCATCTTGAGAGCCCTGACAGTGGCAACAAGCACCACCACATGAGGGCAGAGGCCGGAATACCGGCATTTGATGTTAAAAAACTTTTCCATTCCAATGTCTGCTCCAAATCCCGCTTCCGTCACTGTAAAGAGGAAAGCAACAGTAAAAATGCCATCCCAATTCCCCTGATGTTAAAAGAAACATACAGTCTATTCACTGGTTTTGCAAAAAATACTAACCTACAAACCCTTCTGGGCCAACAAGCTTGAGTGCGATCCGGTCTGCAATGATGGAGGAATTGCCATGTGCGATGTTGGCAAACGGGCCAGCATGGACAAACACTGGAGTGCCCTGTGGAAACCAGGACACCGTGAGCTGAGCTGCCAATCCTGCTTCAAAGTGGGATCACACACTCAACGGTATGGAATTGATTTAGAATCGGAAGGAAGAATACTTCCCAGAGGGAAAATACAAAGTCATCTCTTTTATTTCAGTAACGTCCCAGTCACAGGTGTGAGGAAGAATGAGAAGAAAGAGATGAGCAAGTGGAGAAGGTCTTGACTACCCAGGTTAAGTGTGCTTTATAACCACTCTGCTCTGACTGTCCAAAACCAATTCAAGAAGGCAGGAGTCACTCTGCTCACCTCCAGTGTCTGCATGAGATTGGGCTTGATTGCATCCTTCATAAGCACTGTCAGTGCACCACTCACCCCCTACAAAACAAATGTGTGCAGCATCAACTCCCACCAGCAAAAAAAACCAACCTTCTGAAACCAACATTTGACATTCTAGGCTTACCCATGTTAGCCATCTTGGACCAATTGATACTTTTACCTGAATTGGACCATTCATGGTTTTTTTCTGGATATGCTATGAAGTTACTGATTGTTTATTTATTTATTTTTTGAGATGGAGACTCGCTCTGTTGCCCAGGCTGGAGTGCAGTGGCACAATCTCGGCTCACTGCAAGCTCCACCTCCCAGGTTCATGCCATTCTCCTGCCTCAGCCTCCCGAGTAGCTGGGACTACAGGCACCCACCACTATGCCCGGCTAATTTTTTTGTATTTTTAGTAGAGACAGAGTTTCACTGTGTTAGCCAGGATGGTCTCAATCTCCTGACCTCGTGATCCACCCGCCTTGGCTTCCCAAAGTGCTGGGATTACAGGTGTGAGCCACCGCACCTGGCCAAAGTTGCCAGATAGAATAAAAATGATTGGCCGGGCATGGTGGCTTATATCTGTAATCCCAGCACTTTTGGAGGCCGAGGCAGGTGGATCACAAGGTCAGGAGTTCAAGACCAGCCTGAGCAACATGGAGAAACCCTGTCTCTACTAAAAATACAAAAATTAGCTGGGCGTGGTGGCACACGCCTGTAAACCCAGCTACTCAGGAGGTTGAGGCAGGAGAATCTCTTGAACCCGGGAGGTGGAGGTTGCAGTGAGCTGAGATCATGCCACTGCACTCCAGCCTGGGTGATAGAGCAAGACTCCGTCTCAAAAAAAAAAAAAAAAAAAAGACATTCACCTGTAATATCTGGAAAAACATGTAACTCTGGAAACAAGCATCTTAATCAAGCTCTGCTGCTGACCAATGTGAGAAATCCATTCTAGACTAGTTTAGGGCACGACAATGCTCATTCCCAGAGTACTCAGTTATTTGTAACTCTGGTATCTGGGCAGAAATTTCTATAAATACCAAACTCAATATGTGTCTTCCAAAGCTGAAACTGCAATATTACGCAAGAGTTCAATACCAACTTTTAACATCAGGTCACTCTATTAAGCCATCAAAGTGTAACTGAACTAACTAGCAACAAAGATAAAGCAATGGTACTCTTGATGTTCTCTGCAAATTGAAGTCATACACCCACTTTTAGAGATGCCCACAGGATGAAGATGTTACTCAAATCATCTGGAACTTGTGATCTACTACTAAAGCATACCAGCTATTATTCACTCTGATATACTTTTTAAACATTTCATAATTATCTTGTAATTAGCAAAATAGGATTAAATTGATGAGTTAATTGCAACGTCTTAAGTACAGCGTTAAATTTTGTTATTAATAACTGCTGAAAGACCCTAGGACAACAGACACAGATATGTCGCCAAGCCTGGTGTGTCTGGGTACCCACCAGATCTTCGGCACTGACGGGCTCTCCTTTCTTACTGGATGCCACCACCATTTTGCCCAGTCTGTCTCTCATGTCTTCTAGAGAAGTGGTGAGAGCCAGGACAGCCATAATTTCACTGGCCACAGAGATATCAAACTGGGCCTGTGGGCAGGGAAAAGAGGTACTAGCAAAAACTGTGTTAAACCAGAAGTGTGAATTGCAAAAGTGATCCTTTTTTACATTTGAGGCTTAAAAAAATAGCTTAAAAGGATAGAATAACAGAATACTACCCAAAATACTTAATGAAAATAATCCTCTAATAGCAAAAAATATATTAATTAATTATTCCAAGACCCTGAGTTGTCAATTTTTTTTTTTTTTGAGACAGAGTCTCGGTCTGTCGCCCAGGCTGGAGTGCAGTGGCACAATCTTGGCTCAATGCAACATGCACCTCCTGGGTTCAGGCAATTTTCACGCCTCAGCCTCCCAAGTAGCTGGGATTACAGGCACGTGCCACCATGCCCAGCTAGTTTTTATATTTTTTTAGTAGAGATGGGGTTTGGCTAGGCTGATCTTGAACTCCTGACCTCAAATGATCCGCCCGCCTCGGCCTCCCAAAGTGCTGGGATTACAGGTGTGAGCCACCACGCCCAGCCCTGAGTTGTCAATTTTTTTAAATAAATGTTATAGTAGGACCAAAAAGCTATGATTTTATCCCTATGAAGGCCGCTTATAATCATGCACTTATTGTTTCTTTCATATACAGGGAACAATATGGTACCTCTTAAACCAAGGAGATATACAGTGAAATGGCTACAAAAAAGAAGCAATTTTAATCAATTTCTATGCAAGGATATTCACTTGGGGCTCTCCACCTCCAGGAAAAAATGCTGGGGGAAAAACACACAGGTGACACATGGGATTTATTGCAAAAGCTGTCAGGAGTGCTCAATGCCACACACCTACTCACTTCCATTTTAAAAGGGAGAAGGCAGAACAACACCTGGCAGTATCAATCGTATGAGAGAGGATGGAGGAGGAGAGAAGCATCAAGATCTAGTGCCTCTGAACTAATTTCCTTGGAAAGGGACAAATTGTTACCGTCCGTGTGTGACCCTTCTCCGTTGGAGCCTGTCCAATCGTGATCTTCCTCAGGAATCTATCATTGGTATCCAACACTACAACAGACAGGCAAGATATAGAACGATTTTGAGTAAAAGGACCACAAAGTTAAAGGAAGCAGCAGAGTTTTAAAGCAATAAGTCTAATTTCATGATTGTCTATCAATATTTCAAAATGGATGGCAAAGCTAGAATATGTGTTAAAGTTAAGAAATGATGTTCATATACCATAAATACACAGGAGTTATTTTTAAAGCAAAGGAATGTGGAATGGCTTGGTTTTATTCCATCTAGAGAATGCAAACAGTTAACTAGAAATCTGGAATCTATTTTAAAGCATATTCCACATATAAGAAAAACAGAGCAGTCTACATTTTTTCAAAAGACTGAGGTTTGTGTTGTTGTTCTGTGGGATGATGACTCACTGACTTTCCACCACTGTAAGAAACACAGGAGCCATCAAATCAGGGCAAGTGCAAATATCTTTTGAAACATGCTGGGTGCCAGGCCTGGTCTGGAAATTTAGGAAACGTAGCACACTTAGCAGAGATAATTTTTATTCTGATGACAGAGTACCTATCCAATTATATAACCACAAAAAACATGGCAAAGACCAAGCAATTAACCAACTAACGACCTCCCAGGACTAACTACTGTTAACATTTTAGTGTACCCTCAGTTCTGGTTTTTTGTATGTGTAGTGTAATAGGAAATGTATTTGACCTTTGTCATGGGTTCCTGACAAAAGGCTCATAGAGCTCTTGGAATTCCAAGGGTGATAGGAGTGTCTTGTTATTCATTACAAACTCCTTTTGATCACACCTGAGTTTATGGTAATAAGTGACTTATGGTAGGTCTCCTAGACAGCCTCAGGAAAGGAATGGTCACCAAAAAGACCAAATGATTAGAGGGCTGGAACTTTCAGTCCCACCCACCAACCTCTGGGTAAGGTGTTAGGAGTGTATAAAACTCTTGAACAGGCCGGGCGCGGTGGCTCACGCCTGTAAATCCCAGCACTTTGGGAGGCCAAGGTGGGCAGATCACCTGAGGTCAAAAGTTCGAGGCCAGCCTGACCAACGTGGAGAAACCCTGTCTCTACTAAAAGTACAAAATTAGCCAGGCATGGTGGCGCATGCCTGTAATCCCAGCTTCTCAGGAGGCTGAGGCAGGAGAATCGCCTGAACCCGGGAAGCAGAGGTTGCAGTGAGCTGAGATCACTCCATCGCACTCCAGCCTGGGTGACAAGAACAAAACTCCGTCTCAAAAAAAAAAAAAAACTCTTGAACAACATGATTTGATGAGCCTCTAGGATGGCGAACACATCCAGGTGCTGGGAGAGTGATGCCCCCTATGCTTCTCTTCCATCTGGTTGTTTCTGAGCTGTATCCTTTATAATAAACCATAAACACAAGTGAAATGCTTCTCTCAGTTCTGTGAGCCATTCTAGCAAATGAACCTGAGCAGGGGATTGTGGGGACCCTCCAGTTTATAACCAGTTGGTCAGAAGCACAGGTGACAACCTGGACTTGCCATTCGTGTCTGAAGTGGAGCAGTCTTTTAGGACTGAGCCCTTTACCTGTAGGATCTGCTCCAGACAGTTAGTGTCAGAATTGAGTTAAATCATAGGATACTCAGTCAATATCCACTGGAGAAGTGAAAGCTGAATTGTTGTGGAAGAAAAAAACTACCCATCTGGTGTCAGAAGTGAGGTACTGAGAGTACTATGAGTATAGAGAGGAAACAGGAGTTGCCATTTCAGTATCAAATGCCAAACAATATCAAAGAAACACAAAATTAAATTGATCCATATTCCTACTAATAACATCACTGCTGATGACTGAATATGTTTTAGAAGAGAGTTTTTCATCTTAGTGATTGGTGAAGAAGTGTAAGGATGTGAGATGCTCACAGAGTACAAATTTGCCTATATATTTTGTGAGTTTTTTTTTCCTTTCAAGATGTTTTCTATTTCAAAATTAAAATAATTTTGAAGTAAAAAAAACACACACACACACACACAAAATGAACAAAAAAACCCAGTTCATACTCTAAATGAGTCAAGGAGAAGCATTTTTAAGGTACTTGATAACATGCCAAATTATTTTCCATAAAGACTGCATAATTTCATACCAAAAGCATTGTCTTATATAGCAATCAGACATACACACACACCCCACTCTTGCTGTAATGTGTTGTTAGAGCCAACCCTTATTTTTCAAAAGAAAAAAGTATCAGGTTTCATGTAACTAATATTTCTGTAAAAAACAGCCAGTCAATAGGTATGACTGCCTCTAGTTGCTTAGAAAACATGAATGAGACACGAAGCAAAAGAAAAATAAATCGGATACTAAATCTTCAAAATGGACTTTTAGCTTATTCCTTATAAAATATTATACCATTTGTCTAAAGCTATTGAAGCAAAGGAGGAGAAATTCCAATGTGGTTTTAGACATTGAGAGTGTCATCTAAAAAATGCCATTAGCTAGCAATGGTTATTGAGTCAAGGAAAATCACAAAAACAGTCAATAAATTGGCCTTCAGCTGTATGCTAAATGAGTGGATGAAGATTCCTTCTCTATAGTGATACAGAATAGAAGGTGGCATTGTTGATGCAAAGTAAAATCTAAGCTACACTAGTTGTGCATTGAGAAAAGTAGCATATGGCAGTGAAGCCAGGCAACCTACTTACTAAATTGGTAAGCATTTAAACCTTGAAGGCTACCTAATATGCTATAAGAGAATTTAATAAAATTAGGTAAAAAAATGATTAGGTAGGCCGGGCGCAGTGGCTCATGCCTGTAATCCCAGCACTTTGGGAGGCCGAGGCGGGTGGATCATGAGGTCAGGAGATTGAGACCATCCTGGCTAACATGGTGAAACCCTGTCTTTACTAAAAATACAAAAAATTAGCCAGGCATGATGGCGGGCGCCTGTAGTCCTAGCTACTTGGGAGGCTGAGGCAGGAGAATGGCGTGAACCTGGGAGGCGGAGGTTGCAGTGAGCCGATATTGTGCCACTGCACTCCAGCCTGGGGGACAGAGCAAGACTCCATCTCAAAAAAAAAAAAAAAAAAGATTAGGTAAGCTAGAGAACTACAGAAAAAAATCAAGTCATTTATGCCACACAAGAGTTCTAAGAATAAAGGTCACACATGATTCAAGAAGTGATTAAACATAATTTCTCTACTTCATGACACTAAAACTTTTTGCATAAAATTAAATTTGTAAAATGTGATTTTTGGTTTAACTACCCTAATTTCAGTCAACACTGAATAGCCAGCAAAATGTTCGACCAACCCAACAAAGAGAGATTTGATGATGGCTAATAAGGAGAGATACTGAGAGAGGTGGCAAGAAAAAGAAATAATGTCACCATCTTTGTCATGCCTTAGCTGGTAAAATACCAACATGGAAGCTTCTGAGCCTCACATTTTAACAACTCTTCTGGAGGGTGTAGGGTGTGCAATATAGCCAAAACAAACAGGGCTTGTATACTGCTCTGCTACCTCTTTGCCAAGTTATGGTTTCTGGATCAATGTCCAATCTTGCAAATCTGTTTATCTCTTCATCTGTCAGTGTGGTAGGGTCAGTCTTTTCAATGCCTAGTCTCTGAAAGGGTAGGAAAATGAAAACATAAAATAAGACAAACAGAAGCACAATAAACGTAAGACAAAAATTTTGACCCCTAGCTCTAAATGGGATCCCCTCTAGGAAATGCAAACCATCTTAAATTCAGAAGGAAAAACTGAAAGCTGGGGGTTATTTCCTACTGCCAGCCTAAAAAAAGACATTACAAAAAATTATCTCCAAATAGGTTGAGTTTATTCAAGAATGAGAGATGAGGATTATAACCTAGGATGCCACAAATATGCCTAGTGAGGGAAGGGAAGCTTTTACTAGCAAAGAAGGAGAGCTTTGGCTGGGCATGAAGCTCAGCCTGTGGCTGAGCCTGTAATCCCAGCACTATGGGAGGCTGAGACGGGCAGATCACCTGAGGTCAGGAGTTTGAGACCAGCCTGGCCAACATGGTGAAACCCCATCTCTACTAAGAAATACAAAAATTAGCTGGGCATGGTGGTGGGTGACTATAATCCCAGCTACTTGGGAGGCTGACGCAGCAGAACTGCTTGAACCCGGGAGGTAGAGGTTGCAGTAAGCCAAGATCGCGCCACTGCACTCCAGCCTGGGTAAGACTCCATCTCAAAAAAAAAAAAAAAGAAAAGAAAAGAGGGAGAGCTTCACGTGGTCTGCTTAGAAACAAAGTTCAGGTCAAGGCTGCAGTGAGCCATGATTGTGCCACTGCATTACAGCCTGGGTGACAGAGCAAGACCCTGTCTCAAAAAAAAAATGCAGAATTCATCACTCCCAGAAGCTCAAAGCCAGAGTTGTCAATTCATTGGTGCAGTTGCCATTACTGGGTAAGTGCCCTTTCAAGAGCATCTTATCTGAATTACTCCCATCCTAAAGAATGTCTAGTGATAAGTCTTGTCATGGAAACATAAGTATACATTTGAAACGTGCAAGCTGTGCAAAGCAGGAGATGTGTGAAGGACATGAAGGGATTTCTTTTGGGGTTTTATAAAGTTGTTGGAAACAATTTTTGCTTTTGTTTTTTTGAGACAAGGTCTCATTCTGTCACTTAGGCTAGATTATAGTGGCCCAATCATAGCTCACTGCAACCTTGAACTTCTGAGTTCAAGGGATGCTCCTACCTTAGCCTCCCAAGTAGCTGGGTATAACTACAGGTGCATGCCACCACACCTGGCTCGTTTTTAAATTTTTTTGTAGAGATGAGGTTTTGTTTCATTGCTCAGGCTGGTCTCAAACTCCTGGGCTCAAGTCATCCTCCTGCCTTGGCATCCCAACGTGCTGGGATTACAGGACTTGCAAACAGTTCTTATCACAGACACGAAAGTGTAACCCTCCTCTTCTTCATGTCTTCTCAGCCCTGTTTTTTCTGGGTCTGACAAAAGTGATTTTATCCCGATATCTGCAAATTCACATTACTCACACGTGTACAAAGGTATTATTAACATGTTTGTCCCTGTAACTGAGCACCAGAAGATTTCCCTAAGCCTAGACCTAAATAATCGTAGTATCATAGTGACCAAGAAGTGTTGTAAAACACAAACCCAATTTTTTTTGAGACAGTCTCTGTCTGTCACCCAGGCTGGAGTGCAGTGGGGCATCCTCAGCTCACTGCAAACTCCGCCTCCCGGGTTCAAGTGATTCTCCTGTGTCAGCCTCTCGAGTAGCTGGGACTACAGGCGTGCACCACCACGCCCAGCTAATTTTGTATTTTTAGTAGAGATGGAGTTTCTCCATGTTGGTCAGGCTGGTCTCAAACTCCCGACCTCAGGTGATCCGCCTGCCTCGGCTTCCCAAAGTGCTGGGATTACAGGTGTGAGCCACCACGCCTGGCCTCCTCATCTCTTAAAAAAAAAAAAAAAAAGCTGGGCTCAGTGGTTCATACATGTAATCCCAGCACTTTGGTATGCCAAGGTAGGCAGATCGCTTGGGCCCAGGAGCTTGGGCAACACGGTAAAACCCGGTCTCTACACAATATATAAAAATCTGGGCATGGTGGTACCTGGCTGTAGTCTCAGCTACCTAGTTGGCTGAGGTGGGAGAATCACTTGAGTCCTGGAGGTCGAGGCTGTAGTGAGATGTGATTGCACCACTGCACTCCAGCCTGGGTGACAGAGTAAAACCTTTTCTCAAAAACATAAACAAACAGGCCGGGTACAGTGGCTCACGCCTGTAACCCCAGCACTTTGGGAGGCCAAGGCAGGTGGGTCACCTGAGGTCAGGAGTTCGAGACCAGCCTGGCCAACATGAGGAAACCTTGTCTCTACTAAAAATACCAAAATTAGCTGGGCATGGTGGTAGGCACCTGTAACCCCAGCTATTCAGGCTGAGGCAGGAGAATTGCTTGAACCCGAGAGGTGGAGGTTGCAGTGAGCTGAGATCACACCATTGCACTCCAGCCTGGGAGATAGAGTGAGACTCTGTCTTAAACAAATAAACAAAAATCAATAAATTTTTGAAAAATTAAAAAACAGAAAACAAAAACAAAAAATCCCTTGTGGCCAGACATGGTGGCTCATGCCAGTAATCCCAACACTTTGGGAGGCTGAGGCAGGACCATCGCTTGAGCAGGAGTTTGAGACCAGCCTGGACAACATGGCGAGACAAGGTCTCTACAAAAAAATAAAATAAAAAATTAGCCAGGTGTGGTGGTGTGTGCACCTATAGTCCCAGGTGCTCAGGAGGCTAAGATGAGAGGATTGCTTGAACCTGGAAGGTGGAAGCTATAGTGAGCTGTGATTGTGCCTCTGCACTCCAGCACAGTTACAGAGAGAGACCCTGTCTCAAAAAAGAAAACAAAAAACAAAACAAAACACCTCTCTTTTGCTATTCCTTTATGGTCATACCCTCCCTTCATACATACCCTTAGCATCTATTGATCTGTTCCCTAGCACTATAGTTTTCTCTTATTGAGAATATCATATAAATGGAGGCATGCAATATGCAAGCTTTTGAGACTGGCTTCTTTCACCCAGCATAATGCCACTGAAATTCATCCAAGTTGTTGCTTGTATCAATAGCTCATTTATTTTTATTGTATGGATGTACCAGTTTGTTTATTTATTCATCCATTGGAAGACATTTAGATTAGTTCCCAGTTTTGGGAAATTATTAATAGAGCTGCTAAAAACATTAATGTACAGATTTTTATGTGAACAGAATTTTCATTTATTTTGGGTGAGATTTCTGGGTCAGGTGGTATGGTGTATGCTTACTAACTATACATTTGTTATAGAAATTCAAATAAAATATAGATATAACTACGCTTTTAACTATTTAACACAGACCCTTATCTATTCAGGGCAAGGCAAGTATTATTTTACAGACGAGTAAACGGAGAAACAAGTCATTTAACAAATTTGCTTAAGGTCCCAGTGATGCAAACTCCAAAGGCTGCTATGCCGCCACAGTGGCATCCTGACTCTTGTTCATGTTATAAAGGAAGTGTCGTTTTTTTCTTAGTTGAGGGCAGGTTGTCAGTGTTCTATTTATTCCACACTAGCCACTTCTAATCTATAGATAAATGAGAAATAACCTCTACCATCAATCTTTGCTATGTATATCATGACTTTAAGACTATGATTACTGATGTAACTTCATCTAAAATAGGCTACTCCAAGAAGACTTTTATGTCCTAATCAATGATCAGATTCTAGGTTCCATACAATATAAAAAATGTGGAAGAAAAAAAGCTTACCTTTAACCTTCGGATTTGGATGTCAGAGAACTTTCTCACTCCATTTACTGATGGCACCAAACGATTAAAGAGAGCCTTAAAGAAAATAAAGGGGCTTTAAAATGAGAGGAACCCCATTGCCTTGCTACCTGCATTCTCAGCACCCAAGAGACCAACACTAATTCAGATGGTTCAATACTTTCAAAAGTGTTCAGTGGGGTTCATGGGGCTTTGGCATCCTACCTTGTCTGTCTGGGTCAGTTCATGAAATATCCGAGCATCAATGGCCGCAGCAACGAGGTTATTAGCTGCAGTGATGGCATGGATGTCACCTGTGAGGTGGAGATTAAACTACAAAAGAACAGAAGCCACATTAGTCTCCCAGCTGCTCTGTATCTTTCCAACTTCCATTCTATTGCAAAGCTCAATCCCTATTCTAAAGCCAATGGAATACTGAAGGCAGCCCAGTTAGTGGACAAAAACCCAATATAGGGAGTTCTTGAAAACATAAAGGACTGGCTGGGCGTGGTAGCTCACAACTATAATACCAGCACTTTGGGAGGCCGAGGTGGGCGAATCACTTCAGGCCAGGAGTTCAAGACCACCCTGGGCAACATGGCGAAACCCCATCTCTACTGAAAACACAAAAAGCAGCCAAGTGTGGTGGCGCACACCTGTAATCCCAGCTACTTGGAAGGCTGAGGCAGGAGAACTTGGGAGGTGGAGGTTGCAGTGACCCAAGATCACACCACTACACTCCAGCCTGAGCAACAGAGTAAGACTGTGTCTCAAAAAAAAAAAAAAAAGAAAGAAAAAGAAAACATAAAAGACTAATTATTTGTCCGCAGAAGAATCTCCTCCCAAATACAAAACTTGCAGTTTTTCCAAAATGAAATGTCCAGAGACCACAAATACCACACCACTGGGATCAACAGCCACACTGGGTTACTGCGGACACACCTCAAAACAGCGAGGAGGAGTGCATGGGAGCAGCACCAACTCTATGCACTGTTCCCATTTCTGCAGTTACATAAATGAATTCTGAAATCGCTGTGTGTTGGTGCTTCCAATACCATGCTTCATTTGGTCATTTGCTTATAATAATCATTCCCACTGAAAGCCAAAGTTTGAAACCAAGCTGTATCACAAGTCTACAAATTAAGTTGTTTTCCCCCTAGATGTTGCTTTTGCTGAGAAACAAGTCATTTGTCCACTAGGAACTGTACAAAAAAGGCTAATCTCCAGAGAGAAAAAGCCATAATAAAGAATCTAGGCTGGGTGCGGTGGCTCACGCCTATAATACCAGCACTTTGGGAGGCCGAGGCAGGCGGATCACGAGGTCAGGAGTTCAAGACCAGCTTGGCCAACACGGTGAAACCCTGTCTCTACTAAAAATACAAAATTAGCTGAGTGTGGTGGTGCATGCCTGTAATCCCAGCTACTTGGGAGGCAGGAGAATTGCTTGAACCTGGGAGGCAGAGGTTGCAGTGAGCCGAGATCGTGCCATTGCACTCCAGCTCTGGGCAACAGAGCAAGACCCCGTCTTGGGGAAAAAAGCGGATCTAATTCAGCACCCTCCCCCCCCCAAAAAAGGGGGATCTAATTCAGCCAAATCCCAGAATACTTTACCTCTTCCATAGGAATGACCTGGGAGTAGCCACCTCCTGCAGCGCCACCTAGGGGACAGGTCAAGGGTAGAGACTCAGTTAAGCATGCTTCTCCAATGACTTAGAAATCAAATAAATGCAAATGCATTATTGTAACTACTAAGTACATTTATTTATTTACTTTTTACAATCATTTGGACAGTTTTTATCAAGTGTTTTCTAATACTAAATAGTCTCTCAATTGAAATCTGAGTTTAAATGACAAAACCATGAACAAATATATACCTACTCATTATCTTTAGAAATAGGTTCCTTGTGATTACTGGCATTTGTTAAAACACCCAGTTGACAGTTACATAAAGGCAAAACTGTTCAATTTCCTACTCTCATAAAGCTACTTTGGCTTTTAAAACAGAGATATTTAAAATACATACACCTAACAAAAAGACTATAATTTTTCCTAAGTAGAGATAAATAGATTAGGCTGTTAGAAAGCAGCCTAATTGCTAGATTTTTGCTGGCCTACTTGGATTACAGGTTGAGTATCCCTTATTTAAAATGCTTGGATTTGGGTTTTTGTTTTTCAGATTTTGGAATATTTGCATCATACTGATCCAGCATCCCAAATCCAGGATTTAAAATATGAAATGATCCAATGAGCATGTCCTTTGAGCATCGTGTCAGCACTCAAAAAGTTTAGAATTTTGGAGCCTTTCAGATTTCAGGTTTCTAGATTTCTGATGCTCAATCTGTATTAGCCAAAAGCCAGTTGAAAATGTCCAGGACACCAAGCATGGCTGCTCATGCCTGTAATCCTAGCCTGGGAGATCAAGGCTGCAGTGAGTTATGATCATGCCACTGCACTCCAGCCTGAGCTGGGACTCCAGACAGAGCAAGACTCTGTGTCACAAAAAAAAAAAAAAAAAAAAAAAAAAGTCCAGGTTACCACGTTATCAGTGCAATAAATGTAAATCAGATATATATATATTTTTTTTTTTTTTTTTTTTAGACAGAGTCTCATACTGTCTCACAGGCTGGAGGATAATGGGTTGGGATTACAGGCACATACCACCATGCCCAGCTAATTTTTGTGTTTTTAATAGAGACGGGGTTTGCCATGTTGGCCTGGCTGGTCTCGAACTCCTGGCCTCAAGTAATCTACCACCTCGCCCTCCCAAAGTGCTGGGATTTCAGGCATGAGCCACTGCACCCAGCCCAGAGATATTAATATGTATTTTGTTTCTGTGAGGCAGAGACCGTGCAGTGAGGCAATTTGCAATAAGAGTAAAAGGAAAATAATGGGTTCAATAAGCAGAACAAGGAATAGCTCGTGCTGAAGTTGAAAGGGGGTTAAGACAAGCTCAAGAGCAGAACAAAGTGATTATATTTATAAAATAGGTGGAAGGGTGGGCTAGGCATGGTGGCTCACGCCTATAATTTCAGCATGTTGGGAGGCCGAGGCAGGCAGATCACAAGGTCAGGAGTTCAAGACCAGCCTGGCCAACATAGTGAAACCCCCATCTCCACTAAAAACACAAAAATTAGCCAGGCATGGTGGCACGCACTTGTAGTCCCAGCTACTCGGGAGGCTGAGGCAGGAGAATTGCTTGAAACCAGGAGGCGGAGGTTGCAGTGAGCCAAGATAGTGCCACTGTACTCCAGCCTAGGCAACAGAGCGAGACTCTGTCTCCAAAAAAAAAAAAGGTGGAAGGGTGAAGGTGTACCCGGTGTCAACATTTGTAGTAATTGCCAGAACAAGCAAAATGTGATACCCTCACCAAGCAGAGAAAGCTAACTCTAAGAACCTATCATAATTAATAAAAATTATTTTAATTAAGATAGCAGCTTGGCACGGTGGCTCATGCCTATAGTCCTACCAATTTGGAAGGCTGGGACAGGCAGATCACTTGAGGTCAGAAGTTCAAGACCAACCTGGCCAAAATAGTGAAACCCCGTCTCTACCAAAAATACAAAAATTAGCCAGGCATGGTCATGCACGCCTGTAATCCCAGCTACTCGGGAGGCTGTGGCAGGAGAATCTCTTGAACCTAGAAGGTGGAGAGGTTGCAGTGAGCCAAGATCGCACCACTGCATTCCAGCCTGGGTGACAGAGTGAGTGAGACCCTGTCTCAAAAAAAAAACAACAAAAAAACACATGTTCTTAGTACCGCAGCAATAAAAATCTGAAGGTAAAGTATGAGTATGGTAGTAATTTAGAGCTTGAAATAGACATGGAAGAATCACTCTGGTACTTAATACAGGTGCCTTTGACCAAGCCACCTCTGAAGTCCCAGTTGCTGCTATTGTAAAATGGTGACAATACTATCTCGTACTGGATGATAAAATAATATGCAAAAACTGCTCAGCACAATATCTGGCACAAAGCATATATTCAATAAAGGTAGGCTTTTCTTATTCCCAACAAAGTGAAACATCTCTGAGGTTTGTCATTTTCTCTGGAGTGTCCATAAGATGATCAGTAGCTATAATTACCTTTATGGTTACTGTGGCAGTGGACTATGAGGGTCAAATAAAAGCACCTCCAGCTACATATCACCCATCCCAGAGAATCCCTGTGCAGTGGCAAACAGTGACAGCAGGAGCTGGGGAGATCCAATGACAGCCCTCATCAAAAGCATGACTATAGGGCCGGGCGCGGTGGCTCAAGCCTGTAATCCCAGCACTTTGGGAGGCCGAGGCGGGCGGAACACGAGGTCAGGAGATCGAGACCATCCTGGCTAACACGGTGAAACCCCGTCTCTACTAAAAATACAAAAAATTAGCCGGGTGTGTTGGCGGGCGCCTGTAGTCCCAGCTACTCGGGAGGCTGAGGCAGGAGAATGGCGTGAACCCGGGAGGCGGAGCTTGCAGTGAGCCGAGATCGAGCCACTGCACTCCAGCCTGGGGCACAGAGCAAGACTCCGTCTCAAAACAACAACAACAAAAAAGCATGACTATAGAGGTTTGTGAGAATGACATTCCTGGTGTTGAATGAGTTGAAGACCCCATAAGTATCATAGGTCGCGTGGGCCTGGGAGGACTGAAGGAGAAGCAGGTCCCCTGTCACCACCCATGGTCCAGTCTCACTAGTACCTTTTATTCCAAAGGTGGGGCCCTGAGAAGGCTGTCGCACACACGCAAAGACATTCTGGTAGAGATGGGCACCAAGGGCTTGCACTAGCCCGATTGTAGTTGTGCTTTTCCCTTCTCCCAGGGGTGTTGGAGTTATTCTTCAAGATGAAAGCAAAACAGAAAAAGGTTTAAAGAATTAAGTGTATCTGAATCACTAAGTCATACCTAGCAGATCCTAGAGAATGACTCGTAATCTAAAGATTAAGAAAGACAAAGTCAGGCATAGCAGTGTATGCCTGTAGTCCCAGCTATATAGGAGGCTGAGGCAAGAGGATCACTTGATCCCAGGAGTTCCAGGCTACAGTAAGCTATGACTGCACCACTGTACTCCAGCCTGGGCAACAGAGCAAAACCCCATCTCTTAAAGAAAAAAAAGAAAGAAAAGACAAAGAAAAAGAAAGACAAAAGCCCTGAAAGATATCTCTTTCAAAAGTCTTAGTTGTAATTTCCAAAAAACTTTAAGAAAAAAAATGATTCCTGTATTTTAGCTCTTCTTGCTGTAAGAAGCAAATATACTTTATCTTGTAAAGACACGGCTATAATTTTAATTTCTCATTTTATATTCTCAAAAACTAGCTTTTTAATATAACCTCAGCCCAGCAATAAAAATGAATGCTTAGTAAATCCATCGAATTAATGAATTTTGGGTTCAAAAAGGTGATTCTGGCCGGGTGCGGTGTCTCACGCCTGTAATCCCAACACTTTGGGAGGCTGAGGTGGGTGGATCACAAGGTCAGGAGTTCGAGACCAGCCTGGCCAACATAGTGAAATACAGTCTCTACTAAAAATACAAAAATTAGCTAGGTGTGGTGGCTTGCACCTGTAGTCCCAGCTACTCGGAATGCTGAGGCAGGAGAACCACTTGAACTCGGGAGACAGAGGTTGTGGTGAGCCGAGATCATGCCACTGCACTCCAGCCTGGGCACAGAGTGAGACTCTGTCTCAAAACAACAACAACAACAACAACAACAACAACAACAACAAAAAAAGGTGATTCTATCTTAAGACCGGGTTTTAAGACCAAACTCTTCCACTTACTAGATGGATAACCTTGACCAATTTTCTCATCTATGATTATAATCTATTCTTACCTACCTCTCAGGATTGCTGTAAGGATCAAATGAGATCAAATGAGATCAAATATAGGTGAAAATGCTAAAATCAAATTAAAGGCACCTCTGCATACATGTGCCAAGTGCAAATGCAACGCCTGATATTAATGATCAGGACTGATACTAAGATTCGGATGGCAACATGAATAAAAACCATACCCAGTCACCACCACGTATTTCCCATCAGGCCGGTGCTTGAGGCGTTCTAGTGCTGACAGGAGAACTTTGGCCTTTGTTTCACCATATAATTCTACCTCTTCAGACAGCAGACCAATTTCTCGAGCCAGCTTACCAATGGGCTTCGGTTTACAAGATCGTGATATATCAATGTCACTTTGGAAACATAGAAAATAGGTATTAATGTTTATCCACTGAGTTTAATTAATCCCACAGTAATAACAAGCCCCCAACCCAACCCCAACCACTGAAGACACCTTCAGAGGGAGCATATGTGAACTCACAGTATCTGTCAACTAAAAACCAACAATTCACAAAGTTTTAAATCAGTAAAACTTTCATTTTTACCTTGGAACAGGCGTCTTGAGGTTAAGGTTGTTATACTGAATCATCCACTTTCCTGGCTTAAATTTCTCCAGGAAATGCTTGGCACTCTCTACTGTGCTCTAAACAAAATGAAATACATGAAACTTAGAAGAGGTGGTTATTTTAATCCTCACCTCAGTTTCAAGCTCCAGGTCACTCCAGTTCAATCACAAAATGAACTGCTTCAGACCCACTTATTACCATGCTTCAATCTGAGGTAAGAGTCAACAGGCACCTAACATGCTTTGGGGCTGCTCGCCTGGCCCCTGTCAGCTGGTGCATGTTAGAAAGGGAAAGAAGGCTGGGCACAGTGGCTCACACCTGTAATCCCAGCACTTTGGAAGGCCGAGGTGGGCGGATCACCTGAGGTCAGGAGTTCCAGACCAGCCTGACCAACGTGGAGAAACCTCTGTCTCTACTAAAAATACAAAATTCGCCAGGCGTGGTGGCGCACACCTGTAATCCCAGCTACTCAGGAGGCTGAGGCAGGAGAATCACTTGAATCAGGGAGATGGAGGTTGCGGTAAGCCAAGATCACACCATTGCACTCCAGCCTGGGCAGCAAGAGCAAAACTCCGTCTCAAAAAAAAAAAAAAAAAAAGAAAGGGAAGGCAAACCAAAACAGACCTGGCCAAGCCAGTGTGATTGCACTTTTCTTCTTTCAAAGTTATTATATTCCAAAAGAGATTGGAATTATGCCATCCCTACTTTCCTCTATTAATGTGCCTGATCTTATTTCTCTGTTCTTCCCTTCCCTTTTTCTCAATAAATTCACATCTTTACTTAACTTCTGAGTAGGTTTTTGACATTTCTACTTGGGGAGAAAAGCGGCCAAAACTCGATCAGCTTTTCAGAACTCTTATAGAAACTTTTATTCACAATTACCTGCATGAGCATTGCAACTGTCATGGGCCCTACGCCGCCAGGAACAGGAGTGATGAAGCTCGCCCTCTCTTTGGCCTCGTCGTATGCCACATCACCCACAACTTTTCTCCCATTTGGTTTTTTATTATCTGGTCAAGTGGGGAGAAATCAAAACTAAGTCTCAGAATCACAATCCTGGTGATCAGTTATGACAAAAACTCAGCAGAATTTTAGGGTGTGTTAGTCCCATCAGGCTCCAGTGCCTACTAACTTAAAAGCTATGGAATGACAGATGTTTGCTATTTCTTAGGGAGAAAATTATTTTACCTGCAAAAATTCACAAGACGCATAAGTGGTTTTTCAGAACCTGGAGAATCCTTTTGTAGTCTCTCAGGTGGCAAATAAAATACCAACTGTTTTTTATTCTTAAAACCAACTACCCAGTATATAATAAGCACCTTTTAAAATGTTAATTTGCTAAAGCCTACAAAGGAAATTTTTTGGGCGCACAAAGATCCAACTCTGTCACAGCTGCCAGATATCGTTTCTACAGCAACTGTCAGCATTTTGTGAGCTCCATGTGTGAGCTGGAGGAACAATTCAACATCCAATTCCAAAGACACAGCTACTTAAATGTATGCTGAAGGCAAAGAATATAATTACACTTCCCTTAAAAGGACACAAGAACAACTACAAATCTTACCAGCAAAGAATAGCTATTCAAGAGAACAAAACCCAATGATGCATCATTGCTCACTCACACAAAGAACATCCTACACTTGGCTTCAGTGCACTTCCAGGAGGGGCTGGGGGCGGGCCTAGACCCCGAAGCAATAAGGCTCCCGTGCTGCATCTGGTAGTCTTAGCGACATCACCACTTCTCTCTGATCAGATCGCCACAACCGAGAAGAAGCTCCAAGGTGGAGGCAAGAAGCCAGAATTAAGAGATTAGCAGGCACTTTGGGAGGCCAAGGCGGGCGGATCACCAGGTCAGGAGATCAAGACCATCCTGGCTAACACGGCGAAACCCCATCTCTACTAAAAATACAAAAAAATTAGCCGGGCATGGTGGCGGGCACCTGTAGTCCCAGCTACTCAGGAGGCTGAGGCAGGAGAATGGCATGAACCCGGGGGGCAGAGCTTGCAGTGATCGGAGATTGCGCCACTGCACTCCAGCCTGGGCGACAGAGCGAGACTCTGTCTCAAAAAAAAAAAAGAGATTAGCTGTAGCATCAGCTCTTTTATTAAAAGGGCCAGGCATGGTGGCTCACACCTGTAATGCCACCACTTTGGGAGGCCAAGGCGGGTGGATCACCTGAGGTCAGGAGTTCGAGACCAGCCTGGCCAGCATGGTGAAACCCCGTCTCTATTAAAAATATAAAAAAATCAGCTGGGCGTGGTAGCGGGCACCTGTAATCCCAGCTGCTCAGAGGCTGAGGCAGGAGACTCACCTGAACCCAGGAGGCAGACGTTGCAGTGAGCATTGCACTCTAGCCTGGGCAACAAGAGCGAAACTCCGTCTCAAAAAAAAAAAGTTAGTTCTGCAGCTCCTGTGGGCTCCATATTAATCTGAAGTCCAAAATGCAAAGAAGGCTTAACACTACCTATCACAAGTTTGCTGAGGGCAAAATGAGAAAATGTGTACATTACTGAAATTGAAAAAGCAGCCTCCAAATGCAAGAGTTTCTCTTTCCACCACAGATATGTAAGATATTTTTTATATGAAGTAAAAGGAGCTGGTCAACACAACTCATTGGGATGGTTTCAGGTTTCTAGAAGATTATAAAGCAGCAAACTATGGCGGAACATTTCCTCTCACAGCCCCTAGAGTCATTTCAAAATGCCAAGGAAATATAGATAGTGGTTTGCCCTCTGTACAAGTTTCAATAGTCTTCACACTGTAGTTAGCTTGAAATACCCGCTGCATCTATTTCTATGTGTTAATGTTAGTCATTTTCGTTTTTCCACAGATAAGAGACACATATCTTTGACTACATGACTAAACGCAGCACTGGATGAGTTCAGTTTTGCTCCTAAACCAAATACTGTCAGGGTTGACGAGACACTGCTAAATATGCAGTGCTTCGTGGATAGGATGATGTGGTCAGTGGAAAAAGTGACCACTACTCAGCCAAGCATATGACCTTAGTAATGAGCAAATGTTTTGGTTATCTACCCCCAGCCCTAGAATTTCTCTTTCTTTGGGAAATCACATGTACAAAATTCAACTAAAGATCCAGCTGAGCCCTGACTCTTCTACATTTAATTTGGGGACCCTAATAATAGAGGCCAGTCCAGAAGCAGCTACACTGGATAGGTTGAGACTGGAATGGAGTAGGGTGGGGAATCTGTTCCCTCTTTTTAAGCCTTCCAAATAAAACACTATTGATCTGGCCCTTCTCAGTTTGTCTTTAGTAAGCCAAGCAGGAAGAATACTTTTATGTGTTTCTCTGGCCAATACGTTCTGCCCTGCACTCGAATCTTTAAAAATACTACTTCTTTGGAAAAGGTATACACACCTTGATTCATTCTTAATTTGGCAAGTGACTTACAATGTTATCCCTGAGTGGACCATGCAAACTATTTAAATAATCAAAATATGAACCAAGAAGTAGCTCAGTGGTAGAAAATGTTGCTTCTAAAGTGAACATTTGCAAATATCAGTCTTTAGGTCCTGCAGCCCATTTGCTGGTCTGTAACTGAGTGATTCTGCCATCCTTTGGGGAACACAATAACATCCAGCTTTATCAGCATTCATTTGCCTATATGCCCAAGATCAGTAAAAACACTGTTGACCAGGAGGGAAGATACTGCTTTGATTTTATTCGTATTTTATTTTCTATGTAAGGAATCAATGTGAAAAGGATGGCAAGTTTCATGTTTAAGTCAACATCTCCTACCTATCTGCAAGACTCAAGATCGCCACCCAGGTTTTTCTTCTCCGTTTCTCACATGTAATCCAAAAAAAAAAAAAAAAATGCCAGAAGCAGAAATATGTGAGGTTTTAAAAAGACTGAGCTTGAATGTCATATCGCAAGTATTCAAAGTGAGGAGTTGTAGGAGAGCAATTTCTTTATCGCCTGTTAGATAATTACACTACAAGAAAATGAGTGATCAATTATGAGCTACTGTCTTAAAAGCACGGTAGGGAGAGTGGGAGGGAGGTTAAAAACGGTGAAGGCTTGACAGTGACTAATGTTCCTGGCAGCTCAGCATCTACATCTGAAACTTGAGATGGGAAGGGAGAAAAAAGACTTCTAGCTATAACTCCCTTCAACAATTCAACAGATATGAGTGCCAGTGGTCAGATGGCAGGAAGCTGGATGTGGCGCCACAGTGACCATTGCCCTTGAGGAGCTATCTAGGCAGGAGAGCACAGGACGCTACACATGAGACACATGCAATAAAAGATACAATACACATGTTCTATGGGAGAGGAGGGAGGGAGAGAAAGAAAGATCATCCCTTGATAAGGGGAAATCAAACAAGGTTTGGAAGGAATAACAGACATGACAGAGAGGAGATGGGGAGGAAGCAGCTGAAGGTGAAGGTGAAGTTGAACCTTATTCAGTTGTGTAGCCCAAGGCCTAGCATTGTGCTTGATACACAATAGTTGCTCAGTTAAAGATTGTTCCTTTCTTGAATCTATGAGGACGTATACAAGTTTTGCCCTATTGTTCTGTGAGGTTTTCTGTTTGAAAGAGTAGCCCACTCCACTAAGAATGCAGGTAAGGGAACTACAAAGGACAAACGAGGCATGTGCAGGGAAGGGAAAGTGGTCTACTTTACAAGTTGAAGACAGGTATTCACCATGCGCAAGTGAGATCACAGGCTGCAGAGGTCACTGAAATTAGTGTGAGGCTAAGGAGTCTGGCAAATAAGAAGGAAGAGGCTCAAATGTCCATGCCAGAAGGTGAACATGGCAAGGCGAGAGCATGGGGATAGATCTGAGTGGGAAGCAGCTGGAGGGAGGGACATCTACAAGGAAGTTATCACAGCCCATCAGCTGAGAAGGTAACACTGAGTGGTGACACTGAGAACAGAGGAGAGAGAAAACAATTCCCAATATTTAGAGACTGATCCAATATAGGGAATGCTTGGGAGGGAAACTAAAAGGCTTCAGACCTGCGGAAAGGAAGAATGGTGATACTAATCAAAAGACGGGAGTAAGGGGTAACTTGGGGATGAGGATGCCGAGTACAGTTTTGGACATGATTAAAAGGCTAGATTTATCCTCTCAGCCTAGAAAAAAACCCAGGTCAAATATCTTCTTTGTAAAGCCCTCCTCTTGGCAGAATGAGTCCCTCTTCTGGACTCTCATAGCACTTTGCAATAATTATACTGTATTTTAAATCCATCTATAAACTTTGCTAAAATAAAGGGTGATCTCTACATGAAGATAAACTGATATATCCCTCCTGCCCTCCCTCTCACTTTCTCCCTGGACAAAATCATCTTGGAAGCTGTACAGCACAGGATGAAAATCACAGGCTCTGGCACCAGGCAGACCTGCTTGCAAGTGGCAACTCTTCTATCTACTAACTCTGTGCACCCTTGGGCTAGTCAGTCTCTCTAAACCTTAGTACTACAAGCATAAAATGAGATAACTTTCTCTCTCAGGCTTCTTTTGATGACCTAGATACCATCCTCAACACCAGCAGCCACCTTACTCCTCCAGCAACACTCACCTGGGACATAATTGATTCCACAGTCGATGACTATTGCCCCAGGTTTGATCCACTCCCCTTTAACCATTTCAGGCTGACCAGTTGCAACCACCAGGATGTCACCTTTATTTACCTAGGGGTAGCGGATTTGGACATCAGAAATGAAATAATGAAATACACACCAAAAAAAAAAACCCCAGAAATGAAAAAGACATCCCTGAGCTTTATATTAAATTCTTAACTGTCGTAAGCTATTTCGTAAGATATTGGGTTAAGGCCTCAAATGTAAGCCACACACTGTTTCTGATAGCCCTTCACATGCCGTGCTCATTTCTACACATGCCAAAGAGCTCCCTTTCACCAGCCATTTTACCCAATAGGGAAATCAGTGTCAACCTGCAAGGCAGAGGGGCAAACAGGCTTGGGGCCCTGTGTGTTAATGTCCAGACACTGTTCCTTCTCCTACAGAATGTAGAGCACTACTTTGGGAGGATTAAAAGAGAAGGTACTAGGCCTCTCTCCTGCTCTCTCCCCACATTTAAGAGACTGCACTGTCAACAGGCACGTGTGTGTGCTCATTCTTGGGCTCAGGAATCTGATGCAGGGATCTAGAACAAGCTGCCATAGATATTAGCAGACTACTGCCCACGACTGCCTCTGGAGCACCTCCACTCTGAAGCCACCACTTTTACACACATGGCTTCTGGCTGCCAGAGGTCAATCTGAGTGCCTGTACTGCTAATCCCTGTCCACCACGAGGCAGATTAGGGTAGAAAGTACTTGGTGAGAGGCCAGGCATGTTGGGTCACGCCTGTAATCCTAGCACTTTAGGAAGGTGAACCAGGAGGATCGCTTGAGTCCAGGAGTTTGAGTCCAGCCTGGGCAACACAGTGAGACCCTTGACGCTACAAAAAGCTTAAAAATTAGCCAGGCATGGTGGCACATGCCTGTAGTCCCAGCTACTCAGAAGGTTGATGCGGGAGGATCACTCAAGCCTAGGAGTTCAAAGCTGCAGTGGGCTCTGATGGACTGCCACTGCACTCTAGCCTAAACAACAGAGCAAGACCCTGTCTCTAAAGAAAAAAGACAAAGGCTGAGCGTGGTGGCTCATGCCTGTAATCCCAGTACTTTGGGAGGCCGAGACAGGTGGATCACCTGAGGTCAGGAGTTCGAGACCGGCCTGACCAACATGGAGAAAACCTATCTCTACTAAAAATACAAAATTAGCCAGGCGTTGTGGCACATGCCTGTAATACCAGCTACTTGGGAGGCTGAGGCAGGAGAATCACTTGAACCAGGAGGCAGAGGTTGTGGTGAGCTGAGATTGCACCTTTGCACTCCAGCCTGGGCAACAAGAGTGAAACTCCATCTCAAAAAATAAATAAATAAAAAAGAAAAAGGAAGAGAGAAAGTACACAGAACAAACTCTGTATAAACTTGGGCATGCTTTTAATTTTATGGTTTTTTCTAATTAATTTTTTTTTTTTTTTTCTTGAGACGGGGTCTTGCTCTGTAGCCCAGGCTGGAGTGCAGTGGTGTGATCATGGCTTACTGCAGCCTCCACCTCCTGGGGCTCAAGCAATCCTCTTGCCTCAACCTCCCGAGTAGCTGGGACTACAGGCATGTGCCCACCCCATCTGGCTAATTTTTAATTTTTTTTTGCAGAGAAAGTGTCTCACTGTGTTGCCCAGGCTGGTCTCAAAAACTCTTGGGCTCAAACAATCCTCCTGCCTCAGCCTCCCAAAGTGTTGGGACTACAGGTGTGAGCCACCCCCCTCAGCCTTTAATTTGAATTTGTTTTTTCATCCTGTAAAAATGAGATAATGGGGTTAAATGAGGTTATGATTGTAAAGGACATGGCAGCCTCTGGCACTTAGTGTGTGAAAAGAACACCCACCCTCCCCACCGTAACACCTTTACCTCTCCTCTGGACACCCTACCTCCTCATCCAGATTGGTAGTCTTGGAGTGGCAGGTGGTCACTGTGGCATTGTTCCACAGAAGCAAGTCATGCATTGGGGCCCCGACTATTTTACTGCGCCCGACCACCACAGCATGCCTTCCGGCAATCGGCACCCCTGAAAGAAAAGCCAGCCTGCATCAGAGTTGGAGGATAGAAGCTGCCCTCCTTCACATGCCACGTGGAGAATTTAGAATAAGTGCACAAAAACAGGTTCTTAACATCAAACAGAAACCTTCCTAAAAACATTCCTTCTTTGGTAATAATATTCTCACCTCTAGGGTTTCAGCTATAAATTGGGACTTGTACTTGTGTCCTTCTTGCTGTGGGTTTTTGGGAGTGGCTTAAACCAAGATCATTCATTGAGTCATAGGGGAGTGGGAAGAAAACCTACACTCAAAGAAAAAAGAAACCCTGACATACAGCTAATCAGACATACAGAAGAAGACATCAGATTAAATTACATGGGAAAAACAGTTAAAACAAATAGGGTGTATGAAACAGGTTGGAGAGATGTGTAGGAAATTAGATTAGTATGGGTAATTCCTTCCAACTTTGGTAAGTTTGTTTATACAGTTCCCCACCCAAATTTCTCTTTTGGCTTAGGGCCTGAGCCATAGGGTTACTTGCAGGGAAGTGATAAAGGGGAAATTGAACTGTGGCGGCAAAGCTTTCTTTTTGCTATCACAGCATCCATTTTTCTGGCAATATACCGATGTCCTTTTCAGGGCTGACTCATACTCTACTAAAGACAGCCTGAGTGAGTACCCAGTAGTGGACAGGGGACCATATTTCTTCCCTCAGCTGATAAGATCCAATCCCATGACTGTTAGGCATGAGGATGGAACCAGGCTGTAGGTGTTTGTGGCCACAAAGTGGACCCCGAAAATGAGCTGTCCACAAAGAAGAAAGCAGAGAGAAGTTGACAACTTCATCAGAATCCTCAGGGCAGTCAAGGCTGAGGGCAGTGGACCCTTGCTCAAAGCAGCAAGGGTTTAAATTGTGCTTCTCACACAAAATCATTTTTTTCAGAAAAAGATAAACTCATAATAATGTTAACATCATGAACATCTAGAAGTAAAGACTTCAAAGTTTTAAAAGGTAACTTTCTATACTTTTTAGGATTCAGCAGAAGAGTTAAAACTGCATCAGGAGGCCGGGCGCGGTGGCTCACGCTTGTAATCCCAGCACTTTGGGAAGCCGAGGCAGGCGGATCATGAGGTCAGGAGATCGAGACCACGGTGAAACCCCGTCTTTACTAAAAATACAAAAAATTAGCCGGGCGTGGTGGTGGGCGCCTGTAGTCCCAGCTACTCGGAGAGGCTGAGGCAGGAGAATGGCGTGAACCCGGGAGGCGGAGCTTGCAGTGAGCCGAGATCGCGCCACTGCACTCCAGCCTGGGCGACAAAGCGAGACTCCGTCTCAAAAAAAAAAAAAAACAAAAAACTGCATCAAGGCAAATGGTAGCATCACTGTCAATAAGAGGCAGTGAGAGGCCTTCAGGTGCTGTCCTCGTGGGATTTTTTTTTTTTTAAGCAAGGCACTACAATGTTTGCTAAATATGCTGAAGAATATACATTTAACTGTAGAAATGAACTGTCAAAGCTTATGGCTTGACCTTCTCTTGCCAACCACAGAAAATTTTCATTTATGCTGGCCAAAACTTTCCACTTGAAACTTCTGACCTACTTCTTTTTACCAGGACCCATTTCCCTGTAAAAAAATAACCTCTGCTAAAAGTATTCATAATGAAATTAAAATAGCAAGGTGCTAACTAGTAACGGGACAATATGGCCAACTGTGCAGGAGACCCATTTCCAGCCATCTGTCGAGTCCTGGAACTACTGTGGAGATTCAGTGCCCATTTTGGGGGTGGGGAGTGGTGGGACCTTTCACTTCATATCCTTTTAAACTATCCAAATTTTTATTACCGTATAGGTTATTTTTTCGCAAAAAATAAATTGCTTTGAACTCAGGTAACTCTCTGAATTCAAATCTCGGTTCCGTTGCCTCCCAGACAAGTTACTTGCTCTCTCTGAGCTGGTTTTGTTTGTTTGTTTGTTTGTTTGTTTGTTTTAGAGACAGGGTCTCACTCTGTTGCCCAGGCTGGAGTGCAGTGGGGTGATCTCGGCTCACTGCAACCTCCGCCTCGCGGGTTCAAGCAATCCTCCCACCTCTGCCTCCTGAATAGCTGGGAGTACAGGTGCACGCCACCCTGCCTGGATAATTTTTTCGTATTTTTAGTAGAGACAGGGTTTCACCATGTTGACCAGGCTGGTCTCGAATTCATGACCTCAGGTGATCTCAGCCCTCTTCGGCCTCCCAGAGTGCTAGGATTACAGGCATGAGCTGCCGTGCCTGGCCTGAGCCTATTTTCTTAGCAGTTGAACAATAACAGTACCTACTTCATAGAGTTGCTGAGAAAATTGAGAGAAAATTTAGGTAACATCCTTAGTAGACAGGCCCTTCTGCCAATCAAATCCATTTATTTATGGCCCACAATGTACCTCCTCTATGCCACCACATGTCAAGACCAGGATTCAGGAAATGGTGCTTTCTTGTTGTTTGGTTTGTTGTTTTTACCTGCCTCTTTGATGAGTTCCAAGCATCCCTTAGGCGTACAAGGAATGAAACAGTCATTGAGGTCACCTCTAGCAAGTTTCCCAGCATTGATGCTAGTCAATCTAAAAAAAGTGATGGAAATAAGAAGGAAATAAAGGCAATTAGATGTCTTTACTCTTTAGAAACATTTATGCTGTATTCCCCAAATCGAAACATATTATAAATGAAAGCATGCAATGAGACATAGGAAGCCAAGCCACACTTACCCATCCACATCCTTCTCGGGTGCAATAGCATTGATCACTTCTTCAGTGTTAATGGAATTCTCTGAATCTAAAGGTAGCTGCACTAAGAACCCGTGTACAGTAGAGTCTTCATTCAAAGATGTAATGTACTTGATCACCTAAAAGTAATACCATATATAATTTGTATATCACATAGAAATCAAAAGGTAGGAAGAAACACTTTCTAAGGCAAAATTTAGGTTGCCCTATTTTCCCCCAACACTTTAATTATAATCCTTTCAGAATGTACATTCCCCTTGAATCCTGAGAGCACCTGTACTTTAACACAGAATGCATCCCCTAGGTGTCTGGTAAGAAGTCCATCAAATAAAAGAGCTAAGTGGCTGGGCGAGGTGGCTCATGCCTGTAATCCCAGCACTTTGGGAGGCCAAGTCAGGAGGATTACTTGAACCCAGGAGTTCAAGACCAGCCTGGGCAACACAGTGAAATGTGATATCTACAAAAATTTTTTTTAAATTAGGGCCGGGGGCTGGGTGCGGTGGTTCACGCCTGTAATGCCAGCACTTTGGGAGGCTGAGGTTGGTAGATCATCTGAGGTTGGGAGTTTGAGACCAGCTTGGCCAACATAGTGAAACCCTGTCTCTACTAAAAATACTAAATTAGCCAGGCGTGGTGGTGCATGCCTGTAATCCCAGCTACTCGGGAGGCTGAGGCAGGAGAATTGCTTGAACCCAGGAGGCGGAGGTTGCAGTGTGCTGAGATAGTGCCACTGCACTCCAGCGGTGAGCTGAGATTGCGCCATTGCACTCTGGCCTGGGCAACGATAGTGAAACTCCATCTCAAAAAAAAAAAAAAAAAAATTAGGGCTGGGTGCGGTGGCTCACACCTGTCATCCCAGCACTTTGGGAGGCCAAGGCAGGCCTCCCAAAATATAGAAAATTATTTTCTATAATTTGTACCTTACAATACAATAGCAGCTACTGGATCACTTGAAGCCAGGAGTTTGAAACCAGCCTGGCCAACGTGGTGAAATCCTGTCTCTACAAAAATATAAAAAATAAGCTGGGCGTGGTGTCACGTGTCTGTAATCTCAGCCTCTCAGGAGGCTGAGGCATAAGAATCGCTTGAACCCAGGAAGCGGAGGTTGCAGTGAGCTGAGATCGTACCACTGCACTCCAGCCTGGGCAACAGAGCAAGACTCTGTCTCAAAAAAAAAAAAAAGGGGGGGGCGGGGGACAGGCACAGTGGCTCACGCCTGTAATCCCAGCACTTTGGGAGGCTTGGGTGGGCAGATCACTTGAGGTCAGGAGTTTGAGACCAGCCTAGGCAATATGGGCAACTAAAAATACAAAAATTAGCTGGGTGTGGTGGCACATGCCTGTAGTCACAGCTACTCAGGAGGCTGAAGCATGAGAATCGCTTGAACCCAGGAGGTGGAGGTTACAGTGAGCCAAGATTGCACCACTGCACTCTAGCCTGGGCGACAAGAGTAAAACTCTATCTATGAAATAAAATAAAATAAAAAATAAAATAAAATAAATAAAATAAAATAAATCATGCCTATAGTCCCAGCTGCTCAAGACGCTGAGGTGGGAGGATCACTTGAGCTTAGGAGGTTGAGGCTACAATGAGCTATGACCACACCACTGTGCTGCAGCTGAGGCAACAAGTGAGACCCTGTCTCTAAAAATACAATACAGTAAAATAAAAAGAGCTAAGAACTCTAATAACTTATTACAGCAATAATACCCATGTTACAATCATCCAAATCAAGATGTAGAGCAGCAATGTCCAATCATCTTTTCTGCGATGGCAGAAATTTTCTATAATTTGCACCTTATAATACAATAGCAGCTACTGAACCCTTGCAAAGTGGCTAGTACAACCAAGGAAGTGAATTTTTAATTTTATTTCATTTTAATTAAATTCAAATAGCCTCATGGGGCTAGTGGCTCCCATACTGGACAGCACATATATGGAACATTGCCATAACCTCAAGAAAGTTGCTTTATCCTCCTACACCTTTAGCATTAATCTCGCACCTACAGGCAACCACAGTTCTGACTTTAATCACTGCGGATTTGTTCTGCCTATTCCTGAACCTCATATAAAAGGAATACATATTTGGTTTTTAGAATGCAGATAATTACAGGCCAAGGATCAGTTTTACCTATTTTTTTTTTTTTTTTTGAGACGGAGTTTTGCTCTTTTTGCCCAGGTTGCAGTGCAATGGCATGATCTCGGCTCACCGCAACCTCTGCCTCCTGGGTTCAAGTGATTCTCCTGCCTCAGCCTCCCGAGTAGCTGGGATTACAGGCATGCGCCACCACGCCTGGCAAATTTTGTATTTTTTAGTAGAGACAGGGTTTCTCCATGTTGGCCAGGCTGGTCTCGAACTCCTGACCTCAGGTGATCTGCCCACCTTGGCCTCCCAAAGTGCTGGGATTACAGGCATGAGCCACCGTGCCCAGCTCCAAAGATCAGTTTTAATAAACACAACAGATGATTTGGAAGCAAACAGTACTGCAGTCACACTTTGAGTACCAAATGTTCGTCCCTGCACCATCTCCTCTGTGAGAGTCTGTGAAGAAGGAATACCTGGAGGTGCCAAGCGTGGTGGCTCATGCCTGTAATCCCAGCACTTTGGGAGGCCAAGGCGGGTAAATCACCTAAGGTCAGGAGTTCGAGACCAGCCTGGCCAACGTGGTGAAATCCCGTCTCTATTAAAAATATAAAAATTAGCCGGGCAAGGCGGTGGGCACCTGTAATCCCAGCTACTCGGGAGGCTGAGGCAGGAGAATTGCTTGAACCCGGGAGGCGGAGGTTGCAGGGAGTCGAGATTGCATCATTGCTCTCCAGCCTGGGCGACAAGAGCAAAACTGTGTCACAAAACAAAAACAAAACAAACACCTGGAGGTCTTGGCTAAATGTGTCAGTCCCCAAAGCCCCCTAAACCAAAACCAGAGAGGAAACCACTTCACCTTCCCTCTTCACAATCAACTCACAAAAGCTCACCTCAGATTCTGTGGTTGTTCTTGGTAACTTGATGTGAGTGGCTTTGATCCCAATCTGCAAAATGGACATTAAAAGCAGGTAAATGGCAAGACGACTTGAGATATTGAACCATTTTTTTTACAGACATGACTAACAAACAAGGTGTTGGTCATCATTTCACCCTTATATGTTCTGAAGAATGAGTCCCTCACTTCAACTCATTCATCATTCATTTGTTAATTGCCACCACTGCTCTTCAGCAATGTTATGCTTGCTATTCCTTGAGAAAGGAAATTAAATCTTGGGACCCCAAATTCATTAAGTCAAAGGGAAAAGCTAAGCTGGGAACTGGGTCATGCAAATCTGCCTCCCCATTTTGGTTCCTAAATAAGATGTTACAAGATGAAAAGCTACATGCCTCCCCCATATTTTGCCCACAAGGAAATTCGTAGTGAGCTGCAAGATCTTTACGATGTTTCTGTTAAAATTTCACCATGGCAATGTAAATCCCCCCAGCCCACCAGACACAAATGTATATCTGATTTTTCCCCTGCCCAATTCTGTCTATGTTATCTTATGTAAAATGCAGATTGCCTGCATTTTTCCTCTGCCCCACTTGTCTGTATCGTCTTTCTTTTTTGGATGGAGTTTCACTCTTATTGCCCAGGCTGGAGTGCAATGGCACAATCTCGGCTCACCACAACCTTCGCCTCCCAGGTTCAAGCAATTCTCCTGCCTCAGCCTCCGGAGTAGCTGGGATTACAGGCATGCGCCACCACGCCTGGCTAATTTTTTGTATTTTTAGTAGAAATGGGGTTTCTCCATGTTTCTTAGGCTGGTCTCAAACTCCCGACCTCAGGTGATCCACCTGCCTCTGCCTCCCAAAGTGCTGGGATTACAGGCGTGAGCCACCGCGTCTGGCCATCTGTCATCTTATGTAAAAAACGCAGATTCACAAAGCCAGACAAGGTCATGAATGACTATTTTTCCCTACCCACCTCTTACATGAAAATTGTGTACTTCTCAATAACCCACCCTTTCCTCTTTAAATTTGGAGAACTCAAAATCATCTTCGGAGAAAGGCATAGACCTGTCTCCCAGGTGTGTCCTTAATTTTGGCAAATAAATCTCCTAAAATGATTGAGACTTGTCACTTTTCTGAATTGACATCCTGCTCTTTGGGAAGAAAATCATTAACGAGAAAACAAAAACTCAAGGGCAAACCAGAGGGAAGAAAATCATTAATGAGAAAACAAAAACTCAAGGGCAAACCAGAGGCCACAGATCTAACCCACCCATTTCTGACTTGCAAAATAGATAAACTAATGTCTCCTGTGGGTGATAAAAGTTTTCACAGGGAGGACCAAAAAGGGCAAGGGGTAACCGATAGGACCCAGGTGGAGGTTGGGGAGGGTGATGGCACAGCTCTTCTGGCGTTACCTCTTCAGCAGCCTTCAGCTTCACATTTATATAAAGATTGGAATCATCTCTGTTGCCAACCTAGAATAATAAATGCATGCAAATCAGATGATTAGGGAAAGGCAAAGTGCATAGAAAAGCTTCTACAATTTTAGTTTTAATAAAAGAAATGTTTAATCATGCGACTCTTGTTGCAGAGAACTTTTACAGGAGTATAGGGAGGCTGTGGGGGCAGGAGGGATTATGTGAACACAGATGGTGTTACAGCCCCTCCCCTAAACAAGGCCCACCTGGTTCCCACTGCCAAACCCTAAACAGAAAATAGAGGATATCTGCATCTGCACTGGAAACTAAGCAAGGATGCTGCAGGCCTACCAGAAACACGTGGGATTTCTGCTGCCATACCAGAAAAACAGAGTATAGAGGGCTGAGAAACTCATCAGGCAAGAAAAATGCCTGAGAGGCAGCAGCACCCAGAGGGCACATTCCACACCCTCTCCCCCACCCCCAGGGGCAATGGAAAGCTCCCTGGCCCCGCCACACAGAGAATAGAAAGGAGGGTGGAAGGATCTCACTCTAGTTTACACAGAATAAACAACCAGGCAAGACAAAGGGCAATCTGCTGACCCCAACACAGAGAGGAGGCCAGGTGCAGCAACTCAGGTCTGTAATCCCTGCACTTTGGGAGTCCAAGGGAGGAGGATCATTTGAGCCCAGGAGTTCAAGACCAGCCTGGGCAACATAGCGAGACCCCCATCTTTACAAAAAATTAGCCAGGCGTGGTGGTGCACACCTGTAGTCCCAGCACTCGGGAGGCCGAGGTGGGAGGATTACTTGAGCTCAAGAGTTTTGCCATGATTGCACCAGTGCACAGTGAGTCATGGTACTATGCCTGGGCAGCCTGGGCAACAGAGAGAGACCTTGTCTCTTAAAAAAAGAGAGAGACAGGGAGAAACTTGTAGTGCAGAGGCCAAATCCTTTGAACCACCATGCTGTGTCTCACTATGTTTCCTCCGTTTCTTTGACCATGAACATATTTATAGTTTATCATTATAACCATTTATTTGTAAAATTTTATTGTACTAATATTTTTTCATGCTCCAGTGGTTGGTATTTCTCCTTCTCAAGGTTGATACATGCTACCATAAGTTGTGTTTCTCCCAAAATTGCAGAGGGTATCACAGAGGGAAAGGTGGTGGTCCCTTCATATCAAAGATAACTGAAGCATAGCTCCTTTTAACAGGACCATGGCAAAGAAAGAAGCCGGCTTTTGTAACAGAGGATTTTCTGACCTTGTCATATTGGTGCTATTACTGGACGCTCCCCTCAGATCTCAGGACATGGCCTGAATCTTAGCTTCAGTTGTCCCTTATACAGACAGTTCTCAGTTTTGTGGTGCTAATTTGAATTGCAAGAGCCAGAAGAGTCCTTTGAGGGGAATTCTACTTTTTTTTTTAATGGGTTATTTGTATCTAAGTACATTAGATGCTTCTCGTAGGGGCTTCCCTAGACTTTTAGTGCCTCTCATGTTTCCTCTTTGGTCACTTTCTATGTATGTTCTTTGCCCCACCACCCAACCCTCACTGGTTCAGTTACCAGATTTGATACATTCCGGAATTTTTAGATCAAAGTAGGAAAGGAGGTGGTTCTAAATACAAAAGTATATTTTTTTACAATTTCATTCATATTTATACCTACCAATAGTTATTTAGTCTTAACTCTGAGATTAAATTGTTTTATCACTTGCAGCCAGTAAGGAAGCCACAACTTTTCTGTTCTAGAATTTATCTTCATTCATGTTTCAGGTAAGTGAAATGTAACTATAAGTCACTTTTCCAGCAAAGGTAGGTGGACATGTTTCTAAGTCTGTATAACTGAAAATATTTTTCTGCTGTCCCTTGCACTTGACTGGCCTTGCCTGATTTGGAGTAACAGCATTTTCCTTCAGAGATGTTGTCTTTGGCATCTAATGTCACACAGGAGAAGTCTGAAGTCTCTCGCTGTTGTTGTTCCTTTACATGTAACTGTTTTCGGCCTGAATATTTCTGAAGGAGTTTGTCTAAAACACTAAAACCACAACCAGTTCCAGAAAGAAAACTTAATAGTTATAGTTATGAGCATATGTCAGTTTTATTGGAAAAGACATCTAAAAGCCAATTCAAAGAGTCACTCTTAGTATAGGTTTTATTTATTTATTTATTTATTTATTTATTATTTTTGAGACAGGGTCTTACTCTGCCACCCAGCCTAGAGTACAGTAGCATGATCATGGCTCACTGCAGTCTGCAACTCCTAGGCTCAAGCAATCCTCCCACCTCAGCTTCCCAAGAAGCTGGGACTACAAGTACACGCTGCCACAAACAGCCAATTTTTGTATTTTTTGTAGCAATGGGGTTTCTCTATTGCCCAGGCTGGTCTCAAACACCTGGGCTTAAGCAATCCTCCTGCCTCAGCCTGCCAAAGTGCTAGGTAGGTGTGAGCCACCACACTTGGCCAGTATACGCATTTTATAGGGGAAAGTGGTTATAGAACCATTGATAGACTAGATGCAAAAAGAATGTTTAAAGAACATGTATTCTGGCCGGGCGTGGTGGCTCACGCCTGTAATCCCAGCACTTTGGGAGGCCAAGGCCGGCGGATCACCTAAGGTCAGGAGTTGAGACTAGCCTGGTCAAGACGGTGAAACCCCATCTATAATAAAAATACAAATATTAGCCAGGCATGATGGTGGGCACCTGTAATCCCAGCTACTTGGGAAGCTGAGGCAGAAGAATCCCTTGAACCCAGGAGGCAGAGGTTGCAGTGAGCCAAGATCATGCCATTGCACTCCAGCCTGGGTAACAAGAGTGAAACTCCATCTCAAAAAAAAAAGAATGCTGATTTCTTCCTTGAAGGTGGCTGAGTACTACATCATCCAAAAAATATCCTATTCCAGAACAGGTTAGGGACACTTTTTTTATACCAGGAGTCTGCAAACTGTTTCTGTAGAGGGGCAGACGGTATATATTTTAGGCTTTGTGGGACACACACCGTGTCACAGTAGCTGCTGCTATTGCTTTTTTAACTCTTTATAAACTGGGCAACATTTGGATATGGGCCACAGTTTACTAATCTGTGTTCTACACCGTAAGGTATCTTGGGTATTGGTCTACTGGTTCATTTTTCCTTCTGTTTCAGAAACCTTATGAAGATACAGGCTAGTTGAGTTTATTAACTGTATTCTGTCCATGTATTTTGTGAGGACTGAATGAGTTACTATACATAAAGCACTCTGAATAGTTCCCGAATACTGTTAAAAATCAGTTTTATGGCCAGGTGCGGTGGCTCATGCCTATACTCCCAGCACTTTGGGAGGCCAAGGTGAGTGGATTGCTTGAGCCCAGGAGTTAGAGACCAACCTGGGCAACATATCGAAACCCCATCTCTACAAAAAATATAAAAATTAGCTGGGCATGGTGGCGTGCCTGTAGTCGCAGCTCACTTGGGAGGCTAAGGTGGGAGGATCCCCTGGGGGATGGGGGAGGGCAGAGGTTGCAGTGAGCAGAGATCACATCACTGCACTCCAGCCTGCATGAGAGAACAAGATTCTGACTCAGAAAAAAAAAAAAAAAAAAAAAGAGAGAGCGAGAGATACTAATGAGGCTATGGGGCTGAGGCTGAGGCTGTATTTCTATCACCTTAGCACAAACTTTTTTTTTTTTTTTGAGACCAAGTCTTGCTCTGTCACCCAGGCTGGAGTGCAGTGACATGATTACAGCTCACTGCAGCCTCAACCTCCCGGGCTTGAGCAATCCTCCCACCTCAGCCTCCCTAGTAGGGGGGACTACAGGCAAGCACCACCACAACCAGCTAATTTTTGTATTTTTTTGGAGACAAAGTCTCTCTATGTTGCCCAGGCTGGTCTCGAACTCCTGGGCTCAAGCAATCCACTCGCCTTGGCCTCCTAAAGTGGTGGGATTACAGGCATGAGCCACCATGCCTAGCCCATTAGTATCTCTTATAATGAAAAGTCAAGTCTTAATTTCCTATAAATATTCAGTTATTTGGGAAGTTACTCATCCATTTTATTAAAAAAAAAATGAAAACTCAACTTTTAAATATATACTTGGGCCATATCATGAATGTTCTTGAATGCATTGCTAAGGAATCAGAAAAACAAAGGGGAAGAACAAATGGGTTTTGGAGACAGATCTGTGTTCATTTCCCAGACTCAGTCCCTTCCTGACTGGCTTCGGGCAAGCTACACAAGATCTTTGAGCATGAGTTACTATGGCTATAAGGGGATATCTCCTACCTCGTAGGGTAGTATAAAACATAGAACAATTAGAAATATAAACAAATAATTTGAATTATTCTAGACACTCCATATAAGTAGTACAGGTTGAAGATCCCTAACTCAGAAATCCAAAATCGGTCAGGTGCGGTGACTCGGCACTTTGGGAGGCCAAGGCAGGCAGATCACTTGAATTCAGTTTGAGACTAGCCTGGGCAATATGGAGAAACTCTGTCTCAAATACTAAAATTAGCTGGATGCCTGTAGTCCCAGCTACTCAGGAGGCTGAGATGGGAGGATAGCTTGAGCCTGGGAGATCCAGGCTGCAATGAACTGTGATCACACCCCTGCACTCCAGCCTGGACAACAGAGTGAGACCCTGTCTCAAAAAAAAAACAAAACAAAAAACACACAAATAAAAAATGCTCCAGAATCAGAAACTCTGAGCACTGACAACGCCAAAAGTAGAAAATTCCACACCTGGCCTCATGTGATGGCTTACAGTCAAAACACAGTTAAAAGTGCATTTCATACAAAATATTATTAAAAATGTATAAAATTGGCCGGGAGCAGTGGCTTATGTCCGTAATCCTAGCACTTTGAGAGGCCAAGGCAGGCAGATCACCTGAGGTCAGGAGTTTGAGACCAGCCTGGCCAACATGGTGAAACCTCATCTCAACTAAAAATACAAAAATTAGCCAGTCGTGGTGGAACACACCTGTAATCCCAGCTACTCAGGAGGCTGAGGCAGGAGAATCACTTGAACCCAGAAGGTGGAGGTTGCAGTGCGCCAAGATTGTGCCATTGCACTCCAGCCTGGGCGACAAGAGCAAAACTCTGTCTCAAAAACAAAACAAAAAAATAATAACATATATATATACACACACACATACACACACACACACACACATATATATATATAATTACCTTCAGTCTACAAGTATAAGGTATATAATGAAACATAAATAAATTTTGCTTTAGAATTGGATCTCATCCCTATGTATATACAGATTCCAAAATCTAAAACACTCTCGTCCCAAGCATTTCAGATAAGGGATACTCAACTTGTACTATCATTCTGGTAAAGGATGGAGAGTGAATGTGGCTGGATAGATTGTGATCAGACTTGCATTTTAACAAGGGCTGCAATTGCAGTCAGGAGGACAGACAGGAGGTATATAGATAGAACCCCCAAATCATTAAGCAGGTAACTATAGTGGCCCCAGGGTTGGGAGAAATAGGAATCAAGGGGGGGGCAACAGATTCCAAGAGTTGATGAGAGGCACAATCAATAGGACAATAGCCCCTAACTGGATGCAGGGAGTGAGGAAGAGAACTCCTAAGGAGACGGCCCTCAGGCTTCTAGCTCAGGGAATGTGGGAAGATGGTGGTGCCAGCACCAGAGTGAAAAAGACTAGAAGTCTGAGGCAGGGAGATGTGATTACAACATATTATATAAACCTTGTATCACAGAAAGCTGTTGACTCTGGTGCTAAAGTACAAAATTAAAAGATTCTACCACTGTTTTATCAGCAAGGACATAGGAGACGAGCTGTAGAACAGTGTTTATGTAATAAAAACATCTGTAATCAATAAATTTAAAAAACAAGGTTGGATGTCAGTTTTTAAAATGGAGAAAAAAAGACACCCCCAATATTGCTTTAAAAAGGGTATACTTCTTGCCTATGACATTTACTCTTTCTACAACAAACAATTTGCAAAAATAAGCCAAGAAATAACCAGCCACCAAATGTACCAGTATACACCCACAACATATACTTTTGATTCTTAGTAATTTGCAAAAAAGGGAAAATCCACCACAGCAGAGAACATGCCAGGCAGAGAGTGACAGGCCTTCTGTGCGTTTCTTCTCAGCTAAGCCCTCTTAGACAAACAGCAGAGGAGAGGGGAATATTTAAGTACTATTCACTTTGACTTTTTTTTTTTTTTTTTAATTGAGACGGAGTCTTAGGCTGGAGTGCAGTGGCACAATCTCAGCTCACTGCAACCTCCGTCCTCCGGGTTTAAGCGATTCTCCTGCCTCAGCCTCCTGAGTAGCTGTGATCACAGGTGTGCACCACCACACCTGGCTAATTTTTGTATTTTGAGTAGAGATGAGTTCTCACCATATTGGCCAGGCTAGTCTCAAACTCCTGACCTTAACTGATCTACCCGCCTTAGCCTCCCAAAGTGCTGAGATTATAGGCATGAGCCACCGCACCATGCCCACCTTGACATTCTTGATGAACAAGGGATAGAAACTTAGCGAGAGATTAAATGATATATTAGAGACATACAAATAAAGAGATTGCGAAGGAGACTATGTCCAACTTGGGTGAAACTCTGACAGGAGTTTCAAATGAAAGCCCTGAGTTTCCTGTCATCCAAATCAAGATTGCAAACATTCCTTCACACATTTGTCTGTAAAAATATTTATTGAATATCTCGCTACTGGGTGAATCTGGAGCTCAGGGAAGAAACTCTGGATAGAGACCTAAATTAGGAAGCATTCCCTCATGAAGCTATGGGACTGGGTGAGGTTACTTAGGGAAAGAATAAGACGGAGAAGAGATCTCAAGGGTGAGCCCCAAGGCATTCAAATGGTTTAGGTATTAGGGTGATGAGTAACAACAAGCAAAGGAGACTCGAAGGTGGGAAGGAAACCAGTGGTGTCCCAGACCAAGAGCCTGGAGCTCAGAAGAAATCTAGATTTAGAAGTCACTGGCCTGATAGATTAAACTGCCTAAAATAATGGTTCTGATAATGTGGCCCACACACTCTTGAGGGACCCCAAGACCTTTTCAAAGATTTATGAGGGACAGACTAGTTTCATAACAATATCACTACAATGTTGTTTGCCTTTTTCATTGTGTTAACATCTGTACCGATGGTGCAAAAGCAATGGTGTTTAAGACTACTAGTGAACCAACACAAATCAAGACAATGGCTATGGACTAGTTGTCACGGTATCCTTCACTACCACACACTCTCAGTAAAACTAAATGCCAGTTTCACTAGGACTGCCCTTGATGAAGAAATATACATTATTAATTTTCTTAAACTTCAACTTGGCCGAGCACAGTGGCTCATGCATGTAATCCCAGTACTTTGGGAGGCCAAGGCGGGAGGATCACTTTGAGCCCAGGAGTTCGAGACTAGCCTGGGCAACAAGGCAAAAAACCATCTCTACAAAAAAATACAAAAAATTAAGGACTGACAGCTGGGCGTGGTGGCTGAAGCCTGTAATCCCAGCACTTTGGGAGGCCGAGATGGGCGGATCACGAGGTCAGGAGATTGAGACCATCCTGGCTAACATGGTGAAACCCCGTCTCTACTAAAAATACAAAAAATTAGCCGGGCGTGCTGGCGGGGGTGCCTGTAGTCCCAGCTACTCGGGAGGCTGAGGCAGGAGAATGGCATGAACCCGGGAGGCGGAGCTTGCAGTGAGCCGAGATCGCGCCACTGCACTCCAGCCTGGGGGACAGAGCAAGACTCCGTCTCAAAAAAAAAAAAAAAATTAAGGACTGGCACAGTAGCTCATGCCTGTAATCCCAGCACTTTGGGAGGCTAAGATGGGAGGATCACTTTGGGTCCCAGAGTTCAAGACCAGCTAGGGCAACAAGGCAAAAAAAATCTCTACAAAAAAATACAAAATAATTAAGGCTGGGCGCAGTGGCTCACACTTGTAATCTCAGCACTTTGGGAGGCTGAGGCAGGTGGATCACCTGACGTCAAGAGTTCGAGACCAGCCTGGCCAAAATGGTGAAACCCTCTCTCTACTAAAATTACAAAAATTAGCTGGGCATGGTACCTGTAATCCCAGCTACTCGGGAGGCTGAGGCATGAGAATCACTTGAACCCATGAGGCAAAGGTTGCAGTGAGCTGAGATTATGTCACTACATTCCAGCCTGGGGGATAGAGCGAGATTCTGTTTCAAAAAAAAAAAAAATTAGCAGGGTGTGATGGCAGGTGCCTGTAATCCCAGCTACTCAGGAGGCTGAGGCAGGAGAATTGCATGAACCTGGGAGCGGAGGCTGCAGTAAGCCAAGATTGCGCCACTGCACTCCAGCCTGGGCAACAGAGCAAGACTCCGTCTCAAAAAAAAATAGGCATGGTGGCGCATGCCTGTAATCCCAGCTACTCTGGAGGCTGAGTGGGAGGATCACTTGAGCCTAGGAGATGAAGGTTGCAGTGAACCAAGATTGTGCCACTGCACTGAGTAAACAGTAAAACTCTGTCTCAAAAAAGTAAAAAAACATATATATAAATAAACCTCAACTCTTGAGTGCATGTGTTTTTAATAGTCTATGTGAGGAATTGGGAAGCACTCATAATGCACTTCTGCTATATACAGAAGTACAGTGGTTGTGGTTGTTACTAAAGCATTTGTGCTTTTTTTTTTTTTTTTTTTGAGACATGGTCTCACTGTCACCCAAGCTGGAGTACAGTGGCACGAACACAACTCCCTGCAGCCTCGACTTCCTGGGCTCAAGTGATCTCCTGTCTCCCTCTCATGTAGTTGGGACCACAGGTCTATACTACCACTCCTGGCTCATTTTTTAATTTTTTTGTAGAGATGGGGTCTCACTTTGTTGTCCAGGCTGCACTTGTGCTTTTTTGCCTTGTTAGCTGAAACAGATGCATTTTTATATGAAACACCTACTTGAAATAACAACTGACAAGCAATGATTATTCAGACTTGAGTATTTGATAAATATTTTCTCAAAAATGAATAAAGTGAAACTGGTATTTCAAGGGAAACAATTAATTGTATTTGTTGCCAATGATAAAATGTGAGTTTTTGGGTGAAAATTAAAATTTTTTATCCACCCCTGTGAGCTTGACAGCTTCTCAATACTTGAAAACTTCTCTGATGAGCTTGTTGGTGATGTTAATGATTCCAATTCTTTCATATTGCATAATGAAATGTTAACATTTGGAAGATCTGCATAATTCCGGGAACTATTATTTTCCAAATGAGGAACAAAGGATGTTACAAAACCATGCATGGGGTAAATATTCATTCCAAATGTAACATTTTGATGTAACGAAGTGTGCAAGTCTGAGAAGATGTAACAAAGTATCAAAGTTCACTGACAGAGTTTCAGATTCTACACTGCAACTAATCTTTTAAAATTTACTTACTGAGTCCTGGTACAACATCAAAGAAAAATACCCACAATTACCTGGAAAGACTATTAAAAAAATTCTTCCCTTTTATGGCTACACATCTGTATGAAGCCAAATTTTCTCCATATATTTCAATCAAACCAGCACACAGCAAAAGACTGAATGCAGAGGCAGATAGGACTCCAGCTCTCTTCTACTAAGCCATACAGGAAAGAGGTGTGCACAAATATAAAATAATGCCCCTCTTTTCACTAAATTTTCTTTTTAAAAAAGTTTTTGTTCCATAAAATGTTATTTATGTTAACATATAATAAATGAGCTTACTATTGGCATTTTTAAATGAATAAACATTTTTAAAACTTCCTAATTTCTCTGTTTTTTTTTTTTTTTTTTTTTTTTTTTTAGACAGAATCTCTCTCTGTCGCTCAGGCTGGAGTGCAGTGGCACAATCTTGGCTCACTGCAACCTCCACCTCCCAGGTTCAAGTGATTCTCCTGCCTCAGCCTCCGGAGTAGCTGGGATTACAGGTGCCCACCACCACACCCAGCTAATTTTTGTATTTTTAATAAAGATGGGGTTCCACCATGTTGGCCAGGCTGGTCTCAAACTCCTGACCTCAGGTGATCTGCCCACCTCAGCCTCCCAAAGTGCTGGATTACAGGCAGGAGCCACCGTTCCCGGTCAAAACTTCCTAATTTCTAATATAGTAAACATTAATGGATAAATCTGTATAAACAATAGCTTCTTGAGGTCTTACATCTTTAAGAGTGTAAACAGGGCCAGGTACAGTGTCTCACACCTATAATACCAATGCTTTGGCAGGCAGAGGCAGGAGGACTGCTTGAAGCCAGGAGTTCAACGCTACAGTGAGCTATGACTGCACTACTACATTCCAGCCTGGCAACAGAGTAAGACCTTGTCTCTCAAAAGTAAATAAATAAATACATTAAAGAAAAAAAAAGATTTTAAAGGGGCCCTACTAAGACCAAAGGTTAAGAGACACTGGCCTAGAGAAAGGGTGTCCACAGAGAAGAGCAGAGGGCCAGGATATGCCAACATTTAGAAGCTGAGCCAAAGAGGGGGAGCCTGCCAAGAGAGACTGAAAAGGCATGAGATTACACAACAGCCAATATAAAAAAAAAAGGAAAGGAAAGTAGAGGGAGAAGTCTGAAATGATATTGAGAAATCAAGCAAAGACAACATTAATGGAAATATACTATCATAATACCTGTAATATTGCCAGGCCTGGTGTGAAACCAGGTACTTGCTCCTTCAACTGAGTGACTTGATTTTTCAGTCTCGCCCTTATTTGCCTAGAGAAAAAGGAAAGGGTGGGGTTAACACTGAATATTTCAAGCAAAAATAAGTGATGCAGATTATTAGATGTATTTCTCTTTTATTTGTTTGTTTGTTTATTAACACAGGGTCTCGCTGTGTCACCCAGGCTGGGAGTACAGTGGCACAATCAAGGCTCACTGCAGCCTTGACCTCCTGGGCTCAAGCGATCCTTTCGCCGCAGCCTCCTGAGTAGCTGGGACTTTACAGGTCTGTGCCACTACTTCTGGCTAATTTTTGTACTTTTGGTAGAGATGGGGTTTCACCATTGCCCAAGCTGGTCTTGAATTCCTGGGCTCAAGCGATCTACGACCTCAGCCTCCCAAAGTGCTGGGATTACAGGCGTGAGCCACTGCACCCGGCCTATATTTTTCTTTTTTTTGAGACCAAGTTTTGCTCTCATTGCCCAGGCTGGAGTGCAATGGCGCAATCTCAGCTTACCACAACCTCCACCTCCCAGGTTCAAGCAATTCTCCTGCCTCAACCTCCCGAGTAGCTAGGATTACAGGCATGTGCCACCACGCCTGACTAATTTTGTATTTCTAGTAAACGTGGAGTTTCTCTATGTTGGTCAGGCTGGTCTCGAACTCCAGCCTCAGGTGATCCCCCCACCTCAGCTTCCCAAAGTGCTGGGATTACAGGCATCAGCCACTGCACCTGGCCTGTATTTCTCTTTTAAATAAAAAACGCTGGCCAGGAGCAGGCAATGGTTCATGCCTGTAATCTCAGTACTTTGGGAGGCTAAGGCAAGAGGATTGCTTTAGAACAGGTGTTTAAGACTATCCTGGGCAACATAGTGAGACCCCATCTCCACAAAAAATAAAAAATTAGCTGAGAGTGGTGGCAGGCCCCTGTAGTCCCAGCTACTCAGGAGGCTGCGGCAGGAGGATGGCTGGAGCCCAGGAGGTTGAGGCTGCAGTGAGCTATGATGGTGCCATTGCACTCCAGCCTGGACGATAGAGCAAGACTGTCTCCAAAATAAAATAATATAAAATAAAAACACCATTGAATGGACATTATCTGGTTTAATAAGTACAGGAACTTCCCAACAATTTTCCAGGCCTCAAGTAGACATGGATCTTTTTCTTTTTTCTTCCTTTTTTTCTTTTTTTTTGAGATGGGGACTCGCTCTTGCCCAGGCTGGAGTGCGATGGTGCGATATCTGCTCACTGCAACCTCCACCTCCTGGGTTCAAGCGATTCTGCTGCCTCAGTCTCCTGAGTAGCTGAGATTACAGGCGCATGCCACCACGCCCGGCTAATTTTTGTATTTTTAGTAGAGATGGGGTTTCACCATGTTGGTCAGGCTGGTCTCGAACTCCCGACTTCGTGATCCACCCATCTCAGCCTCCCAAAGTGCTGGGATTACAGATGTGAGCCACCGTTCCCAGCCACGTGGATCTTTTCTAACTCCTACTGACATTAACTGAGCCACAGGGTTCAGGGATAATTGAAAATGTATTAGTTGATGGCATTCAAAATCATATAGTAAATAAATGAAAACTTAGACCAACACTTCTAGAAAGTGCCGATCCTCATCTTTTTTCACATTTCCACTCTGCAGGTGCTGTCATGAACAAATTTTACAGGAACAAACTCAAGCACACACCTTTTGCTCAACCTGCACTAGTAAGATGAACACAGCGTATCCACATAAGGTTGAATGATAAATCAATGAATTCCACTCCAAATTCAGTATAAACTTACAAATTATATTCTAATTCACAAAGGAATTTTCTTTACAAAGAATTTAACACAAGGCTAAAAGTATAACCTCCTGCAGTCTCCTTATGAGAGTGAAAAAAAGTATAACCTCTTGCAAAACTAAGATGATCAATTTACCAACATACAACTTCTCAACAATACACTAGGATGTCAAGTAAATGAAATTACATCCATAAATACATATCTGAATAGCTTAACCTTGCCCAGTTATGATATATGATACAATGTTCAACTTGAACATGCTCTGTCCCTCTTGGAAAACCAGTTTTGTCATTTGTCATATGGACATTCACAAACAGCTCTTCCCTCATTCTAATTTGGTTACTCCCAGCTCCACTTCTCCACACGTCACAAAAAACTGACATAAACAGGCACACAAGAAATAGATTATTTGGACTGGCCTAATAAACATCAAGAATGTTGAATGGTACAAGAAAGAAGTCATACCCAAGATTTTCAAATTTTATTTATTTTGATTTTTATTTATTTATTTTATTTTTTGAGACAGGGTCTGGCTCTATCACCCAGGCTGGAGTGTAGTGATGCAATCACAGCTTACTGCAACCTCCACCTCCTGGGTTCAAGCCATCCTCCTACTTCAGCCTCCCAAGTAGCTGGGACTACAGGTGCACACCATCACACTCAGCTAATTTTTGTATTTTTTGTAGAGATAGGATTTTGCCATGTTGCCCAGGCTGATCTTGAACTCCTGAGCTCAAGTGATCCTCCCACCTTGGCCTCCCAAAAGTGCTGGGATTACAGTTATAAGCCACTGCACCCAGCTCAAATTTTATTTCTGGTTAGTGACTTTGCTTTTTCAAGTCAGTATTCTCTACAATAATATAGCTCAAAAGAAGAATAGACCATTGGAATTTTTTTTTTTTTTTTTTAACTGGGATTGGACCTGGATAGAGGCCACAGTTCTGCTCTGAGACAAGGGAACAGGGAATACTGCAGTTTTCACTCCCCAGCAGTTCCAGCCCTAGCTGCTCCCCTGAATGACAACCAGATGTGGTGCTGGGCATAGCCTAATACCCCTACACAGTCACCCAGGTTCTCTTTGGCCCGAAGTCTTATATAATCATTCTTGCCGAAATCCATTAGAAATTCCAACTCATGGCCGGGCGCGGTGGCTCGCGCTTGTAATCCCAGCACTTTCGGAGGCCGAGGCGGGCGGATCACGAGGTCAGGAGATCGAGACCATGGTGAAACCCCGTATCTACTAAAAATACAAAAAAAAAAAAATTAGCCTGGCGTAGTGGCGGGCGCCTGTAGTCCCAGCTACTCGGAGAGGCTGAGGCAGGAGAATGGCGTGAACCCAGGAGGCGGAGCTTGCAGTGAGCCGAGATTGCGCCACTGCACTCCAGCCTGGGCGACAGAGCGAGACTCCGTCTCAAAAAAAAAAAAAAAAAAAAGAAATTCCAATTCATTCTGTTTAACATCATGGCTGAATTTAAAATATTTAACATGTTACGACAGAGAAAAAAACACATTGCTAAAATATAACCTTTAACTCTTATTATGGATATAGAAAAATGAGTAAATAAAAATAAAATACAACATGGACATTTCAACAGAAGCTATATGGTAGGCAAAGGAGGCAGTATGAAATTTGCATGATTAAAATAAAGCTGCCTTTAGACAACAAAAATGCTGAAATGTGCCATAAGCTTAGAGTAGTTCTCAAATAATTCTCAAAAGACACAGGGAAAACACTTTTAGTAACAGATCAGAGAAGAAGCAAGAACATTCACCTTCAAAATACAGGGCTTCGGGCCGGGCATGATGGCTCACGCCTGCAATCCCAGCACTTTGGGAGGCCAAGGCGGGCAGATCACGAGGTCAGGAGTTACAGACCAGCCTGACCAACATGGTGAAAGCCCGTCTCTACTAAAAATACAAAAATTAGCTGGGCGGGGTGGCACATGCCTGTAATCTCAGCTACTCAGGAGGCTGAGGCAGGAGAATCGCTTCAACCCGGGAGGCGGAGGTTGCGGTGAGCAGAGATTGCGCCACTGCAGTCCAGCCTGGGCGACCCACTGAGACTCCGTCTCAAAACAAACAAACAACAACAAAAACAACAGGGCTTCTTCTAAAAAAAAAAAAAAAAAAAAAAGGTCTTCTTCTAAACAAGGACACAATTTATCCCCCTGCCCCAATAGATTACTGTTATAAGATTTTTTTTTTTTTTTGAGACGCAGTCTCGCTCCATCTCCCAGGCTGGAGTGCAGTGGCGCGATCTCGGCTCGCTGCAAGCTCCGCCTCCCGGGTTCACGCCATTCTCCTGCCTCAGCCTCCTCAGTAGCTGGGACTACAGGCGCCCGCCACCACACCCGTCTAGTTTTTTGTATTTTTTAGTAGAGACGGGGTTTCGCCATGTTAGCCAAGATGGTCTCGATCTCCTGACCTCGTGATCCGCCCGCCTCGGCCTCCCAAAGTGCTGGGATTACAGGAGTGAGCCACGGCGCCCAGCTATTATAAGATTTTTAAAATGCAGAACGCAAATGTTTTATTTAATATGTTTTATTCCCATTTTGTTCATTTGTTGATTTATTTCATTTGTTCATTAACAATTTTTATACTACTAAAAAATACTTCGGCAGGGCACGGTGGCTCACGCCTATAATCCCAGCACTTTGGGAGGCTGAGGTGGGTGGATCACCTGAGATCGGGAGTTTGACACAGCCTGAGTGGTGAAACCCCGTCTCTACTAAAAATACAAAAAAAAAAAAAATTAACTGGGAGCGGTGGCGCATGCCTGTAATCCCAGCTACTCCGGAGGCTGAGGCACGAGAATCACTTGAACCCAGGAGGCAGAGGTTGCGGTGAGCCGAGATCGCGCCATTGCACTCCAGCCTAGGCAACAAGAGCGAAACTGTCTCAAAAAAAAAAAAAAAAAACCTTCAAAAAAATTTTAAAAACTTAATATGTAGTTCCTTGTAAAAATAATTGTGATTGTAAGGCCACCTAGTGTTCCAAGAAATACGTATATTTCAAATTGCTAGTCATTTAAGTCAAATTAAAACACTAAATTACCTTCTCATTGAAAGAAAACTGATTTTCACCTATCACTAATATAGCAAAAGCTATATCAGTAAACAAGACAGTCAATTGACAATAGTACTATTATTACATAAGAATATTTACCAAAAAAATTATTATAATTTAACCCAGACATTTACCAAATTTGACAATTACCTCAAATACATATTTGAAAGCTTAATGTGAGGAAGCTATTTTATGCTTCATTGAAAGTTTATAATGTAAAGTTCTTCCATCCAATTCTCTCTAACTCAAAGCCCTAAGAAAGCAAAGGTAAACTGCTTGATATTTATGACATGAAAATAAGTCAGAATAGTGTAAAATTTTAATGAATCCTATAATTCTTAGTGAGGGTAAAGTCCATCATTAATCCAAACACACAATGACACAATAACTCACGTTAAGCTTCTGGATCATGGTTTTTCAATCTCAGCACCACTGACATTTGGACCAGATCATCCTTTGTTATGGGGACTATCCTGTGCACTGCAGGATGCTCGGCACTAGTCCTGGCCTCTACTGCTAGATGCCAATAGCACACCCCTTCCCCATATGACAATCCAAAAGACTCCAGGCATGCCCAATGCCCTGAGGTAGAGGGAGGAAAAAACTGCCCCATTTGACAACCTCTGATCTAATGCAATAAACGGACTAGGTTGGATTGGTTAAGGCTTTATAAAATTTAGGATTTTAAAAGTGGACCGTAAGTTCATTCAGAAAAAGGTCTCAAAGAGAAAAGCACCTTCGGAGTCCTGGTACAGGCAACCAAGTGTGGTAGGATTCCTGAATAATGAGGTCCCACCTCCCCCACCCCCACCCACTCAAGGATGAGGGGGTAGGCAGCATCTACTCAGATCCAACAAATTGGTGGCAGGAAGATAGACAGTACGGTATTGCTAAACTTTTCACACCTTTCAAAAAGTCAAGCATCCAGATTTTTATGTGTAACTACAGGCATAAGTGTGTTAGGAAGTAATCTAATGTTGTAAAGTAATAAATGTGTTGAGAAGTAATCTAATTCTGTAAGCCAAACAAAAAACATTTGGCCTCTAGGCCACAGTTTTATCGCCTTCTGCCAGTAGCAAGAGTTATGAGACAAGACAGGGTTGGCTCTGAGTATGAGGATCTGTAAGAAGCAGTGCTTAACTATATGTCAACAAAGGAGAGTTGATGCCAGTAGGTCTGCTGGTGAGAACAGGCAGACCCCTAATTCTAACACTGAGAATTAGTCTCACTATTGGAGGATTACCTAACCATAGATCTGGCCACTAGAGCTGACTAGGGCTCCAATGAACAGCTCTAGGTTCCTTGCAGCCCTCTGGATCATCAGAGGGGAATGTAGAAAGAATGGGGAAGGTAAGGGTTCTCCACTTGGAGGGAAGAACCTGCCAAGAGCTCGTAATGAGAAAAGCCTCACAAGGACCTGGACTTCCTGCTTTTCAAAAAGACTAAAGAAAACCTTAGGTAGAAAAGGTCAGGTCTAAAAGGCTGCTTACTACTAAGGAGGGACTGGTATTTGGGCACCTAAACCCAAAGATCACTTATAATGTTAAGTCATTCATTGCAGTCAAGATTAAGTTCCTGACAGGCTCTGGCAAAACCTTTCAGAGCAATGCTCCCTTATCTCCTGGGACCTCTCAAGCACCAGATACCAAGCAGTACGTCTCCCGTCCACGCTTGTGGTGAGGGGCAAAAAAAAAAAAAAAGCCTAGCCAGCAAAGTAAGTAGGTCTGACCTGTCTCTAACCAGTCAAAATTGGACTATAACCTCAAAAATGACTTTTTGAAGAGAATCTGTTTGGGTGCTTCCCAATCAGACTGATGGGTGGAATGATTTCCTCACAATGGAAAGGCCTCAGGGAGAACCAAACCCAGGGTGCCTCCTGCTGGACAGTAGAAGTTTGCAATTCCTTCTAGCAAGCCAATGACAAGCCCACGGTAGGGAAAGAAATGCACCATCGAGCCTCTGCCACCTACCTTGGAACACCTGGGGAAGTCACTCAGCTTCTGGCTAAAGTGTCATAAACTGCAAAATTGAGGGGAAGGGTAGTAGCCAAGTGGCTGAGGAATCTTGACTGTGGCACCTTTAGCCACCCACTTCTTCAAGGTCAAGGATTTACAGGGTGCCAGAAGCTGCTTTTTGGTCAATTAAGGGGCGCAAAGGAGAACCAACCACACAGTGCAGGGGTAATGGGGGCCTTCTGCACTGTGGATGGGATGTCAAAGAAGCTTGTTTTGAGAGTCTTACATTCTTTTAATCCTTGGGGCAACCTCAGGAAGTAGACAGTTCTCATCATCCCTATTGCACAGAGAGGAAAGTGAAGCTAACTTTTCCAAGGCCACACAAGCGTCCCTGCCCCTTAACCTCTATTCTACCAACCTCTACTGAGTCAATTAGAGGAGACGGGAGCCATTTGCCTCTACTCCAAGGACCCTCCTCTGTACTAGGCCAGCTTTCCTTCTAGAAGATTCTTCATGCAAATAGGGGATGTAACAGGGAACCATAGACCCCTGCTCAAAACCCCACTACCCAAATCCCAAACTGCCTGATCCCAACCCCCCTGATGGACAAGGACAGACACTTATTTGCAAACCACATCCCCAATCAGGTGCCATGACCATAGTAGTTGGCTGCCAGCTCTGGGCTCTGCTGCACTATCGCTGCAACCTGCCCAACAGCCTGGCTGGGGTCCTGGCTGAAGGTCCCAGCCTCTCTGGAACTCCGACCTCTCCTGCACAGGCTTCCAGAATCAATCCAGCTATGACAGTCAAGGTTCCATGTAACTTTTGAGCAACCTGCACTTTGGAGTTCATTACAGGCAAATTTTTTTTTTTTTTTTTTTTTTGAGGTGGAGTTTCGTTCTTGTTGCCCAGGCTGGAGTGCAATGGCGCCATCTCGGCTCACTGCAACCTCCCCCTCCTAGTTGCAAGCCATTCTCCTGCCTCAGCCTCTGGAGTAGCTGGGATTACAGGTATGCGCCACCACGCCCAGCTAATTTTGTATTTTTAGTAGAGATGGGGTTTCACCATGTTAGTCAGGCTGGTCTCCAACTCCTGACCTCAGGTGATCTTCCTGCCTCGGCCTCCCAAAGTCCTAGGATTACAGGCATGAGCCACCACGCCCTGCCCAGACAAATCTTTTTAAGCACAAAAGGGTCTACATGTATTTAATCTACAGGACAAAGTAAAAGTCTTATCCATGTTAACTTAGTAACCAAGAAGACCTGCCCTTCACTATGGTAAGCAAATTATTTTCACAAAAACAGTTCTTCTAGCCCTGTAGCTAAATGTCCCTGTAGCTAAATGTACAGCCAAGTTTCCAAACTTTTATCTTTGATCACTAGGATAAATTCTAATTTTAAGTCTCAAGATTATAAGCCAGCTCCCAAAGGTACAGGCTGGATAAACACAAACATCATTTTTTATTCAATTAGTACTTTCTAAGTACCTATTTATTAAAACTTACCATGTACCAACGACTTCTCTAAATGCTTTATAGGTATTAAACTCATTTAATTCTAACAATCTTATGAGTTAGGTGACACTACTACCCCAATATACAGAAGCTAAGGCACAGAGGTAAACTGCACGACCCAATGATGCACAGAGAAGGAGGCAGCACTGTGCTTAGGCTCTGGAGCTACCATCCACAGCAAGCTTACAAACATACCCAACTTGCCCTGCACTTGGCCAGCAAACACTCGCAGCACCTACTCAAACCATCTGCCTGTTCACAACCAGTCTCTTTAGAAAGGAGATTTAATCAAGAAAAATGCCACCAATGGACAGAGCAGGCTTAATTATAGCAAACTAAGGGAAGGGAAAACCAAACAAATCATATAAAAGTAGTAAGCCCCCCTTTGAAAGGCGCACTTATAGAACAACTATGCTTTCTTGCCTACAAAGCAAAGTGGGTCTTCCAACACTAATGCACATCCTTCTCCCACTTTGCATAATCTTTTAAAAGACACCACCCTTCTGCCCAGGGCAGGGTCAGGTTCCTCTACTCAGGAGCCTCCACTTAGTCAGCTTCTCAGAGGGCCATTGCCATTGACCCCCAAAGCAGTAATTTACTAACTGGTGAGGACAAAGGTCTATGGCACAGGCTGTGCTTTTGGTCAGGAGCTATTTCCCCCACAACATTGGCAGGCTTAAGGCTCCACCTCCTTCAAGTCTTTGCCCGTAAGTCACTTTTACAAAGACTATGACTCCCATATTTAAAATTGCAGCCACCATGCCACAGAAACTCCTGTCCCTCTTTTCTGCTCTGGTCTCTTTGTGCTTCCCACCAGCTTACAATATGTTTCACCTATTTAAATGTCTGTCTCTACCCATCAGTATGCAAATTTCATGAGGGTAGGGATTTGGGCTGTTTTGTTCACTGTTAGACTCTCAGAGCTTTGAAGATTGCCTGGCTTAGGGGACAGACACACACAGCTACTTGTTGAGTAAGTGAATAAATACCCACAAAGAACAGATACTTGTGTCTAACTCTCAGACCTTCCCCCAGTTGTCAAATTCAGGCTGCAACCTTAGAATTCCCCGTGAGGAAGAAATGGGGCTGTTACTTCCAGAGATAGATGATTTGGCAACTAAATCCATCATGTAAGTACCCAGTGTCCCACAGAGTAGAGTAGGCAGAGAAGGAATCTGGAATGCTGAACTTTGTCAATGTCCGGGCTCCCAGGAAGGTATAAAAGGAGAATAATAATAGAAGAGGACGAAAGTCAGGGATAGCATTCTCAGCAGGGTGGGAAACATGGTAATGAGAGGAAGACTGTAAAGAAAAAGCAAAGCGCCGGTGGGGGCGCAGTGGCTCACGCCTGTAATCCTAGCACTTTAGGAGGTGGAGGTGGACAGATCACTTGAGGTCAGGAGTTCAAGACCAGCCTGATCAACATGGTGAAACCCCATCTCTACTAAAAATTCAAAAATTAGCCGGGCATGGTAGTGCATGCCCATAGTCCCAGCTACCTGGGAGGCTAAGGCAGGAGAATCGTTTGAACCCAGGAGGCGGAGGTTACAGTGAGACATCGTGCCATTGCACTCCAGCCTGAGCAACAGAGCGAGACCCTGTCTGAAAGAAAAAAAAAGGAAGAAAAGAAAAAGAAAAGCTTATGAAATTCCTTTTAGCAAGTAGTAAGTGCTGGTTAGAATGAAAAACATCATATACTGGGTGAAGACCTTAGTTTTAGTTGAGCCATTGCCATTCACCCTTGAGCAAATCACACCACTTTTCTGGCCTCAAATGATTTCCTAATCCGCAGGATGGAATGTGGGAAGTGGGCTGGATTTTTAAGAAATTCTAGGACCGGTGTGGTGGCTCATGCCTGTAATCCCAGCACTTTGGGAGGCCGAGGTGGGTGGATCACGTGGGGTCAGGAGTTACAGACCAGCCTGACCAACATGGTGAAAGCCCGTCTCTACTAAAAATACAAAAATTAGCCGGGCGGGGTGGCACATGCCTGTAATCTCAGCTACTTGGGAGGCTGAGGCAGGAGAATCGCTTGAACCCGGGAGGCAGAGGTTGCAGTGAGCCGAGATCACGCCATTGTACTCCAGTCTGGGCGACAAGAGCGAAACTCCAGCTCAAAAAAAAAATTAGCTAGACGTGATGGTGGGCACCTGTAATCCCAGCTACTCAGGAGGCTGATGTGAGAGAACTGCTTGAATGCAGGAGGCAGAGGTTGCAGTGAGCCAAGATTGGACACAGCAAGACTTCATCTCAAAAAAAAAAAAAAAAAAAAAAATAGATCTCAAGGCAGCAGCTACTATGTAAAAAAAAAAAAAAAAAAAGATAAAGAATCATTCATATCTTATTACTAATTACTATTAACTAATTACTGATTATTAATGCAACATATATAGAATACTTATTATGTGCCAGGAAGAATTCTAAATGATCATCTGTTAGGAAACAATTTAATTCTACTAACATCCCAATGACCTAGACATTACTTTTACTTAACATTTGAGGAAACTTTGGCACACAGAGGTTAATTAATTTGCTTAAAACCACACAAGTAGTAAGGCATGAAAGAGGGTTTCCAGGTGTTTAGGATATAGACAACAATAAGACAATACATGTATTTGCCCTTATGGAGTTGATAAACATTTAATTTGCTCTCCAATTAACGAAAGTATATTCAGTGAGCACCTATTCTCAGTACCGGCCCAGATGCATTATTATTGTACTAAATTATCTGCACTATTATGATGCACTAAATTATCTCTTTAGAAATCAGTCTTTCTAAAAGGAAGATTTTTATATTAAAACAAAAAGCCACTGGAAAAGGAAGTAAGTTTGAATACAAGCAAACAAAAAAGGAAAGTAAAGCAGAAATACAGTTTAGCAAGCTGCATGTTGAAAAGCACTAAGCACTAAGTACTGTGATTTCTTTTCTTTTTTTTTTTTAGATGGAGTTTCGCTCTTGTTGCCCAGGCTGGAGTGCAATGGCGCATCTCAGCTCACTGCAACCTCTGCCCCCCAGGTTCAAGTGATTCTCCTGCCTCAGCCTCCCAAGTAGCTGGGATTACAGGTACTTGCCACCATACTCGGCTAATTTTTTGTATTTTTAGTAGAGATGGGGTTTCATCATGTTGGATAGGCTGGTCTTGAACTCCAGACCTCAGGTGATCCACCCACCTCAGCCTCCCAAAGTGCTGGGATTACAGGCGTGAGCCACTGGGCCCGGACTTTTCACCACCGATGACTTTGTAATTCACTCAAAAACCTATTACAAAGTTAGGAGTTAGAGGACAATTACAATTTAGTAACTGCTGTGACTGGCAACAGTTACTTACATAACTGGTGATGTGAAAGGTCCCAAGAGCAAACTCAGTAAGGTCACACAATATATCTTTCCCTCCTTCATCTACTAGAGGGAATATATTTTTCCCTCTTCCTTCTACTCTCATTTTTCCTCACCAGTCACCTCCCAGAAAAAAGCAGCCAATGTTACTTCCTGGGAGTAAAGCTGGCAAGGATACCCGCTAATTAAGCATTCAGATGTCCCGCAAGGGTAGAACAGGCAGAGGTCAAGTGGAATGCAGAATATTCTCAGGACTCAGGAACCAAATTAAGTTTCAAGTAACTCTAGGACCAGAGTAGAGAGATGGCTGTTAGAGAGAAGCACGAGATTGAAGAGAAAGGAAAAATGTATTAGATTTCACTTAGCGTATGATAAAGACTATGGTATAGTGGGAAAAGCTATGAGCTGGAAGGACCCTCTGTCATTATCAGCCTTGTAGTCTTGTCAAGCCTTATCACCTCACTAGTCTCCATCTACTCACCTCCAAATTAATGGGAATTAAGTAGATTGGATTTCTGAGTTCTGACTAGGGGGGCTCCAGGAAGCCGCAACTACCCACTCTCCCAGCAGAAAGTCACCAGCAGCTGCGCGTTTGGGAGCATAGTCGGCACAGGACTTTTCCCCGAAGCACAGGAGCCAGCGGCTACAGCCACTAGGCAGTCCACTGGCAAACGCAGGTTGTGCCCGGGTTCTCTTTCTTTGGCTGCACGTCTTCAGGTGTTATGGGCCTAACTCTTCCGCTACAAGTGTCCCTCCCGCAAAAAATGGGTCCGGGGGACCTGCACACCCTCAGAGCCCTCGTCCACAGCCCCACACTCAACAACGTCAGGTGCTTACGCGGAGATCTCCTTCCCGTTCAGGATTTCTGCTGGCGCCATGGCCTTTATTAGTCCGCTGCCCACGATGGACACCACCAATATCGAGGTTCCACTCCCTCTGCAGCCAAGCAAGACAACCCAACCCACGTGTTTAGGGACAGGCCAGGGGGATTACACTACTGCGCCTGCGCCCCTGCCCGCTTCCCACCCCCGCAGACGCGGTGGCGCATGCGCAGTTCGGAAGGACCTGAGTCCCTTAACTAACGGAGAGCTAACAGGTCGGGGACTGCGGGACGGAAGAGGGAGGGGAAGATGAAGAAAATCGGTGATGAATGGCTGGCGGAAATGATTGGCGGAAAGAAAGAGCCAGTTCACAGTGCGCCTTTGTATTCGGCGGGAAACCCGGCCGAAGAGGGAGCTGGAAAGGACTCCGGAACCCGGCCCTAATTCCAGCCAATCAGGGAGTAGAGTTGTGGGGCGGGGCTGGGGCGGGGCAGTCTCGCGGGAGACAGTTTCGCGGGTTCGGGAGGCGCGTCTCCGGTTTCCGCCCAGTCTGTGGGGACGCGGTGGCGGAGTCTTAATCGCCTGGCTTCCAGGGAGTTTTGGGCGGGTCCCCGCACGGGAGCGTGGCGGGCGCTGGACTCGACAGCAGATTTGGAACTGGAGAGCTTAGCGCGCCCTCATACTTTGTCACACGCCTACGCCACCAGACTGGGGTCGGGCCCCTCCGCGTTCTGCTCTGGAGGGCCTGGGTCTGGGCCCAGCATCGCGCTTTTAGAATCTCCTCAGCTGAATCTGACGCTCAGCCGTAGGTGAAGCTTAGCCCGCTGTTTCAGGCCCCGCCGAGCTGGAAGGAGTGTCAGAGGTGGAGCGCGCGTGGCCTCTTCGGTGTTGGAGTCACCCCGGGGTTGCCAGGGCTCAGGGAGGGTTGTAGTCTAGATTTTGTCACCCCCACGTCCCCGCCCCGCAGCAAGTCTGGGGTTGGAGAACTCATGCGGTCTTCATAAGCTAGATGCCAGTTGACCCTCGAGGAGGGATGCTCCCTCCCCTTAAGCGTCCACGCTGGAGAAGGAATAAGATGGACAATTGCCTGGGAAGCCTGACAGGGCGGCGGCAGCTGGGATGCGGGAGAGGACTGGCCCCTTGAGTTACTGAGTCCAAGGAATATGCTTGCTCTGCTCTAGGAACCGCGCTCAGGTTGCAGTCATCCCAGTATTGTCCTGAAGATGCGTGGTTCAGGTCACTTAGGACTTGACCAGATACCGGGTTTCTTTTACAAGCCGTTTCTGACGGTGGCCTGTTTCAACTACTGGCAGAGCTCATCTAAAACTTTTTTTTTTTTTTTTTTTGAGACGGAGTCTCACTCTATCGCCCAGGCTGGAGTGCAGTGGCACGATTTGGCTCACTGCAACCTCCGCTTCCCGGGTTCAAGCAGTTCTCTGCCTCAGCCTCCCGAGTAGCTGGGATTACAGGCGCCACCTAATTAGCCCGCCACCACGCCCGGCTAATTTTTGTATTTTTAGTAGAGACGGGGTTTCACCATCTTGGCCAGGCTGGTCTTGAACTCCTGACCTCGTGATCCACCCGCCTCAGCCTCCCAGAGTGCTGAGATTACAGGCGTGAGCCACTGCACCTGGCCTAAAACTGATTTTTTATTAATTTGGGGGCTTTTAGTATTTTTTTCTTATTCCTAAATTCTGAGGTTATTTATGGTAGCCCCATATGTGGGATTAGATAATCTCTTGTGATTTTCTATTTCTGGTAATTATTTCTAATATATTTTTTGTTCTTGTTTTTGAGACGGAGTCTCACTATGTCGCTCAGGCTGGAGTGCAGTGGCATGATCTCCGCTCTTTGTAGCCTCTGCCTCCCGGGTTCAAATGATCCTCCCACCTCAGCCCCCCGAGTAGCTTGGACCACAGGCGCATGCCACCACGCCGGCTAATTTTTCTATTTTTGGTAGAGTTGGGGTTTCACTATGTTGACCAGATTGGTCTCGATCTCAAGGGATTAGTCTCCCTCAGCCTCCCAAAATGCTGGGATAATGGGCCTGAGCCACCGTGCGTGTCCTTAAAGTTACTATTCTTAAAGTTTGCACAAGTGATATGTTAAAGGCACAGACTTAGTAAATATAATGACATTATAATAATAACCCTAAAACACATTGTCTCATATCGTGTTGTACCTAAACAAGTGAAATTAAGAAGAAAATTGAAGGAAATGTTTCTGGTAAATTGCAGATAGTGAATCTTTTGTCTTATACTATCAAATAGATACTGACTATTCCAGCTTTCTTATTTGTTGAGGAAGATGGCAGAAACCCCATTTTACAGAGAGGGATAGACTTTGAAGGATAATACCCAAAGCTGCATAGCTGTAGCTGGTATAGGCCCCAAACCTGATGTTTCATCTCTAAATCTACTGCCTTTGCCATCTCAACAGCCTGGTTTTTGACAGTATCTATGTATGAGTTGCATAAATCATTCATTCAGGAGCAAATAATTATTGAGTGGCCACTATGCCAACAGCACTGCTATAAATGCTAGAGATACCCTAGTGAACCAGCAAAGTTTCTGCTCTCAGCTCATATTCTGGTGGAGGAGACAACGATCAAGTTAAAGAAATACATAGGCTAATTTTAGAGATTATGACATGCTATATATTAAAAATAGGCAAGCTAAGAGGATAAGCAGTGATGCTGGGAGGTGGGAGAGTTTTGTCTCAGAAATGTGGTAAGAGAGATTTCTTTGGGCATCTGACTTGAGCAGAAACCTTAATGAAGAGAGGAACTTGGAATGTAAAAGAAAGACAGCAGGGATTTGCTTTGAGCAACTGGAAAGATGGAATTGCCATTCACTGAGTTGAAAAAGTAAAATGTAGAAGGACTAGGTTTTGGGGTTAAGATTATGAATTCGGCTTTAGACATTTTTAGATTTCTTGTAGACATCCAAATGGAGAGAAGATATTTAAATCCATGAGATTGAATGAGATCCAACCAAAGGTATTGTAGGTAGAGAGAGGACCAAAGACTGACACCTAGAACCTTTCAGTGTTCATAATGCAAGGAGACAGGAGGAACCAAGAGGGAAGATTGAAAACGAGAGTCCAGCTGGGAGCTGTGGCTACACCTTTACTAATCCCAGCACTTTGGGAGACCAAATACAGGAAGATCACTTGAATCCAGTAGTTTGTAGAACAGCCTTGGCAACATAGCAAGACCCTGTCTCTACAAAAATAAAAATTAAAAAATTCGCCTGTAATCCGAGCACTTTGGAGGCCGAGGTGGGCGGATCAGCTGAGGTCAGGAGTTTGAGACCAACTTGGCCAACACAGTGAAACCCCGTCTCTACTAAAAATACAAAAATTAGCTGGGCATGATGGCTGGCACCTGTAATCCCAGCTACTCGGGAGGCCGAGGCAAGAGAATCCCTTGAACCCATGAGGCAGAGGTCTCAGTGAGCTGAGATCATGCCACTGCACTCCAGCCTGGGAGACAGAGCGAGACTCCATCTCAAAATAAATAAATAAATAAATAAATATTTAAAAAGTTAGCTGGGCTTGGTGGCATATGCCTATAGTCCCAGTTACTCAGAAGGCTGAGGTGGGAGGATCCTGTGAGCCTAGGAGTTGGAAGCTTCAGTAAGCTATAATCATCACACTGCACTCCAACCTAGGCAACAGAGCAAGACCCTGTCTCTTAAAAGGAAAGGAGAGTCCAGTGTGTTCTAAGGAAAACCCCAAGAGCATCCCACCTTAGAAGACAAGTGAGGAGGCCTGGCACAGTGTCTCATACCTGTAATCCCAGCACTTTGGGAGGCCAAGGTGGGTGGATCACTTGAGGTCAGGAGCTCGAGACCAGCCTGACAAACATGGCGAAACCTCCGTCTCTATAAAAATACAAAAATTAGTCAGGTGTGGTAGCACACACCTGCAATCCCAGCTACTAGGGAGGTTGAGGCAGGAGAATTGCTTGAACTCAGGGGGCAGAGGTTGCAGCGAGCCAAGATCGTGCCACTGCACTCCAGCCTGAGCAACAGAGTAAGACTCTGTCTCAAAAACAAACAAATAAACAAAAAAAAAAACAAACAGAAGACAAGTGAAGAATGTGTTTCATGGAAAAGGGGGTAATTAATTCTGTTAAGTGTTGCAAATTGGTCAAATAAAGAATGAAAATCAACCTTTCACAGTGAATAAAAGAAAAAAATATTTTTATTTAAATGCTTATAAAGGCAGTTGCTAGAAAAAATGTTTACTTTTTGCAGAGGCCCCCTTTTTACAGCCTTTTTGAGGGGTAATTTGATATGATAATATCTACGGGAAAAAAAATGTTTTTTTTTTGAGTCGCTCTGTCACCGGGCTGGAGTGCAGTGGCACGATCTCGGCTCACTGAAACCGCCTCCCAGATTCAAGCAATTCTGCCTCAGCCTCCCGAGTAGCTGGGACTACAGGTGGGCGCCACCACACCCAGCTAATTTTTGTATTTTTAGTAGAGATGGGGTTTCACCATGTTGGCCAGAATGGTCTCAATCTCGACCTCGTGATCTGCCTTCCTTGGCCTCCCAAAGTGCTGGGATTGGTACAGGTGTAAACCACCATGCCTGGCCCGAAAATTTTCAATTTGTATTTTCTTTGACATTGTAATTCCACTTCCAGGATTTTTTTTTTTTTTTTTGACAGGATTTTACTCTGTCACCCAGGCTGGAGTGCAGTAACACAATCAGCTCACTGCAACCTTGAACTCCTGGGCTCAAGTGATCCTTCTGAGTAGTTGGGACTATAGGTACACGCCACCACCCCTGACTAATTAAAAATTTTTCCTGTAGAGGTAGAGTCTTGCTATGTTGCCCAGACTGGTCTCCAACTCCTGGCCTCAAACCATCCTCCCACCATGACCTTCCAAAATGCTGGGATTACAGGTGTGAGCCACCTCGCCCAGTTTAGGAATTTATCTTAAAGTAATATTTACATATAAAGAAAGATGTATAGGCTGGGTGCAGTGGTTCACACCTGTAATCCCAGCACTTTGGAAGGCTGAGGCTGGTGGATCAACTGAGGTCAGGAGTTCAAGACCAACCTGGCTAACATAGCGAAACCCCATCTCTACTAAAAATACAAAAATTAGCTGGGCGTGGTGGCCAGCCCCTGTAATCCCAGCTACTCGGGAGGCTGAGGCAGGAGGATAGCTTAAACCCGGGAGACGAAGGTTGCAGTGAGCTGAGATTGCACCATTGCACTCCAACCTGAGCAACAAAAGCAAAACTCCATCTCAAAAAAAACAAAAGCAAAAACAAAACTAAACAAAAAAACCATGTATAAAACTGTTAATCACAGCACTAATTTCAATAGCAAAAAACAAAATTTCTGTCAGGATGGATGCAGTTGTTAAAGGAACAGCAGATACATATGTATAGACGTAAGATAGCTTTCATACTTTTTTTTTTTTGAGATGGAATTTCATTCTTGTCACCCAGGCTGGAATGCAATGGTGAGATCTAGGCTCCGCCTCCCAGGTTCAAGTGATTCTCCTTCGTCAACCTCCTGAGTAGCTGGGAATACAGATGCCTGCCACCACGCCCAGCTAATTTTTGTATGTTTAGTAGAGATAGGGTTTCACCATATTGGCCAGGCTGGTCTCAAACTCCTGACCTCAGGTGATCCACCTGCCTCCAAAAGTGTTGGGATTACAGGCATCACCCACCACGCGTGACTAGCTTTTATACATTTTTAAATGATAAAGACAGGTTAATGAAATGTATAATATTCTTTATGTTGCTGTATCCAAAAAAGGCCTTCTTTGATTACACTATCAAAAGTTACCTCTTCATTTACATCCCCATTACTATCTCATTAACCTGTTTTATTCATAGCACTTACTACTATCTAAAATGATTTTATTCCTTTATATATTTGTTTGCTACCTGTCTTTTACACCAGAATTTAACTTTTACGCTTTTTTGTTTGTTTTGAGATGGAGTCTTGCTCTGTCGCCCAGACTGGAGTGCAGTGGTACGATCTCAGCTCACTGCAACCTCTGCTTCCTGGGTTCAAGCGATCCTCCTGCCTCATCCTCCCAAGTAGCTGGGATTACAGGCATGTGCCACCATGCCCAGCTAATTGTTGCATTTTTAGTACAGCAGGGTTTCACCATGTTGGTCAGGCTGGTCTCGAACCCCTGACCTCAGGAGATCCATCAGCCGCGGCCTCCCAAAGTGTTGGGATTACAGGCGTGAGCCACGGTGCCCAGCCAGAATTTAAGCTTTATGAGAGATTTCCTGTCTTGTTCATACTTATATACCTGCAGCTTCGAAACACACACACATATATATATGTTTTATATATAATAGATATATTTTAAATTATATATCGAGAGATGGAGTTTCACTCTTGTTGCCCAGACTGGAGTGCAATGGTGTGATCTCAGCTCACCACAACCTCCGCCCCCCGGGTTCAAGCAATTCTCCTGCCTCAGCCTCCAGAGTAGTTGGGATTACAGGCATGTGCCACCATGCCTGGCTAATTTTGTATTTTTAGTAGAGATAGAGTTTCTCCATGTTGGTCAGGCTGGTCTCGAACTCCCGACCTCAGGTAATCTGCCTGCCTCAGCCTCCCAAAATGCTGGGATTACAAGCATGAGCCACCATGCCCTGCCAGAATTTAAGCTTTATAAGAGATTTCCTGTCTGTTTATACTTAAATACCTGCAGCTTGGAAACATATATATGTTTATATGTATATATTACATATATGTATAGATATCATATATGTATATATTATATATTATATATGCACATATATAATATACTATAGTATATTAATATATATTAATTATATAAAATATGCTATATATTATATATAATACATGCACATATAATATATGCTATATGTTATATATAATATATGTACATATAATATATGCATATATTTTATATATAATATATGCACATATAATATATATTATATATTATATATTATATGCATATATTGTATATGTATATGTATATAGTATATATTATATATATATATTATATATGTATATTATATATTATATGTATGTTATATATTATATAAATATTTTTTATATATTATAAACTCCCGACCTCAGGTGATCCGCCTGCCTCAGCCTCCCAAATGCTGGGATTACAGGCGTGAGCCACCGCACCAGGCCAGAAACATATTTTTTTAAATCTTATTTTAGAGGAAAAACAGAGTATTTCTTTTTTTTTTTTTATTAGATGGATTCTCACTCTATTGCCCAGGCTGGAGTACAGTGGCACAATCTTGGCTCACCGCAACCTCAGCCTCCTGGGTTCAAGCAATTCTCCTGCCTCAGCCTCCCGAGTAGTTGGAACTACAGGCGTGTGCCACCATGCCCTGTTAATTTCTGTATTTTTAGTACAGATGGGGTTTCACTATGTTGCCCAGGCTGGTCTCGAACTCCTGACCTTGTGATCTGCCCACCTCAGCCTCCCAAAGTGCTGGGATTATAGGCATGAGCCACCGTGCCCAGCCTTCATTTAGTCTTTTGGCTCATTCATTCGTTTATTCATCCAATATTTATTGAGCATTCAGTTTTCTTTGCTTTTCTTTTTTGAGACGGAGTTTTGCTCTTGTCGCCTAGGCTGGAGTGCAATGGCACGATCTTGGCTCACTGCAATCTCCGCCTCCCGAGTTCAAGCAATTCTCCTGCCTCAGCCTCCCGAGTAGCTGGGATTACAGGCATGCACCACCACACCTGTCTAATTTTGTATTTTTAGTAGTGACAGGGTTTCTCCATGTTATTCAGGCTGGTCTCGAATTCCCGACCTCAGATGACCAGCCCACCTCGGCCTCCCAAAGTGCTGGGATTACAGGTGTGAGCCACCATGCCTGGCCTAATAGTTTTCTTTACTAGAGTTCTTGGGTTTTCTGGATTTCACTGTATATTGTCAAATTGTTTCCTAGGAAATAATGTATTTTTAAAATTTCATTTATTTATTTTATAAGTAATTTGATTCTAAAGGTGGAACAGTTTGGACTAGCTCATGGGAGAACTGTCTTTTTTTTTTTTTTTTTTTGAGACAGTCTTGCTCTGCCTCCCAGGCTGGAATGCAGTATTACCATCACGATTCACCGCAGCCTCAACCTCCTGAGGCTCAAGTGCTCCTCTTGCCTCAGACTCCTGAGTACCTGGGACCACAGGTGCACACCACTATGCCCAGCTAATTTTTGTAGAGATGGGGGTCTTTCCATGTTGCTCAGGCTGGTCTTGAACTCCTTGTGGCTCAAATGATCCGCCCATCTCTGCCTCCCAAAGTACTGGAATTACAGCCTTTATTTCTTTTAGATTTTCAATTTACTGCCACTAAGTTGCAAAATGTTCTCTTAGAATTATTTTTATCTTTGCATTCTGTATCCATTCTGTATGCATATCTATATATTCTGTATATTCCTCCTTTCTAATATTGTGTATTTTCACTTTCTCTCTTTCCTTTTTAACCAGGCTTGCCTGAGGCATCTATTTTATCTTTCCAAAGAACCAGTGGTTCTTTTTGAGACAGGGTCTGGCTCTGTCTATTGTCCAGGCTGGAGTGCAGTGGCGTGATTACGGCTCACTGAAGCCTCAACCTTCAGGGCTCCAGTGATTCTCCTGCCTCAGCCTCCCAGATAGCTGGAACTATAGGTGCACGCCTCCACGTCTGGCTAGCTTTTTGAAGTTTTCGTAGAGATGAGGTTTCGCCATGTTGCCCAGGCTGGTCTCAAACTGCTGAGCTCAAGCGATTCTCCAGCCTCGGCCTCCCAAAGTGCTAGTATTACAGGCATGATCCACCGTGCCTGGCCGTTTCTTTTTTTTAAATATACATTTTATGACCGGGCACAGTGGCTCACCCTGTAATCCCAGCATTTTGGGAGGCTGAGGTGGACAGATCACTTGAGGTCAGGAATTCAAGACCAGCCTGACCAACGTGGTAAAACCCCGTCTCTACTAAAAATGCAAAAGTTAACTGGGCATGGTGGTGTGCACCTCTAATCTCAGCTACTTGGGAGGCTGAGGCAGGAGAATCACTTGAACCAGGGAGGTGGAGGTTGTGTTGAGCTGAGATTGTGGCACTGCACTCCAGCCTAGGCAACAGAGCGAGACTGTCTCAAAAATAAATAAATAAATACACATTTTACTAGTTTATTTTGGTTTATATTTAATGAATATATAGTATGTTTATTAAATCTGCACCCTACTTTCTCTTTTCCCTTAAGTAAATGTGCTTTTTTTGGTTTTTTGTTTTTCAATCAGAAAAATATTAAGTACTATTAAATGTTTCTCTGTAGCTTGTTCAATAGATTTTTATAAGAAATGTTTCTTTTCACTATGTTCTATGTATTTTTGTAATTTTAGTGTTGATTTCCATTTTTTGGCTGAAGGTATTCAGAATTTTTGTTTGTTTGTTTGTTTGTTTGTTTTTGAGACGGAGTTTCACTCTTGTTGCCCAGGCTGGAGTGCAGTGGTGCAATCTCGGCTCACTGCAACCTCTGCCTCCCGGATTCAAGCAATTCTCCTGCCTCAGCCTCCCTAGTAGCTGGGATTACAGGTGTGCACCACTATGCCCAGTGAATTTTCGTATTTTTAGTAGAGATGGGGTTTCACCACCTTGGCCAGGCTGGTCTCGAACTCCTGACCTCAGGTGATCCCCACGCCTCGACCTCCCAAAGTGCTGGGATTACAGGCGTGAGCCACCGCACCCAGCCTAGAATTTTTTTAACCCTTTATACACACACACACACACACACACACACACTTTTCAAAATCAAATATACCAAGAGTCTTTTATTGAAAAGGAGCAGCCCTCTTCTGTACCTCTCTTATTTCCCAGAGGGAACTCTTTAACTCTTTTAGCTGTTTCTGATAGTAACTTCCATTTTCCTAAATAATTTTAAACTGCCTTATCTTGAGTTATCTATATTAGACATATTGTTGATTTCCTGTTATATGATAGATGAAATTTCATCTCTCTTATACCACTTTCCTACCTGCTCCTTTCATCTTCCCAATCTGGTTATATTGATATTTTAAGCTAAATGCATAATCAGCATTTACTTTACCATGATACTAAATGTTTACAAAAGCATGAAGTACTATATTCTTGGTACATTTTCTTTCTTGTATTGCATTTTATTTTTCCTACAGTTAATACCTTCCTTATATTTTCATATGTTTAATTTTCAGTGTTCATTTATTAAGGTTTTTTCCTGCCTAAATCTGTATCAGATGATCCTTTAGTCTTTAAAAATCTCCTATTTTTTCTCTCCCAAAGTCCTTCATTCCCTCGCTTCAGTCTGGATTTTGCTCTGTGGGCCTGAGCACAGCCATGATCCTGTGACTTTCCTTCTCTAATCTCCTGGTTAGGTTTCATTGTTTGCCGAATCACATTTCTTCCTCTTTTTTGGTTTCCTTTGTTATTTTACTGGAACACATCCTCCAATGGCTTCCTAAGAAATGGTGCCTTGGAGAGCGACATTTTTTGAGGTCCTTGTGTGAATGACAATGTCTTTTTTTGAATCATCATACTTAATTGATAGCTGGGTTTAGACTTTATTTTCACACACAGACTCCATTGTCTTCTAATCTCTAGGGTTGTTATTGAGGAAAATATGCCATTCTGATTCTTGTTCCTTAATATGTTCTTTTATTTCTTTTAATGGATTAAAACATTTACCATTTTTTTAATAACATTTTTTGTAATAACATTTTAGATAACTAATTTTTTTCTCATAATAAAATTAATTCAGCTGGGCATAGTGGCTCATGTCCGTAATTCCAGCAATTAGGGAGGCTGAGGTGGGTGGATAGCTGGAGCCCAGGAATTTTAGATTAGCCTGGACAACATGGCAACACCTCGTCTCTACAAAAAATTTAAGAACTAGCCAGGCATGGTGCACACTTGTAGTCCCAGTTACTGGGGAGGCTTAGGTGGGAGGATGGGTTGAGCATGGGAGGTCGAGGCTGCAGTGTGCTGTGATTGCACCACTGCACTCCAGCCTGAGCGACAGAGTGAGACCCTGTCTCAAAAAATTAAAAAATCATGTGTATTAGTGAAGATTTGTAAAGTAGAAAATAATAGAAATAAAATTGAAATCACCAGTAATCCCACCATTTTGTGATAACTAGTATTAAATATAGGTATATTTCCCTCTGATTATTTTCCATGTATATTTTTATCATCATTGAGATATACATAGTTTTTCTTAATCCTGCTTTTTTCATTAACTACATCATTGTTAATTTTTCTTAATATTTTTGAAAACTTAATTTCTAGGGAATAGATAATCTGTCATATAATAATTTTTCTTTTTTGACATTTGCATTGTTTCAGTTTTTCTATTATGAATAATGTTGTAAAGAATATCTTTGTGGGCCAGGTGCGGTGGCTCATGCCTGTAATCTCAGCACTTTGGGAGGCCAAGGTGGGCGGATCACCTGAAGTCAGGGGTTTGCGATCAGCCTGGCCAACATGGTGAAACCCCGTCTCTACTAAAAATAAAAAAAATTAGCCAGGCATGGTGACAAGCACCTGTAATTCCAGCTACTCGGGAAGCTGAGGCTGGGGAATCACTTGAACCCGGGAGGCGGAGATTGCAGTTAGCCAAGATTATGCCATTGCACTCCAGCTTGGGCCACAAGAGCAAAACTCTCAGATATTCAAAAAGAATATCTGAATATCTTTGTGGCCGGGTGCAGTGGCTCACGCTTGTAATACCAGCACCTTGGATGAGCAAGGCAGGAGGATCACTTGAGCCCAGGAGTTTGAGGAAAAAAAAAAAAAGTCGAGTGTGCACACCCTGTAGTCCCAGCTACTCCAGAGGTTGAGATGGAAGGATCACTTGAGCCTGGGAGGTCAAGCCTGCAGTGAGCTGTGATAACGCCACTGCATTCCAGCATGGGTGACAGAGCAAGACCCTAACTTAAAAAATAAAATAAAATAAATAATATCTTTGTGTGAATCTTTTTTTTCTCGAGATGGAATTTTGCTCTTTCGCCCAGGCTGGAATGCAGTGGTGCAATCTCAGCTCACTGCAGCCTCCGCCTTCCGATTTCAAGCTATTCTCTTGCCTCAGCCTCCTCAGTAGCTGGGATTAAAGGCACCTGCCACCACGCCCAGCTAATTTTTGTATTTTTAGTAGAGACCGGGTTTCATCATGTTGGCCATGGTCTCGAGCTCCTGACCTCGTGATCTGCCTGCCTCGGCCTCCCAAAATGCTGGGATTACAGGCTTGAGCCACAGTGCCCGGCCCGTGTGTGAATCTTTATCCACATATTTGATTATTTCTTTATAATACATTCCTAGAAAAGTTGAACTAATCTATGCTACTGCTTGGTGCTTATAAAATCTATTTCATTGTACCCTTGGTAGTCCTGAGTCATCACTTTTATTGTCATATTTTATTTTCTTGATTATTTTAATAATGCTTATTTATGGTGAAAAATATTTTACTTATGGAAGTATTGTTAAGCCTGCAGTGTGTTAGTCTGGAGTGGATGTGGTATTACGCTAGTGTATAATAACATCTTAAAGCACAATTTTTTACTTCAATACTGTTGATTTCTGCAAAGGAAAACTCAGGGACTAAGCATTCCCAGATAGACAAGCATAGCAAGAAGTTCAAAAAGCTAGAGAAAGACAACATGCAACAAAACAAATGTTATTGAATATTTGGCAGAATTTGCAGATTGCTACAACACAAAGATTGGAGGAGAAAATTCAGAAACTTCAGAAACAGCTCAGTGATTTGAAATTGTCGAATAAAAACATGAAAACTCGCGGCCGGGCGCGGTGGCTCACGCTTGTAATCCTAGTACTTTGGGAGGCTGAGGCGGGCGGATCACGAGGTCAGAAGATCGAGACCAAGGTGAAACCCCGTGTGTCACTTTCTGTGTCACTGTCTAGGAGAATAGAGTAGTGCTTCTTAACTTGCTTAGATTTTCACTACACTTATAAAGCAAATATTTTGAGACAATTTTTTAAAGGCTAACTGATCATTTGGGGCAATTTTTAAATTATATGTCACTTCTCCATATATTAGTTGCTTAGGAAACTTATACCTTAAGCTATGCTTAAAACATAAAGTCATGATATTAGCATTTTCACTTTTTTCTCTCTTTAACTTCTGTGTGTTCACTTTCTTGATTGTTTCTATTCCTCTCTTTTATTTTTTGAGACAGAGTCTCACTCTGTCGCCTAGGCTGGAGTGCAGTAGCATGCTCATGGCTCACTGCAGCCTCGACCTCCTGAGCTAAAGCAATCCTCTCACTGCAGCCTTCCGAGTAGCTGGGGCTACAGGCGTGCCACCACTACACCTAATTTTTGTATGTTTTGTAGAGACAGGGTTTCACCATGTTACCCAGGCTGGTCTCAAACTCCTGGGCTCAAGCAATTCTCCTGCCTTGGCTTCCCAAAGTGCTGGGATTACAGGTGTGAGCCACCGTGTCCAGTCCCTTATTTTATTTTCAGTCAAATCTGTTTTCCTTTGGTCACCTTGTAGTTCACTCTTCACTTTTTAGATGATTTAGTGTTTTCTTGCCTGAGTTCAACTCTCACATCTAGATATCTTGGACATCTTTTTTGTTCATTTCTATTCTGAATTATTACATTTCTGATTCAAAATAAAGTTTTTCCCCCCATTTTTGCAAATCCTTTAAAAATTGATATTTAATTTTTTTCAGGGATGTTGTGTCAAATATTTGTCCTGTGTTTCATGGCTGTGTTTTTTTCTTTTTTTTTTTTTTTTGAGATGGAGTTTCACTCTTGTCACCCAGGCTGGAGTGCAATGGCATGATCTTGGCTCACTGCAACCTCCACCTCCTGGGTTCAAGTAATTCTCCTGCCTCAACCTCCCAAGTAGCTGGGATTATAGGCAGTGCTACCATGCCCGGCTAATTTTTGTATTTTTAGTAGAGATGGGGTTTCACCCTGTTGGCCAGGCTGGTCTTGAACTTTTACCTCAGGTGATCCAACTTCCTTGGCCTCCCAAAGTATTGGGATTACAGATGTGAGCCACCATGCCCGGCCCATGGCTGTCTTTTGGGAGTATTTTTTTTTTCATCGCCTGAACAGTTTAGATGATAGTGCCTTTCTATTTTCTTCTTAAAGTAATTTTATGTGAATATAATTTGCCATTTGTCTGTATTTACTTTCAAATTCCTTGAATTGCTCTGGTCTTCAGATGTTTCTACTTTAGGGTAGCTGGAGGCAGGGCTTACAAGGTTCCTTAGCTCAATACCACCCTCTTCTGTTGGCATAGTGAGTGCAGCTTCTAAAGTTTACTAGATCAAGCCTTTTTGGGAGTGAGGGTTTATATGATGTCTGATTCTGTAATACTGTCTCATTTGTATAAACTTATTAATTTCCACTGTTTGCTTTTTTCTTTTCCTTTATTACCAAGCCTCCAAGGAACACAACTACCTCCCTCTCCCCTCAGAAACCTTGCCCTCTACAACTGCCATTTTTGGTCTCATGTGCTTCCAAGACCCTTGCTTTTCCTTCATTTGTCAGTGTTCTGATCCACCAGATCTCAGATTTGTTCTTGGTATTTCACCATTTATGAACTGTCTTGTTTCCGGGGGTAAGGTTGTCTGTGTTCTACACCAGTGAAAATTAGCTGCACCTTCCTCTGTAGCTGCCTCTGCTGGTTTAGAATATTTATTTCCCCACTTACATGCAAATTGAAGTTTGTAGTATTCTCTAGTTTTGCTTTAGGCATGATTTACAGGTAGTTTTTATTTGATCTCCATGTTGATCACCATGGTTTTTGGGGGATGGGTAGAGAAATGTGTTTTTAGGGGACTGGTATTACCATTCAGCAAATCAGAAGTCCAAAATGTAATTACCTTATGGATGAAAAATAACAAAATAAGCAGCAATAAAATTAAGTTTACTCTATAAAAGTGTAAAAACAAGAAAAAATTTAAATGCAAAGGAAATTTTAAATAGAGTTATTGTAATAGAAGAGACCATTTATCTAGCTTAAAAATATTGTTTGAAAGTAGAATATATTACATTTAATAATGTTTAATAAGACTAAATTTCTAGTACCAATTCTTTGTACATAATACATGGGTGACCCAAACTAATAACATATCTTGATTTCTGTAATGGTCGTTTGTAGCTTAGTGACTTTCAAGAAACTATTCTCAGCTACTCAGGAGGCTGAGGTGGAGGTTGCAGTGAGCTGAGATCGCGCCACTGCACTCCAGCCTGGGTGACAGAGTGAGACTCTGTCTCAAAAAATAATAAATGAATAAAATTTAAAATTTAAAATAAAAATGGAAACTGCTCACCTTCCGAGGTAGTTTTAGATGTACCCAAGATACCCTCTGTGGGAACAAGTCAGAATCTGGACAGGCCTGTGGGACTCGATGCCTGTTTTAGAGAGCTCTTCAGCATGGGAGGGGTGAGATTATATTGGACCTTACAGAAGTACCATTTTGGAACAAAATAATTATCTTGAATATTCATTCAAGGGATAAATGAGAATCACTTTCCAAATGGCCACAGCCATGATTCCCAAACTATGTGCCAAGGCACACTGGTGCACTGTAAGGATCTCAGCATGCCATGGAATATTTTGATTTTATTTATACATTTATTGAGATGGAGTCTTGCTGTGTCACCCAGGCTGGAGTGCAGTGACGTAATCTCGGCTCACTGCAACCTCCACCTCCTGGGTTCAAGCAATTCTCCTGTCTCAGCTTCCTGAGTAGCTGGGACTACAGGGGCCTGCTGCCATGCCTGGCTAATTTTTGTATTTTTAGTAGAGACGGGGTTTCACCTTGTTGGTCAGGCTGGTCTCGAACTCCTGACCTCCGGTGATCCACCCGCCTCAGCCTCCCAAAGTGTTGGGATTACAGGCATGAGCCACCGTGCCCAGCCTGAATATTTTTATTTTAAAGAGAAGCACTGTAATATTTGACATCTGTCAGGAAGGTACATGAATACTAGCTTCAACATTAGATCACCCTTCATTCTTTTTGATGATATATCTTTGTGATAGAAACTGCCCAAGGCTTCTGAGGATTTATAAATTTGTTGCCGAGTGAACCTCAGTAGTTAGTGGTATCGCTACCAAAGAAGCTGTCCTGCAAACTTGGGGAAAGAGGCTTTCCCCAGATTCTAGGATCCCTGGCTGCAATGTAAGAAACTTGCTTATCCTTCCTCTCAATAATATCACCAGCCTAGCAAAAGAGGAAAGGTAAGGGACACCCTGCTCAGAGCCTCCACTTGCAGCCCAGCCTGCTCAAGCTGTAAGAACCACCTTCTTATTCAGAATTTCCCCAGGGCCACGGCCCAAGGGTCATCTGCCTGCTGCAGCCTTAGCACACAGGAGCCTGGGCATAAACCAGGCTCCTTCCAGGACACCCTTCTCTCAGGAAATGGAGGCCCTACCAGCTCCTACAGCCAAGCTCTCCATGAAGGCCAAGGTGTTAAGGTGGGCCAGTTTCTGAAAGAGCCACTTTCTGAGCATATTAAAGAAAAATCTCTTGTAAAAACAAAGAGGGCTTAGTGTTAATGCTCCTTTATGAATTGTGTTAGTAGGAACTGATTGTTCAATCATGGGGCAGTGCAAAACGTTAGCTGTGTTAACTCTGAGCAAACAGGGGAGATCCTTCAAGTACCTGGAACACTGTTTCCTAGAAAATCTTTAAATCATGTGTCCAAATAACTATCACTGCCACACTCTTCTTTAATGGTAAGAATTGGATTTAGATTTAAGGCTTTAGATAAATGATTCTCAACCTTCAAGATGCTATGAAATGACCTAATTAAGGAATTCTTTTTCCTAGGCCTATCCAGAGATTCCAGTTCAGTTTGTGGTATGAGGCTGAAGTATGGATATTTTTTTCAAAGCTCCTTAAGTATATAAATCGATAAAATTACTTTGGAAGACTGGCAGTGTACGAGTTTTCTGTTGCCGCTGTAACAAATTATCATAAACTTTGTGGCTAAAACAGTACAAATTTATTATCTTACAGTTCTAGAGGTCCCATTGGGCTAAAATTAAAGTGTCAACAGGGTGTGTTCCTTCTGGAAAGGGGAAAATGCATTTGTTTGCCTTTTCCAACTTCTAGAGGTTGCCCATATTCTTGCCTCATTGCCTCCTTCCTCCATCTTTAAAACTAGTAGGAATTGATCCAGTCTTTCTCACAGCTACTATTCTCTGGTTCTTTATCTGATTCTACAATTTCTCTGATTCTCCTTCTCTTGCCTCCCTCTTCTCTATTTTTAAGGGTGCTTGGGATTAAATTGGGCCCACCTGGACAATCCAGAATGCTCTCCCTATTTTAAGGTCACCTCTTGGCAAACTCTGTAAACTTAATTCTCTTTTGCCATGTAACCTAATATACTCATAGGTTCCAGGGATTAGGACAAGGATATTTTGGGGGAGCCATTATTTTGCCTGCTGTAGTTAGCATCTACTAAAATTGAATACATGCATGCCTTATGAAGACGTAGTCCCACTTCAACATACATGTTAGAAGCAAATTTTTCAGTGCCGCAAAATAAAATAGCACTTGAATATAAATTTTTCTCAGCAAGGCAAATTTACTCCTGCAGGAGGGTGCCCCTCGTAGGTCTGGTCACCATGAGAGGACACACAAACAAAGGAAAGCAGGGGTTTTTATTATCTCTAATGCAGCTTGTCCCTGTTACTGCATCTTGCCTCCACTGGCTGGAGTTGGATTGCATGATCTAAGCTGAACCTGGTTGGCTAACTTGAAAAGTGCAGGAATGCGGTTACACTGGTGGGAAGATCAGTTTTTCCAGGAAAGCTGTTACAGCAGGGAGGGGGTGATTTCTTGGCTGTCATGCCTGAGCACAGCAGGATGGGAGGGGCTGATAGATTGGCAGGCAAGATTACTGTAGACAAAGAACGGGGAAATAAGACTTCAGGACAGACAGTACAAGGAAGTAAAGACCTCTTGGAGAAGAATACCTTGTTTGTAACAAAGTGAAACTCTTTGAAGAGGAACTGTCTAAACTACTTGTTTTTAACATGTATAACAGAAATGTGTACATATTCTTTTTTAAATTTTTAATTTTTTTTTTTTTTGAGACAGAGTTTCACTCTTGTTGCCCAGGCTGGAGTGTAATGGCACGATCTTGGCTCACTGCAACCTCTGCCCCCTGGGTTCAAGTGATTCTCCTGCCTCAGCCTCCTGAGTAGCTGGGATTACAGGCATGCGCCACCACACCTGGCTAATTTTTTGTATTTTTAGTAGAGACAGGGTTTCTCCATGCTGGTCAGGCTGATCTCGAGCTCCCGATGTCAGGTGATCTGCCCACCTCAGCCTCCCAAAGTGCTGGGATAACAGGCATGAGCTACCTTGCCTGGCCAGAAATGTGTACATATTCTATACAAAGACATTTACAATATTACTAATGGTGGCATTGTTCATAATTGCCCCAAACTGGAAACTACCCAAATGACCAATGGTGGCTTAAGTATAGCAATCAGATCCATTAGTTAAGCATTCGATCTCCTTTGGGGTTGGACAGGGAGAGGTCAACTGGAATGCTGAATTTTTCCGAGGCCAAACTAGAAAGTAACTCTAGGGGCTGGGCTTGGTAGCTCATGCCTGTAATCCCAGCACTTTGGGAGGCCAAGGCGGGCGGATCATCTGAGATCGGGAGTTCGAGACCAGCCTGACCAACATGAAGAAACCCCGTCTCTACTAAAAATACAAAATTAGCCAGGCGTGGTGGCGCATGCCTGTAAATCCCAGCAACTCGGGAGGCTGAGGCAGGAGAATCGCTTGAACCTGGGAGGTGGAGGTTGCCGTGAGCCGAGATCGTGCTATTGCACTCCAGCTGGGCAACAAGAGTGAAACTCTGTCTCAAAAAAAAAAAAAAAAAAAAAAAAAAAACTCTAGGACCAGGACTGGGAGATGGCAAATAGGGGAGAGCATGAAGTTCCACTAAGCAAATGGTAATACACTAACATAGTGGAGAAAGCAATGGGCTTGCAAGGAGAACTTGGTTCTTGTTGAACATCCGTCACTAACCAGTCTTGTAACCCTTGATCAAGTCTTGTCACCTCACTAAACTCGAATTTTCTTTATCTCAAAACTAGAAAGAAATCGTGGCCTGGATTTTTGAATGATGGGATTTCAGGCAGCCACAAACAAGTAGGCTGGCAGAAACGTTTTCTGGTCAAATAAAGGAGTCTATTGCTCCAGAACAGGAGCCAGGGGCACAGCCACTAGGAAAATTCTGCCTGGGGCCCCATTCTTCAGCTGCAAGGTACCTGTCTTCAGGTGTGGCAGGCTGAGATCTGCCTCCTTGTTCCCTGCCTATCCCGCTGGGCCCCTCCCCTACAAGTGTTCGCTTCCATACAGAGGGACCATTAGGGCCTGTACATCGTACTTCAAGTCCCCTCCTGTGGTCCAACATTCCCTAGGGGCAAGTGCAACTGTTTACGCAGAGACCATTTTTCCGTGCAGCCCAACTGAAGGTGCGCGTTCCACCGCAGCCTGGTGCTTACAACAGCTCAGGAGGCCGCGCTACCGCGCCTGCGCCCCTCTGAATACGGCAGCGGGTGCGAGGTCCTTAAGAGAAAAGGAAGTAAGGGCGGGGACGGAAGGAGACGACTTCAACGTAGGTAGTTGCTGCTGCTACACTGCCTGCAGGAGAGGATGAAGAAAACGTGAAGGAAGTCGTTGATGACTGGCTGGAGGGGATGATTGGCGGGTGAAAAGAGCCGGGCCAGAACGCACCTTTGCAGGTGGCTAGAAACCCGCCTGAAGAGGGGCTGAAACCCACGCTGGAACCCGCCCGATTCGAGCCAATCAGGGAGAGGAGCCGGGGGGGGGGGGCGGTCTCGCGGGGGGCGGGGCGGTCTCGCGGGAGGGAGGACGGTTTCGCGGGTTCGGGCGGCGAGTCTCCCAGATGCGCCCCATCTCTGGGGACACGGTGCAGGAGTGTGAGGGCGCCCGGCTTCCAGGGAGTAATGGGCGGATACCTGCGCGGGAGCGTGACGGGCGCTGGACTCGACAGCAGATGTGGAACTGGAGAGCTTGGCGCGCCTTCCGACTTTGTCACATACCTGCACCACCAGACTGGGGTCGGGCCCCTCCGCGTTCTGCTCTGGAGGTCCTGGGTCTGGGCCCAGCACCGCGCTTTTAGAATCTCCTCAGCTGAATCTGTCGCTCAGCAGTGGGTGAAGCACAGCCCCCCGTTTCAGGCCCCGCCGAGCTAGAGGGAGTGTCAGAGCTGGAGCGCGCGTGGCCCCCTCTGTGTTGGGGTCACCCCGGGGTTGCCAGGGCTCAGGGAGGGTCGTAGTCTGGATTTTGTCACCCCCACGTCCCCGCCCCCCAGCAGGTCTGGGGTTGGAGAATCCACGCGGGCTTCATAAGCTAGATGCCAGTTAACCGTCGAGAGGGGACGCTGCCTCCTCGTAGACGTCCACGCTGGAGAAGGAATAAGATGGGCGATTGCCTGGGAAGCCTGACAGGGCGACAGCAGCTGGAATGCTGGAGAGCACTGGCCCCTTGAGTTACTGAGTCTGATGAATGTGCTTGCTCTGCTGGAGGAACCGCGCTCAGGTTACAGTCATCCCAATATGGTCCTGAAGATGCGTGGTTCAGGTCACTTAGGACTTGACCAGATAGCGGGTTTCTTTTATAAGCCGTTTCTGACGGTGGCCTGTTTCAACTACTGGCAGAGCTCATCTAAAACAGACTTTTAAAAAAATTTTGGGCCTTTTAGTATTTTTTCTTATTCCTATATTCTGAGGATATTTTATAGTAGTCCCATATATGGAATTAGATAATCTTTTTGTTTGATTAACAGTTTTATCAAGTATAATGTACATACCATAACGTTCACCCATTTTAATTGATTCGATGATTTTTAGCGTATTTACAGAGTGGTGCAACCATCAGCATAATAGAATTAAGGAATCGTGATTTTTTTTTTTCTTCTGGTCATTGCTTTTACCGTTCTCAAAGTTTGCACAAGCGGATATTTTAGAGGTACAGTGTAATATAAGAGCTTCCGAAAATGTCCACTTAAGTTGTTTTATACCTGAGCAAGTGAAATTAAGAAGGGAATTGAAGCAAATATTCCTGGTAAGTTGTAGGGAGTGAAACTTTTGTGTCTTGTAATACCAAGTAGATATTGACCATTTCAACTGGTGTTTATGCTGAGGAAATACATAAACCCCATTTTACAGATGATGAAATCGACTTTGAAGGATAAGTTGCCTATAGCTGCATACCTGTGCCTGGGCTAGGCCCCAAACCCAGATGTTTTATCTCTCAATTTGTTACTCTTGCTACCTCAACAGCTTGGTTTTCAACCATAGTACTGATGTGTGTGAACAGTATACAAGCCATTCATTTACTGAGCAAATAATTATTGAGTGCCACTGTGTGCCAAGAACACTGCTATAGGTGCTAGAGATATTAGTGAATTAGATACCATAGTGAACTGTTCCTGCCCTCAGCTTATCTGGTGGGTAGGACAATGATCAAGTAAAGAAATATATACTTTAGTTTTAGAGATTCATCTGTTTTTTTAATAGGTAAGTTAAAAGGGCAAGGAATGGTAGTGGGAGGCAGAATCTGAAGAGAAAAATCTGAATGAAGAGAGGAAGTTAGGATATAAGAAATAAGGCAAGGGTTTGATTTGAGCAAGTGCAAAAATAGAGTTGTGATTTACTGAGTTGAAATAAGGTGATACTGGAAGGACCAGGTTTTTTTGGGTACAATCATAAGTTCGGCTTTAAATGTTTTTCAATACCTTGCCTCTTAGACATCCAAGTGGAGATATGGCATTTAAATTCATGAATTTGGATGAGATCCCAGCAAAGGGACAGGTTTAGGTAGAGACAACCAAAGACCGATGCCTGGGACACTTCAGTGTTTAGAATTCAAGGAGATGAGGAGGAAACAGGAGGGAAGATTGAAAAGAAGAGTCCAGTGTGTTATGAGGAAAACCCCAAGAGCATGCTGCCTTACAAGACAGGTGAAAAATGTGTTCTGTGAAAGAAAGAGTAATTAACTGTTAAATGTTACAGACTGATCAAATAACATGAAGACTGAGAATGGCCTGTTTGTAAGGTAATAAAAATACATAAAATCTTCTGATAGAAATATTTATACATAAAGTTAGTAAGGAAACAGTGTTTACTCCTTTTTGCAGAAGTGTAAATTTTGACAACCATTTTGAAGGGCAGTTTGATATTATCTACAACTTAAAATTGTGCTTCCATTGATAATTTCACCTGTGGAAGTTTATCCTACAAAAATATTAATATGTGCACACAAATATGTGTAAAAGTGTTTAACACAGCTTGTACACATATATATTTATAAATGTGTTGTCCAGGAACTGTGGCTTATGCCTGTAATCCCAGCACTCTGGGAGGCCGAGGTGGATGGATCACCTGAGGTCAGGAGTTCGAGCCCAGCCTGGCCAACATGGCGAAACCCCGTGTCTATTAAAAATACACACACACACACACACACACGCACACACACACAAATTAGCTGGGCATGGTGGCGGATACCTGTAATCCCAGCTACTTGGAAGGCTGAGGCAGGAGAATCACTTGAACCCAGGAGGTAGAGGTTGCAGTAAGCCGAGATCACGCCACTGTACTTCCAGCCTGGGCTACAGAGCGAGACTTCATCTCAAAAAAAAAAAGAATGCTGTATCACAGCATTGTTTACAGTTGTAAAAAGGTACAAATTTTCATCAAGATGGATGCAGTTGTTAAAGGGAAGATATAAATGTGTAGATATGGGAGATAGCTGCTATAGATGGAATTGTGTTCCCTGAACTTTCATATGTTGAAGCCCTTACCCTGAATGTGATGGTATTTGGAGGCAGGGCCTTTGGGAGGTAGTTTGGTTTAGATGAGGTCACGCATATGGGGCCCCCACGATGGGAGTAGTGTCCTTATACAAAGAAGAAGGGAGACCAGAGCTTTCCTTCTGTCTGTCATTTGAGGACATGGTGAGAAGGCAGCTATCTGCAAATTAGGAAGAGTCCTCACCAGGAACTGAATTGGCTGTCACCTTGATCTTGATCTTTCCAGGTTCCACAGCCATGAGATATGAATGTCTGTTTTTAAAGCCACTCAGTCTGTGTATTAATATTTTGTTATAGCAGCCCAAGCTAAGACAGATAGCTCTGTTAAATGATAAAGTCATGTTATCTAATAGAATGCATAGTATAACCCCATTTATCTTAATGTATCATAGGAGGCCTTTCTAGTCACACCAACAAAAGTTACTCCCTTGTGTGCCTTCCCTGATCACTGTTACTGTTACATTATTCCATATACAGCACTTATTATCTAAAATTATTTCATTAATTTTTATACATGTTTACTGTCTTGTCACAGTAGAAGGTAAGCTCTATAAGAGGTTTGCCTCTCTTGTTTATCTTTATATCCCCAGTGCTAGGTATATATTACTTTAGGAAAAAACATTGTTTATTAAAAATATTTTAGGAAAAAGCCCTACGCAAACAGTATTCCTGTGGTGGTTTTAAAATAAGACAACAGGCTGGGCGTGGTAGCTTATGCTTGTAATCCCAGCACTTTGGGTGGCCGAGGCAGGCGGATCACCTGAGGTCAGGAGTTTTGAGACCAGCTTGGCCAACATGGTGAAACCCCATCTCTACTAAAAATACAAAAGTTAGCCTGGTGTCACACGCCTTTAATCCGAGCTACTTGGGAGGCCAAGGCAGGAGAATCACTTGAACCCAGGAGGCAGAAGTTGCAGTGAGCTGAGATCGCACCATTGCACTCTAGTGTGGGCAACAAGAGCGAATGTCTCAAAAAAATAAAATAAGACCACAATTTCTTTGATACTCTTTCCTTCCAAAGGTGGTGGCTAATTATCCTCTTCTTGAATGTAGGCTGGATTTAGTGACCTGCTTCTAATGAGTAGAATATGGCCAATGTGGAGGTATGTCAATAGGTCATGACTTCCTTTTTGTTCTCTCTCTTCGATTATTCACTCTGAAGTAAAGCAGCTGCCTTGTCATGAGGACATATCAAACAGTGCTGTGGAAAGGCACATTTGATGAGAAATAGGCCTACTCCCAACAGCCAGGGAAGAACTGAGCCTTCTGTAAGCATGTGAATGAGCCACCTGAGAAATGTATTTTTCATCCTCAGTCAGTGTCTCAAAAGAGGCCTTTAGCTGGATCCCTCAACAAAGCCACTTTTGGATTCCTTTCAGATAATACATGTTTCCTTTGTAAGCTACTAGGTTTGGTGGTAGAATGAGAAGACTGAACACACTCCCCTTTAGGACACATCATAAAGCAAAACAAGTATGGCCCAAAGCAGCATACACTTAATGCTCTTTTCTACTAGGATTTACAGAATTCATTGTTGGTACAATTTACTCCTTTAAAAAATAATTTTTATGTTGATCAGAATAAAACACTGTATTCCAAGCTATATGTGCTAATTTGATTTTATTTTAAAAATGTATTGAACACTGGAACACACAGATTTGAAAGATTTGACTTTAATATATATTTATATATAAAATATGATTTTGAAATAATGAACTTTAAAATTATAAATAATTTTAAAAATGTCTTCTATTTAGGTAAAGAATCTTCAAAACAAACTTCTCATATGATATGGTTTGTCTGTCTGCCCACCCAAATCTCATCTTGAATTGTAGCTCCCATAATTCCCACATGTTGTAGGAGGGACCCGGTGGGAGATAATTGAATCATGAGGGGTGGTTTCCTCCATATTGTTCTCGTCGTAGTGAGTAAGTCTCATGGGATCTGATGGTTTTATTAGGGGTTTCCCCTCTTGTTTGGCTCTCATTCTACCTTGCCTGCTGCCATATAAGATGTGTCTTTCACCTGCCATGATTGTGAGGCCTCCCCAGCCATGTGGAACTGTGAGTCCATTAAACCTCTTTTTATTTATAAATTACCCAGTCTTGGGTATGTCTTTATCAGCAGTGTGAAAACGGACTAATACATCATAAAAGAAATTTCACTGCAAAAGTTGAAGTCTGAACTAAAAAGCTACAAAGAAAATAATGTTTAATAGCCATCCCAGATAGTGTCCCTGAAATGTGTCAAGGATCTAGAGGAACATATTGTATCTTTAACCAGAATTAAGTCTGAAAAACAAGTATTCAGAGTCTTAAAAGAGGCAAGCAGGACTTAATGGAACAAATTATAAAACTAAGGTAGAAAATTCTAGTTTATTTTTGAAACATATCTCTCATCATAAGCTCACATATAGCATATGAGCTCCATGCTCCTGATCAGTTTAATCTCATGGAATTTCACTTATTGCCTGGTATAACATTATTACAATTTTTCATTATAAGACTTGTGATTATCAAGGTCAGGATATCAAGACCATCCTGGCTAACACGGTGAAACCCCGTCTCTACTAAAAAATACAAAAAATTAGCGGGGTGTGGTGGCAGGCGCCTGTAGTCCCAGCTACTCGGGAGGCTGAGGCAGGACAATGGCGTGAACCTGGGAGGCAGAGCTTGCAATGAGCTGAGATCGCGCCACTGCCCTGCCTTCCAGCCTGGGCGACAGAGCGAGACTCTGTCTCAAAATATATATATATTTGTGATTATCTGGTCAATGTGTGTAGAGAGGAGATGTTTGATCATATACGGTACCTTTTTTTTTTTTTTTTGAGATGGAGTCTCGCTCTGTCCCCCAGGCTGGAGTGCAGTGGCGCAATCTCGGCTCACTGCAAGCTCTGCCTCTCGGGTTCACGCCATTCTCCTGCCTCAGCCTCTCCGAGTAGCTGGGACTACAGGCGCCCGCCACCACACCCGGCTAATTTTTTTGTATTTTTAGTAGAGACGGGGTTTCACTGTGGTCTCGATCTCCTGACCTCGTGATCCGCCCGCCTCGGCCTCCCAAAGTGCTGGGATTACAAGCGTGAGCCACCGCGCCCGGCCGCCAGGATGGTCTTGATCTCCTGACCTCGTGATCCACCTGCCCCGGCCTCCCAAAGTGCTGGGATTACAAGCGTGAGCCACCGTGCCCGGCTACAGTACCCTTTTTGATAGCAGGAGAAAAGATGGTCATTAATTTATCCTCTTATAATAAGAGTAATATTTAAGAAAGCCACAAAATATGAAAAGCTTTTCTATCCAGATTTACGTTCTGTTGTAGACCATCTTTATTCTGTTATTTACTGTATGTTAGACCAATTGATAGCTTTCATTTTCCTCTGGGGTTTGCATTTCCCAGATCACTTTTTAAAGGAAAACATAGGAGCCTGAAACTGAAGTGGGAAACAAATATTTACTCAAACTAAGAGATTAAACTCAGTAGCCAGCAACAAAAGATCAAGGTGTGTGTGTGTTTTCTGGTTGTGCAGATATTGTCTGAAATAAGATGGCTGAAAAGTTCAAGTGAAAAAGTAATTAAAAGCAATTCATCAACCATAGCCATAGCTGGATGTATAATAGCTGATCAGGCATAGCAAACTCTTCAGGATAATTTCATTTTTAAAAATTTATGTCTTTGTCCTTTTCATCTTCTAAGCACAGTTTCAAATAGGACTACAGAGTGAGGCTCTAGGGACCATCAGTTTTTGTCTTTAGTGCTAAAATGGTAGCTGAGTGACACACCGTGATTTTTTTTCTCAATATTTCATCATTCTACCAGTGTTGGAAAAGGGAGAGAAGAACTCTCTGAAGGAGACTGTGCAAAGGATTCTTTTTTTTTTTTTTTTTTTTTTTTTGAGATAGAGTCTCACTCTGTTTCCCGGTCTGGAGTGCAATGGCATGATCTCGGCTCATGCAACCTCCAACTCCCAGGTTCAAGGGATTCTCCTGTCTTAGCCTCCTTAATAGCTGGGATTACAGGCATGCGCCACCACACTGGCTAATTTCTTGTATTTTTAGTAGAGAAAGGGTGTCACCATGTTGGTCAGGCTGGTCTTGAACTCCTGACCTCGTGATCTGCCCACCTCGGCCTCCGAAAGTGCTGGGATTACCAGCATGAGCCACTGGGCCTGGCTGCAAAGGATATTTTTACACCATGTCTGGTTCCCAGCGCTTTTTCTATCCTTCCTGTGCAGTGTGGACTGAGTTGACTGAGATATTTAGGCCCGGGACTTCTTGCTTGTTCTATAGTTATTGAGAAAAGTGTGTCAAAATATCCATCATTGATTAAGGATTTGTCTGTTTATTTAGTTCTATCAACACTTATTTTTTAATTTTGAAGCTATTTGCATACAAATTGAGGATTTTTATCTTTCTATTGAGTTGGCCCTTTTATCATTATGAAATCTCACTTATTTCATGCCCTATAGTCTAGGTTGTCTGATATTAACATAGCTAGATAATATTTCTTAAATTAGATTACATGGTATGTATTTTTCCATTTTTCATTTTCAATCTTTCTATGTGATTAAAGTATGTCTCTTGTAAACAGCATATAGTTAAGTTTTGTTTTTTAATCTAGTCTTATAATCTTTGTCTTTTAATTGGAATGTTTAGGCTATTTACATTAAATTCTGATATTGTTGGATTTAAGTCCACCATACTGCTACTTACTGTGTTTTTTCTCCTCTGGTCTTTGTTCTTGTAATAATTAGTTTGTTTTTTGTTATTGTTGATTTTTTTTTTTTTTGGTCAAGATGGAGTCTTCCTCTGTCACCCAGGCTGGAGCGCAGTGGTATGATCTCGGCCAACTGCAACCTCTGCCTGCCAGGTTCAAGCAATTCTTCTGCCTCAGTCTCCTGAGTAGCTGGGATTACAGGTGCCTGCTACCACCCCCGGCTAATTTTTTTTGTATTTTTAGTAGAGATGGGGTTCACCATGTTGGCCAGGGCTGGTCTCAAATCCCTGACCTCGTAATCTGCCCTCCTTGGCATCTCAAAGTGCTGGGATTACAGGCGTGAGCCACCATGCCTGGCCATGATGATTAATTTTATGTGTTAATTTAGCTGGGCTGTGTTGCCCAGATAGTTGGTTAAACATTATTCTGGATGTTTCTGTGAAGATGTTTTTGGATGAGATTAACATTTAGATTGGTGGGCTTTGAGTAAAGCAGATTACCTTTCATAATTTGGGTGGGCCTCATCCAATCAGTTAAACATCTGAAGAGACCAAAAGACTGACCTTCTGCAAGCAAAGAAAAATTCTGCCAACAGACAGCCATTGGACATGAACTTCAACGTTGACTCTTCAGTCTATTGGCCCACCCTGCAAATTTTGGACTTACTAGTAAGTGTCTGTAATCTAGTGAGGCAATTTCTTTCTTTTTTTTTTTTTTTTTGAGATGGAGTTTCGCTCTTGTTGTCCAGGCTGGAGTGCAATGATGCGATCTCAGCTCACTGCAACCTCTGCCTCCCAGGTTCAAGTGATTCTTCTGCCTCAGCCTCCTGAATAGCTGGGATTACAGGCATGTGCCACCACACCTGGCTAATTTTGTATTTTTAGTAGAGATGGGGTTTCTTCATATTGGTCAGGCTGGTCTCAAATTCCCAACCTCAGGTGATCCACCCCCCTTGGCCTCCCAAAGTGCTGGGATTACAGGTGTGAGCCACTGTGCCCAGCCTAATTTCTTTCTTTTTTTTTTTTTTGAGATGGAGTTTTGCTCTTGTTGCCCAGAATGGAGTGCAATGTGGTGGGATGTTGGCTCACTGCAGCCTCCACCTCCTGGCCTCCCTAGTAGCTGGGATTACAGGCACCTGCCACCATGCCCAGCTAATTTTTGTATTTTTAGTAGAGATGGGGTTTCACCATGTTGGCCAGGCTGGTCTCAAACTCCTGACCTTACGTGATCCGCCTGCCTTGGCCTCCCAAAGTGCTGGGATTACAGGTGTGAGCCACCATGCCTAGCCGGGCAGTTTATTTTGACTTGACTTCAGGCTCACCAATCCCTTTGGCTGCAATTCTAAGATAGAAAAAGACATAAAAATCATAGAAATAGGATTGAAACTGTAAATTAGCCTTAGAATAGAGAGATATTATCATTCCCTAGCAATTAGTATTCAAAGCAAGATCCAAACATGTAATTAGTCATTTATGTATCTAAGCTATTTGTATGTATGATACAAGTTTTCACATACAAATTTCTTCTTTCTTTCTTTTTTTTTTTTTTGATAGAGGCAGTGTTTCATGACATTGCCCAGGCTGGTCTTGAGCTCAAGTGATCCACCTGCCTTGGCCTCCCAAAGTGCTGAGATTACAGGCATGAGCCACAGTGCCTGGCCCAAATTATTGTAGTTATTTCCAATTCCTTTCCCCCTTCTCACATCCCAATTAAAGAATTCCACTCAGGAATTGTTGTAGTAGAAGTACTTTAGTCTGTGTGCTACGGTTTGGATACTGTTTGTTTGCCAAGTCTCATGTTGGAATTTCATCACTAATGTTGAAGGCAGAGCCTGGTGGGAGGTGTTTGGGTTGTTAAGGCAGATCTCTTATGAATGGTGTGGTGCCCTTCTAGAGGGAGTAAGTGAGTTCTCACTCTTGGTTCCCACAAGAACTTGTTGTTGTAGAGAACCTTGTACTTACCTCTCCTCTCTCTCTTGCCTTCTCTTTCACCATGTGATCTACACACACAGTATCATAAGGCATCTTTCTGATCCTTTAGTGTTCACTCCCCAGTACCTTAAATATTTGCCTTCAAATTTCTCAAATTTCTTTATTTACTTCCATTTTTCTCCTACAATAATTGTAGGCATACTTAAAGAAAAGTTACAATATAAATAATATTTTAAAATATCTACAACTAGTACTAAAGGGGTTGCTTTATTTTATTTAAATTTTATTTTTAAATAAGAATTTAAAATATCTGCAACTAATATCAGAGCCAAGGGGCTACTTTCTTTGAAATACAAAGAGTCTTTAGAGTCAGACTGTGTATGTTTCAATCTGGGATCTACCTCTTATACTGTAGGTTTAGACAAATTGCTAAATATTTCTTGTCCCAGTTTTCTCATCTACAAAATGGAAAAATTGGCTCCCCTTTGCTGTCTGCCATGAGTAGAAGCTTCCTGAGGCCCTCATCCAAAACAGATATTGGTGCCGTCCTTCTAGTACAGTCTGCAGAACTGTGAGCCAAATAAACCTCTTTTCTTTATCAATTACTCAGCCTCAAGTATTCCCTTATAGCAACACAAATGGACTAAGATACCATGTGTAATGTCCTAATCCTTATAATATTATCCTACTACCCAGGCACATATTGCTCTCCAAATGTCTTCTTAAAAAGGATGGTTTCTGAAATGACACCCTCTTGGGACTATTTGGATGACTGAACAGCTGTTTTCATTAGAAATCTTTTTTTTTTTTTTGAGACAGGGTCTTGCTCTGTCGCCCAGGCTGGAGTGCAGTGGTTCTATCTCAGCTCACTGCAACCTCTGCCTCCCAGGTTCAAGTGATTCTCCTGTCTTGGCCTCCTGAGTACCTGGGACTACAGGTGTGCAACACCACACCCAGCTAATTTTTGTGTTTTTAGTAGAGATGGGTTTCATTATTTATTTATTTTTTTGAGATGAAGTCTCGCTGTGTTGCCCAAGCTGGAGTGCAGTGGCGTGATCTCGGCTCACTGCAACCTCCACCTCCCGGGTTCAAGCGATTCTCCTGGCTCAGCCTCCTGAGTAACTGGGACTACAGGTGCACACCACTATGCCTGGCTAATTTTTTTTTTTTTTTTTTGTATTTTTAGTAGAGACAGGTTTCACCACGTTAGCCAGGCTGGTCTCAAACTCCTGATCTCAGGAGATCCACCCGCTTTGGCCTTCCAAAGTGCTGGGATTATAGGCTTGAGCCACTGTGCCCAGCCTTAGAAATATATTTTGACTATACATATATTTTGTTTTTATTTATTTTTATTTTTTTGAGATGGTGTCTTGCTCTGTTGCCCAGGCTGGAGTGCAGTGGTGTGATCTCAGCTCACTGCAACCTCTGCCTCCTGGGTTCAAGTGACTCTCCTGCCTCAGCCTCCAAAGTAGCTGGAATTATGGACACATGCCACCATACCCAGCTAATTTTTGTATTTGTATTTTTATTTTTGAGGTGGGGTCTTGCTCTGTCGCCCAGGCTGGAGTGTGTGGCATTATCTTGGCTCACTGCAACCTCTGCCTCCTGGGTTCAAGCAATTCTCCTGCCTCAGTCTCCCGAGTAGCTGGGATTACAGGCTCCCGTCACCACACCCAGCTAATTTTTGTAGTTTTAGTAGAGACGGGGTTTCACCATGTTGGCCAGGCTGGTCTCGAACTCCTGACATCAGGTGATGTGCCCACTTTGGCCTCTCAAAGTGCTGGGATGACAGGCGGGAGTCACTGTGCCTGGCCTAATTTTGGTATTTTTAGTAGAGACGGGGTTTCACCATGTTGGCCAGGCTGGTCTTGAATTCCTGACCTCAGGTGATCCACCTGCCTCAGCCTCCCAAAGTGCTGGGATTACAGACGTGAGCCACTGTGCCTGGCCAACTATATATATATTTTTAAAGGGGACATTTCTTTTTAATTTTAGAATGAACATTTGAAAATTGTTTGAATTATTTTAGTCCACTGATATCTTTCAGTCTATTGACATAAGGTATATATGGTTTAAAGAGAAAAGGTAGAACAAAAAAAGCCCATTCTAGATCAATTGGTAGATGCCAACGGATTCACTCCCATATGAATATGAAAGGACAAGGAACCATGAATATTTTCATGATGAAGGTGAGAATAAGTTTTGACTGATTTTTGAAGAAAAACAATTTTTGTTATCTTGTGTAACTCTAGGAGGTAATCGAGAAATGTTGAGTTGTTTGTTGGTTCTCTCCCAAAGGGAGGATAGAAGGAAGCCATGGTTCCTTTATACTGTGGTTGACTGGGAGCCTTTATGCCTTTCTGATATATGGAGAGAAAATGCAAGGGGGGCCTGAAGGTCTCTGTGATACTGAAGAGAAAGGTATAGGGGGAATAGGGCTGTGAGAAAGCTGAAAGCTGAGATCATGTTACAGAATAAGATAGCGGAGTTTCATATTTCTGGTATGGAGCAATTCCTGCTGATGACAAAATCCAGGGTTGTTTTTGGATCTAGGTGTAGGTGGTTGAAGTAGGGTATAAAGGCAGTCATGTGCTGGTAACCTGGCTCTTAAGAAAAAGCACCCAATTTGAGCTTTTGTTGACTTTTGATACCAACATGTCATTGAGCATAGAATTAGAAAGAGATATGAATAATCAGCTCTTGGGAGCTGGAATGATCTGGCCTTAACAACCACTCTCTACATCAAAAAAAGTTAAAGTTATTAATATTAGAATAATAAATAATAAATGAGTGTAGGTGTAGGGCATTGGAATTAAGTAGACACATGAATCACAAAGCTGTATTGTTGGATCGATCATCTACTGTGACCCCTGAAATCTTGAATTATGGTATGAGTTGGTATAGAAGAATGTGAGGCCCCAAGTCTTCATTGAGTGAAGGAGGGTTGAGGAGTAGTCAGTAGAAAAGAATAAAAAAGAAGAGAAGATTTTATAGAAGTCTGTTGGGGGTAAAATATTGCTGAGGAAGTAGTGGAGGTGTTCTTCAAATACCTTCGACTATAACCACGTTTTAATGTAATCTGTATGTAAAGCAAGGGTCTACACGATCCAATTTATGTGTGGGCTCCATTTATAAAAGAATATTTCAGTCGTCAAAACTAGTTGAAAGTACAGTTAATCCTTTAATAATTTGGGGTTAGGGGATATGGCCCTCATGCAAAAAAAAAAAAAAAAATCTGCGTGTAATTGTTGACTCCTCCCAAACTTAACTACTAATAACCTATTGTTGACTGGAAGACTTACCAGTAATATAAACAGTTGACTAACACATATCTTATATGTTGTATGTGTTATACACTGTATTCTTACAGTAAAGCTAGAGAAAAGAAGATGTTGTTAAGAAAATCATAAAGAAGAAAAAATATATTTACTAATCATTAAGTGGAAGTGAATCATCATAAAGGTCTTCATTCTCATCATCTTCACTGTGAGTAGTCTGAGAAGGAGGAAGAAAAGGAAGGGTTGGTCTTGCTGTCTCCAGGGTAGCAGAAGTAGAAGAAAATCCATGTTATCAGTGGACCCATGCAATTCAAATTGGTCTTTAAGGGTCAACTGTAATTCCAATCTTAATTATTTGCCTTAATAAATTTTCTTAATTTAATAAAAGGCGGAATATTCATAATTTACAATAACACCTTCATTTTCTTAATTTTTCTCACTATATCTCTCACATCACATCCTAAACCTTTTTCTCCTGTGCCTTACTCTCCATTCTCTTAAAAAATGCTCCCAGATCCAGTCTGTGCTGCTCATAATTTCTCTTCCCCTCCTCTTTTTTCTACCTTCTTTCTAATGCAAATTCATCATTTCATGAATAATTTTCTCTCTTCTTATTTCCTACTTTTACTCAACAAAAGTCCAGAAACTAAACTTGCTTACTCAGATCCCAGAGCTGCATAAAAGGACAGGAGATCTTGGATGATGTGTAGGTTGGAAACAGAAGGTATTACATTCTTTTGTTAAGTAATTGAGGATTTCACATGTGGTTAAAATGATGTCAGAGCTAGGCAAGGAAACAGGATTCTCCTACATTCCTGATAGGAGATTAAATTGGTACAACCCATTTGGAAATGCATTTGTCAGTATCTCCTAAAACTAAAATGTATCCCTAAAACCAAAATATATCCTACCCTGTGACTCAGCAATTCCACTCCATCAACAGTGGAATGTAATGAATATGGCTATCAGGTTTCAATATGCTAGTGACATCTGCTACGTCTATTAACGGAAGTCTATAATTTTTTAACCTCTGATCTCTCAAAACTTATTTTACGACTTTATTACTCTACAAACTAAAATGTCTTACTATTGTGTATGAGATCCACTTCTTTTTAAATTAATTTTTAAATGTCAAGTCTTAACAATCTTCCTTTAGCCTCTATTTACTAATTTATTGTCCCCACAATGTCACTCTAAACGTAACTGTTAACTATCAGGAAGTATTTCCTTCTTTTTCTATAGAGAACAGAAGATCTTCAGCAGGAAATTCAGATGCTCACTCAGCAAATGGAACAGCTGTATCATCTTTATGAACAGCTGTTTATGAATCATTCCAACTTGAAGAAAAGTATAGGGAACAACAAAAGATCCTTGAAATACCTGGAAGGAAAAATTGCTTTTAATGACTTTTTAAAAGATTAGACTAGGAAAAAAGACTTTCCTGAATTATAGATATTATTTTGGGCAATGAAATTGACTATTATTCTAATATTAATAACTAACTTTATTCGATGTAGAAAGCTGATAAAAACTATTTATATTTCACTTAACATTGGAAAAGTGAGAGGGAAAAAATCCTTAGAGTTATGCTTCTAATTTTATCAAAAAACATGCCGTTTCCCATATCTTCAGTTTTTTCACTATGTACATATTTGATAGATAAAACCATCAATATAATATGGAAAGTTTAGTGCCTTTTATAATCTCTTCTTGTAAGTTACATAACATCACTTCTGCCATATTCTATTAGTCAAACAGACCAATCTGATACAACGTTGTTGGAGACTATAAGGGTACCAGGCGGTGCAGCGCAGATCATTGGTGGCCATCTTAAAAGTCTGGCTACCACACTCATTTCTTTGACTCACAAACTGAATGATCTGCTTATTTATTCATTTATTCAATACTTATTGAACAACCACAGATTTTACAAACATATAGGACTGGCCAGGCACAGTGGCTCACGCCTGTAATCCTAGCACTTTGGGAGGCTGAGGTGGGCTGATCACCTGAGGTCGGGAGTTCAAGACCAGCCTGGCCAACATGGAGAAACCCCGTCTCTACTAAAAATACAAAAATTAGCCAGGTGTAGTGGCTCATGTCTGTAATCCCAGCTACTTGGGAGGTTGAAGCTGGAGAATCGCTTGAACCTGGGAAGTGGAGGTTGCAGTGAGCTAGATCACACCACTGCACTCTAGCTTGGGTGACAGAGCAAGACTCCGTCTCAAAACAAACAAACAAAATAGGACTTAATGAAGTAAGGTGAACAGTAGACCATATAGAGTTTAAAGATAAATATATCATCTCATCTAGCCTCCACCTCTGCCTTTGAATATGTGTATGTAAATAATACATTGAATGGTTAATCCATGCAAATAGAAATAATCATTTATTAAGTTTTCTTAAGATTGTACAAAATAACGTGTGCTTGGCCAGGTGTAGTGGCTCACACCTGTAATCCCAACACTCTTTGAGGCCGAGGTGGGCAGATCACTCGAGGTCAGGAGTTTAAGACCAGCCTGGCCAACATGGTGAAGCTCTGTCTCTACTAAAAACACTAAAATTACCTGGGCATGGTGGCACATGCCTGTGGTCCCAGCTACCTGGGAGGCTGAGGTGGGAGAATCATTTGAAACTGGGAGGCAGAGGTTGCAGCGAGCCAAGATCGCAACACTGCACTCCAGCCTGGGCAACAGAGTGAGACCCTGTCTCAAAAAACAAACAAAAAACAAAATAACATGTGCCTACCCCAAGACTTAAAGCCATGCTAAACAGTTTAAAGAAAATGATAATCTTCTCTCTGCCCATGTCACCTCAGTAACCAATGTTAACCATTCCCATACTTATGGAAATATGTAAACATATATAAAGGGTAATGGTGTCTTCACAAAACTGAGATCATTCTAATAAAAATATTCTGCAACTTCCTCTACTTACTTAGTGCCTCATGGTTGTATCTTAAGTTAAAATATATAGCTCTTCCTTTAATAACTGTATAATATTTTATAGTATGCATGTATCTTAATTTATTCAACCATTTCTCTTTTGAGGGATGATATAATTATTTCCTTTTTTGGTCACTACAAATAATGTGAAAATAAATATCTTTCAACTTATATCCTTCCACACTGGTGCTTTTGTTGCTAGGGGATTAATTGACAAATAGGAGCTGATAGGGTCACAGTGTGTATTTTAAATTCTAATAGCCATTGTCAGATTACTATTTGCAAAAAGATAGAAGCAGTTCATTTAAGAGTAAATCATTCTCCTTTACATCCAGCTAGCATTGAATGCTGTCATTCTTTTTTGTTGTTGGTTGGGTAAAAAAAGAAAAAAAACCCAAGGTACCTCATTATTACTGTAATTTACATTTTCTTGACTCCTTTCTGTGGAGATAGGGTCTTACTATGTTACCCAGACTGGTCTCAAACCCCTGGATCAAGCTATCCTCCTTTCTCAGCCTCCCAAAGGGCTGAAATTACAGGTGTGAGTCGCTGCACTTAGCCAGTAAGCATCTCTCTTTTTTAAAAAACTAATTTCAGACCAGGTGCAGTGGCACACACCTGTAATCCCAGCACTTTGGGAGGTCAAGGTGGGTGGATCACCTGAGGTCAGGAGTTCGAGACCAGCCTGGCCAAGATGGCAAAACCCTGTCTCTACCAAAAATACAAAAATTAGCCAGGCGTGGTGGTGGGCACCTGTAATCCCAGCTACTCAGGAGGATGAGGCAGGAGAATGGCTTGAACCCAGGAGGCGGAGGTTGCAGTGAGCTGAGATCATGCTATTGCACTCCAGCCTGGGTGACAAGAGTGAAACTCTGTCTCAAATAATAATAATAATAATAATAATTTTAACTTTTATTACAGATTAAGGGGTACATGTGCAGGTTTGTTACATGGGCATAATGCATGATGCCGAGGTTTGGGGTACGTCACTAGGTAATGGAGCTTAGAACCCAATAGGTGATTTTCCATCCCATGCCCCCTTTCTCCCATGTCTGGTAGTCCCTAGCATCTATTGTCCCCACCTTTATGTTTGTATGTATTCAATGTTTAGCTCCCACTTATAAGTTAGAACGTGGTATTTGGCTTTCTGTTCTTGTGTTAATTTGCTTAGGATAATGGCTGCCAGTTCCATCCACGTTGCTGCAAAGGATGTGATCTCATTCTTTTTAATGGCTGGTAAGCATCTTTATATATGCCTGTTGACCACTGGGCTTTTCTTTTCTACAAATTGCCTCCTTCTTCCCATAATTTGGATTTTAGGTGCAGAAGATTGTGCTAATCAAATTTCTTAAATAATGTCTTGTCATTGCGGACATAATGGCCCATCTCTATTTAATTTTATTGTTTTTGGTTCCATTCCCCACTTCCATTCCTTATGCCCATAGGTAGTGTCACTTAAATGTGTTTATGTCTATCATTTTGTTTATGTGATTAAAAAATCGTTATTGGGATATTTACAAGCCATAAAATTCACTCATTTAAAGTGTACAATTCAATGATTTTTAGTAAGTTAATAAAGTTGTGCAAATGCCACCACAGTCCAGGTTTAGAACATTTCCATCACCCAAAAAAGATATATATATTTTTTGCTTCTAGACAATTAATTCCCTCTTCCATCACTAGTGCCAGGCAACCACCAATCTGCTTTCTGTGTGTATACATTTTCCTTTTTTGGACATTTCATAGAAATAAATAACTTTAATATGTAGTCTTTTGCATCTAGTTTTTAAAATTAGCATTGTTTTTGAGGTCCATCTATGTTGTAGCATTCATCAATATTGTGTTCTTTTTATTATTTAATGGTATTCTATTGTGTGGATATGCCACATTAAAAAAAAATATTTTTGGAAGCAATTTTAGGGTTACAGAAAAATTGAGTATAAAGTACAGAGATCCCATAAACTTCCTTCCCCATCTTCACAGTAACAAACTTGCATTAGTGTGGTAAATTTGTTACAATTGAGTTAATATTAATACATTATTATTATTATTATTGAGGCGGAGTTTCGCTCTTGTTGCCTAGGCTGGAGTGCAATGGCATGATCTCAGCTCACCAAAACCTCCGCCTCCCGGGTTCAAAAGATTCTCCTGCCTCAGCCTCCCGAGTAGCTGGGATTACAGACATGCACCACCATACCCGAATAATTTTGTACTTTTTTTAGTAGAGACAGGGTTTCACCCTGTTGGTCAGGCTGGTCTCGAACTCCTGACCTCAGGTGATCCGCCTGCCTCAGCCTCCCAAAGTTTTGGGATTACAGGCATGAGTCACTGCGCCCAGCTTGATACATTATTATTAACTAAAGTCCAGGGTTTACATTAGGATTCATTCTGTAATGTACATTCTATGGGTTTTGACAAGTGTATAATGACAAGTATCCATCATTACATCATCATACAGAATGGTTTCACTGCCCTAAAAATGTCCTGTGTTCCATCTGTTCAGTCCTTCCTCCTCCTGCAAACCTCTGGCAACCACAATTTTTTTTTTTTGAGATGGGCGTCTCGCTATGTCGCCCAGGCTTATCTCAAACTCCTGGACTAAAGCAATTCTCCTGCCTTAGCCTCCTGAGTAGCTGGGACTACAGGTGTATGCCACTGTGCCCGGCTTGATCTTTTTACTACTTCTGTAGTTTTGTCTTTTCCAGAATGTCGTGTATTTGGAATCATACAGATATAGCCTTTTCAGATTGGCTTCTTTCACTTAGTAATATGCATTAAAGTTTTCTCCATGTCTTTTTGTGGCTTAATAGCTCATTGCTTTTTATTGCAAATAATATTCTGTTGTGCAGACTTACTACATTTTAGCTTTACTACATTTTAGCTTTCCATTTACCTAATGGTAAATCTTCGTTGCTTCCAATTTTTGACAATTATAAATAAAGCTGCTATAAGCATTCAAGTGCAGGTTTTTATGTGGACATAAATTTTCACTTCACTTGGGTAAAAACCAAGGAGTACTATTTCTGGATCTTATTGTAAGAATATGTTTAGTTTTGTTAGAAACTGCCAAACTGTTTTACAAAGTGGGTGTTCCATTTTGCATTTCTGTCAGCAATGAATGAGAGCTATTGTTGTCACTCTCACATCCTCACCAGCATTTGGTGTTGTCAGTGTTCTGGATTTTAGCCATTTGAATAGGTGTGTAGTGGTATCTCATCATTGTTTTAATTGCAATTCCCTAATGACATATGATGTTGAACATCTTTTCATATGCTTATTTGCCATCTGTATATCTTCTTTGATGAGAACTTTTGTTCAGAACTTTTGCCATTTTTAAATTGAGTTCTTTATTTTCTTATTGTTGAATTTTAAATTTTATTTGTATATTTTGGGATAACAATCCTTTATCAGATATATCTTTTGCAACAATTATCTCCCAGTCTGTGGCTTGTCTTTTTTATTTTCTTAATAGTCTCTATCACAGAGCATAACTTTTTAGTTTTAATGAAGTCCAACTTATCAGTTTTTTTTTTCATGAATCTTGCTTTTCTGTTGTATCCAAAAAATCATCTCTAAACCTAGGTCACTTAGATTTTCTCCTACATTATCTTCTAGGAGTTTTATAGTTTTGTGCTTTACATTTAGGTCTGTGATGTATTTTGAGTTAGTTTTTGTGAAGGTGGTATGAAGTCTGTGTCTAGATTCATTTTTTGTTAATGTGGATATGTAGTTGTTCTAGTACCATTTGTTGAAAAGAGTATCCTTTCTTGATTGAATTGCCTTGTTCCTTTGTTAAAGATCAGACTTTGCATGAGTCTATTTCTTTAATTTCTTTCATCCAAGTTTTAAAATAGTCCTCATTTAGACTTTTTTTTTTTTTTGAGACTGGGTCTCTCTCTTTCACCCGGGCTGGAGGGCTGGAGTGCAGTGATGCAATCACAGCTCACTGCAGCCTTGACCTCCTGGGCTCAAGTGATCCTCCCATCTCAGCCTCCCTAGTAGCTGGGATTACAGGCACATGCCAACCACGCCTGGCTAAATGTATTTTTTGTAGAGATAGGATTGCACCATGTTGCCGAGGCTGGCCTTGAACTCTTGGGCTTAAGCAATCTGCCTGCCTTGGCCTACCAAAGTGCTGGGATTAACAGGCATGAACCACCACACTTGGCTAGCTAATTTAAAATTTTTTCTTTTGTAGAGATGGAGTCTTGCTATGTTGACCTGGCTAGTTTCTAATTCCTGGCCTCAAATGATCCTCCCACCATGGCCTCCCAGGGTTCTGGGATTACAGGTGTGAGCCACCACACCCAGCATATTTTGTTAGATTTATACCTAAGTATTTAACTTGGTTGATAATTTAAATTTTTTTTTTTTGAGATGGAGTTTCGTTCTTGTCACCCAGGCTAGAGTGCAATGGCGTGATCTTGGCTCACCGCAACTTTTGCATCCCAGATTCAAAGGATGCTCCTGCCTCAGCCTCCCAAGTAGCTGGGATTACAGGCATGTGCCACCATGCCCGGCTAATTTTTGTATTTTTAGTAGAGACAGGGTTTTACCATGTTGGTCAGGCTGGTCTCGAACTCCTAACCTCAAGTGATCCACCTGCCTTGGCCTCCCAAAGTGCTAGGATTACAGGCATGAGCCACCACACCCGGCCGATACTTTAAATGTTATTGTGCTTTTAGTTTCAATTTCTAATTGTTTATATTTGGTATATTAGGAAAGCAATTGACTTTGTATATTAACTTTGTATTTTGCAACCTTGCTGTAATTGTTTATTAGTTCCAGAAATTTTAAAAATTAATTCTTTGGGATTCTCTACATAGAGAATCATGTAATCTGTGAACAAAAACAGTTTTATTTCTTCCTTTTCAATCCGTATTGATTTTCTTTTCTTTTCTTGCCTCATTGCACTGGCTAGATCTTCCAGCATTGTACTGAATAAGAACAATAAGCATGGATATCCTGTTTTCAATCTTAGAGGGAAAGCATTCAGTCTTTCACCATTAAATGTAATAAAATATACTTTCTGACCACAATACAATTAAATTAGAAATCAACAAAAAGGATATCTAGAAAATCTCCAAATGTTTGGAAAATAAAACTTCTATATCACACATTAGTTTCAAAAAAAAAAAGAGAAATTGGAAAGTGTTTTGAACTGCCTGAAAATTAAAACACAAGATAATAAAACTTGTGAGATACAATAAAGCAGATGCTAGAGGGAGTCTTATAGCACTACATGCCTATATTAGAAAATAGGAGGCCCGGTGTGGTGGCTCATGCTTATAATCCTAGCACTTTGGGAGGCCGAGGCAGGTGATGGCTTGAGCTCAGGAGTTCAAGACCAACCTGGGCAACACGGTGAAACCGCCTCTCTACAAAAAATACAAAAATTAGCTGGGCAGGGTGGCATGCACTTGGGGTCCCAGCTCCTCAGGGGGCTGAGGTGGGAGGGTGGCTTGAGCCTGGGAGGTTGAGGCTCCACTGAGCCATGTTCATGCCACTGCACCCCAGTCTGTGCGACAAAGCAAGACCCCGTCTCAACAACAACAACGACAAACAAACAAACAAACAAAAAACGAAATTAGAAAAAGAGTAAGTTAAACACAGAATAAAATGAAGACAGGAAATAATTAAGATTGGAGCAGAAACTTATGAAATAGAAAACAAAATAGCAGAAAATCAATAAAGCCTAAAGCTGGTTCTTTGAGAAGATCAATACAATTAATAAATCCCTAGGCTAGGCATGGTGGCTCACGCCTGTAATCCCAGCACTTTTGGAGGCCGAGGTGGGTGGATCACAAGGTCAGGAGGTGAGACCATCCTGGCTAACACAGCGAAACCCTGTCTATACCAAAAATACAAAAAAAATTAGCCAGGCGTGGTGGCGGGCACCTGTAGTCCCACCTACTCAGGAGGCTGAGGCAGGAGAATGGCATGAACCCAGGAGGCGGAGATTGCAGTGAGCTGAGATCGTGCCACTGCACTCCAGCCTGGGTGACAGAACGAGACTCCGTCTCAAAAACAAACAAAACAAAACAAAAAACAGGTTAAAAGGCCGGTGCGGTGGCTCATGCCTGTAATTCCAGCACTTTGGAAAGCTGAGGCGGGCGGATCACGAGGTCAGGAGTTCGAGACCAGCCTAGCCAACATAGTGAAACCCCGTCTCTACTAAAAATACAAAAAAAAATTAGCCGGGCATGGTGGCACGTGCCTGTAATCCCAGGTACTCAGGAGGCTGAGGCAGGAGGATCACTTGAACTCAGGAGGCAGAGGTTGCAGTGAGCCAAGATCATGCCACTGCACTCCAGCCTGGGTGACAGAGCGAGACTCTGTCTTAAAATAAATAAATAAATAAATAAAATTAAATTAATAAACCTCTAGCCAGATTGAACAGAAAAAAAGTGAAAGGAAACACAAATTACAAATATCAGGAATGAAAGAGATATCCTACAGATTCTACAGCTACTAAAATAATAATTAGAGAATATTATGAACAACTTTTTATCAAAAAATTCAACATATCTAAAATGGACAAACCCCTTGAAAAAAAATAAATTACCAAAAATTGTACAAGAAGAGCTGACCTGAGTAGTCCTATATCTATTTTTAAAAATTGAATTTGTAGTTTAAAACCTTCCTACAAGGAAAACTCCAAGCCCAGATGGCTTCAGTGGTGAATTATACCAAATGTTTAAGGAGAAATAACAGCAGTTCTCTACTACCTCTTTCAGAAAATGGAAGCCAGTGGAATACTTCCCAACTCATCCTAGGATAACAGCATTACCCTGATACCAAAACGTGACAAAGACATTCTTAGAAAACTACAGATCAGTAGTCTTCAGGAACACAGGTGCAAAAATTCTCAAGGAAATTTTAGCAAATCTAACCTAACAATATGTAAAAAGGACAATGCATTAAGACCAACTGGAGTTTATTTCAGGCATATAAGTCTTCATTTCAAAGCCCAATCAATATAATTCACTACATTAACATAAAATTAAACCATATGATTACCCCAACAGATCCACCAAAAGTGTTTGACAAAATCTAACATCCGTTCCTAATAAAAACTCAGCAAACTAGGTATAGGGGCCCTTTGTTTGTCTTTTTCTGGTTTCCAAGTCCTTGAAACAATCCAACTATGTCCAAATGCCGTGAAGGTTTCCGTTGCTGCTGCTGTCAGAGATAAACATTACTTTTAAGGACAGGACGGAGTGGAGTAGCAGAAGCATTTAGATGAGAGAAAAGACAAATTAACTTGTTTAATTCTTCTTAAGAGCCAAAATGCAGGTGTTTCTTGCACAATGTAGTATTCTTTTTCTTTTTTCTTTCTTTTTTTTTTTTTTGAGATGGAGTTTTGATCTTGTCGCCCAGGCTGGAGTGCAATGGTGGATCTCAGCTCACTACAAGCTCCACCTCCCGGGTTCAAGTGATTCTCCTACCTCAGCCTCCTGAGTAGCTGGTATTACAGGCATGCGCCACCATGTCCAGCTAATTTTTGTATTTTTAGTAGGGACAGGGTTTCACCATGTTGGTCAGGATGATCTCAATCTCTTGACCTTGTGATCCGTCCGACTCGGCCTCCCAAAGTGCTGGGATTACAGGCGTGAGCCACCGCGCCCAGCCTATTTTTCTGTAGTCCCATTTTCTTGCTTCAGAGTTATTCAGGAGTTAGCACAGTACTACAATTGCTGTGCATAGAAGCTGAGGAACATTTGGTAGTGTTAAATACCTCACATTGACTTAAATCTGTATATAGGTAGTTCTAGACATACTATGATTCTTTACTGCATCAACCAGATGGACATTAAATGGTAGAATTATGATTAATTTGTATAAAGTATATAGTATATATATATATATTATTTATTTATTTATTTATTTATTTATTTATTTATTTTTTGAGAGGGAGTCTCGCTCTGTCACCCAGGCTGGAGTGCAGTGGTGCGATCTTGGCTCACTGCAAGCTCCACTGCCCGGGTTCAGGCCATTCTCCTGCCTCAGCCTCCCAAGTAGCTCAGACTACAGGTGCCAGCCACCATGCCTGGCTAATTTTTTTGTATTTTTAGTAGAGATGGGGTTTCACTGTGTTAGCCAGGATGGTCTCGATCTCCTGACCTCGTGATCTGCCTGCCTCAGCCTCCCAAAGTGCTGGGATTACAGGCGTGAGCCACTGTGCCTAGCCTAGTATAATAATTTTTAAAATTAGCTTTAAATATTTTTGAGTTAAAATCTTGATATTTTTAAATGTTGCCTATTAATTAATTAATTAATTTTTTTTTGAGACGGAGTCTCGCTCTGTCGCCCAGGCTGGAGTGTAGTAGCACGATCTCGGCTCAGTGCAAGCTCTGCCTCCTGGGTTCACGCCATTCTCCTGCCTCAGCCTCCGGAGTAGCTGGGACTACAGGCGCCCGCCACCATGCCCAGCTAATTTTTTGTATTTTTAGTAGAGATGGGGTTTCACCGTGTTAGCCAGGATGGTCTCGATCTCCTGACCTCGTGATCCACCCGCCTCAGCCTCCCAAAGAGCTGGGATTATAGGCGTGAGCCACCACGCCTGGCCGCCTATTAATTTTTATAAGCAGTTGGCTTTTAATATTTTAGAAGAAAATAGCTCTTTGAATACATTTAAAACCAGTTTTAACGTTTTAAATTTTAATACTTTATTGATTGATTGTTTGTTTCTTTGACAGAATGTCTCGCTGTGTTGCCCAGGCTAGAGTGCAGTGGAACAATCATAGCTCACTGCAGCCTCAAACTCCTGGGCTCAAGCCATCCTCCCATCTCAGCCTCCCAAGTAGCTAGGACTAGAGGCATGAGTCACCACACCCAGCTAATTTTTAAAAGATTTTTTTTTTTGCGGAGACATGGTCTCACTATGTTGCCCAGGCTGATCTCAGACTCCTGACTTCAAGTGATCCTCCTGCTTCACCCTCCCAAAGCGTTGGGGGTTACAGGCATTAGCTACTATGCCCAGCTTTTAATTTACTTTTGAATAAATATGTGAAATTAAATAATTCAAACTTAAAGCTGTTGGAACTTTATTCTGAGCCTTGAGAGGTGTGTGGCTGTGCAGCCTGAGTCACATGGCATGCAGCTGCAACTTTTGCCTTGTTTTTCCTTTAGATAATTAAGAACAAACAGCACCAAAGACCCCCACAGATCATTACCCCTCCTTATAGAGTAATAAAGTATTATTTCTTGGAATTTAGCAATCTGTAACCAATCAAATTGCTGTGGCATATGCACTAGTCTTGTATGAAAAGAGTCTCGCTCTGTCGCCCAGGCTGCAGGGCAGTGGCAGTCATAGCTCACTGCAGCCTCGAACCTGCCGGGCTCAGGTGATCCTCCCACCTCAGCCTTCTGAGTAGCTAGGACTACAGGCATGCACTACTGTGCCCAGCTAAATGTATTTTTTGTAGAGATGGAGTTTTGCCATGTTGCTCAGCCTGTTTTTGAACTGGGCTCAAGCAATCCTCAGGCCTCAGCCTTCCAAAGTGCTGGGATTACAGGCGTGAGTCACGCCACTGCACCTGACCAAAGGGAATATTTTAGAAGCTTGGTTTTGGCAGAGAGGGGTAGTGGCTTTCTGTCGAACAGTTTAGAGGAGACTCTTGCCAATACTTTAAAATATGGGTTTCGCAATCAGACGGACTTAAATCTGACAGTTTTTTTTTTGCTATTAATCTTGGGCAAGTTGATTAATCTGCTTAGTCTCAATGTTCTCATCTGTACTTTTTAGGAGAATAATCATGCCCCCATTTTCTATGATTATTGTGAGGATTAATGAGGTGTAATTTGTAAAGGACTTTCTAGTGTTCCTACCACACTGGCAAGTGGATTACACATAATTTATTCTCCCCAGACTAAGAACAAGTCATCTGAATAAAGACCACATAAATCATCTATAACCTAGACTCACTATTCCTGTTCTTAACCTGAATCCTCTGACCCTAGTGAACACATCTTTGAAGAAGAGAAATTACAGAAAAGGGCTCATGACTCTACCTTCCCTCTAGTGGAGACCTCCTCAAATCCTCCCTACACTGCTGCCAGATGATCCTCTAAAATGAGAAATCTACCTGTTAGTCTCCTGCTCAAGTCTTTGAATGGCTTGCTGTTGCTACAGAATCAAGTGAAAGCTCATTAGCCTGTCATGCAAGGTCCTCCTTAGCCTGGTCTCTCTTGATCCTTCCTGCTTCCACTCCATCCCCACAACCAGTTTTGGTAGGGGCCTCTGCCTGCTGCTTTGTAGTGCACTGTGCCTGCTTCTAACACAGCCTGATCACACTGCAGTGTATATATGTGTATGAATTTCTTCTGAGAAGCTGAAGGCAGGACTGGCCTCCTCAGTTTCTTCTTAAGTTTTAATATCTATCTACTTTATGATTAGGAAATACCTTCATCTGGTTCACAATAAAAAAATATAAAAGGGATCTGGGGCAGAGTGGCTCATGCCTGTAATCCCAGCACTTTGGGAGGCTGAGGCAGATGGATCGCTTGAATCCAGGAGTTCAAGACCAGCCTGGGTAACATGGCGAAACCCCATCTCTACAAAAAATACAAAAAATTAGCCAGGCGTGGCGGCGCACACCTGTAGTCCTGGCTGCCCAGGAGGCTGAGGTGGGAGGATCACCTGAGCCCAGGAGGTTGAGGCTGCATTGTGCTGAGATTGTGCCACTGCAACTCCAGCACAGGGTCAGAGTGAGAGCCTGTCTTGAAAGAAAAAATTTTACACACACACACACACACACACACGCACGTAAAAGGAATGCAGTGAAAACTCTCTCCTACCCCTGTTTACTAGATATTCTATTCCCCTTCCAGGAGGAAACCAACATAAATATATATATATATATTTTTGAGATGGAGTCTTGCTCTGTTGCCCAGGCTGGAGTGCAGTGGCACGATCTCGGCTCACTGCAAGCTCTGCCTCCTGCGTTCACGCCATTCTCCTGACTCAGTCTCCCAAGTAGCTGGGACTACAGGCGCTGCCACCACGCCTGGCTAATTTTTTTGTATTTTTAGTAGAGACGGGGTTTCACCATGTTAGCCAGGGTGGTCTCGATCTCCTGACCTCGTGATCCACCTGCCTCAGCCTCCCAAAGTGCTGGGATTACAGGTGTGAGCCACCACGCCCGGCCAAAACCAACTAATATTAACAGTATTTTTGTGTCTCTCTAAATATATCTTATGTGAATGTATGCATATATTCTTTCTTTTGCCTTTATAAACAAATGATAGTATATTTTTCATAAGGTTCTGCACTCTGATTTTCTTCTCAATGTATCTTGGCAGTCTTTCTCAGTATATAGTGACTTTTCTCTTTTTTATCTTTATACCTCAATATCTGGCACATAGTAAGCAAATTATAAATGCTGAGTGAATGAAATATTAAATGAATAAAAAGGAAATTTTTGTGCTGCTATTGGAAATTAGCTCTCTATATTTCAACATGTTACACATATACAATGATCTAAAAACTTGTCTTACTCTTTCCTATCCACTAGAGGGAGACATCAACCTGTTGTGGAAAAGAATGATCACGTAAAGTCTTTAACTAGAAATTCTGAACCAACTCTCTAGCAGGTGATCCTTGTTAGAATTTGAGCCCTTAACGCTACCCAGGACTGGAGGTTGGAGGGACGATAGAGGGAGCAGGAGGAGAATGCACATGGATTAAGGAGTGAGAACATAGGTGAATTTCAGCTTTTTTGCTAACAGTCAGACAAACTACTTACCCTGACTCAGTGATGTGCTAGTAAACCAGCTCTTTAAAAAAAAAAAAAAAAAAGCCCTGGGTTGCTGATTTGTATGTAATGTTTATGAATTTCAGTAGAGAAAAAGACAATATTCAAATTGAGCCATGCACCGAAAACAGGAGAATAGCCAAGAAGTGTTCACTTCTATCAGTGCCCTGGGTTGCTTGAAAAAAGAAGCCGACCTGAGCACCCGTGAGCTCCCCTCTGGCCAGGAGAAATCTGGAGTGCAGTTATTCCACCATGGCCAAATTCAAGCCACTCAGGGTTTAATCACCGAATTGCAAATTCCTTGAATATTTAACAGTAGGCTATCTTGGCTGGGCGCGGTGGCTCATGCTTGTAATCCCAGCAATTTGGGAGGCCATGGCGGGAGGATTACCTGAGGTCAGGAGTTGGAGACCAGCCTGGCCAACATAGTGAAACCCCATTTCTACTAAAAATACAAAAAATTAGCTGGGCGTGGTGGCAGGTGCCTGTGGTCCCAGCTACTCAGGAGGCTGAGGCAGGAGAATCGCTTGAACCCAGGAGGCGGAGGTTGCAGTGAGCCGAGATTGTGCCACTGCACTCCAGCCTGGGTGACAACAATGAAACTCTATCTCAAAAAAACAAAACAACAACAGTAGGCTCTCTTGAGCCAGCCTGAGCAGGCTCTTGCACGGTACTGAAGCTTGTTGGGTCTTAGTTACTTTTCCTGTAAAGTGGGGATGATAAATCTGCTCATTAGTAGATTCCATTACATAGAGGACATATAAGTTCTTTGAATGCTTAAAGCAATGTTTCCTAAACTTCTTTGGTCATGAAATCACCCAGTGGCTTGTGTAAAATGAACATTCCCAGGACCTGCCTTAGAGCACCTGGGTTAGAACACTTTGGGGGAGGGGGCTGGGAAACTGTATTTTAAATAAGCAACCCAGGTGAGGCCGGGCGCGGTGCCTCATGCCTGTAATCACAGCACTTTGGGAGGCCGAGGCGGGTGGATCACGAGGTCAAGAGATTGAGACCATCCTGGCTAACACGGTGAAACCCCGTCTCTACTAAAAATACAAAAAATTAGCCGGGCATGGTGGCGGGCACCTGTAGTCCCAGCTATTTGGGAGGCCGAGGCAGGAGAATGGTGTGAAGCCAGGAGACGGAGCTTGCAGTGAGCCAAGATCGCACCACTGCACTCCAGCCTGGGCGACAGAGTGAGACTCTGTCTCAAAAAAAAAAAGCGACCCAGATGACTCTTTTGACCCAGTGAACTGGGAGAAACACTGCTGTAAATTACTCTTACAATTGGATCAGGTGTCAGGGGTCTTTCTCTAACTTCACAATTGGACCTGCTTGAAGAGATGTATGCAGAGTTCTACAACACACTCCAGGCAGGCATTTAACCCCTACACTATCTCCTCTACCCTCAGAGCCCAAACTTCCCAGAGAGGAAAACCTGCTCATTGCCATCTCTTAGGCCAAGGCTTCTGTACACCTGGGAAGTCCTTCAACCCAAGGATCTCTGGGTTGTTTACAAGCTACTACTTATTGAGAATTTACAAAGTGTCAGGCACGTTACAGCAATTTGTCATTTCTATGAAATAGTTTCTTGTGCTATTCCCATTTTACAGAGAAAAATCGAAGAAGTTGGGAAAATGTCCAAGGGCACACAACTAGGAAGTGTTTGTGCTGAAAACCCACCCTAGGCCCAAGCCTTGGAACTCCAAGCCTGGGTTCCATCCCTGCACTGGGCAATTCTGATCTGTGTGCCCTAGTTTCCTTGTGTTCTCTGTTCTCTCCGTAGAAATCCTGGGCTCTCTTCTCCCAACCACAAGGTTAGGTTGAAAAACAAAGCAGATGGAGGTAGTTTGTAGCCTACAGGTGCCCTGAATGAAGCTTCCACAGTGCTAAAGTCAAAGAATGAGGGACTCCAAGGGAAGGATTCAAGGCTGGGCCCATGCACCTGTGGAATTCAGATGAGACCCCAGAGGAGATCAGCGCCCTCCAATTAGCCCTGGTAAGGAGCTCTGGGGGTTACTGTAACTCTCTCAGAAGAACCCAAACATGCAGGAACGTGACTTCTTACCTTCTGAAAGTCCACAAAATTCTTGATTGCCACCATTAATTTGTCACTTATCATTTGCAACAGGCATTGTAGGTCGTCTTATGCATTTGTCTTCTCCCTTCAGCTAGTGTATAAAGTCTTAGGGAGACCAGCAGTTCAGAGAGAATGCACTTTGGCGTGAAACAGATCTGGTTTGAACCCTCTGCTACTTACTAGTTGTTGGTCAAGTTCCTTAAACTCTCTGAGTCTTATTCTTCTCATCTGTAAAATGGAAACATAAGTAGTACCCACCTCACTGGATTGTTTTAAGGATAAAATTAAATAGTGCAGGCAAAGGATTTACAAGCAACTGCTGTATGAATGGTAGTTATAGCCTCCTCCTCCTCATGATCTGTGAGCAAACACTCTCATATTTCCTTGTGTCTCAGGTAGACACTTAAGGTATTGCAAGCATTAAGGGGGCATTGTCACAAAGAGATAAATGCATGAGGGCAAGAGGCAGTCTCAGAGGAGAGTGTTTTATGAAAGAATAAATGTAATGCTGAGTGTCAGAAACAAATTTTTTTTTTAAAGATGAGGTATTTGTCACCCAGGCTGAAGTGCAGTGGTGTGATCTTAGCTCACTGAAGCCTGAACCTCCCAGGCTCAAGTAATCCTCCAGCCTCAGCCTCCTGAGTAGCTGGGACTACAGGTACCACCACACCTGGTTAATTTTTGTATTTTTTGTAGGGATGGGTTTTCACCATGTTGTCCAGGCTGGTCTTGAACTCCTGGGCTCGAGCGATCCTCTCATCTTGGCCTCCCACAGTGCTGGGATTGCAGGCATGAGCCACCACACCCAGCCTGTCAGAAAAAATTTTAAGGTAAAAATAACTAAAGAAGTTTTTAAGAATTTTCTCTCTTGAGTGTATTTTAGACTGAGATGAGGGGGAGGGTAGAGGTAGGATGGGAAGGAAGGGATGGGGTCCGGTTGAAAGGCCTGTGAGATACTAGCAGTGCAATGTGGCAGACGTTGACAGCCTCAGTGCCAGGAACACAGAAACTGAATCTCTTGCAAGGAGGCAGGTGTGCATCTATGTGGAAGTCAGATGACCTGTGTTCCTATGAGTACAAATCTGGAAAACACCCTCAAGTTTCCTTGTCAGCAAATTGGTAATAAAATCAACATCGTAAGTTGGTGTGAACATGCAGCATGATGTGGCCATGCAAGTTCTTTGTTAACTAGAAGCCAATGTCATGCCAGGACAGCAGTTCTCCTAGTTAGCTGTGGCTGGTGGCTTGGTAGAATATGTCGAGGAGGCTGAGGAAGCACTTGACTTGAATATGAGCAGAACCATTAAGAAGCTAGTTAGCTAAACTGCCTGCACAGTAGAAAAATAATATGTGAGGATGTAAAAGGAAGAGAAACAATGTGAGGGGAGAGGAGAATGCAAAGATCCTGGCCCATGGAACAGCATCGGTGATCCTTAAGGAGCTGCATCTTGGAGAAGTTCATTTTCTGGTTATAATTCCCAGCAAAGGAGAGGACTGAATAAGAGAGAAGAAAATGATTCCTTTCTCTGGTTAGGTTCATCAGATCAAACAGTGACGTATGTGAAAGAAGCACTTTCTGTGCACAAAAAATCAAGTCTGTATTTTTATAAAAGCCATTTCTGGGCTGGGCGCGGTGGCTGATGCCTGTAATCCCAGCACTTTGGGAGGCGGAGGCGGGTGGATCACGAGGTCAGGAGATTGAGACCATCCTGGCTAACACGGTGAAACCCCGTCTCTACTAAAAAAAATACAAAAAAATTAGCCAGGTGTGGTGGCGGGCGCCTGTAGTCTCAGCTACTCAGGGGGCTGAGGTGGGATAATGGCTTGAACCCGGGAGGTGGAGCTTGCAGTGAGCCGAGATCACACCACTGCACTCCAGCCTGGGCGACAGAGCAAGACTCCGTCTCAAAAAAAAAAAAAAAAAAAAAGCTATTTCTGCAATGTGCATCACTGGAGAGTTAGTTGCTATGGGTCTAAAGGACAATATGAGGCAGTTATAGCAACTTTCCATGATATGAACAAAGAAATTGAAAATGTTAGATACATTTACAAGAAGATGTAGAAAAAACTTTAGTCAAAATTTTTGAAATATTTTTTGAAATATTAAACTATGAAATCAGACAGTCTTATCTATGGTCTCAAGCCATGTCTGTCTATACCTTATTTTTTTTTATCTCATTTCAGGGAATATTACACTGGCTGACCTGTTATTAATATCTTCTGAGCCAGAAAATGTAAGGAAGCTGCATTTTCAAAATTGCATTTGAGTCATTTGTGAAATTGCATATCACAATTTGCCGCCATTTCTAACAGTCCTATAACTTTTTTTTTTTCTTAACTGGGTGTTCACATTCATGCCAATGACCTCTAGGGGCTAGTTTCTCTTCTAGCTCGAGAGAATTGCTTCAGAGTTGGAAGTAAGGACAAAAATGTGTATTCTTCATGTTTGATTGCAAATGCATAGAAAATTAGAAACTTAAGGTATGCAAGAGATTTGTGTGGAATTTAAGTACCTTCAAGGGGCAGTGGACAGGATGAAATGTTATCTTTTACCTGTTTGTTTACAAATAGCAAAGATCAAGACTGAAACACATGAGGGTGATTTAGAAAGAGTTGGCTGCAGGTGCTGGTTGCTCAGGTGGTTCATTTAAACTGCAGGTCAGAGTAACCTTGTCTCATGGTCCTGGTGCCCAGGTGTCAAATTTGGTCTATCTTGCTGCTTATGTCCTTGTTACCCTCTGAGGGCCCCAGTCCAATACAGATCAATAAAGAATAAGTTACATAAATATGCTCATAGGTGGTCATTCCTAGACAAGAAATTGACAACATTTCATTCAACAGTATCTGGGCTCTACAGGACAGATATGCCTCCATTTATGCAACAAATAAGAAAAGCATCTCATGACAGTGGAGAAAACATGGGATGTGCAGGTAGTTAGGTAAAGTTGGGTGGAAACTTTCACCCTACCAAATGCACATGACTTTATAAAAGAAATGTTAGCTCTCTGAGCCTCAGTTTTCCCATCTGTAAAATAGACAGTCCCAGGGAATTTTCGAGGATTAAATGATATAAAAGTGAATCAACCTATGCAAGCCTGCCTACTGTGGTGTCCAGGCTAGAAAAGTGCTCAATAGATTAGGTTTGTTTTTATTTCTACAAAAGATGTGATCCTAAAGAGCTCTATCCAAATTCAAGTTTCAAATGTCAAATCACATTTTGTGAACTTTATGTTCAGTTGAGATGATCTCTGACATATTAATTAGTAATCCTATCTTTTTCATTCATCACCACCAAAAAAGGTGTTATTGCACGTTCAACTAATCTTTCCCCTTTCCTTTATTAATTCCATAAGTGTAGGGTTTTATCTCTCAGATTCTCTTAAAACAGACCAATTTATATCCACATAATATAAATAAGCTTGTTCCTATAACACTCTGGAGCAGATAAGAGTATCCCAGAACCCAAATCCTCCTACTTGGCCTCAAGCTCAGAGAATAAAGCAACAATCCAAAGGCACCCTTTGGCATGACACCCTTCTAGACATCTGTAGCATTCCTCCTTTCCCTCCACTTTTCCTATTAGCTTTTGCTTTCTTGCCTTTGACAGGGTTTTGTTTTGCCTCTTGGTAGTTTCTTTCCTACGTAAAATTCTCCCTCTGATCTTTCCAAGTCAAAGCCTTCGGCAAATATTTGTTGAATGTCTGGATTGTGCTAGGTGGGTGTTATGGACCAGGGAGAATGCTAGAGATATAAGACATGCACTGTCCAATCGCAGCGCAGGTTGTGTTGACAGGTAAGATGAGGGCTGTGGGGGAGCCAATGTGCACTTTCCACTGTGCTAATAATGTGCTCTTCACCTTATTCAGGCTCTTGGCTTTGGGATGTGTAAGACTTTGCTAGACAGAGAAGGGGTGGGGTGAGAAGATGAGGCAGGTGCACCTTTTATGGAGAGGCTTTCCTTCCTCTTCACGGCAAACCATACCTGTATTACACTGACTTCCTTTGCTTTCCCAGGTGACATCTAGCTCATCCTGCAAGCTCATCTTGTTAATCATAAATGCTAGTAAGTTAATATTACCCATCATATATAACATGAATTAATTTTAACAATTCAATGCTTTATCCCCAAAAGATGACTTAATGGTGACAATTTCAATCCCCATTGTAGGATATTTTGGAGACAGGCAGTCCTTTCAATGTCATATGTGGGTGCTTCCTTAGGCAGGTTAAGGGTGAGGTGGAAATGAGGCTGGGACCCTGCTCACTTATATAGCAGGCATCGTCCTCAATACCAGGCTGCAGGGTGCTTTTTGGTCTAGCCATTGGTACGAACTGCCTCAAGAATAGTCCCTTCATCATTGTGGTCACAATTCAGGTAGAATTGGAATAATCACCCTCTCCACTCTGCATTAAACCAGGCAAAGTTTCCATCCCTGGGTACCATTGTCTTTCTTGATGGACAAAGTGAGTCAGAAGGAAACGTACTCACTCCCATTCATTTTCTGCTTATTATTTCCTGCAGTGAGGTTTCCTTGTATAATAAACAGCTTCTGTGGGTGTTTGAGCTGCTCTAAAAAGAGAACATGCTGTTCCTGTGTGTAGAATGCCTTCTGAAGGAAGCATCACAGTGAACACAGAGCAGAAGCTTGGCTCACAGGTGGCAGAAGTTTGTCTGCAGTGTTCTGCATAGAGCAGAGAGCCAAGCCATCTTCATTTCTGATTGCAGGCATGGTATGGAGGTAAATGGGTCCTTGGCCTCTCTCCCGGATTCAAGTCCTTCTTAGACACTGATAGGTCATGTGACCACAGGGAGGTTGTTTAACCTTCCTGAACATTCATTTTCTCAAGTATAAAATGGGGATAATAGAATTTGCCTTATAGGCTTGCATATAAAATAAGAATTATTGAGAGAAAGCGGGGCATAAATGTCCAATAAGTGGTAGCTGTCTATGAAGCCACTGTTGTTACTGGGTTCCTTTCTCACTAGGTGGCTTCAGGTAGCTGATAGAAGCTCTGTGAGCCTCAATTTCCCCACCTGAAAAGTGGAGTCAATATCTCACTGAGCTGGTGTGAGGATTAAATGAGATGCTGTGCAGGTGCTTAGCACAGCGTCAGGTGTGATGTTAATATTGATAATGCGTTTTCTTCACCCTCACCTATCTTTTTCTGTCTGTTGGCTTATGGTTGAAATTCCCTCATGTCGGTTTCCATTTCCAGAGATATCTTGTTAACAAGTATATACCACCAAATGAAGCTGATTTTTTTTTTTTTTTTTGAGACAGAGTCTTGCTCTGTCGCCCAGGCTGGAATGCAGTGGCACGATCTTGGCTCACTGCAACCTCCGCCTCCCAGGTTCAAGCGATTCTCCTGCCTCAGCCTCCTGAGTAGCTGGGATTACAGGCACATGCCACAACGTCCAGACAATTTTTGTATTTTTAATAGAGACAAGGTTTCACCATGTTGGTCAGACTGGTCTCAAACTCCTGACCTCATGATCCACCTGCCTCGACCTCCCAAAGTGCTGAGATTACAGGTGTGAGCCACCATGCCTGGCCATGAAGTTGATTTTTTTAAACCATCATTTAACATTTTCTCCATAAGGTGGCAAGGAGGAGGAGTATATGGGGACTGGGTACCTTGAGAGACCCGAGGACAGGAGACAGGGAGTCTGAGATTGGCATGTTGTCCGCTGCAGTTATTTGCCAGCGACACACTCTTCCTGTCCAAACTAACTTCTCTGCCTCAAGGACGGGCAGACTCTGCCTTTCAACCTGAGAGAAACCAGGACTCTCAGCTTTAATGAAAATTGGACTTGGGGTGGGGCAGTGGAGACTTTTCACAGCTATTGTTTAGCTGATGAAGCAGGTGCTTCTCCATCTTTGGAGCCTGTCTTCATTAACTGTGGACCTCATCTTTATCAACCCAGAGCACACTTGCATCTCTCTATTTTGGCTAAACACCAAACAGCTGAGGCTGGTACTGTAAAACCTTCCCTCCAAATACCCCCCTGGTCTTCCTCTATTAAGAGATCTGGATCACAACCCTCAAAAACCATGTCCCTTATGCCACCTGAGTAGATGGTTTGATGATTAATTAGGCACAGATGTGACACTGGGGTCTCACAATGGCCTGTGGGTCACATGCTACTTTCCTTTTCATTTTCATCAGCAACAGCTGCCTTAAAGCCAGTTAAGACTGTGGTCCTGCTGGTTCCCCTCACCCACCCCAGCAGGAGCACGCTCCTGCTGGGGTGGGTGAGGGGAACACCCCATTAAGCTGGGGGAACTGGGGCTGCCACCAGGGGGCGCAAGGGGCCTTCGCCCGCGGAGATGGGTGGGCAGGTGCCTCCAGTGGAGAAGGGCGCCACGGCCGGAGGCACAGGTCTCCCCGGTGCCACTTCCACCACGTGAGTTCGAGGAAGTACCTGGGATCTTTGATCTAACGCGAAAGGCCTTCCCAGAGACCTCTTGAGAGCTGAGAACCCACGCCCTCCACCTCTAGTCCACGGCTTTGCCACTCCAGGGCCCGAGGTTACGTTTGCTGCTGGGGATTTGACAAAGCCGAAGCCTCTCTGGTTTCACCACTGGCTCCTTAGAGTCAGACATCTGTACTGAATGACACTTATGTGAGTCAGGGGCTGGGGACGTGATCCTCGAAGTGTGGTCCCCAGATTGGCTGTATCAGTGGCGGCATCCCCCAGGACCCGGTTGGAAATGCATGTTCTCAGGCCCTACTCCAGACCTTTTAAATCTGAGACTGGGGCTGCGGGGAGCGCCATCTGTGCGCCACTATCCTTGTGGGTGGACCAGGAGGCGGCTCGAGGGTGCTCCCACTTCGGGGTCACGCGCGGCGCCTGGCGCTCCTGAGACCGTCGGGCTCCCTGGCTCAGTCACGTGGGCTCAGGCACTACTCCCCTCTACCCTCCTCTCGGTCTTTAAAAGGAAGAAGGGGCTTATCGTTAAGTCGTTTGTGATCTTTTTAGTTTCTCCAGCTGGTGGCTTTTTGGACACCCACTCCCCCGCCAGGAGGCAGTTGCAAGCGCGGAGGCTGCGAAAAATAACTGCCTCTTGAAACTTGCAGGGCGGAGAGCAGGCGGCGAGCGCTGGGCCGGAGAGGGACCACTCGAGCTGCGACGGGCCCCGGGGCTGCGGGGCAGGGCTGGCGCCCGGAGCCTGAGCTGCAGGAGGTGCGCTGGCTTTCCTCAACAGGTGGCGGCGGGGCGCGCGCCGGGAGCCCCCTAATGCGGGAAAAGCACGTGTCCGCATTTTAGAGAAGGCAAGGCCGGTGTGTTTATCTGCAAGGTAAGCGCCCCTTCGCTCGAGGTGTGGTTTAATTGTCTCATTTTGTTTGAAATCCTGCGGTGAGAAACCGGTCACGTTGAGAATAACAAAAGACCAAAAAACGATCACCAAAACCAGCTGTATTGAAAGCTACTGGAAAGATGGAAAATGCATGCTTTGATTAAATGTCTTCATTCAAGACACCGGCAAGTTAACTTATTTAGTTTGTGCTGTGAGCTCTGGGTTGATTGTGCTAATATGAATAACTGAAAAACATTTTTTTTCCTATGGTTTTCCTCGATGGACTTCCCCACTATGGGTGAAATGACAATGGAGTTGAACACAGTTTCTGATTGAAGTTTGAGGGCCTGGGAAGATGTACACGTCTCAGGCAGATGATAGGGGTTTTAAAATGTATTAATTGGCATTCCTTAGCCATGTCAGCAAGCTGCGTTCCTCCTTTCCTGGGCAGACCAAGCTAAGCTCCAACTGGTCTCCTTTATTTGCTGAAGAGGAGTCCAACAACTGCCCTCTAACACCCTGCGTGTTATTCTTATTGGAAGGACAATATTAAGTCAAGTGAATGCCATTTTTGTGAAAAACAAAACTTCGAGTGGACTTCTATTTAGGAAGATAAGGTTGATTTAATTTTAGTCGCTGTTTTAAAAGCAGGATTGTGTTTTGGTGTGGTAGGCAAGATTTTGGAGGAAAGACTTTGCCTTATTTTGTTGTATTTCTAGTATTTACATGGACATTCCATTAGAAAGTTTTACTTTTGCTCTAAGTTTCGTAACTCAGTGTCTAGTGAGGTGAAACATGTTTGTAATTTAAAAAGTGAACATCTGAAAGGCTTTTCTGAGAGTGTTGTAAAACAAATGTAACGTGACTGAAAAGAACATGATTAGCATCTTTGACTCCTATTTTTTCTGAAGAAAATGTATTTTGATATGAGTTCTAGAAGAAGGAAACTAAGGATCTGCTCATCAATAGGCATTAGAGTATACACCTTAGGATTGCATTTTACATTCAAGCATTTTTTTAGATGAATTTCTGAAACATTCTCATTTTAAAAGCCATCAGATGCTTGTTAACACAAGTCTTGCTCAAGACATAGAAGTTTCTGAAATCAATTAACATGTTTAAGACACATTTCCTAGTGTTCTGAGGGATGTGAATAAATCTAATCACAGTTCACATTTCTCAATGTATAATTCAGAAAAGGTAGAATTTAGTAGTAAATTCAACTCATAACCATATAATTAACATTACATAGATATTGATATGTTCACTTTTAAGAATAAGACAAGGAAATTTTCTATAAGTGTATATTGAACACATAATGATTGAAAATTCATGTGATAATTTTAGGTAATGCTTCAAGTCATTTTATAGAATATAAATATGGATAAAATATAAAATACTGAAGGCTGAACTCAGTGTTTAATGGTAAGTTTTTGATAATACATCTAGAACCCTTGAGAATTGTATGCTTGAACATTAGATTTCATAATTCAGTGTCTAGCACATTGTTTTATATGTAATAGCACTTTAAAAAAAATAGGCTACAGCAGTATAATTTACATACAGTAAAATTTAGCCTCTGTAAGTGTACCTCTATGAATTCTGACAGATGCACAATCATATAACCGGCACCGCACACAAGACACAAAACAATTCCATCACCCCAAAAGTCCGCTTTGTACCTCCACCTACCCCACTGCCCCTGAAAAGCACTGATCAAAACTACGTAATGATTAGGTAGTTTTGCTCTTTAGTATGTTTTTACTTAGACATATTTTCCTTCACTTCTTTTGAAAGAAAAGCCTGTTTTTCCCTTTTTATAGGATGAGTCAGTTTATGGTATTTTTAATTCTAGTACCTTGGGATAAATCAAGGCAAACACAATGCTATTTGCAAATGGGAAACTAGAGACTTGGACTAAGTGTTAAATTCATATAGGGCTAATAGATTTAGTTCTTAGCAGATTTAGATTCTATTGTGGTTTAAGCCTTTGGTTATGGCATATATCATTAGTTATTCTGAATTGAAATACAAGGCCATTAAAAGTTATTTATATCATATTAATAGAATACATCATTCTTTTATAATCTTTGAATTTTAAAACTTCTTTATTAAAAAAAACTACTTTCATTATACCTGAGATTAAGAAAGCTACCTGAAATTGCATATTATCAAATAGTGAGAAGCAAAACAGGGATTGAAAATGACAAATTGAAGACATTTAAAATGCAGAGTGATTACAATTGCTGAAGGTAAAATATTTATCTTCATAGGGGCTTAGGTCTGTGTCCAACTTATTTGTGGATGTCAGGATTTTTAAATTTCTGTGCTCATGTCTTGAAGTCTAGATTTTCCTGCAGGGTGGAGATGCAAAACCTTTTGTAAACTAATATTTTTCACTGTTTAATACAGTATTCAATTCAGTATACAGTTAGGAGCCTGTTATTGATAGGTATTGCTTATATACGTAAAAATATATAAATATAAATATATAAATATATATATAATTGATGTCTTTTTCCTTTGTCCTTTGTTCTATGAAAAACAGCCTGTATTTTAAATATGTAACTTACCTTGCATACCCAGTTACAGTGGTAGTAACTAGGATATGCAGAGTGGCAAGTTTATGAGGAGCTAGCAAACTGGATAGTTGTTGGCCTTCCTAGCTGGAATTATGACAGGTCTTGAAAATGAAGGGCTTGTAGTGGAGAATCTTTGTGTGGGTGTACTTGAGAGAGGGCAGGAGAGTTAGGGTGACCTAGAGAGGTAGATTGCTGGACTTGTATGTTTCCTCAAAGCCAGACTGCAGCATTTTGTTAGTAAATTATTGTGTGTTCTACTGTCAAACCCAGGCCTGGAAGGGGAGTTGAGTGTATTCAGCCTAACTTCTGGATTGGCTGTGTCATCTTGAATCTCTTCACTCAGAATTCTCTCTGACCCTGTCCCAAATGAATATTTGAATTTGGTCCAGTTCCTACAGGGCATGGTCTGTGGCTGCTGTTGGTATTAGGGAAGAGCAGAAACTTGCTGTTGAGAGAGAAGACACTTGAGAAGACTGATGAACTCTCACACCCCAGCCTTCAAGGCTTCGTCCTCTTACCCTATTCAAGCACTTGAAATTCTATTTCCTATCCAACTAAATAAGCGCTAATTGGTTACTAGGCGAATTAGTTTTTCCTCATTTTAGAAGGAAACAGGGTTTCCTGATGTACATGTTCTTAAGAATTACATGCAAATCAGTTATTAATGATGATTTCTATGGTGATTTTGGAGTGTTTTATCTTTTTTTTTTTTTTTTTTTTACGAATGAGGCAATTTATTAACCCAGCATGGTTTGTTCTAATGCTTCTTGTTGGCAGCTGCCACCTGTCCGGCGATTCTGTCCAGATCTCTCTGTCCCTGAGGTGTCAGTTTGCGGCCCCCATCTTGGTCCTTTTCCACCATTTTCAGCCCCTCCAGGGCTTGGAGGACCCGGTGGGCCACACTCTTGGAGCCTCGGCTGAAGTGGCTGGGCATGACGCCGTTTCTCTGACGTCCCCCATAGATCTTGGTCATGGAGCCAACCCCAGCGCCACCCCGGAGGTACAGGTGCCGCGCTGTGGAAGCAGCTCGCGTGTAGAACCAGTTCTCATCGTAGGGAGCAAGCTCTTTGTGCTTGGCCAGCTTGACGGTGTCCACCCATTCGGGGACTTTCAGCTTCCCGGACTTTTTGAGGAAGGCTGCCAGAGCTCTGACGAACTCCTGCTGGTTCACGTCTTTTACAGTAACTCCAGGCATCGTGCGGCCTCCGCGCTGCCAGCCAGGGGAAAGCGGAGTGTTTTATCTTAATATTAAATTAATTGAGGGCCTTAATATTTTGTTTTGAAAGAATATATTTTAAAAGGCTGGGTGTGGTGGCTCACACCTGTAATCTCAGCACTTTGGGAGGCCTAGGTGGCTGGATCACTTGAGGGCAGGAGTTCGAGACCAGCCTGACCAAATAATGAAACCCTGTCTCTATTAAGAATACAAAAAATTAGCCAGCTGTGGTGACTCAAGCCTGTAATCCCAGCTACTCAGGAGGCTGAGGCATGAGAATTGCTTGAACCTGGGAGGCAGAGGTTACAGTGAGCTGAGATCATTCCACTGCATTCTAGCCTGGGCAACAAAGCAAGACTCCATTTCTAAATAAATAAATAAGAATACATTTAAAGATAATAATTGGCCAGGTGTGGTGGCTCATGCCTGTGATCTCAGCACTTTGGGAGGCCGAGGTGGGAGGATTGTTTGAGGCAAGGAGTTCAAGACCAATCTGGGCAACACAGTGAGACCCTATCTCTATGAAAATTTAAAAATTAGCTGGGCATGATGGTGCATGCCTTTAGTCCCAGCTACTTGGGGGGCTGAGTTTGGAGGATCCCTTGAGCCCAGGAGATCAAGGCTGTAATAGGCCGTGATCTTGCCACTACACTCTAGCCTGGGTTACAGAGCAAGACTGTGTCTCAAAAAAAAAAAGCTAATAATTGTCAAACAGCTACTTATGCACATCAAGGATGCTTGTTGCTTAAGAAATCTTTTTAAATCTTTTCCATGAAATTCCTTCTAGTTGCTGCTTTGTGAGTGTGAATTTTTTACTTCTGCAGGGCATACAAATGTGGAGCATTTGAACTGAATGCTTGGGAAAGTGTGATGGGCAGGTGGAAGAAGAATAGGGATGAGGACTTATCCTCTAAGTCTTATCCTAGACTTATCCTCCTAGTCTGCAAGCTTGAGAATATGGCATCAGGAATATGTGGCATTTTGTCCACACACACAGTGTTGGACAGCAGCCCAGCTATCTGGACTAGGGGTGATGGATTTCTGTAGAACAGAAGTCAAAAAGTAAAATTAGGAGGCAAAAATCTTCAGGGTGGCCATAAAGACATTGTAACTTGTCTGGAAATTCCAACCAACACTATATGTGTATCCAATGACATACCAATAGACTGGCTTCATCTTCCTGGATGTGTAATAATACCTTACAGAATCGTTTCTTTTTTTCTTTCTTTTTTTTTTTTTTGAGACGGAGTTTTCTCTTGTTGCCCAGGCTGGATTGTAATGGCACGATCTTGGCTCACTGCAACCTCTGCCTCCCAGGTTCAAGTGATTGTCCTGCCTCAGCCTCCCGAGTAGCTGGGATTACAGGCATGTGCCACCATGCCCGGCTAATTTTGTATTTTTAGTAGAGATGGGGTTTCTCCATGTTGGTCAGGCTGGTCTCAAACTCTCAACCTCAGGTGATGTGCCCGCCTCAGCCTCCCAAAATGCTGGGATTACAGGCGTGAGCCACCGTGCCTGGCCTCAGAATCCTTTCACAGACATCTCATTTCATCCTCAGAGCACTGTGAAAAGGTACAGCACCAAATAGATACCTGTTCTATGAAGAAGATGTGGCGGCTTAGGGAGTTTGTGGATTTGTCTAAGATTGCCTGGCTTTCAGGCAGAGCTGGGGCTAGAATGAATATTCTGCTCTGTCCATTGATAGAATATACATAAGAACAGGCTTGATGGTGGCTTTTTTTTTTTTTTTTTTTTTTTTGGAGACAGAGTTTTGCTCTTGTCACCTAGGTTGGAGTGCAGTGGCACGATCTCAGCTCACCGCAACCTCCACCTCCTGGTTCAAGCGATTCTCCTGCCTCAGCCTTCTGAGTAGCTGGGTTTACAGGCATGTGCTGCCACACCCAGCTAATTTTGTATTTTTAGTAGAGACTGGGTTTCTGCATGTTGGCCAGGCTGGTCCTGAACTCCTGATTTCAAGTGATCTGCCCACCTCGGCTTCTCAAAGTGCTGGGATTACAGGCATGAGCCACCTACGCCCGGGTGACTGATTTCTAATTAACTGGATTTATAGGTGCTTTGATAAAAATCCGTCTAGTCCTGGCTGGGCGCTATGGCTCACGCCTGTAATCCCAGTACTTTGGGAGGCCAAGGCTGGTAGATCACGAGGTCAAGAGATCGAGACCATCCTGGCTAACATGGTGAAACCCCATCTCTACTAAAAAATAGAAAAAATTAGCTGGGCATGGTGGCGGGCACCTGTAGCCCTAGCTACTTGGGAGGCTGAGGTAGGAGAATGGCTGAACCCGGGAGGCGGAGCTTGCAGTGAGCGAAGATTGCACCACTGCACTCCAGCCTGGGCAACAGAGCAAGACTCCATCTCAAAAAAAAAAAAAAAAAGAAATCAGTCTAGTCTTTTTGGAGTGTTTTACTGCCATTTCTAGGACCAACCTTTTTCTTCTCCATGAATCGTTGTCAAAATTGGGAATTTTAAATACTACTTTTTTTTTAATTCAAAAGCCATAATATGTTCCCCAGCCAGTATATTAGAACACCATGCATGATCCCATGTGTACAAAAAGCTTTCTGGCTGAATTCAGATGTGACCTGAGAGGGCCAAACACGGGTGTGTGCTGGGAGAGTGAGAGAGAAATCTCTGGACAGAAAACAAGGGCTGTTCACCACCCAAGATATGGACCAACTATTTTAGGTTATGGTGACTAAAGAAAATTGACATGCAAATAAATGAATAATTCTTAGAATCAGGATGTCTGGGTACTGGTTCTTTGGTTGGCCAGGTGAAATTCCATGCCAGGCCCAACAATTAAACTCTTTAGAGACAATTTTTTCATGTTGTACCAGAACATTGTACTGAGGCCATGTTTGAACATTCAATCGATGTGTTGGGAAAACTCTGCCCTACGATGTTAAAGAAATTAAATCTTTTGGGGAGTCTTTCCTTTGACCAGTTTATATCCCTGTTTTAGAGGAGGGCTTCTCAACCAGAATGGGTTTGTTGACTTATTTTTACAGACCTCTGGTAGAAAGGACCCCTTTTTTTGCTACCTGTTCTCCTGTCTCAGAGAACTATTACAATGGTGTAAGTTCACCATTTCTTCCCCTTATTATGGCTCTGCTTAGGAAGAAAAACTCTTTGCATTGGCTACCAAGTACCTAACTATTCAAGATGTCACTGACAAAGAGCAAATCTATGAATCATGTGAATCTGATATATCTGAAATGTATCCAAACAAAAAGCACCTAGCCTTTTAATGACTCTCCAGAAGTCAGTTCTCTAACTTTAATTATCATCCTTCTGGGGATATGTGGAAATTCTACAGAAGTTGATTGGTGATATGTTGAGATGTGAGATCTGTATTTTCTAAGCAAAGTTGCCGTGCACCTGATTGATTGGCTAGGTGCATCCTGTCATTTGTCATTTGTTGGTGGGGTCTGATAGTTGGTTTCACCACTGCTGGGTACCCAAAGTCATCACATCCATAGAGACAGAATGTAGGCTGGTGGTTGCCAGGGTCTGGGAGAAGGGAGGAGTGGGGAATTTGTTTAACAGATAGAGAGTTTTAGTTTTGCAAGATGAAATGAGTTCTAGAGATTGGTTGCACAACAATGTGAATATCCTTAACTGCTGAACTTTATACTTAGAAATGGCTAAGATGGTAAGTTTTATGTTACATGTATTTTAACACAATTAAAAAAAAAAAAAAAAGAACTTCAGGCCAGGCACGGTGACTCACGCCTGTAATCCCAGCACTTTGGGAGGCTGAGGCGGGCGGATCACTTGAGGTCAGGAGTTCAAGACCAGCCTGGCCAACATGGTGAAACCCCGTCTCTATTAAAAATACAAAAATTAGCCTGGCCTAATTGTGCATGCTTATAATCCCAGCTACTTGTGAGGCTGAGGCAGGGGAATCGCCTCAAACCCTGGAGGCAGATGTTGCAATGAGCCGAGATCACACCACTGCACTCCAGCCTGGGTGACAGAGTGAGCTTTCCTTTCAAAACAAAAAACCACTTTAGAAACTGCTAGTTTTGGCAATAGTTATCATTATATGTTTTATCCTGCATATTTTCTGTTAAGACTAAGGAATTGTTTATGTTGATCAGGAATCTAACTAATTAAAATACAAAATTCTGGCTGGTGGCTCTCGCTTGTAATCCCAGCACTTTGGGAGGCCAAGGCGGGTGGATCATTTGAGATCAGAAATTCAAGACCAGGCTGGCCAACATGGTGAAACCCCATCTCTACTAAAAATACAAAAAATTAGCTGGGCGTGGTGGTAGGCACCTGTAATCCCAACTACTAGGGAGGCTGAGGCAGGAGAATCACTTGAAGTCAAGAGGCAGAGATTGCAGTGAGCCAAGATTTTACCACTGCACTCCAGCCTGGGTGACACAGCGAAACTCCATCTAGAAAAAAAGCGAAATATAAAATTCCATACTCATGATTATTAATTACATATAGTATTAAAAAAAAAAAAAAACCCAAACACCAAACCTTCCTTGATCCTATATCCTTCTCCAGCTACCATTCTCTCTCCTCTTCTTGGTCCAATCTTTTGATTTACAATGTTGGTTGGAAGTGGTACCACTTTGGTGTTAGTTCCTTATCATTTTACCTGGTCTGTCTTGCCTCCATGGCTGGTACATTAGCTCCCTGAAGGCAAGGTGTGTGTCCCAGAACTCCTTGAAGTCCCTTTTCTCAGCACAGTACCATGCCTACTGCAGCACCCCCCATCTTTAATGTCCTTGACTTGGTGAAATACTACATTTTGAACACATTTCCTCATATTATTTCCTTATAACAGATATTTATTGAGTTTCAGTGGAAAGTGAATAAGAAATAGCACTTGCCTTCAAGGAGCTAAAAATCTGATTTTCCTTTTTTTTTTTTTTTTTTTTTTGACACAGAGTCTCACTCTGTCGCCTGGGCTGTAGTGCAGTGGCACGATCTCAGCTTACTGCAACCTCCGCCTCCCGGGTTCAGTGATTCTCATGTCTTAGCCTCTCGAGTAGCTGGGACTACAGGCATGCATCACCATGCCTGGCTAACTTTTGTATTTTTAGTGGAGATGTTTCACCATTTTGGCTAGGCTGGTCTCAAACTCCTGACCTCAAGTGATCCGCCCACCTCGGCCTCCCAAAGTGCTGAGATTACAGGCATTGATTTTACTTCTTACTCTCCTATGCAACTCTATCATTTTGAAGAAGGATTCAAGGTAGTTATAAGAAGGATTAGGTTTGTATGTAAGTGATTAAAGGGGTGCTATGAGCAAAAAAACTGTGAAGGTATAATAAGCCAACCACCTCACAAGGCACTTTGTATGTTTCTTAATGGACATAGCAGGTTTTCTGTAAAAAAAAAAATAGCAGGAGATTCGCGTGGAATGATGGGTTGAGGCAACATAGTGGCATCCCTTGAATGCTCGAAGAATGTGACTTAGAGTTTGGTGGGAAGCAGAGAGCTGGGTTTTAGGAACGTGAATCTGACAACTCTATGGATCTGGAGGAGGAGCTAACTGGGGATGAGGAGCAGTAAGAAGCCTGTTACAGATGCACTGATAAGAAGTAATGAGAGCTGGACAGGCACGGTGGCTCACGCCTGTAATCCCAGCACTTTGGGAGGCTGAGGCGGGCAAATCACAAGGTCAGGATTTCGAGACCAGCCTGGCTAACATGGTGAAACACTGTCTCTACTAAGAATACAAAAAATTAGCGGGGCGTGGTGGCGGGTGCCTGTAATCCCAGCTACTCGGGAGGCTGAGGCAGAAGAAACGCTTGAACCCGGAAGGCGGAGGTTGCAGTGAGCCGAGATCGTGCCATTGCACTCCAGCCTGGGTGACAGTGCGAGACTCCATCTCAAAAAAAAAAAAAAAAAAAAAGTAATGAGATAATGAGAGCTTACTTCAAGATGGCAGCAAAAGACAGTGGAAAAAAGGCATTGGGGAAAAAAAACCAACCTGCCTTGGTGATTAAAGTTAACTGAGTCAAGGGGAGAAGTCAAAGGTAACTATGATGGGCTTTTTCTATTAACACAAATAGGAAATGAGTGGTTTTGGGAAAGAAGGTGATGAATTACACCTCAAATATTGTATTAATTGTCAATTACTGTGGCCGGGCATGGTAGCCCATGCCTGTAATCCCAGCACTTTGGGAGGCCGAAATAGGCAGATCACTTGAGGCCAGGAGTTCAAGACCAGCCTGGCCAACATGGTGAAACCCTGTCTCTATTAAAAATATAAAAATTGGTGTGGTGGTGTGTGCCTGTAATCCCATCTACTCAGGAGGCTGAGACATGATAATTGCTTGAACCTGGGAGGCAGAGGTTGCAGTGAGCTGATATGGCGCCATTGCACTACAGTCTAGGCAACAAGAGTGAAACTCCATCTCAAAAAAAAAAAAAAAAAAAAGATTTGCCTGTAATGAGCCAGCACCCCCAGCCCTGTGCTCACTTTACATACAAAAATTCTGTTTTTTACTGTAGAGCATAAATTGAAGGGCACATTCAAAACTGATAGGCCATGCACGATGACTTAATGCCTGTAATCCCAGCACTTTGGGAGACCGAGGCAGGTGGACCACTTGAGATCAGGAGTTCAAGACCAGCCTGGCCAACATGGTGAAACCCCATCCCTACTGAAAAATACAACATATTAGCCAGTCACGGTGGTGCACACCCGTAGTCTCAGCTACTCATGAGGCTGAGGCAGGAGAATTGCTAGAACCTAGGAGGCAGAAGGTTGCAGTGAGCCGAGATCACGCCACTGTACTCCAGCCTGGGTGACAGAGTGAGAGCCTGTCTCAAAAACAAAGACAAAACCAAAACAAAACTGAGAAGCAACAGATTGATGTGACACAGTTACACTGGTCAGTCTCTTCAGCTGATACCCATTGTTTTTTATTATTGGAAATTCATAATGTGTTGTCTTTCTTTTAAAAACTAATTTTTTTCAGAAATGGTAATTTCTCTCTCTCTCTCTTTTTTTTTTTTTGGAGACAGGGTCTCACTCTATCATCCAGGCTGGAGTGCGGTGGCATGATCTCTGCTCTCTACAACCTCTGCCTCCTGGGCTTGAGAAATCCCACCTCAGCCTCTTGAGTAGCTGGGACAACAGGCACATGCCACCATGCCTGGCTAATTTTTTGTAGAGATGAGGTTTCACCATGTTGCCCAGGCTGGTCTCGAACTCCTGACTTCAAGTACTCCGCCCACCTCAGCCTCCCAAAGGATTGGGATTATAGTTGTGAGCCACTACGCTTGGCCTCATAGTGTATTTTAATATTGGTTGAGACTAGCCTTGCTCATTGATCTTCTCTTTTAGGGTTTACTTGGTTATTCTTGTTTGTTTTTCTGTAAGAACTTTCATTTTTATGTAATCCTGTGTTTTTTAGTTTTAAAGACTATTTTATAATAAATTTTCATGATTAAACTCTTGTGCTTAAACTCTTGATTAAACAATGAAGAGATGAATGAAGCAGAAAATGTGAGTTTCATGCCTCACATTCCCACTCCTCTGAGGTTAATATTTTCATATATATTTTTCAGGATGTATCTGTAATCTCATGCAAATGTGTATTTTTTAATGAAAATATTAAAATCTTCATAGTTATATACACCTGTAGCTCTAACTAACATGGCAATATCTTCTGTGTTTCTTTACAGCCATTATACTTGCCCACGAATCTTTGAGAACATTATAATGACCTTTGTGCCTCTTCTTGCAAGGTGTTTTCTCAGCTGTTATCTGAAGACATGGATATAAAAAACTCACCATCTAGCCTTAATTCTCCTTCCTCCTACAACTGCAGTCAATCCATCTTACCCCTGGAGCATGGCTCCATATACATACCTTCCTCCTATGTAGAGAGCCACCATGAATATCCAGCCATTACATTCTATAGCCCTGCTGTGATGAATTACAGCATTCCCAGCAATGTCACTAACTTGGAAGGTGGGCCTGGTCGGCAGACCACAAGCCCAAATGTGTTGTGGCCAGCACCTGGGCACCTTTCTCCTTTAGCGGTCCATCGCCAGTTATCACATCTGTATGTAGAACCTCAAAAGAGTCCCTGGTGTGAAGCAAGATCACTAGAACACACCTTACCTGTAAACAGGTAAGTCCACTCTTCATTCTGAATTACAGTTGCTGGCCATTTCTCAAATCACTTGATGGTTTAGTGAGAAGGAAATAATATGTTAGACAAGGTCTTTATTTTATTAATTACATAGTTTACTTAGAGCACCCAAAACACAGGATGCCCTGTTCTATTCTGATATTTTAGTTCTCATTAAAAAGTGGTCTGTGTACATCAGTGTTGTGGGGAGAATTTGCTATCATGACTATTGTCTTTATACAGTAAAGACTGAACTTAAGTCACTCTTTTTCTTTCTTTTTTTTTTTTTTTTGAGACGGAGTCTCGCTCTGTCGCCCAGGCTGGAGTGCAGTGGCGCAATCTCGGCTCACTGCAAGCTCCGCCTCCCGGGTTCACACCATTCTCCTGCCTCAGCCTCTCCGAGTAGCTGGGACTACAGGTGCCCGCCACCACGCCCGGCTAATTTTTTTTTGTATTTTTAGTAGAGATGGGGTTTCACCGTGGTCTCGATCTCCTGACCTCGTGATCCGCCCGCCTCGGCCTCCCAAAGTGCTGGGATTACAAGCGTGAGCCACCGCGCCTGGCCCTTTTTCTTTTTTTAAGGCAGGGTCTCGCTCTGTCACTCAGACTGGAGTACAATGGCTTGATCTCAGCTCACTGCAACCTTCACCTCCTGGGTTCAAGCGATTCTCGTGCCTTAGTCTCCCGAGTAGCTGGGATTACAGGCGTGTGCCACCACACCCAGCTCATTTTTTTTTTGTATTTTTAATAGACACAGGGTTTCACCATGTTGGCCAGGCTGGTCTTGAACTCCTGACCTCAAATGATCCGTCTGCCTTGGCCTCCCAAAGTGCTGGGATTACAGACGTGATGAACCACTGTGCCTGGTCTGAACTTAAGTCACCCTTAATGGAGTTATTTGGATTTGAAAAATGAATTTTTACTTTACTTTCAGTTTTAAAGTCTTCTTATAGTGGAATCACAATTTAATGTTCACGACAAATTGTTTCCAGGATAAAAGTAACTGTGGTAGTATTACAACTTAAATGAAATTCTAGACATGTGAAGCCTGAAAAGACAGATGATTGGTATAAGCTTTTTAACCATGAACTAAAATAATAACATTATATAAAGATTGGTGGAAACTATTGAAGTATAGGCTTCAGTTGACATTCCCTGAAGTAAAAAAGGATATGTGTACTCTTTAAATGCAAGGTAACATTATGGATTATTTCCATCTAATTATTAATATTTCTAATGATAATCATAGGTATGAAGAGAAGGGATGGTATAATGAGAAAGGAGAAGGAGAGATAAACATCTAAAACAAAGTACTAAGGGCATATTGGATGTTGAAATTCGTTACTTTAGAATATCATAAAACTTTGAGACGGTAACATTGCACCATTATTTTTCTTCTTTTAAAGACATGTTACTCATTGGTAAAATAAAGAAGAGAATATAAACATTGTGGATAACTTTTTTAAAGTAATGGTTTGTTTTTTTTTCTTCTTTAAAGGAAGACATATTTTGTTTCTGAGCGTGAATTATAATCAAAGTTCTGCTAAGTTTTAGGCAAATTAATCCATGACATAATTACCTTCATTTATAAATCAATAATACCTTTACCATACCCTTTCCAAAAGAACCATGCCCTGGCAACATCAGGAACTAGCCAGATGTGTTTTGGGGGCTGCCTGGGGCTCCCTTGTTAGACTCTCCATTTCTTTATGAACCTCTTGCCCCTGGTCCAGCATTGAGCCTCTGCTTCCTTCCAAGCCTTTCTAGGCCAGGCACTTGCTTGTTCTCTCCCTTCTCTTCTCTCTTCTTTTTTCTATCTCCCTTTCTCTTCTCTTCCCCCTTTTTCTTGTCTCCCATTCATCTCAAGGTAGCTTAAAGTCCATTTGTTATTCCTCTTAAGGTTATTTTTATTTTATTTTTTTTGAGACGGAGTCTCACTCTGTTGCCCAGGCTCAATCTTGGCTCACTGCAACCTCTGCCTCCCAGGTTCAAGCAATCTTCTGCTTGAGCCTCCAAAGTAGCTGGGATTACAAGTGTGCACCACCATGCCTGGCTAATTTTTGTATTTTTAATAGAGATAAGGTTTCACCTTGTTGACCAAGCTGGTCTCGAACTCCTGGCCTCAGGTGATAATGCCCACCTTGGCCCCCCAGTGTGCTAGGATTACAGGCATGAACCATTGCCCCTGACCTGAAAGTTATTTTAAATCTAGACCTTTATCTGAAATTGCAGAGTGTGAGATGTTTGTTCTCCATTTAAATGTGAATCTCAAATGTCTGAAGGGCTGTTTAGCAATGCTGTTGGGAATGACTGATGTTTGGAAGTGGCCGAATGCCTTTGGACCCATCCATGCAGCATGTGTGAACTCTAGTAACTGCAGAAGACCAATGCATATTCTGCCTGTGGTTCAGACCTGTGGGTAAAATTCGATCTGGCCATTCTTTTCATTACACTTAGAGATGTACCCCCAACCCCATGGCTATGACTGGTCTTTTGCAGTGACAAATGCTCAGCAACATCACATGGATGGGCATAAACTCACCTACCCACTTTCAAACATTAGTCATTCCCCACAGCGTGGCTCTTTGTAGATATGATATCAGTATCAAAAGCTTTGCTGTATCAGATTTCCGGGAATGTATTTACCATGAACCCTGGAGGAAAAGAGATTAAATTAGGCAATGTTCTTGCTGTTTTTTTTTTCCTAGAAAGCTCTTCCTTTCCCTTTTATGCTCTGTTCAATGGATATTTTCTTTGCTCCCTAGAGAGACACTGAAAAGGAAGGTTAGTGGCAACCGTTGCACCAGCCCTGTTACTGGTCCAAGTTCAAAGAGGGATGCTCACTTCTGCGCTGTCTGCAGCGATTACGCATCGGGATATCACTATGGAGTCTGGTCGTGTGAAGGATGTAAGGCCTTTTTTAAAAGAAGCATTCAAGGTACAAGAGAATTGTTAACTGCTTCTTTAGTTTCCTGCTTTTGCTTTCAAACAATTTTGCAGAGATGACTTGGCAGAAATGTCACCACTGGCCTGTTTAGCACACAAAGTATGTGATGAGCAGTTCAGAGGATCATGTGTGTTTGGAAGTGGGTTGGGTGGTGGGGTGGAATTGCAGATTTCTACCCCAGAACCCGAAGATTATACAGCCAACTCGAATGGGTCTTACCCCTCCTTCACCCACATGGGTGTTGGATAGAAGACATCGAGTTACAACCTTGTAAAGATGTCTCTTGGAAAAAATGTGCTCACAAGGATTTGCAAAGATTGTTTCTTTCTTTTACTTAAATTTAATATATAGCATGCTTAACAGTCTTGATGGTGGGCTGGCTCCTGAGGAAGAGAATAAACACATTTTATGGAAATGGTCAGAAATCAGGAATTCAGCTACTGTGGACTTTGAGAATTGATCTAGACAGATTTCTTCCCCTAGGCTAGGAGGGTCTCAGTTCACAATCCCCTTGTTTTCTGGGCTGGCTTTAGATTATTTCCCTAACTTTCTCTCAATTCCTTCTGGATTTTTTTTAAATCAACTTGTTGATGAAAAGAATCAAAACTCTGTAAAATATTTGAAGAGATTTATTCTGAGCCAAATATGAGTGACAAATGGCTTGTGACACAGCCCTCAGGACATCTGAGAACATGTGCCCAAGGTGGTCAGGCCACAACTTGGTCTTATACATTTTAGGGAGACATAAGGCATTAATCAATGCATGTAAGATGTACATTGATTCGGCCTGAAAAGGCAGGACAACTGAAAGCAGGGGCTTCCAAGTCACAGGCAGTTCAAAGATTTTCTGATTGGCAATTGGTTGAAAGAATTATTATCAATAGGAAGCAATGACTGGGTTACAATAAAGGATTGTGGAGACCAGGGTTTTATCATGCAGATGAAGCCTCAAGGTAGCAGGCTTCAGAGAGAATAAATTGTAAATGTTTCTTAGGGGACTTAAAGGGTCTGTTCTATCAGTGATTCCAAAAGGGGAGGGAGGGTAAAATGAACCATGTCTGGCTCCCTCGTCCCATCATGGCCTAAACTTATTTTTCAGGTTAACTTTGTAATGCCCTTGGCCAAGAGGATGGACCCATTCAGATGGTTGAGGGGCCTTAGTATTTTATTTTTTGGTTTATAAACTTCAAGTTGCGCACCCCTGATTTCAAGGCCTGTCAGCCCATCTCCCTGCATGTGTCTTTGTTACACTCCCTCTCCCATGCCAGCCCTGATTTACTGAAGTCACTTTTTTGCTTACTTTTATTTTCTCTATTTGCCCCATAACCTGTCCCTCAATCACTCCCTCCCAGGCAACACCCTATGTTTCCAGCTGAAAGCTCCCTTCCTTTTTCTATCAAAGCCTCAATGCTTTGTTCTTTGACAGTTAAGAAAAGCAACGTTGAGGGAATTCATAGTGTGTAAATGGCAAATAGCAATTTACTAAATTAACTCACCCATTGATAACTGTAAGAGGATGTTTTACCTCAAGCAGAGAAATACTGATAGAATCCAGGATATGGCGAGGAGTGAAATGTTGGTAAAGAGTCACCTTCCTACCTGTCCCCTGAAATTCACCCTGTACGAATGGCAGCCTCTTTGTCCTGGATTTTTAAATTATTAGCTCTGTGACTTCACCTCCCAGCCTATTTCCTCCTCTGTGAAATGGAGATACTCATAGGGATTTTCTAAAGATGAAATAAGATTGATTATATGAAAACATTTTCAGCGCTCAAGTATTTTATTTGTGACAACCTTAACAGTAGATTATAAGGCCAAGTCCAGTTCCTGGCTATATGATAAGAACAATATAGATTTTCTGAAATTCTGAACTGAATTCTTGATGTGATGACTATTTTCTATCTTGCTGAGTTTCTAGGATTTTTACCCCTTAAGAACGTTTGGACCTATTACTACTAACCATATCTTTTAAAAAGAGATCCTTCTATTTTTTTGCTGTTGGGGAAACATCTGTCTGCTTGAAACATCTTTGACCCCTGAGACTACAGCTAATAACAATTGAAAGTAAATTTCCTTTGCTTCTCTGTGTTATTTCTTCCTTCCTGCTGCATCAGACAGGAATGTCAAATTCTAAATGTGCAAAGAGGAAAGAGTTAAAGCTTTTACAGTTGTAGTTGTAGTGCCTAAATGATCCTTTCTTTGCATGCTTCCTGTCTTTGATATAAGTGCATTGCAGTAACTGAAAGTGGCCACTCATTTTTAAAATTGTCTCAAATAGGCCAGGATGGTACAGTATTGAGAAATTCCTTGCATGTAACTTTTTTTTTTTGGAGACGGAGTCTCACTCTGTCACCCAGGCTGGAGTGCAGTGGCACAATCTCGGCTCACTGCAAGCTCCGCCTCCTGGATTCACACCATTCTCCTGCCTCAGCCTCCCAAGTAGCTGGGATTACAGGAGCTGGCCACCACGCCCTGCTAATTTTTTGTATTTTTACAAAATACAATCCTGGCATGTTAGCCAGGATGGTCTCGATCTCCTGACCTCGTGATCCGCCCACCTCGGCCTCCCAAAGTGCTGGGATTACAGGTGTGAGCCACTGCACCCAGCCCATTCTTATGTTTTTTATAATTTTAAACTTGTCTTGCTAACTTGATTTATAAGCTAATTGACCATATCTTAATCATGTACCTATCCCCTTCACTGTACAAATGCACTGGAAGCTGTGTTGTGCTTGCTGTTCCGTTGATACTTTGTTGGCTTCTTCACACAATGAGTTGCTGTCAGAGTGATAAGTGCTGTTGTTTCTCTACTGGGTTATGGAGCACAGAGGAAGGAGGACACAGGGAGAAGGACCTCATCACTTCATCTGGTCCAGATGAAGGCATGGCTTATTTTTCGAGCTTATCCTTTACTTTTTGTTCTCTTTCCTATTGGTATTCATTTAACAAATATTTATTGAGCACTGTACCAGGCTCTGGATAGAGTGGTGAACAAGACAATAGATTATAGATTCCATGAGGGCAAGGATTTTTGTCCATTTTGTTCACTAGTGGCACTTAACAATTCCTTGAATATGATTTTTCAAAATTAATTGGGCTTATACACAGAGTTCTGTATCATTTTTCACTTAATATTGTCTTATAAGCATTTCTGTTGTTAAATTTCCAGAGACCCTTTTCACAACTGCACAACTGTGTAATATTCTATCTTATGATCAGATTTAATTTATTTAACTCTTTATTGTTGAAGACTGTATCAATTATTTTCATTGTTTTAATGCTATGGTTACTTTATTCGTTCATCAAGTTTTGAAAAAAATAATAGTTTCTCTGGATATATTTTTAGAACAAATCTGTGGGGTCAGAGTGTATTAATGTTTAAAGTTCTTGACAGATGTTTTCAAGTGTTCAAGTCTTAAGAAGGTTGTACAGACTTGCTCTTCCACCAGCAGTGTGAGTGTTGCTTTTACCAAACTCTTGGTAGCATTGACTCTTAGCAAAAAGAAAAAAACCTTGCTACATTGATAGGTGATATATGGTATCTTGGTTTTAATTTGTTTCTCTTTATTAGTGAGGTAAATGTTTTCTCATAAATCTATCTGCCATTTGTATTTTCTCTTTTCTTTATTCAGAGCTTTTGCCCATTTTTATATTGGGTTCTGACATTTGCCTGATAAATTTAGTGTGTGCTTTATATATTAACCTATTATTACATGTATGACGAATATTTTTTCCACTTGACTCTGATTTTGATATGCAGAAATATTTAATCTTTAAATAGTCAAATATTACCAACTTTGATAGTTTTGTGTATAGTTTTTAAGCCTAAAAAAAGTCCTTTCATACCCAGGCATTATATAAACTTTTGTGCATATTTTGTTATTAAATAGTTTGTTTTTACATTTTGTTATTTAATTCAAAAGGAATTTATTTTGGCATACTGAATGAAATAACCAAATGTATTTATCTCTAAATAGTTAATTTTTTCCACATCATTTTACTGAATAAATCCATTCATTTTTCATTGATTTAAAATATGGGAGTCAACTTTTAAAAGTTGAGTTTGAGATATAATTTGCATACAATAAAATTTACCTATTTTCATTATATGGGTTTATGAGTTTTGAAAATATGTGTAATTATGCAACCACCACCATAATTAAGATATGAATGTTATTATCACCCCCCAGAATTCACTCATGTCCATTGCAACCCATTTCTCCTGAATTTCCCAGACCCTGGGAATCACTGGTCTGTTTTCTGTCCCTCTAGTTTTGCCTTTTTGAGAATGTCATACTATATTTCAGTTTAGCTTTTTACTTATGATGCTTTTGAGATTTATCTGGGTTGTTGCATGTATCAGTAGTTCATTCCTTTTTGTTGCTGAGTAATATTGCAATGTATAGATATATCACTGTTCATTCATTGGCATTGTTTAAAGTTTTGTGCTATTTTGAGTAAAACTGCTATGAGCATTCATGCATACCTCTCTGTGCAGACATATGATTTTGTTTCTCTTGGGGTACCTACATGTAAAACTGCTAGTTGTGTGATAAGTGTATGTTTTAACTTTATGAGAAACTGACAAATTGTTTTCAAAAGTGGCTAGGCCACTTTGCATTCTTGACAACAATGTATGAGAGATTTCTCGTTGCTTTACATCTTTGCCAAAACTGGATATCGTCAGTCTTTTCAATTTTTGCCCTTGTAATGGGTATGCAGTAGCATCTCATTGTGGTTTTAATTTGCATTTCCCTGATGATGATTTTGTGCATGTCTTCGTGTTTCCATTGGATTTTGTTTCTCTACATATGTATAAATATGATATACAAAGTTCTCATATATACTAGCATTTTATTCTGACTGTTCCACTGATCTCTCTCTTCATTCTTGCATAAGAACTACTTTACATGATTCTACATTATTTGAACTATTATAGTGTTATAATGTATTTCACACCTGCTGGTACAAGTTAAAAAAATGTCCTAGCCATTTTCTCTTGTTTGCTCATAGGAGTGTTAGAATGATTTTATTACATGATCTTTCATATTTAAACTCAAGGATAAAAAAGTTCTAAAAGCAGCAAGATGAAAGAAACAAGTAACATACAACAGAACTCTGACATCTGGCAGCAGACTTTTCAGTGGAAAGCTTATGGGCCAGGAGAGAGGGGCATGACATATTTAAAGTGACAAAAAATTTTTACCCTATAATTGTGTATCCAGTGAAAAGATCTTTCAAGCGTGAAGGAGAAAGAGACTTTCCCAGACAAACAAAAGCTAAGGGATTTCATCAACACTAGACCTGTCCTACAAGAAATGCTAAAGGGAGTTTGTCAGTCTGAAAGAAATGGATGTTAATGAGCAATAGGAAATCATCTCAACGTACAAAACTCACTGGTAATAGTAAGTACATAGAAAACCATAGAATAGTATAACACTGTTAATTGTGGTTTGTAAACTCATATTTTGAGTAGAAAGTCTAAAGGAAGAGCTAATGAAAAACAATAACTACAACTTTTTTTTTTTTTTTTTTTTTTGAGACAGAGTCTCACTCTGTTATCCAGGCTGGAGTGTAATGGTGCAATCTTGGCTCACTGAAACCTCCGACTCCCAGGTTCAAGGGATTCTCCTGCCTCAGCCTCCTAAGTAGCTGGGATTACAGACACCCACCACCACACTTGGCTAATTTTTGTATTTTTAGTAGAGATGGGGTTTCACCATATTGGCCAGGCTGGTCTCGAACTCCTGACCTCAGGAGATCAGCCCGCCTCAGACACATGTAGATTGAAAATAAAGGGATGGAAAAATATTTCATGCAAATGGAAACCAAAAAAGAGCAGGAGTTAGCTATACTTAGACCAGACCAAATGGAGTTCCAGACAAAAACTATAAAAAGAGACAAAAAAGATCACTAATAATAAAGATGTCAATTCAGCAAGAGAATATAACAATTGTAAATATGTCTGGAGCACACAGATATATAAAGCAAATATTATTAGAGCTAAAGAGAGAGAGAGGCTGGTACGGTAATAGCTGGACACTTCAACACCCTACTTTCAGCATTGAACAGATCATCCAGACAGAAAATCAACAAAGAAATGTCAGGCTTAATCTGCACTAAGACCAAATGGACCTAATAGATATTTACAGAATATTTCATCCAGTGGCTGCAACATACACACTCTTTTCCTCAGCACATGGATCATTCTGAAGGATATACCATATATTAGACCACAAGACAAGTGTTAAAACATTCAAAAAAATTGGAATCAAATCAAGTACCTTCTTTGACCACAATGGAATAAAACTAGAAATCAATAAAGAATTTTGGAAACTATACAAACATGGAAATTAAACTATATACTCTTGAACAACCAGTGTATCAATGAAGAAATTAAGAAGGAAATTAAAAATTTCTTGAAACAATGGTAATGGAAACAACATACCAAAACCTATAGGATACAGTGAAAGCAGTACTAAGAGGAAAGTTTATAGCTTAAGTGCCTACATCTAAAAAGTAGAAAATCTTGAAGTAAACAACCTAATGATGTATCTTAAAGAACTAGAAAAGCAAGAGCAAGCCAAACCCAAAATTAATAGAAGAAAAGAAATAGTCATAAAAAGATCAAAGCAGAAATAAATGAAATTGAAACCAAGAAAACAACACAAAAGATTGACAAAATATGAAGTTTTTTTTGAGAAAATAAACCTGAGAAATCTTTAGCCAGACTAATTTTTTGAAAAAAAGAAGAGTCGAATAAAATCAGATGAAAAAGGCGATGTTACAACTGATACCACAGAAATCTAAAGGATCATTATAGGTTATTATAAGCAACTATATGACAATTTGGAAAAAGCTAGAAGAAATGGATAAATTCCTAGACACATACAACCTGTTAAGATTGAACTATGAAGAAATCTGAAACCTGAACATACCAGTAACAAGTAACAAGATTGAAGCTGTTATAAAAAGTCTCCCAGCAAGCTGGGCACAATGGCTTATACGTATAATCCCAGTACTTTGGGAAGCCAAGGCAGGAGGATCACCTTAACGCAGGAGGATCACCTTAACCCAGGAGTTCAAGATTAGCCTGGGCAACACACAGAGATCCCTATCTACAAAAAAAAAAAAAAAAAAAATTACAAATTAGCCAGGCGTGGTGGTATGTGTCTGTGTCTGTAGTCCCAGCTCTTCAGGAGGCTGAGGTGGGAGGATTGCTTGGGACCAGGAAGTCAAGGCTGTGGTGAGCCAAGATTGCACCACTGCATTCTAGCCTGGGTGATGGAGTGTGATCAAGTCTCAAAAAAAAAAAAAAAAAAAAAAAAAGTCTCTCGGCAAAGAAAAGCCAGGACTGATGGCTTCATCCAGAATTTTACCAAACATTTAAAGAAGAACTAATGCCAATCCTATTCAAACAATTCTGAAAAATAGAGAAGGAGGAGGGAATAGTTTCAAAATCATTCCATGAGACCAGTGTTATCCTGATACTAGAACCAAAGAAACATCAAAAGAATATGACAGACCAATATCCCCAGTGAATATTGATGTAAAAATCCTCAATAAAATACAAACCAAATGCAACAACACATTAAAAAGATTCTTCATCATAACCAGGTGGAATTTATCCCAGGGATGCAAGGATGGTTCAACATATGCAAATTAATTTGATGCACCATATCAACAGAATGAAGGTTGAAAACCATATAATTTCAATTGATGCTGAAAAAGCATTTGATAAAATTCAACATCCCTTCATGATAAAAACCCTAAAAAAAACTGGATATAGACAGAATATACCTCAACACAATAACAGACATATATAACAGACCCACAGCTGGTATCATACTTAATGGGGAAAAACTGAAAGCCTTTCTTCCATATGGAACGTGATGAGGATGCCCACTTTCACCACTGTTATTCAACATAGTACTGGAAGTCCTAGCTAGAGCAATCAGAAAAGAGAAATAAAGGGCATCCAAATTGGAAAGGAAGAAGTCTAATTATCCTAGTTTGCAGATGATCTTATATTTGGAAAAATTGAAAGACTCCACCAAAAAACTATTAGATCTAATAAATTCGGTAAAGTTGCAGGATCAGTAGCATTTCTATATGCCAACAGCAAACAATCTGAAAAAAAATCTAAAGTGATCTCATTTACAGTAGCTACAAATTAAATAAAATACCTGGAAATTAACCAAAGAAGTGAAAGATCTCTACAATGAAAACTATAAAACACTGGTAAAAGAAATTGAAGAGGACACAAAAAAATGGAAAGATATTCCATGTTCATGGAATGGAAGAATTAATATTAATATGTCCATACTACCCAAAGCAATCTACAGATTCAATGCAATTTTATCAAAATGCCAGTGACATTTTCACAGAAATAGAAAAAACAACCCTAAAATTTGTATGGAACCACAAAAGATCCAGAATAACCAAAACCATTCTGAGCAAAAATATCAAAACTGTGGAAGAATCACATTACCTGACTATAAATTATACCATAGAGCTATAGCAACCAAAACAACATGGTACTAGCTTAAAACAGACATAGGGATCAATGGAACAGAGTAGAGAAGCCAGAAACAAATCCATACATCTACAGTTAACTCATTTTTGACAATCGTCTCTTCAATAAATGGTGCTGAGAAAACTGGATATCCATGTACAGAAGAATAAAACTAGATCCCTATCTCTCACCATATATAAAAATCAAGTCCAAATGGATCAGTGACTTAAATCTAAGGCCTTAAACTATGAAACTACTAAAAGAAAACATGAAGAAACTCTCCAGGACATTGGTTGGGGCAAAGATTTCTTGAGTAATAATACCCCACAAGCACAGGCAACCAAAGCAAAAATAGACAAATGGGATCACATCAAGTTAAAAAACTGCTTGCATGGCAAAGGAAACAATGAAGTGAAGAGACAACCCACAGAATCGGAGAAAATATCTGCAAACTACCCATCTGACAAGGGATTAACAATCAGAACATAAAAGGAGCTCAAACAACTCTAGAAAAAAAACTAATAATCCAATTAAAAAATGGGCAAAAAATCTGAGTAAACATTTCTCAAAACAAGACATACGAATGGCAAATGGGTATATGAAAAGGAGTTAAACATCATTAATCATCAGAGAAATGCAAATCAAAACTACAATGAGATACCATCTTACCCTAAAGTGGCTTATGTCCAAAAGATGGGCAATAACAAATGCTACTGAGGATGTGGAGAAAAAGGAACCCTGGTATACTATTGGTCAGATTGTAAATTAGTACAACTACTATGGAGAACAGTTTGAAGTTTCCTCAAAAAACTAAAAATAGAGCTACCAAATGATCCAGCAATCCCACTGCTGGGTATGTACCCAAAAGAAAGGAAATCAGTATATCGAAGAGATGTCGGCACTCCCATGTTTGTTGCAGCACTGTTTACAATAGCCAAGATTTGGAAGCAACCTAAGTGTCCATCCACAGGTGAATATAGATAAAGAAAATGTGGAACACATACACCACTATTCAGCCATAAAATGAATGAGATACTGTTCACTTGCAACAACATAGATGCAACTGGAAGTCACGTTAAGTGAAATAACCAGGCACACAAAGGCAGACTTCCCATGTTCTCACTTATTTGTGGGAGCTAAAAATGAAAACAATTGCGGTGCCTCATGCCTGTAATCCTAGCACTTTGGGAGGTCGAGGCAGGCGGATTGCCTGAGCTCAGGAGTTTGAGACCAGCTTGGGCAACACGGTGAAACCCTCTCTCTACTAAAATACAAAAAATTAGCTGGGTGTGGTGGCATGCGCCTGTAGTCCCAGCTACTCGGGAGGCTGAGGCAGAATTGCTTGAACCAGGGAGGTGGAGGTTGCAGTGAATCAAGATCATGACACTGAACTCCAGCCTCAGTGACAGATTGAGACTCCATCTCCAAAAAAGAAAAAAAAAACAAAAACAATTGAACTCATGGAGATAAAGTAGAAGGATGGTTGCCAGAGGCTAGGAAGGGTAGTGGGAGTGGGGAAAGTGGGAGTCCCAGCTACATGGGAGGCTGAAATGGGAGGGTTGCTTAAGCTCAGGAGGTGGAGGTTGCAGTGAGTTGAGATCACACCATTGCAACTCCAGCCTGGGCAACAGAGGGAGACCCTGTCTCCGAAAAAAAAAAAAAAAAAAAGATGATAAAGTATTTTAATAAAATTGAGCCATACTAGAGATGTTATTGTTTGAAATAAAATATATGAAGTATAGTTAATAATTTAAGTGTAATAGAAGAAAAGGAGCCTAAGAAAGCTTGAAAAACATCGTCGTACTTCATATACATCTTCTTTGCTTACATTATAGTGAACAATGCTGCAACAAACGTGGAAGTGCAGATATCTCTTTGCAGCATGAGAGATTCATGTAGATCTAAGAGACTGTGAAGACTGTTTCAAGATTGGAGTTACAATTAGGTTTTTAATTACCTCTTCTGGCCAGCTGTGGTGGCTCACACCTGTAATCCCAGTGCTTTGGGAGGCCAAGGTGGGCGGATCACCTGAGGTCAGGAGTTCGAGACCAGACTGGCCAACACAGCCAAACCCTGTATCTACTAAAAGTACAAAAATTAGCTGGGTGTGGTGGTAGGTGCCTGAATCCCAGCTATTTGGGAGGCTGAGGCAGGAGTATCGCTTGAACCCAGGAGGCAGAGGTTGCAGTGAGCCGAGATCGTGCCACTGCACTCTAACCTAGGCAACAGAGGAAGATTCTGTCTCAAAAATAAAAATAAATAAAAAATTACCTTTTCATTGTATGCTAATGTGTAGAATTCTGCATGTAACATGTCCAGTTTAAAGAATGATTATAGATCAAATCTCTGTGTAACCGGCACTCAAACAATGAAATAGAATATAATGGGAGCCCAGAATCCCTCTGGGTGGTCCCTCCTGCCCCACCTGCTTCCCTCCCTGCAGAGGTGGGACAGTCCTCCTTTCTGCCTTCTTGCTGTGTGTGGTTTTACCACCTACATATGCATCCCTAAACAACGCAGGTTCATTTTCTCTGTTTTTGAACTTTATGTGTTCACGTCTTCTCCTACATATTCTTTTGCGACTTTTTTCTTTTATGACTTGCTCATTTCATTTATCATTGAGATTCATTTATTCTTCGCACTGAAATTCTGGTTCATTATAGGCTTAACGTAAGATGTTCAGGCCATGTTGTTTATTAGAAAGGCACTAAAATGCCCTATTCACTTTCACTTTTGCTTTTCATCTATTTTATTATAATTTCTATTTCTTAACCCTTTCTCAAACCCATGTAGCTGTCCTCATCCTCCCTACCAACACCCCATCCAGACATCTCTCATTCGCACAACTATAGCAGGCTGTCATCTGGTCTCCTGGCCTCATCAGTTTTGCTGCCTTTGATTGGTTCTTCATACTGCATCTGAAATAATTTTTGAAATATAAATATTCTTAGCTCTTCCTTGCATAAAAGAATTAAAAGTACCATTGTCTTAGAGATTCCTATATGACAAGTTCAAACTCTTGGGATTTTACTACAATGGGCCTATTTTCTGTACTTCTGTGTCTTTGAGTTGTTTAGAGTAGCTCTACTTCATAAACTTGGTTCTGGGCTTTTGCGGGAGGTCAGGTCTGTTCCACACGTCCCCACGTTCTTCTTGGACCAGTGGCTACCTCACAGGAGCTCAAGAGGCCAAGCCAAACTGTTGGAGCAGCACATCTATTGATATATCATTGGCTATAGAAAGTCCTGTGGTCAAGCCCAACATCAATTGGTAGGGAAATGTTTACTCTCTGCACACTCTAGTACACTGCAGGGTCGCAAGGCCGAGGGAGAGAATGAAGAATTGAGAACAGTAATCCACCACAACTCTTGTCAATAGCAGTATTTTCTGTCATTATTTAGATTGCTAATTTCTTTATTTGTTCCTTTTGTCATTTTATTTGACTATGAATTCCCATTAAAATATTGTATTAAACCCGAAAGAGGGATATATATAAAAGAATATAAGAAGTTGAATTTGATGATTTGATTTACAACTCTTGAGTTCTGTGACTAGGAGCAAATCAATTTAATGTTAGTCTTATTTTCCACATCCAAAGGATATATTTTTATATCTCTCCTTTGAGAATTCTAAGAATATGCAGAGAATAACATATTAGTCAAAAACCAGGATATTGAAATGTTCCTAGGTCTCCTTTACTCATTAACAAGGTGACAATGTAGTTTGAGTTTGGCTTTGTACCTATACTGGTCATTAAGATGATGTCTCCTATCTCTCAGCTGGAAAGTGTTATCAGTGTTGTTGACCAGGAAGAGATTTAACCAAGAGATTGTAGCAATAATCTTTTTTTCCTTCCCACTCTGCTATAGGACATAATGATTATATTTGTCCAGCTACAAATCAGTGTACAATCGATAAAAACCGGCGCAAGAGCTGCCAGGCCTGCCGACTTCGGAAGTGTTATGAAGTGGGAATGGTGAAGTGTGGTGAGTGCTTGCTTCCCTTCTTACTGTATATGGGCCTTGCCAAAAGCCCTGTCCTCTGAGGAACTGGGGACAGGTAGTCGGGAAGAGAGAAGATTTGGGACATAGTAATTAAGTATTTGTGTGTTGTCACATTGGAGGGGGCGTTGACTTATCCACAGTAACTGCAGAGGACAGAGCTGGGGTGAAAGGGAACAGATTATGGGAGGCAGATTTTGGCCCCAGGTAGAGAAGAACTTTCTACGGTTCAAGTGGTCTGACCACAGAATAGGCCACCAGATGGGTTAGGGGACTTCTAGCCACTGGAATCCTCAAACAGGGCTGGGTGGCCATCTGTCTGTGATCTTGAAAAGTCCAGTTCTAAGGATGAAGTTGTGGTAAATGTCTACAGTTAAAACTTGTGACAAAAAAGTAGAATATCTTGTGGGTTACTGGGGTAGCCGTGGGGAGGCTCATACCTATCCCCTCATCTAGCTTTCTAGAAGTGGAAAAATACGTAGGAGTCAGAAACATAATGGAACTATGAAAAGTACATACAGCATAGATTTCGTTCTGTGACAGTAATAGGTGTATACATATGTATATTTAACATTCACATACATATATTCACATGTATTTTATACACTCACATACATTCACATATATTTTATACACAAAGAAAAGTGAGCACTTTGGTATATAACTGACAAAGATGCCAACACCCAGCTCTCTCCACCTGGCTATATTTTGGTTCACTTGTCTGTATGCACTTGCTTGTTTATATGTACTCAGAGCAGCTCTGCCTGCACTTATTCTTCTGCTAGCCAGTATTTTACCTGTGGTTAGTTGTAATTTCTCTGTGTAATTATTTGAAAATTTAAAACAAAAATCTATCACTTTATTCTCTGACAATTTCTTTTTTTTTTTTTGGAGATGGTGTCTTGCTCTGTCGCCCAGGCTGGAGTGCAGTGGCCCTTTCTCGGCTCACTACAAGCTCTGCCTTCCGGGTTCATGCCATTCTCCTGCCTCAGCCTCCCAAGTAGCTGGGATTACAGGCACCCGCCATCACGCCTGGCTAATTTGTTTTTTGGGGTTTTTTTTTGTATTTTTAGTAGAGATGGGGTTTCACCGTGTTAGCCAGGATGGTCTCGATCTCCTGACCTCGTGATCCGCCCGCCTTGGCCTCCCAGAGTGGTGGGATTACAGGTGTGAGCCACCGCACCCGGCTCTGCCTGACAATTTCTTAGTAGCTTTGCCTCGTGAGCATTCTCTGCCCTTTTCTTTTTCTCTTTGTATGTAACAGATTAGAACCCTCAGCTATTATAGTTCAGTTACAGCAGAAGTTCTCTTCATCTGATCACACTTCTCTGGCTTCCTAGAGTCACTGATGATCTTCATTTCCTCTGTAGAACATCCTGCCAGTGACCATAGCTTCACAGCATGTATTGGTTATTCTCTCAAACACCTAAACATTTCCATTCCCACCTCTTCAGATTATCCTTGTCAGAAACCGGTGGGCTTCTTTTCAAACCTGTTTCTACTCACTGTAATTGTTACATTATAAAATTTAATTAAAATTTACTCAAACATATTATGAATAGGAAAAGACAAGTTTGGTTTTCTTCTGTGAAAGTTTAGTTGAGGCCGGGCGCGGTGGCTTACGCCGGTAATCCCAGCACTTTTGGAGGTTGAGGTGTGCAAATCATGAGGTCAAGAGATCAAGACCATCCTGGCCAACAGGGCAAAACCCTGTCTCTACTAAAAATACCAAAATTAGCTGGGCTTGGTGGCATGTACCTGTAGTCCCAGCTACCCCGGAGGCTGAGGCAGGAGAATAGCTTGAACCGGGGAGGCAGAGCTTGCAGTGAGCCGAGATTGTGCCACTGCACTGCAGCCTGGCAACAGAGCCAGACTCTGTCTGGGGGCAGGGGGAGGAGGAAGTTTAGTTGAAAGTTTTGAATAAAATCTTAAAGGACTAATAGCTATTGAGATAGGTATGGGTGAGACTGGGGGAAAAAACCCATAACCCTTGGGAGATCCTGAATTTAGAATTCCTTAGAAGTGTCTAGATTCTTTCTCTGTTTTTGTTTTAAAGAGGCTGAAACTGAAAATCCAGAGATAATATCTCATGTGTATGTTTATGCAGAAAAGTGACTTTGTCTAATTGGCCCAGATGCTTAAAGAGAAAGCCTTGGTGCTCTGACAAAAGATTGCAAGCAAATATTTTAAGTTTTAAGTTAAACAGTATTTTAAAGTGAGTGTGTGTGTGTGTGTTTAAAAAATGGTTTCCAACTTAGTCTTAAGAATGCTTTTATTATACTAGGATCCATTGCACAGCTGTAGCCCTCATGGCTCAAGGCAGTGTATGCAGGGAAGAGCAAGGAGGTTGGAGGCTGGATCCCTTAGAGTCTATGTTTCATTTTCATTTCATCACTTCTTGCTGACTGTAACTGTGCTCAAACTACTGAATCACCTCTTTGGCCCTCGGTTTTCATATCTCTGCTCAGAGAGATTTCATATCTCTGCCCAGAGATATCTGCTTCACTTGGTTTTGTGAAGAATAAGTCTGAAAACATATATGAAGACTTAGCACAATATCTGACACTCAATTTTAGTTTTCCTTCCATTCTCTCTCCTTCCCTGAAAAGCTCATATGAGTTTTGATACAACACCATTTCATGAGATAGAGTACAGAGGGATAGTTAAAGAAGCTTTCATAGAAAAGGGAATGAGAGAAAGGTTGTTATATTTAGCCAGAAAGTCTAAGAAAAGACTGTATTCTCTTTGGAGATTACGGAAGAAATGAGATGGGTTGTTGCACATACACAACGGGATATTTTGCCCTTCACTGACCATACAGAAAGACCATTAGAGATGAACTTTCTTAACTCTGTCTCTCTCCTTTCCCATCACTCTTCTTATCTGCCTTCCCCAAAACCCTCTGTGCATGCTTTTTCTTCTATCAGGTTTTGGAGGATTAGAGATTCTACCTGCTTGTTGGATCCTCCTGCACCATCCTGCTTCTTTTATTTTGAAACCATGTAGTCTGTTATCACCTTTTTCTTCTGAATTTCTGATCTTGTCTTTTCTACTGAAGTATGGATGTGGTCATATAATGGTAAGACAACACCCACCTAGACTGACTATATGGATGAAACTTCATTATAAAGATACACTGAAATGTAAGGAGCCAGGAAATCCATCTGAATAGCCATGTATTTGGCCTATATCCCTGTATTGGAACAATAGCTCAACATATTTTGGGTGCCATATCTTTATACACCTGCTGTATACTCTTCTATGAAAGGGATTTGATAGGTAGGTAGTATAAAATAGTGGTTAAAAGCACCAGCTCTGGATTTAGGCTACTGCTTGGGTTTAGATCCTTCTTCTGCTATTTTCTAGCTGTGCCATCTCAGACAAGTTATTTGAGATTATGTTTTGTTCCTCCTCTGTACATTGGAGACAGTAATAGTTCCTGTACTGTAGGGTAGCTGTCAGGATATGTGCAGTATGCAATGCCTGGTGCATAGAAGCTTCCAGTAGACATTAGCTGCCATTAGTGTCATTTATCACTACTATCATCATCATCTTTGGCTGGGGCTATTTACCACTGCCTAATATGGAGCACTGGATTTGGTGGAGCTGCTCATTAAGCTCACTCAGAGGCAGCTGCCTAGGTTACAGTGTCAAAGCCACAACGCTAGAAACATCCTTGATAGAAAAATGAGCTCCTTGTCAAGGGCTTTATTTATTGAGTCTAGAACCCCCTAGAATTCACTACAGGACCTAGAATGTTAGACTTTGTCAGTGAAAATTTGTCAAGTAAATTTGAACGTTATGAATTCAAAATCTCTCACTTTGGGTATGTAAAGGGTATATAAATCTGTTTTGTAAATTCCTTATCCTTAGATACTCTACAAAAGAAAAATGTATGATCAGAAAGTTGCTTTTTTTTTTTTCTTTTTTTTTTTGAGACAGGGTATCACTCTGCTGCAGCCCAGGCTGGAGTGCAGTGGCGCAATCTTGGCTTACTGCAGCTTTGACCTCCTCGGGCTCAATTGATTCTCCCACCTCAGCCTCCCGAGTAGCTGGGACTACAGGTGTGTGCACCACTACGCCTGGCTAATTTTTGTATTTTTTGTAGAGACAGGATTTTACTTGTTGCCCAGGCTAGTCTTAAATTCCTGGGCTCAAGTGATCCTCTTGCCTCAGCCTCTCAAAGTGCTGGGGGATTACAGGCATGAGCCACGTAGCCTAGCAGAAAGGTGCTTTTTAAAACTATAAATTTTGCAGCAAACCACCATGACACGTGCATACCTATGTAAACAAACCTGCATGTTCTGCACATGTATCCCAGAACCTAAAGTATATTAAAAAAATTAAGAAAAACATTTTGCTCCATTTTATCCAGGGTGTATAATTGACCTTAGCATTCTACTTGATTACTAATAAAATGAATTGTATTTTAGGCCTTTAATTCTTTTAGCAGTAAATTTGGTTCAAATTTTCTGAATAAATAGAGCCCTTTCTTCTACTATAACTAGTCAATGTTAAGAGGAAATTCTGACAAATTTTCCTGGGAGCCAGTAATTTAAATTTGCTCACATTTTCTAGCTAATATTTATTTTTAAAAATGTAAACAATTGAATTTAGTGAATAAACATAATGATGGGAGTATAAAACAAAGCATTTTGCAGATTTCAACTTTTGGGGTTTCTTTTTTTAAGGGAAATTCATATAAAAGTTGTAACCATGCTAATGACATCCTTACTTACAACATGTCTTCTTAATTTCCATTTTACATTTTTGTCTTTAACCAATGAAAACTTACAAAGATTTTGGTGCTCAAATGTATAGGGATTTGGAAGTTATATTTTTGTTGTTGATTTCCATTTTTCTTATCGTCAGAATATGGTCTGAATAATACCTATTTTAAGATTTTCTTCGTTGCCTAGTATGTGAAAATTTTTTTTTCTTTTTTCTTTTTTTTTTTTTTTTTTTTTTTGAGACGGAGTCTCGCTCTGTCACCCAGGCTGGAGTGCAGTGGCGCAATCTCGGCTCACTGCAAGCTCCGCCTCCTGAGTTCGTATGTGAAAATTTTTGCAAAATATCTATGGCCTTTGTAGATCAAGCTTGTTAATTATGTGGTTCAAATATTCTGCATTCTGACTTTTTGCTCTTTCAGCTGTTGAGAGAGAGGTTTAAATAGCCCATTATAATAGTGCATCTGTCAGTTTCTTTCTTTCAGTTACTTTTTGTGTTGTGTTTGGAGGCTGTGTTTTGTTGTTTGTCTATCTATTTATTTATTTATTTATTTTTTTCAACCCGAGTCTTGCTCTGTCACCCAGCCTGGAGTGCATGGCACGATCTCGGTTCACTGTGCTTCCTGGGTTTGTGCGATTCTCCTGCCTCAGCCTCTTGAGTAGCTGGGACTACAGGAATGCACCACCATGCCTGGGTAATTTTTGTATTTGTAGTAGAGATGGAGTTTCTCCATTTTGGCCAGGCTGGTCTCAAACTCCTGACCTCAAGTGATCCACCCACCTTGGCCTCCCAAATTGCTGGGATTACAGGCGTGAGCCACCACACCTGGACTTTGTTGTTTTGAAGTATACGAGTTTAGAATTATTTCTTTTTAAAATATTCTAGTGATGAGTCTCCTTATCTATAATAATAATTTTTGCCTTAAAGTTTGTCTGGTATCAATAGAGTAATGTCAATTTATTTGGTTAATTTTGCCTGTTATATATTTTTCTATCTGTCTACTTTGTTTTTCTATATGTTAGGTATATCTCTTACAACTAATCTATGTCTAGATTTAAAAATATGTATAATTTCAGAGTCACTCTTAAAGGTCAATTTGGTATTTTTTGTTTATTGTGATAACTGATATTTGGGTTCATTTCTATCATCTTATTTTGTGATTTAAAAAATTTTATTATGTATTTTCTACTTCTTCCCTTTTAGGAGTTGATCACATTTTTATGTTTTCTTTTTCTTCTTTTACTAGTTTAAAAGTCATACATTCTGTTTCAATTCCTTTTTTTCTTTTGAGACAGTCTCACTGTGTCACCCGGGCTGGAGTGCAGTAGCGTGATCTTGGCTCACTGCAGCCTCCGCCTCCCAGGTTCAAGTGATTCTCCCGCCTCAGCTTCCTAAATAGCTGGGATTACAGGCATCTGCCAGCATGCCCAGCTAATTTTTGTATTATTAGTAGAGATGGGGTTTCACCATGTTGCCCAGGCTGATCTTGAACTCCTGGCCTCAAGTGATCCGCACCCCCACCCCCCACACACATACCTGCTGAAACCACCTTTGGCCTCCTAAAGTGCTGGGATTACAAGTGTGAGCCACCATGTTTGGTCACGTTTCAATCCCTTTAATGACATTATGTTTTGTAACATCTGTTCTTGATTAATTTGAGAATTTAAGCTTCTATCTTCCCAAAAGAAGAATCTTAGAAATTCTAACCAAAATCATTCCTCTCTCATTTTGCAAGTTATTGTTTGGTATTTTGGTTCCACCTTGTTTCTATATCACTAAAACTTAATTATTGGGCCGGGTGTGGTGGCTTATGCCTGTAATCCCAGCACTTTCAGAGGCCAAGGCAGGAGGATCACTTGAGCCTAGGAATTCAAGACCAGCCTGGGCAACATGGTGAGACCCTGTCTCTACAAAAAATACAAAAATTAGTCAGATGTGGTAGTTCACACTTGTAGTCCCAGCTACCCAGGAGGCTGAGGTGGGAGGATCTCTTGAGACTGGGAGGTTGAGGCTGCAGTGAGCTGTGATCATGACCGTACCACCATGCTTCAGCCTGGGTGACAGAGACCCTGTCTCTTTAAAAAAAAAAAAAAAGTAAATCCAAAGAACAAGCATACAAATCAACTTTGCTAGTAATTAAAACATACAAAGTAAAGCGAGATGGTTTAGATTAGCAAATATTAAAAATGATTTTTAATGCCCAGTGGGTTCTGAGAAAACAGTCAAACTATTGAGGACTGGGTAACATAGTAAGACCCTAGTTCTACAAAAAAATTTAGAAATTAGCTGGGCACGGTGGCATATTCCTGTAGTCCCAGCTACTCGGGAGGCTGAGGCAGGAGGATTGCTTGAGTCCAGGACATGAAGGCTGCAGTGAGCTATGATTGCATCACTACACTCCAGCTTGGGCAACAGAGCCAGACTCTGTCTCAAAACTACAATTAAAATAGTGTATATACTACAATCTAATTTTGTGTATAAAGGCCAGGTGCAGTGGCTCACGCCTGTAATCCTAGCACTTTGGGAGGCCAAGATGGGCAGATCATCTGAGAATCAGGAATTTGAGACCAGCCTGGCCAACATGGTAAAATCACATCTCTACTAAAAATATAAAAATTAGCCAGGCATGGTGGCAGGCGCCTGTAATCCCAGCTACTCGGGAGGCTGAGGCAGGAGAATTGCTTGAACCTGGGAGGCTGAGGTTGCAGTGAGCCAAGATTGCGCCACTGAACTGCAGCCTGGGTGACAGAGTGAGACTCCGTCTCAAAAATAAATAATTTTGTGTATAAAACATAGAAAAATATGGTGGCGGGCGCCTGTAGTCCCAGCTACTCGGGAGGCTGAGGCAGGAGAATGGTGTGAACCCGGGAGGTGGAGCTTGCAGTGAGCCGAGATCACACCACTGCACTCCAGCCTGGGCGACAGAGCAAGACTCCGTCTCAAAAAAAAAAAAAAAAAACTTGGAAAAATATAAAAGCATTAAGAAGACTGAAAGAATTTATGACAAAATTTATTCTCTTCTATATTTTCCAGATTTTTTCACTTAATTTGTTATTTGAAATACACTTGTTTTGTGTAAGTATAAGGAAATATATACATATGCACACATGCATATAAACATTTTAAGAATGTGTTATAATAAAAGTACATTATTTGGTACCTTTGGAAATATCCCCATTTTTCTACCTGAAGAAAATTCCTAATTTCATGGTTTATGAGCACTCTTTATAGAGAAATGGTGTTAGTATCTGTAGATGACCTGGAAATGGAGACCTAAAAAGTTTCTGAAAAGTTATGTCGTTGGTTTTGCTAGTATAGTCACGACCATAGTAATCTTTGGTACGTGCCCTACAGGCTCCAGAAAATAAAAGTCAAGCTTCTTTTGCTTGACTGCAGTTTTACCCTGGCAATTCGAATGACTCTGCTTTCCTCTTCAGGCTCCCGGAGAGAGAGATGTGGGTACCGCCTTGTGCGGAGACAGAGAAGTGCCGATGAGCAGCTGCACTGTGCCGGCAAGACCAAGAGAAGTGGCGGCCACGCGCCCCGAGTGCGGGAGCTGCTGCTGGACGCCCTGAGCCCCGAGCAGCTGGTGCTCACCCTCCTGGAGGCTGAGCCGCCCCATGTGCTGATCAGCCGCCCTAGCGCGCCCTTCACCGAGGCCTCCATGATGATGTCCCTGACCAAGTTGGCCGACAAGGAGTTGGTACACATGATCAGCTGGGCCAAGAAGATTCCCGGTAGGGCTTTCTGGCTATTAGTTTTCCATGTACTTGTAGAAAGGTCTGCCGCTAATATTTAAGGGGCAAGAGTACAAAGTAGAGGTCCATGAGCTGTGCCTAGATATTTAACAGGTCCTCAGCTGGATTTGTAACTTTTGAGTGCCGTATGTTCCTTCCTTCCGTCTTGGCATACCTACCTTCAACAAGGCCCTGTTCTGATTTAGAATTCTGAGACTCCTCTGAGTTCTGTACCCAACATGGTAGTGCAGAAAGAGTTGTGCGTGGCCCAGCCATTTCTGTTCTTGACTCCCTTCTTTTCCCATGGCTAGATGCATCCCATACCACCTTGCACAAACCCTATCCTGCGTGTCCACATCTGCTACAGACACTCACCTGTTGGTCACCTCTCATGCCTAGAGGTGGTCTGGGAGGATGGACCCAGGGAAGCTACCCAGGCTCTGGAATCGGGCTTGGGGTCATTTGGGCAAGAATCCTAGAGTCCTGGAACCTGGAACGTGGTTAAAATTATAGACTCCACATTGACCCATTTCTTGGCTGTGGATTCCTCACCTTGAGAGGAGGGGCATGGTTGGGTAGGGTGGGGTAGAGTACAGCATGACTAGTTTGAAAGTGAAAGGTTTGTCAGGTGCTAAATAGAATTTTGTAAATTATTGTTCCAATAGAGAATCAGTATTATGTACATAAATGAATATGTATGGACAAACGGAGTAAATCAGTGGTTGAAGTTACACGAATCATCAATGGGCCCATAAACCTGGAATGCCATCAAGTTAAAAATGAGCTTGGTTACTCATGAGTTGTCACTTGGAAACTGCATTTTCCATCCTCTAAAGCAATCACTTCTCTCAAGCCCATTTGTAATATATATCTGAAGTGCTATATGATGCTGAAGTTACCAGCTAATTATCATTTGACTTGGTGTTTCTGTGGAGGAGTGAATCTAGGATTCTAACCTAGAGTGGCAACACCCCACGATCCCCCTGTGAAAGCTTCTCCATGCCCTTCTTTACAGTCCTTGAAGAAATGAAGTCTCTTACAAGTTCTGAGCCACTGGGGGCAGTCCCACGGCCTGGGGGGCAGCGACTGCACTGGGCAAGCTGTAAAGATGAGGAGGGATGAGAAGCTGGGGGAAGAGAAGTTTCGGGTAAAAGGCCCAGGGAACTGAGGTCTATGGTGACAGTATCATCTGGGGACTTTTGTTGGCCTGGGCCCATTTCTTCTGAGCTTCCTGAGGATTTTTGGTTTCTAGTTGTATTTTGTTTTGTCTAGCATCTTCACCTTTGCCAGAATTATTTTATTTTCTCTGCTTTTTCCCAGAGGAGGCAATACTGATGTACTTTCCTCTAGTTTTTGCTTTAAATGTATTCCAAACACGATTTTGCAGGACCACACATGGAGAGCAGTGGTGAAATTAATTATTGCCGAAAGCTGTGCCCCTTCTTTGTGCCATAAGAAATCTGAACTCTTAAACTGCATTATTCCTTATTCAAGCCTGGTGTTTTGAAAAGTTTTCAGGAAACATAGGCATAGTCTGAAGGCGTGATTTTTTTTCCCTCCTCTTAGCTGGCATAGTCATTGTCCAAACCAAAGAAAATATTAAAATATCATCTAGCCTTGATCTTGTTGAATATCTGCAAGATTAAGAACCGTGATCTCTCTTGGGTAGGCTTATTGTCTATCACTATGGGTGAGACTGGGAAGGTGTATACACATTAGGAACCTAAACTGAGCAAAGCATGTGGATTTAGAAAGTATTTGTCCATCTTTACATTCATAACACCATTACATTCTCCTTGAGGCAGATTTGCATTATAATTGTTCAAAGACTTGAACCACATGTGTTCTCTCTGCCATAGTTTCCTCATCTGTAAAACAGAATGATAGATCCTGCCTATAGGACATTCTCAGAGATAGGCATTGTTACCCCCATTTTCCTATAAGAAAAACAAAGACTTAATGGGAGATTAAGTGACCAGCTAGAAAGAGGCTGAGCTGGGGTTCAAACCAGAGTCACTTCACTCCAAGGCTGTGTCTTTTGTTACCATATTTATATTACATGGCCCTCTCCTTTTATCATGGCTTGTGAAGGAAGCCCCGGTGTTCTCTGCTTTGCTTTTGAAGTGCTTCCCTCCCCAGAAATTACCTGTTTGCAAACAGTACTGTGACCAACATGGGTTATTAGGTTGTCAGGACCTGCTTCATTATTATATTTGCTATTTATTTATTTATTTATTTATTTTTTGAGACAGGGTCTCGCTCTGTTGCCCAGGCTGGAGTGCAGTGGCGTGATCTTGGCTCACTGCAGCCTCGACGTCCTGGGCTCAAGCGATCCTCCCACTTCAGCCTCCAGAGTGTCTGGGACTACAGGCACCTGCCACCATGACCAGATAATTTTTTGTAGAGATGGGGTTTCTCCATGTTGGCCAGGCTGGTCTCAAACTCCTGGGTGCAGGCAATCCACCCGCCTTGGCCTCCCAAAGTGCTGGGATTACAGGTGTGCTTGGCTATATTTGCTGTTTAGGATAGAATCGCCCAGAAACAGTGCTTCTACACGGAAGAAGGATCTTAACACTGGATGGGAAATTTTAAGCAATCAGAGAAATCCTTGCAGGTGAGGCCTTGGTTTTCTGTGAGGGCTGGCACTGCTCTCTGCAAGCCTCCAACCCCAACCTCCACCTCTACCCCATTCCCCCACCCCTTCTGATCCCAGTCAAGGATTGGGTCAGACAGGCAGCTCTTCTGACTGGCAGCCAAGCATCAGGACACAGCTAACAAAGATCAGTTCTGAGCCCAGGTCATAGTGCTTGACAAACTCTAAATGAAGTATATTTGTCTCTAGAAGGGGTCCAAGACTGGAAACTAAGTTGCACAGCTTAACTTTAAAGTTTTCTTCCTTTAATGAGCAGTTAATCACATTTATAAAATATCGATTCCCTAATGGTTTGTGTTTTCTTAGTGTTTTAACACTTCCCATTCTGTCTCTACAGACACAGGGAGCTGAGGAGGAGGGATTGGGGTGTCTCACAGCCTCTTGCTTTCCCCAGGCTTTGTGGAGCTCAGCCTGTTCGACCAAGTGCGGCTCTTGGAGAGCTGTTGGCTGGAGGTGTTAATGGTAGGGCTGATGTGGCGCTCAATTGACCACCCCGGCAAGCTCATCTTTGCTCCAGATCTTGTTCTGGACAGGTGAGAAAAAATGCATTGTGTTTCTACTCTGACTTCTTTGAGTAAGGTGCTTAGTGAGTGGGAACAAAGTCCTGGGTGCTGCAATTAAAATCTCACACTTGCAGGGCAATTAGAGGATGATAGTATCATCAGCTCCTTCACTGGGCCAAGAACCAGAGAAGGAGAGAGTTGGGTCCAAGGATTCAGGGTCCTGTGACTCATTTTTAATCTATGGTGCAGCAGTATTTACAGGCCAGTGCTTTAATAGCAGACTGTATCCTGTAGGTATGTGGCCACTATGTGTATAAGTCGACATAGATTTTTCTGCATTAAAAATTCCATTTTCAGGTTATAATCTTAAATTGTCCTGCTGTTTTTTGTACCTATAGTGACCAATTACATCTGGAGCTTTCTGGACAGGTGATAAAATTTTTATGAATCTGCCAAGTTTATTTTCACATGCTTTAACTCATTCTTTTTTTTTTTTTTTTTCTCTGAGATGGAGTCTCACTCTGTCACTCAGGCTGGAGTGCAGAGGCGTAATCTTGGCTCACTGCAACCTCCGCCTCCCGGATTCAAGTGATTCTCCTGCCTCAGCCTCTCAAGTAGTTGAGATCACAGGTGCCCACGACCACACCGGGCTAATTTTTCTATTTTTAGTAGAGAAGTGGTTTCACCATGTTGGCCAGGCTGGTCTTGAACTCCTGGCCTCAGGCACTCTGCCCACCTCGGCCTCCCAAAGCGCGCTGGGATTACAGGCATGAGCCACCGTACCCAGTCTGCTTTAACTCATTCTAATGCATGTACTATATAGCATTTTTGGCAATAGTGGTGGAAGGAAGGGTTACTAAAACTGCATGAAACTTAACAGAAAATGGGATGTGATGCTATATCTTGGTTGCGTTTGATTTTCTTTTAAAGATGACACAGAAGAGGAACCAATTTTTAATTGACTTAGGTGAACTGTTTATGGGGGGAAAGCTGGACTGTATAAAAACACTCAAGCTTTTTAGCAGGAAAATAGAATACCCTCTTGGTGTAAATTCGAGCAGTTCGAAATCTTCATGGAAATTGATTTCCACACCGCTTTTATGGAAAAAGCACTACTGTTGAATGTTCAGCTACATCTGACTCTGCACAGTGTGGGAGGATGCCTAGTGTCTACCCCAACTCTTGCATTATAATCCTGTTACCACTTTAAAATCATCAGAAGACCCTGTGTTACACAGATGAAGAGTGATGCCCCAAGCTATCAGTCCCCATTCTGCCTTTTGTCATGGTTGACAATGTCATTAAAAGAGCAGTGTTCTGCATAATGAAGGTGTTTTGATAGAGAACAAATCCTTTGGGAAGAGCTGGAGGACTGATGTGACTTGAACAGGAGCAAGCCCAGGTGGTAAACTGCGGAGGGAGGCTCTGGAAGACCAGAGAGGTGCAGGGCACAAGACCCTTCAGTAACAAACAAAATAGCTAACCTATTGGCTTGTATGTGCTTGGCAGCACCTTATGCACTTAACTTATGTCAACACATTTAATCTTCACAATCTTCCTGCACCCTTTGAGGGAGTAGGATCCATTATTATCTCTATCATTCAGATACTGCAAATGGGAGATTGAGAAACCTGCTTACAGGTAGGATAGTAGGTGGTGGAGCTGGACTTGGGGGGTTGCCAAATGGCAAGCTAACTCTCTACTTTACCTGTTGTCATGGGTGACAATGTTGACAAAGAGCACATTCTGCAGAACAGAGATGTTTTGGCAGAGAACAGCCCTGTTCTACTCATAACACACTGCAGAAACCCACTCTCCCCACTGTCATCTCAGGGTACCATGTCACAAGGCAGGCTGAAGAGTCAAGCACCTAGCCAAGCCATTGCCCTCATTCATTCATTGTATTCTGCTTGGTGTTTTAACTGGGGCCAAATATACAGATGTATAAATATACACATATAATTTTCCTTGAAGTTAGTCCTAGGAACACATTCCATCCCTTGACAAATAATTTGCAGACTTTGGGATTAAATTATTTTATCTTTTGATTTCTAAATTGATGCCAAATTTAGTGTTTATTTTTGGTGACTATTTCATTCCTGGGTTTTAGTACAATTAACTCTTCCACTCTCCCATTTCTCTGTATGCGTTCTTTAATTCCTGTAATTGTGTGTATACATTACTATAAGTGGACACAAATCCTGGAAAAATATTAGGCCTACCTTTTAGTTAATAGAAAAAAAGTTATTTTTCTTAAAAATTATTTCTAATAGACTCACACTGCCTTTATAACTTAAGTGAAAGTATTATGTTTTACAACATAAATCTAGTATATTTGATTGAGTATAGAAGAGGAATTCTTGGGAACTGTAAATGCATTCACATTGAGCAGGCATTTTTTTTTTTTTTTTTTTTGGAATAACTACTGGTGTTTATTTGTTGTTGTAATTTCTAGTAGTTTTTGTTTGTTTGTTTTTTGTTTTTGAGATGGAGTCTTGCTGTGTCACCCAGGCTGGAATACGATGGCATGATCTCAGCTCACTGCAATCTCCACCTCCCAAGCTCAAGTGATTCTTGGGCCTCAGCCTCCTGAGTAGCTGGGATTACAGGCATGTGCCACTACACCTGGACAATGTTTGTATTTTTTTTTTTTTTAAGTAGAGACGGGGTTTTACCGTGTTGGCCAAGTTGGTCTCGAGGTCCTGGCTTCAAGTGATCCCCCAACCTCAGCCTTCCAAAGTGTTGGGATTACAGACGTGAGCCACCACGCCCAGCCTACAGTCTCTAGTATTTTTAACACATTAACTTTTTGAAGTCTGGAACTTGAAGTCTTTTTTTTGTTTGTTTTTTTTTTTTTTTTTGAGACGGAGTCTCGCTCTGTCCCCCAGGCTAGAGTGCAGTGGCGCGATCTCGGCTCACTGCAATCTCCGCCTCCCGGGTTCACGCCATTCTCCTGCCTCAGCCTCTCCGAGTAGCTGGGACTACAGGCACCTGCCACCACGCCCGGCTAATTTTTTTGTATTTTTAGTAGAGACGGGGTTTCACCGTGGTCTCGATCTCCTGACCTCGTGATCCGCCCGCCTCGGAACTTGAAGTCTAAGATAGGTCAGTTACTTAGTCCTCTCTTATACAGATGAATATACTTTTATGTAATAGGTATGTTTGTAGAGGAGTTGCTCATTCAAAAAGTCAGGAGTCATGCTCCATAGAGTTCTATTACGACTCTTTTTTGCAAAGTGAAGAGATCATCTTCAGCAGAAGACAGTTATTTTCAAATGGTGTGGATTGTCCTAGCAGAGTTTCTTCAAGTGGTAATATGGCTGAATAAACAGTGAATACAACTAACGGTTGACCATTTGTGGATACTGAAACTATAATTTCTGTTCCCCTTTATTCTTGTTGAGGTGTCTGCAACAAGAAAACTTGTGTCTACTGAGGATGAGAGGAAAATCTAGTTACTTCAGCTTATTTCTAAGCATTTAGTTTTTCTTTTACTAACCACTAAATTAATCATAAATTCATGTGAAGATCTATAGAATCTGATTGTCTACTTGCTCAAAAAAAATCACATATGCAAAGACATTTTTCTGTCCTTAGTATCAATAGGCAACTGACTAATGTTAAATTATTAGTCAGAGGAAGTTTGTATCTGGGCTTGGATCCCATTGTGGACATTTGCAGAGAGGTCCATGGAATTGTATATGTATAAATGTCTTGAGTTTACATTCACATTAGTTATTTGTATGCTAAATTCCTTCAAGATAGCCACCAAATTTTCAATTCCCAATTTTAATTTACCCTTTGTACATAAGTAATTTCACTTCAGTTATTAAGTCCTTTTTATGTTCTAAGCCTTAAACACTCCCTGCCATTGCCATACACACAGAGGTAAACCATGGTCTGTACCCAGGTGTGTGCTGCAAACAGATATATACGTATATGTATGTATGTATGTATGTATCTATCTATCTATCTATAGATATAGATATAGATATCTATATCTATCTACACACACACACACACACACACAAAATAGTGTACCCCAAAGGGAGGCCCACTCATTCAACATTTTGTGTTGTATTTAACAATATTCTTCTTTAGGCCAGGCACGGTGGCTCATGCCTGTAATCCCAGCACTTTGGGAGACTGAGGTGGGTGGATCACCTGAGGTCAGGAGTTCGAGACAAGCCTGAGCAACATGATGAAACTCCCTCTTTACTAAAAATACAAAAATTAGCTGGGTGTGATGGCAGGTGCCTGTAATCCCAGCTACCTGGGAAGCTGAGGCAGGAGAATTGCTTGAACCCAGGAAGTGGAGGTTGCAGTGAGTCGAGATCACGTCATTGCACTCCAGCTGGGGCGACAGAGCAAGATTCCATCTTAAAAAAAAAAAAAAAGCAATATTCTTATTTTATAAAGAGTGATTATTGGCTGGGCTCGGTTGCTCACGCCTGTAGTCCCAGCACTTTGGGAGGCTGAGGCGAGTGGATCACTTGAGGTCAGGAGTTCAAGACCAGCCTGGCCAACATGATGAAACCCCTTCTCTACTAAAAATGCAAAAATTAGCCAGGCATAGCGGTGCGTGCCTGTAATCCCAGCTACATGGGAGGCTGAGGCAGGAGAATCACTTGAACCCAGAAGGTGGAGGTTGCAGAGAGCAGAGATTATGCCACTGTACTCCAGTCTGGGCATCGGAGTGAGACCCTGTCTCAAAAAAAAAAAGTGATTGTCAAGTAATAAAATTGATATGGTTTGGCTCTGTGTCCCCAGCAAATCTCATCTGAAATTGTAATCTCCATGTGTCAAAGGAGGGACCTGGTGGGAGTGATTGGATCATGGGGATGGTTTCCCCCATGCTGTTCTCATAAGAGTGAGTTCTCATGGGAGCTCATGCTTTAAAAGTGTTGGGCAGCTCCTGGCTGTCTCGTTCCATCGCTCTCTCTCCTGCCTCCATGTAAGATGTGCCTTGGTTTCCCTTTGCTCTCTGCCATGATTGTAAGTTTCCTGAGGCCTCCCCAGCCATGCAGAACTGTGAGTCAGTTAAACCTTTTTTCTTCATAGATTACCCAGTCTCAGGTAGTGCTTTATAGCAATGTGAAAATGGACTAATACAAAGATATTCCATGTTATTACTGATTTTATTTAGTAGTTTATGGACAGATAGTGTGCAAAGATAAATTTCCTGAGTAGGTCAGTTGGGTTGATACACTGTTTCAATATTTTAACATTCAAATCATATGCCCTGTTTTTGTTTTTGTTTTTGTTTTAGAGACAGGGTCTCGCTCTGTGGCCCAGGCTGGAGTGCAGTGGTGCCATCACAGCTTACTGCAGCCTCGGGCTCCTGGCCTCAAGTGATCTTTTTCCTCAGCCCCCTGAGGAGCTGGGACTATAGGTGTATGCTACCATGCCTGGTTTATTATTATTTTGTAGAGACAAGGTCTCTCTATGTCGCCCAGGCTGGTCTAGAACTCTTGGCCTCAAGTGATCCTCCCACTTTGGCCTCCCCAAAGCATGGGGATTACAGACATGAGCCACTGTACCCAGCCAGTCCTGTCTTTAAATCAACTCTTTTAACCCTGTCCTAATTTCTTACTCATAATTCAGTTTCAATCTAAAATTATAAAATAAATAAAATAGATGTCATTACTTTAGAGTCTTTCCTAACTTTGTTCTGTATAACTCATCTGAAAGACCTTTACTGGGCTGTTATTTACGATGTCTTATACTTTATTGCCCCTTCGTTTCTCATTTATTTTGTAGAAATGTATTTGGTTTCTGCAGACTGTGGAGTGAATAAAAATATTCTAACTTTGCCACCCCTTGAATGAAATGGTTGACTGTCACGCCTGCTTAAAAAGAAAGTAATCAGACCTAGTTCTTCAGACTTTAGAAATTAACTTTTTCCATGAGGTATGTATGGTCTGATTACTGTGAGTGACAGCCTTTATCAGGGTTTAAAATACCTCAGTATGCAAACCCTCCCCCCATTTTTGAAACATAAATTTGCAGTGAAAATGTCATCTATTTTAATGAGGAAATGATACCAATTTCAATATTTAGGAACTAAGGCACAGGTACTTCTGGAAAATAGGATTGATTTCAGGGGGGTCCCCTTACCATACCACTTGGGGAGGAGTATGTGTGAGTGTGTGTGTGTGTATGTGTTGTGCATGTATGTATAATCCCACATCAGCACAGAAGAATAAAGAGATAAACTATCAATGCAGGACTTGGTGGATTTTTTTTTTTTTTTTTTGCCCCATAGAGATATTTTCAAACTAGCTTTCCTTAGTATCAAATGTCCCCAAGTCCAACAGTAACAATTTCCAATAATTAATTGTCCGCAGGCAGGGTGATTCAGGTGTTTTTTGTGTTATCTCTGTGCAGGGCTTGTGTTGTCCTTACTGGATGCCTGCATCAGGTTGCCTGGGAGAGCCTGGAGCTGGGGAGGTGGAAAGATGAGGCTTCCTGTAGATTTGGCACTCTTTGCCCAGTGCTCTGGATTCTCTAAGATGGCCTTTTCCTATGAGTGACTTCCGGGGGGCACTGGTGTTTTGTCACTTAACCTGTGTACTTACAGAAAATTGCAGGTGTTTACAGAATTTACGATTTAGTAAATTTAGTAACTTAGTAATGCTCATATGCTAAAGTGAGCAATTTGCATGCTTGTAGCTCTGTGTGAGCAAGTCTGGGTGGGTGAGTGTGAACGCTTCGGAATGCAGGATCCCGGTGAGTGCCATGTACAGCAGCTAATGGGAAAGACTTCTGCAGGATTGGTGTATCCGGTGGTGTCAGAGGCTCTTCCCTGAAATACTGCCATCACTGGAAATGCCCTGAGTTTGGGGAAGGAGGAGGGGAGCAGCCAGCTCTTTGAAGACCTCAAGGCCCCTTCAGGGGCTGCTAGAGACTAAAAATGGAACTCGCATAAACCCATTGCCCTTTCTGTGTGCTGCAGGCTTTTGGGAGCAAACGGTGATTTTGTGACAAAATCATCTAACTGCTTGTCAAGGACTTCCAATAACCCTGTGACTGATAATAATAGAGTGTTTTGGGGGAGCAGTGAGGGGGAATAACGTGTGTCTGGCTGGAGTGAATAGAAGCTGGTATTTTCCAGATAAAGTTCAAGTAATTTTCTTCCAAAGTATATTTAAACATTTATTCATACAAGTAGTGCGCCAAAGAATTTTGATTAGATGGCTCAAAGTTTAAAGATAATCCTTGCTTGAAGATAATCCCTGGCAAGTCAAAAATTTTCCCCACCTCCATGTATACCTTCTTTTCCTGATTCTAATCCATCTTCTCTAATTGTGATGTCTTTGTCATATTCAGCTTTTTCAAATTACAGGTAAATGTCTTAGTTGCTACACCAGTTTCTAAGTGACCACCAGGAAGTGAGAGTTAAGCCCTAGATATAGAGTTTTATTCTTGGGATATTTGCTTCTGTGACACACAGTCTTCCTCATTAATACTTCCCGATGGGAACGTGAAATGTCTCATTTTGAAATACGTGTCATATCTGGGGCTGGTTGACTGACATGGGTTTGATTGAAAGCAATCAATAGGAGTGGTATTGCTGTAAGAAAACATTTGGTGAAAACGTAGAAGGAAAATATTCCAATGCACGTTTTTGCCTAAATAATATTTATTCATATATTTACTTTAGGGATTTATAGGAAATGGCCTATCTTCTTTATATGAAGACAATTCTAGTAATTTCATATTGTTAGGTGTGGTCTCATTAACACCCTGTTGTAGTTAAAATGACATTATCAGATGAACATGTTACAAGATGAAACTTGAGATTAAAAATAACACATTCCTTATTGTTTTTTTGATGGTTTCCTGAAGCTATGTTCCTTAAATTTCCAAACGAACTTTTGTAGGGATGAGGGGAAATGCGTAGAAGGAATTCTGGAAATCTTTGACATGCTCCTGGCAACTACTTCAAGGTTTCGAGAGTTAAAACTCCAACACAAAGAGTATCTCTGTGTCAAGGCCATGATCCTGCTCAATTCCAGTAAGTAATCACACAGCTGGGCCATGTTTTATCGGGGAGAGATGCTGTTTCTACAACTAGCATGATATTAAGAAGAATGTCGAACTTTTATTTTATTTGAAAAGGGTAAAATGGTTTCCTTTTGGACTTTGTTTTTATTTTGATAGCGATTTAAACTGTAGGTAACTTTTGGACATAAATTACTCGTTAAGTGAATGACTGGCAATCAATTTAAAAGTAGCTCAAGCCACTTGCTGGAAAAGAAAAAAAAAAAGAACTTTAAATTGTTTATCTTTTAAACTTTTTTCAGTGCTCACACAGACACTTTACATGGTTGGCATGCATTTATACTGACGTTTGGGGTCCTACTTTTTTTACAGATTCATTCATTCAGTAAAGATACAATTCTACCCTCAAATAGCTCATAGTTTAGGCAGGGAGGGAGAGAAAACAAATCATTAAAAATAATGATTTCTGTGCTATGATAAAGTCTACACAAAGTACTACGGGAAAATAGGAGGAGAGATGTTGGAGTTATTGCAGAAGGGAATGATTGAACAAATCTTCAAGACAGAGCAGAGGGAAGTAGGCATGACTTTAAAATGCGGTGCTGAAGATTAGAAACTGCTGCCTGGGCTTTGGGCAGCTTAGAAGAGGTTCAGGCAGGGGAGTGTCATGCACAGATATGCGATATAGAAAGGTCACTCTGGCTTCCATGTGGAGGACTAGAAAGGGCAGAGACTGAAGCCGGGGGCCCATTAGAGGCAATGAGAGCCTGAACTGACATTGCGGCGTGAGGTCAGGGAGCAAGAGACTTGACTTGAAGGAAAAGTGGGAGGTAGAGGAGGGAAATAAGGTGTCTAGGATATGCAGATGGTTTCGTTTTGTTGGTTTTTTCTTATATAAATAATATCTGATTATTGTAAATAGACATTCAAATGAGAAAAACATACAAGGAAGAAAATAAAATCATCAGGAATACCTGCCCTCAAAATAACCACCATAACTTTGGTAACCATTCCTTTCTTTTCTTTTTTTTTTCTTTTTTTTTTGAGACAGGATCTTGCTCTGCTGCCCAGGCTGGAGGGCAGTGGCATGATCATAGCTCACTGTAACCTAGAACTGAGCTCAAGTGATCCTCCCACCTCGGCCTCACAAGTATCTTGGAATACAGGTGCATACCACCAGACCTGGTTAATTAAAACAATTTTTTTTTGTAGAGACAGAATCTTGCTGTGTTGCCAGAGGTGGCCTTGAACTCCTGGCCTCCAGCAGTCCTCCCACCTCAGCCTCCCAAAGTTCTGGAATTTACAAGCATGAGCCACTGCGCACAGTCTGTGTCTTGTTTTTCACTTTTCTTTTTGAGACAAGGTGTCACTCTGTTGCCCAGGCTGGAATGCAGTGGCACGATCACGGCTTACTGCAGTTCCGACCTCCTGGGCTCAAGTGATTCTCCCACCTCAGCCACCTGAGTAGCTGGGACCATAAGCATCTGCCACCACACCTAACTAATTTTTGTATTTTTTGTAGAAGTGAGGTCTCCCTATGTTGGCCAAGCTGGTCTCAAACTCCTGTATTTTTTTTTTTTTTTTTTTTTTTCAAAATGCTGTGAAACCATTCTGGGTCAACTAGGAGAGATCTAACACAATCTTTGAAATGAGGGCATTATACTAAATTGTTCAGCCATTTCTCTGTTATTGAATATCCAGTTCCTCTTCCTTTTTAACCATTATAAACATTACTGCAATAGATAGAGATGTGTTATTTTGTGTGAATTTCTAAGTTTCTGGATGGTTGTCACACTGGTCAGTTCACGATCTACCTGGTATCTAAGCCAGCCACTCTAGCAGATATTGATGGCTTTGCTTAGCCATTTACTCTTGTCGGGCCTTTAGGTTATTGATTTTTTTCTTCCTCGAACACTGTGTGTATCCAGGTTTTAATGTTCACCTGAAGACTTACAGATATCTCTATTTGGACAACATATTGGGCTTTATTTATCCAATCTTAAGAGTTTGATGCTTGAAACAACAGGGATATATCAGATCATATTATACTACGGTCTTTTATATCAGCCAAAGTAGCGGTTCCTGAAGCCAAGATTCAATGCAGAATTCACTGTGGTCACGTTTCCAGCTGCCTCTTGATCTGGGGCCAGCTGACCTTCATACATGTCTTCTGTTACAGACTCTTGGATGTTGGCACTCGTTTTTTTTTCTTTTTTTTTTTTTTTTTGAGACAGCGTCTCACTCTGTTGCCCAGGCTGGAGTGTTAAGGATAGTTACTTTTGTAAAATATAACAAAAATGAAGTATGAGAAAAATAAAAGTGCAAAATACAAGTCCTAGTTTATAATATTATTAGTTATCGCATTCAACTGATTTAAAATTACTCTGTTGATTGCTAAAAAAGTTTCTAAATGCTTACACTCAATTTCTACCCATCTCTTTGTAAATGGGCAACAGACCATACATTAGCTCTGGAGAGAGCACAGGGTACTGTCCAGGAGTTGTTTGGATCTAGGGTGGAGGGTGAGGTTAGCCCCTGAAGAACTGGGTGAGGGAGAATGAAGAAGGAATCTGAAGGCCATGTGAAGGTACAGAGACCTGGAAGACAACCTTTGAGCATTTCCTAGTTGAGTCTCAATCTGGCCTTACCTGCCTAACAGGTCATTTCCCCTGCACCCAACACACCCTTCCCTGTTTATTGTTACCATTCACCTTTTACAGAATAACATGAGGGCCCAGCTTATACTGATTATTATGTTGATGTGCATATAAGGAAAGTCCAGCCAGGTTTTGTTTTTTTTTTTTTTTTGACAGAGTCTTCCTGTTGGCCAGGCTAGAGTGGAGTGCAGTGGTGCAGTCTTGGCTCACTGAAACCTCCACCTCCCAGGTTCAAGCGATTCTCAAGCGATGCCTCAGCATCCCAAGTAGCTGGGATTACAGGTGCATGCCACCATGCCTGGCTAATTTTTGTTTTTTTAGTAGAGATGATATATTAGTCTGTTCTCACACTACTATGAAGAAGTACCTGAGACTAGGTAATTTATAAAGGAAAGAGATTTAATTGACTCACAGTTCAGTATGGCTGGGGAGGCCTCAGGAGACTTACAATAATGGCGGAAAGTGAAGAGGAAGCAAGATACCTTCTTCACAAGGTGCCAGGAAGGAGAACTCCCAAGCAAAGGCAGAAGAGCCCCTTATATAACCATCATATCTTGTGAGATCTCACTCACTGTCATGAGAACAGCATGGGGGAAACTGCCCCCATGATTCCATTACCTCCACCTGGTCTCTCTCTTGACACATGGGGATTATGGAGATTACAATTCAAGATGAGATTTGGGTGGGGACACAAAGCCTAACCATGTCAGACAGGGTTTCACCATGTTGTCCAGGCTGGTCTTGAACTCCTGGCCTCGAGTGATCCGCCCACTTTGGCCTCCCAAAGTGCTGTGATTACAGGTGTGAGCCACCACATCCAGCCCACCAGCCAGGATATTTGAAATTGATCATGGAATAACATCAACTCTTTCTGATCTTTTCCAAACCACCTACCAACATTACCTCACATAGGTGCTGCCATTTCTGTCAAAGGGAGGATCTGCTTGAAGAGTACCTTCCCATCTTGGCAATAGAAGATCATCAAATGCTAGATGATGGGGCTTCTCTCTCTTTCAGAAATAATTTAGAACTCTCTTCCGTGCAGGAAAGTGCTTCTCAGAAAGCAGTGTTTGCTTGTTGTTACAACACTTTGCAGTATAAAGCCTTCTGTTTGGCAAAGCTCCTTATAGGCATTTTAGCCTCCCAGACATCATATTGTGTTGTTGTCAAAGCTAGACGCAGCATCTGTGCAAATGGGAAAGATGAAGGCTACAGCATTCCCCTGCAGCATGACAGAACTGCCACATTGAGAGAATTACAGAAGGCGAGGAAGACATGTGATGTAATTACCACTTGTGGCGGTAAATGAATAAAATTTGTTTACAGTAAATCCAAGTTTAAGAAATCTTTTTTTGTGTGTGTGAGACAGAGTCTTGCCCTGTTGCCCAGGCTGGAGTGCAATGGTGTGATCCTGGCTCACTGCAACCTCCGCCTCCGGGGTTCAAATGATTCTCCTGCCCCAGCCTCCTGATTAGGTGGGATTACAGGCACCCACCACCATGCCTGGCTAATTTTTGTATTTTTAGTAGACATGGGATTTTACCATGTTGGCCAGGCTGGTCTCGAACTCCTGACCTCATGATCCGCTTGCCTCGGCCTCCCAAAGTCCTGGGCTCGCGCCCGGCCAGAATTCTTCTTTTAAGGAAATTCCTTTCTTTCTTGGTAGTTATAACAATTGTCAAAATAAATTGATCCTGTTCAGCATTGCTATGGAGAAAATGGGACAATTTTCACTGCTAGGATAAGTGAGTCTTTTCTATGCTAGGTTTTAAGGGTTTGTAAGTACAGGCTTTTTTCTTATGGATTATTTGTGGTATTTAAATTTAAAAGAAAAATAGGGATGGAATCTGCCTCCCTGTCTTAAAATTTAAAACCCTGACAGAATATATAAAACAGATATTGGACAATGGACAACAGTGATCCCCAGGAGGAGGGACACAAATGAGGAGAGCCCTTTGATTGTCCAGTTTACTGCCTGGAGCCGGTTTCCAGGTTGCAAAGCAGGGATGGGTGTATTAGGTTTCTCCGGAGAAACAGAACCAATAGGATGGATAGGTAGGTAGGCAGATAAATGAGAGAGGATTTATTATGAAAACTGACTTGAACAATTATGAAGGTTGAGAAGTCCGATGATATGCATCTGCATGCTAGTGAACCAGGGAAGCCAGTAGCATGGCTCAGTGTAAATGGAAAGACCTGAGGACTAGGGAGCTGGTGATGTAACCCTCAGTTTGAAATTGAAGGCCTGAGAAACTGGGAGGCCACTGGTGTGAGTCCCAGAGTCTGGAGGCTGGAGAACCTGGAGTTCTGATGTCCAAGGGCAGGAGAAAATGGGTGTTCCAGCTCCGAGAGGGAGAATTCTCTTCCTCTGCCATTTCGTTCTATCTGGGTGCTCAGCCAATTGGATGGTGCCTGCCAACATTGGTTAAGGGCAGATCTTCCTTACTTAGTCCACTGTTCTTTTTTTTTTTCTTTTGAGATGAAGTCTTGCTTTGTTACTCAGGCTGGAGTGCAGTGGTACCATCTTGGCTCACTGCAACCTCCGTCTTCTGGGTTCAAGCGATTCTCCTGCCTCAGGCTCCAGAGTATCTGAGATTACAGGCATCTGCCACCACATCTGGCTAATTTTTTGTATTTTTAGTAGAGATGGGGTTTCACCATGTTAGACAGGCTGGTCTCGAACTCCTGACCTCAAGTGGTCCACCCACTTTGGCCTCCCAAAGTGCAGGGATTACAGGTGTGAGCCACTGTGCCTGGCCTTAGTCCGCTGACTCTAATGCCAGTCTCTTCCTGGAACACTTTCACAGACATACCCAGAAATAATGCTTTATCTGCTATCTGGGTATCCCCTTATCCAGTCAAGTTGACACCTGAGATTAACCATCACAAAGGATAACCCAAATAGACACCAGTGGTCTCCCTTGGTAGCAAGGCAGCTAGGACTTGGAGGGGAGAGTACTGAATGGGAAAGAGCTGCACACAGAATTTTGGAGATCTATGGAGAGTCCTCTTCAAGTCTTCAGCTGAGTGCTGATCTGCCCATGCTTATGAGGATACCAAGGACAGGGAAAGAGCCATCAGAAAGGAGTGGGTGAAACAATCCCTAGAGTTCACACAGGGCCAGGAACAGTTCACATTCTCACCAGCCAGTGGGAAAAACCTTGCAGTTCACTGGGCACTGGGCACTTCTCAGCCTTCCTATAGTATTCAAAAGGTTATTGCCTCAGTAGTGGGCCTAGACTAAAAGCCATTATGATCCTACCAAACAAAACTTAAAAGCAAGCCTGGAGGATCAAACAATTGCTAAGTGATTTAACTGCATCCCAGCACAAAGCTCAAGAATAGAGACACATCCCATTTTATTGCACGTTGCTTTATTGTGCATCACAGATACTGCATGTTTTTACAAATCGAAGGTTTGTGGCAACCCTGCATTGAACAAGTCTGTTAGTACCATTTTTTCCAACAGCATGTGCTCACTTTATGTCTGTGTCAGATTTTGATAACACTTTGCAATATTTCTAACTTTTTCATTATATCTATTATGGTGATCTGTAATCAGTGATTTTTGATATTGTAATTGTTTTGGGGTGCCACAAACTATGCCCATATAAGATGGCAAACTTAACCTATAAATTTGTTCTGACTGCTCCACCAACTGATGGCCCCACCACTATCTGGAATTCTGGGAGAATTCTGCCATGCATTTGAGGAATGAATAATACCAAGTGATATGGTTTGGCTCTGTGTCCCCACCCAAATCTCATTTCATAGTGCCCGTAATTCCCACATGTTGTGGGAGGGTCCTGGTGGGAGATGATTGAATCATGGGGTCGGGTCTTTACTGTGCTGTTCTCATGATAGTGAATAAGTCTCACAAGATTTGATGGTTATATAAAAATGGGAGTTTCCCTGCACAAGCCCTCTTCTCTTGCCTGCCGCCGCATGAGATGTGCCGTTCACCTTCTGCCATGATTGTGAGGCTTCCCCAGCCATGTGGAACTGTAAGTCCAATAAATCTCTTTCTTTTATATATTATCCAGTCTTGGGTATGTCTATCAGCAGTGTGAAAATGGACTAATACACCAAGTTTACACATACTCCTACAGAAAATTGAACAGCATGGAATGTTTTCCAACTCATTCTGTGAGGCCAGCATTACTCTGATAGAACACCCAGACTAACACACTGGAAGAAAAGAAGATAACAGACCAATTTCCCTCATGCATGTATATGCAAAAGTTCTCTAAATTTTTTTTTTGGTAATTAGAATCCAATACCATATTAAAAGAATAGCACATCGTGAAGAAGCAGAATTTTCGGGAATACAAGCTTTCTTTAACATTTGAAAATCAATCAATCAAAATTCACCATATTAACAGAATAATAATGAAAAACCATATGATTTTTTTTTTCTTTTTTCTTTTTTTTCTTTTTTTTTTTTTTGAGACAGTCTCACTCTCCGCCCAGGCTGGAGTGCATTGGTGCTATCTTAGGGCTCACCGCAACCTCTGCCTCCTGGGTTCAATCAATTCTCCTGCCTCAGCCTCCTGAGTAGCTGGGATTATAGGCGCCCGCCACCGTGCCCCGCTAATTTTTGTATTTTTGGTAGAGATGAGGTTTCACCATGTTGGCCAGTCTGGTCTCAAACTGCTGACCTCAGGTGATCCACCCTCCTCGGCCTCCCATAGTGCTAGGATTACAGGTGTGAGCCACTGCTCCTAGCCATGATTATCTTAATAGACGCAGACAGCATTTGACAAAATCCAACATCCACTCCTGCTAAAAACACTGTACAAACAAGGAATAGAAGGAAACTTTCTCAATCCATTAAAGGGCACCTATGAAAATCCTACAGTTAATATTATACTTAATCACAATCAGTAACAAAGCAAGTATGTCCACTGTCCTTAATTCTATTCAACATTTTACTGTTGAATAGAATTTACCCAGTGTAATAAGGCAAGAAAAGAGGTAAAAGGCATCAATATTGGAAAGGTAGAAGTGAAACTCTTTATTTAAAAACATGATAATCTATGTAGAAAGTCCTAAGGAGTCTAAAAAATGTGAATTTAGCAAGTTTGTAAGGTGTAAGGGCAATATATATAAATCAATTGTATTTCTGTGTGGCAGCAGTGAACAATTGGAAATTGAAATGAAAAACCAATACCATTTACAATAGCATCAGACATTGCGAAACCTTGGGAATAAACTTACAAAAGATGTGAAACCTGCACACTAAACACTGCAAAATATAGCTGAAGGAAATTAAAGAAATCCTGAATAAATGGAGAGAGATGTTAATGGATCATAAGATTCAGTATTGTTTTCAATCCTCCACAAAATGATCTATAGATTCAAACTGATAAAAATCCCAGGAGGCTTTTTGGTAGAAATTGATAAGCTGATTCTTAAAATCATGTGAAAATGCAATGGACCTAGAATAGTCCAAACAACTTTGAAAAAGAACAAACTTGGAGGACTTACACTACCTGATTTCAAAGATAATGTGGTATTGATGTCAAGAGAAACAAATAGATCAATGGAACAGCGAGTCCAGAAATAATCTATACAACTACAGATGGTCCTCAATTTGGGATGGGGTTATTTCCCAAAAAACCCATCTTAAGTTGAAAATGTTGCTAGTCAAAAATATACTTAACACACCTAAACTACTGAACATCATAGCTTAGCCTAGCCTAGCTTAAATGTGTTCAAAATACTTATATTACCCTGCAGTTGGGCAAAAATCATCTAATATAAAGCCTATTTTATAATAAAGTAATGAATATTTCATGTAATTTATGGAATACTGAAAGTTACTGTACTGAAAAATGAAAAAACACAATGGTTGTATGTGTACTGGAAGTACAGTTTCTACTGAATGCAAAAAATTGCAGATGAGTGTGTTCATTATCTTGGTTGTGGTGATGGTTCCACTGTGTGTATGTATGGCAAAGTACATCAAATCGTACATGCAAAATATGTGCAGGTTATTGCATGTCAGGTATACCTGAATGAATCTGTAAACAATGTAATGAAAACAAAACAAAAATGTTAAGAGAGCAAAGTTTGTAGGCTAAATGGAAAAGAGATACCACCAAGCAGGGAACCAAATAAAGCACAGGGTGGAGGCCCTGGAGGATAAGGGTCAGGAGAGGAGAAATGGGGCAGGTCTCTTAAGTCAAAAGGCTGCGAACTTCTCTATCCCATGTTAGGATAGCAGAGTTCCCAAGCACTGCATTTTGGTTGCTGATAGATGGCCTTGCCAGGCTTGATAAGCATTGGGCTGCCTGACGATGGTCTCCTGCATAGTTTGGTCTCCTGTTTTCCTGTGTATGTGACATGCTCAAGTTAGGATTATGTCACTCAATCACATCTGCAGTGGTACAGCACACTAGCTGGCCAGGTCGGGGTTTGTCAGTAGTCATGTTTTAAAAGCTGCCCATTTCTGGGTTATGCATATCTACTAATAATGGCTATAATATGGAATGGAAATTAACTGTGTCATCCAGCTAAATTTCAGCTCAGTTTCTGGTATGTATATCAATGACTTCTAAATACTAAGGATGTCAAAATGATTTAGATACAATGCTTTTGGTCTAGAATGGGATATACACTCAAATAGTTAATCAAAGGTCTGATCCTTGATGGGCTTAAGTGGAGAGGCACATATTTCTCTCTTGGGGAGGCAAGGGAAAGGACCACGACATTCTAACTGTCTCGGCCAATCCTCTTCCACTATGCATATATAGGACGTGTGGTACTTGGAATTCCTGTATCATACTTAGCCTTTGATATGGCTCTTGAGAGTGAGACAACAGAAAAATGTTGCATTTAACAACCTGTTACAATGCTTGTTAGAGTGTTTTTATAAACTCTAAGGTGTTATGCAAGTGTCATAGTTAATAAAATAGCCTATCTAACACCCAACAGAGAGACTGGCCATCTTGCCACCCAAATTCTCCCTTGGATAGAATTAGAGGGGGTATGGAATTTAGGAATTAGAGTGTAATTAATTACATCGATTATCCATAGTCTTTAAAATAGTTTAAATTAGAAACAAGTCTATTTAAACAGTTTTAAGATTTACAAAGGATGAAACTTTTCATTAAATGAAAGAAATAGAGGGGTTAAGCCAGGAAATACTGTTTTACATTAAGAAAATTATTAAGAGACATTGGCTTAAACCCTGGTTCCCTCTGAGTTTATAGGGAGAGTTCCCATGGAGTGGGTGGGTGGAGAAGACAAAGTCACAGAGGGATGCTGATGAGGAAAGATGCGGGGGTCCTTTTTTGTTGACCAAGAATGCTGGGGCAAAGCACAGTTGAACAGCAGCCTGCAGCCTGACACCATGGCACCTTTTGAGTCCCATCTGCCCTCAAGTGCTGGGGGCAGGAGGTGGTGACAGAAGGTGTGTGTCATGGCCAGAGGTTCCTTTCCTCAAAGCAAACAAGCAAACACCACATACGGCTCCCCAAATCCAGGACTTCTTTCCTTTGGTCAGTATTCTGGGACTTCTATTAACACATTAGATTTTTCTCATTTATTTGCCTTCAATCAAGGAAAGCTTATGTTTTCATCCTTTGAACAAATCAGACGTGGCAAATCTTGAAGGAGGGATGGCTGTCTCCCACCGCTGTGCTGCTCAGAATCTCATCAGGTGGGCTGGTGAGAGGAGCACACAGCTGTTCCCAGCTGATAAAGGGGAGAGAAGATTGTGTCCTTGATTTGATTTCACTTTCTTTGGTATGTGTGGGGCATGGTGCCAAGATCTTGTTTTTTTTTTTTTTTTTAAAACTACTTCAGTTTCATGAAAAGTAATTTAATTTTGTTCTACAGTGAATCCTAACTGACGTTTTTACTTTTAGGGGGTGGAGAGGGTGCTACATTTTTGTTGTTTTCTGTGCCTGACTGGGCAGGGCTTTGGATCTTGTCCCTTGCCCCACCCTGCCCAGGGCCTGCCACTTAGCAAGTACTCTGTAGATATGTGTTTGATGAGCAAGGGCCCCAGCATGGATGCCTGAGGTGCAGGCACGGCACTGCTGGCTGGAGAGCCAGGCAGCAGCAGCATGGGTATTCTTCAGCACAGTTCCTTTCCGGGAGGGTATTTCTTTTCTATGTGATCAATGAGAACAGGAGTCCCCAGGATAATTTTAATGTAGGTCTTTTTGCATATACACTGCCCCCCCACCCCGCCATATGTAAAATGGATTTAGCATATGCCTTTCCAAAACTGCAGTGCCTCACCTCCCCAAACCGCTGTGGCTGATGGACTCTGGGCCCCAGGTGGAGCTGTGCTGCTCCCACAGCCTGCAGAAGGCCCGGGGTCTGGCCTTGGCAATGACTGTGGTTCGTGAAGTGGGTAACACAATGACATATACATGTTCTCCGAGGGGAACCTTCGTTGCACACAGCCCAGGGAATTTATGTTATTGTAATTTTGGTTCTGAGGCATTCTTTTATTATTATTACTATTATTTTTAGTAACAGCTTTATTGTGATATAATTCATCTACCATATAATTTATCCATATTAGGTATACAGTTCAATGTTTTTAGTTTATTCACGGTATGTGGTGCAACCATCACCACCATCAATTTTAGTACATTTTCATCACCTGAAAAGAAACATCATGCTTCTTAGCCATCATTTCCCACTCCCTATCCCATCCACAGCCCTAGGCAACCACTAATCTGCTTTTCTGACTCTATGGATTTGCCTACTCTAGACATTTTATTATAAATGGAATCATACATGTGGTCCTTTGTGTCTGGCTTATTTTGCTTAGCCTGATGTTTTCGAGGTTCATCTCTATCAGTACCTCATTCCTTTTTGTAGCTGAATGCTATTCCACTGTATGGATAGACCACATTTTGTTGAGCCATTCATCAGTGAGTGGACATTCCACTTTTAGGCTGAGTTATGCTGCTATGAACATTTGTGTATAATCTGAGGATTTGTTTTTATATTTTCAATCTTTGTCACTTTGAACTGAGACATGTACAGGCACACAATTTTGGCTCCTTTTGGAATTCCCAGACATAGTATTGCTTGATGGCAGCGGAAGTCCATGGAGCACATGTCATGCAGCTGAACAGACTACAGGGTAGTTAAAAGGAAGTATTTGTTTATGCAGATGGGGTTAATTTTAGGGAAAGTAAGCCTGAAATAATTTTCTCTGTACTTTTGATAATTTTCTGTGTGTATCTAAAACATACATTAGCATGCATATTTACCATTTCAAATATGATGGTGTGTTTGGCTAAAAAAATAAGGGTCTGGCTGGGCACAGTGGCTCACGCTTGTAATCCCAGCACTTTGGGAGGCTGAGGCAGGCGGATCACGAGGTCAGGAGTTCGAGACCAGCCTGGCCAGCATGGTGAAACACCGTCTCTACTAAAAATACAAAAAATTTGCCGGGCATGGTGGCGCATGCCTGTAATCCCAGCTACTAGGGAGGCTGAGGCAGGAGAATTGCTTGAGACTGGGAGGCGGAGGTTGTAGTGAGCTGAGATCGTACCACTGCACTCCAGGCTAGGTGACAGAGTGAGACTCTGTCTCAAACAAACAAACAAAAAAAAAGATCTGTGCCCTCAAAGCACTGATGTCCAGTCTTGCTGAGGGCAGAAGGGTGGCTGTGGGGTGTGTGTGGGGACAAGGCAGATATCCAGCATGTGGGGCAACGTGGTGCCTCTGCTGGGGATGAACAGGGCACTGTCAGAGCATCAGGGGACACCTCAGACCAGACTTAGGGTGGGATGGTAGGGAGGTTGGGGGAAGCTTCCAGAAGGAATTTCATGACCAGGTTGGAATCTACAGGAGGAATGGGTATAAATGAGCAAGAGAATCAGGGTAGAGAAAGAGGAAGGAGAGAGTTTCCAAGCAGCAAGTTGAGCATGTTCGGAGCATCACATGTTCAGGGAGTTGAGAGGGGGACTCAAGGCGAGGTGTGGTGGGAACTGCAGATGAGAGGAGCAGGGAGGGTCCTGGTACCTCTGATAGCTGCACCAGGTAGTTTGGACTCTATCCTATGAGCTGAGAAGTCATTAAAGGGAGCCCCATGAGCAGATCTGCATTTTGGCCTCTCAGAAGGGGACACATGGGGTCAAGGGTGGGGTCTTGTTTCCCCTGCAGTGGGAGGGCAAGTCATCTCTGGGGTGACAGTGGGAGGTTTGAGGCTGTGGGGGGATTCTGGAAGAACCAGTGTGGAGAACAAAGTGAGCACAGGGATTGGAGAAGCAGCTTCAGGGCTATTGAAAAGATGAATATTTTAAATCCGTATCATCACACATTATGGAGGTCCCTAGGGATGTGGCAAAGCACTACACTTACATAATTGTGCTTCAGAATGCCCCTTGCCTTAACTGAGTTAAACTTAGTTGAATTGAGCTGCCTTAATTGAACTTAAAGTGCCAATAAAAATAGAGAACAAAAACTGCCAAAACAAATTCTGTGGATGCTGGAGCACCAGCCATCATCAGTCTCACGACAGCCAAGACTCAGCAGCTCCCTGGTTGATTTCACATGTTTATGCTTGCTTTGAAATGGAAAGCCTGGAAGAGAAGCTAATTATTAAAGGGAATCAAGGAGTCAAGCAGGGGTCGGGGGGAGGATATTTATCTGAGCTGTTACTTTGCTGCCATTGGGATGCCACAGTATCTCAATCCTAGAGTTGGAGGGGAGTTAAACACAGGGCAGGGCAGGATGGGGGAGGCAGCCTACCCAGGACGTGGCTGTGGGGACCTAAGCAGGTGTGTTCCTGCATGCGTTGCTCAGTGAGGAACTGAGGCTCAGAGAGCTCCAGATGGTGGCTAGAAAGTAGGTCTGTCTGACTCCAAATCAGTGGTCTTTCTGCCCCAGCCAGGTGCCACTCAAGTGAGATGCAGAGGTGGCAGCAGGGGCCCTGCCATGGCTGCCCGGGGCACGTGGTACACACAAGGAGGTGGCAGAGGAGGCTTCATCACATTGGCCATTCCTTTGTTTACTAAACACCCTTTAGATGGGGAGCCCTCCGTGGGGCTAAAAGTAAAATTAATCTCACCTTCTGACCATCTCTGTATCTGTTGCTGCAGATGAGAAACACCATGTAATGGTTTCAGGAGACTAGATCTACTCGCCATGGCAAGGCCACAATTATGGGCCTGATGGGCACTTCAGGTGGCAATTTAGTCTGTCTGTATTAGGCCAGGCTTCTCTTCTAGCTCTGTGATGGGGCTGGCTCTCAGGGAAGAGCCCCTGGGAGGGGCAAGACCATGCTTATAAGGTCCTGCCAGACATGCAGCTGTCAAAGCAACCTAGATCACCTTGGCGCAGGCGCACGGAACAGCTGAGCACACGACTTCCGCTCTTTGCTCAGAGCAATGACTTGTGGTTTTTATTCTTTGTCCAGGTATGTACCCTCTGGTCGCAGCGACCCAGGATGCTGACAGCAGCCGGAAGCTGGCCCACTTGCTGAACTCCGTAACCGATGCTTTGGTCTGGGTGATCGCCAAGAGCGGCATCTCCTCCCAGCAGCAATCCACGCGCCTGGCTAACCTCCTGATGCTCCTGTCCCACGTCAGGCACGCGAGGTACGCGCCCTCGGGAGCTGCTCCCCTCGGGCGTGGGATGGGATTATGTGCTCAGCGGAGGGTGAAGTGATTTGGGAAAAGTGTCTGCAAGTTAAGGAAAATGAATGCCTGAAAGGGAATGGGGGGATTTGTCAGTTCACACACCTGTAAACAAAGATGGGCACAGAGTGGGCATGGAAGGAATGTCACATGGTATCTTACAGGATCTGCATGGCAGCCAGTGGTGGCTCATCGGTTTCACAGTTGCTGGGGTTTATAGCCTGGGGTTTATGGAGTCCTAAAAGGGGCAGTTCCTCCCCTACATGAACTGCCACCCCCTTTACACCACCCAGGGCTGAGGCCCTGAGGTCCCTTTTTGTGGAAAGGCTAAGACCCGCTCTCCTAGATGGCCCCTCGAGCTGGTGATGTGAAGAAGTGCACAAATGCTTCCCTAAGAGTTGTTCTTTCGGTGGCATCAGGAAATTAAGGATAAGACTTAAGAGAAGTGGTGGACCCAGCAGATTTAGGAAGGCAGGGCTGTAGGTAGGGCATGTTTCTGATCAGGAAATGTAATTCTGTGTGCTGATGAAGAGGGTGTGCAGTGATGGCTACTGTTGGTACAATGATGCTCAGTGCTTGGTGTCACCCAGGATGAGGGTAGCCTTGCCCTGGAGCTGGAGGAGGGGAGGGGAGGATGGAAGGTAATTAACTGGTCACTGAGGAGGCAAGTCTAAAGGCTGTGGGGAAGGACAATACACACCTCGAGAATCTCGAGAGATGAAGACCTCTGCCTTTCCCCTTTAATGATTACTCAGCATACAGCCATTTGCAGAACAGATCCTGTGTTTGTAGATTCCTTCACTGTAAATTTATCTGCTTGCTAAAATTTATTTGTAACCCCAAAATCAATATTCGTGGTGTTTTTGAGGTCATGAACAGAGTGGCAGAAATTTTGAGTTGCCCTTTAGGCACAGTCCTAGCTGAGATGGAACAAGCAGCTGCTCTCCTACTGTCAACAAGTGTCCTTTACTTGGTCTACTTAGTGCCATGGTTTTACATTTTTGTGCTTTTGGTGAGTGACTTCACTATTTAAAATGGCCCCCTGGTGTGGTGCTGAAGAGCTGTCTAGTGTTTCTTGGCGTGAAAAAGCTGTGGTGTGCCTTATGGAGAAAGTATGTGTTAGTTAAGCTTTGCTCAGGTGTGAGTTATAGTGCTGTTGGCCATGAGTTCAATGTTAATGAGTCAATGGTATTTATCACATAAGGCATCTTTAGAAAGAAACACACATAAAACAAGGTTTTGTATTGATCAGCTGATGAAGATGTGGCCAGAGGCTTGCAGGAACCTAAACCTGTATTTCCCCTGGGAGTGAGGATTCAGTGTTCACAGTGACTTTACGGAACATAATTACCGCAAATAATGAGAATTGATTGTCCTATGTGCCAGGCCATTGTAGGTGTGTGGTGGGACACAGAGGCTGACAAGACATCGTCCTTGCCCTTGAGCCTAAATTATCAGGAGGAGCTGGATGCATGAGCCATGGATAAATGGGCTGGGGGAAGAGTGGGGTTAGGGGTGGGGTAGACTGGCTCTGAGCAAAGAGAGCTGGGGAAGGCTTCAGTGTTCCTGTGGCTGCCTCGGAGGAGGGAATCTCAGCACCTTTTTGTCCCCATAGTAACAAGGGCATGGAACATCTGCTCAGCATGAAGTGCAAAAACGTGGTCCCAGTGTATGAACTGCTGCTGGAGATGCTGAATGCCCACGTGCTTCGCGGGTGCAAGTCCTCCATCACGGGGTCCGAGTGCAGCCTGGCAGAGGACAGTAAAAGCAAAGAGGGCTCCCAAAACCCACAGTCTCAGTGACGCCTGGCCCTGAGGTGAACGGGCCCACAGAGGTCACAGGCTGAAGCGTGAACTCCAGTGTGTCGGGAGCCTGGGCTTCATCTTTCTGCTGTGTGGTCCCTCATTTGGTGATGGCAGGGTTGGTCATGTACCATCCTTCCCTCGACCTCCCCAACTCCCAGGAGTCAGGGTGAGGAAGCCACAGTTTTCCTTGTTAGCAGAGGGCACATTTGAATGCAGCGTTTCCACACTCAATGGTCTCATAGGATCTCAATGTGATCTTTCTTACTTTCCATCTTCCTTCCTCCCCTTTGTGAAACATCTTAAAGGTTTTGGAACGAATGGTGGAAATCTGACTTGGAAGGGCTGCGAATCAAAGGGGAGAGGAAGTGACACACTTACAGAAGTGGGCTAACCCTTCTTGTGCAGCACACACTACCCTTCCCTTTGAGAGTTGACCTTTGCTCTTTTCTGGACCACTTGATTGTAAGATTGAAAACCCCTGTGACAACTGCGTACTTACCTCCCAGGCCTGTGGGGACTGATCATATCATGACGCTTATTCTGTCAAAGGCCAGAGGGACTGTGGTCAAGCTGGGATGTGAGTCACGTTCTCTCCCTGACCTTGCTACCAGCTGCACACAGATTCATCCCTCTTGATTTGTATTCGCAGAGCCTGCCAATAATTTGGGGTATGTGTGTATGAGCATGTGATCATTTTCATGGAGGACTGTGGGAGATACAAATCTCCCTGCTCCTGGAGCTGCCCTTCCTTAAACCTGTTGTCCCATGGGGCTAGCGTGGGTACTGGAGAAAGGCCGTGTTTGCAGGAATGGGGTTCTCTCCTGTGAGTGTGGGTGACAGCCACAGTGTTTCCCCGGGGCACTGTGGATGCAGTTTCCATCTTGTACAACCTCATAAGTAGCAGCCACAACTGCCACATCAGCCACCCCAAGTAGTCAGGGACACTTTGGGCTGTGGATGTGCGCGGCGTACTGTTTTATGGATGGATGAGTAGCTATGCACCCCAGTGTGTCAGCTCTGGGGCCACACTGGATAGTCTTGACGAGTATGCCCCTTGAACAAGACCCAGTTTGTGAACTCTCCTTAAACAGAAATATTTAGGGATAATTATTTATAGCAAGAAAGAATTCTTTTACACTTGAGAGCTCTTTTAAAAATATTTTCTTATTGGAAAATTTATATGGTGGGCTGGGTGAAAAAGAAACAGTAAAAATATTAGTTCTTATTCCAAGTGGAACATAAATAGGACATGAAGAAGGGCACCTCTGAAATGATAATTTTAACTCACTTTTTAAAAGATTTTGAAATTTTCAGTTTTGGAAACACAGTGAATGTGCAAAATGAGTAACAGCATACTTTGGAAGCCAACAGTTAAATAATCATGTTTCATTATTGCAGTAATGTTTTAAACAATTACCTTGTGATATATTAAATATATTTTCTTTTTGAAAATATGTTCACTTTGGGTAGCACATCTTGTATTTACTAAGTCATTAGGAAGATTACATTCAGTGTTACCAAGACTGGTTTTTGCTAGTAAGACCTTGAATAATCCATAATTTTGATATTGGTGCAATTTTACTAAAAGTTGAGCTTAGCTGTTTCAGAAACGCTTGGACAAGTACCTAGAGAACACACTGATGTGTGCTCTGAGGCAGTTTGAAGTTATTCTTAGTGACTCAGTGTTACAGCCTTAGTAAGATTTAGTACAGGCAGGATAAGCTTGGTTTCATAGGAACCAGGGAACCAGTGTTAGTGTCAGCTTCCTTCCTCCTGGTCAGCCTAGAATCCCCCACTCCCAATAGAGGGGTTTGGAAGCTGGAGAGTAGGAAGTAAGAGGCAAAGAAGGCAGCCTTCTACAACTCATTATCTGCTAGTGAAATTCTATTAAATGTATTTTTAAAAGAGATTACCAGGTAACAAAAACATAAAAAACCAAAACAAGGCCAGATGTGGTGGCTCACGCCTGTAATCCCAGCACTTTGGGAGGCCGAGGCGGGCAAACCACTTGAGCCCAGGAGTTTGACCCCAGACTGGGCAACATGGAGAAACCCTGTCCTACAAAAGATGCAAAAATTAGCCAGGCATGGTAGTGCAGGCCTGTAGTTCCAGCTACCTGGGAGGCTGAGGTGGGAGGATCACCTGAGCCTGGGGAGAACAAGGCTGCAGTAAGCCAAGATCGTGCCATTGCACCCCAGCCTGGGTGACAGAGGGAGACCCTGTCTCAAAAAAAAAAAAAAAATTGCCACGGAATATAGATATAATTTTTTTTTTTTTGGAGAGTAGATCTTAAGACAGAGTTCACTTGTTCTCCTGGGAGTGAACTGGCAATGGCAATCCCTTTAGAGCCTCGAGTGGGCAGTCTCAGGAGCACCACACAGTGAGTTTCCAGCTGAGCTATTCTCACCGAATCTCGCTCTGTTCTCACGGAACCCCTCTGTCAGGCCTGTCTCATAGTCACTGCCCACCAGGACTGACTACAAACGATTTGACCCTAAAATGGTCTTGAAGGGATTTTTCTCAAAAAATTAAGGTGGGAACACAAGACAAAGCTGTCAGCCTAGTAACAAATCCAAGGACTCTTAACTGCATTAAAAATAAAACAGTGCAAAATCGGCGGGAGCTGTGCAGTGCGAGTCTTGATCTGGAATACTTCCCCTGCTAACTCAGCTGGAAGGGCAACTATCTTAGATTTCGGTGAGGAAGAAAAATCAGTTACCAATACTTGGCAGAGCCATATTATGTATCCATATATATTTATGTATATAAGTGGAGTTGAAGCAATTCTAGAATTTTGTAGCATGTGAAAACAGGGTTTGGTTCTTATTTACATCTGCTAAGGGACTTTTCAAATTCAAAGTGAACCTTCTGTTTATAGGCCTATTTGAAACAAAGTATCTTAATAAGATTTGACACCTTTTTTTTCTTTTTTTTTTTGAGACAGGGTCTGACTCCCGTTGCTCAGGCTAGAGTGCAGTGCAGTGGCGCCATCATGGCTCACTGCAGCCTCAACCTCCTGGGCTCAAGCGATCCTCCCACCTCAGCACCCCATCCCACCCCATTCCCGCCCTCGCCGAGTAGCTGGGACTACAGGTGCACACCACCTACTCCTGGCTAATTCTTTTAGTATCCGTAGAGATGGGGTTTTACTATGCTCCCCAGGCTGGTCTTGAACTCCTGGGCTCCAGCGATCTGCCTGCCAAGCCCTCCCAAAGTGCTGAGATTACAGGCGTGAGCCACTGTGCCCAGCCCCGTCACATTTTTTTAAGTTGCTGAAAATCTTTTAAAAAGATAAAAACACATTATTTAGTACCTAAAGATAATATCTGTGCCAGACACAGTTGTCAGTGCCTCAGACATTCACATTTTATCCTTATTATAATAACTGCTATTTCCTGATTTTCTGGTTGTGGAACGAGACATGGTCTAAGCAAACTTGCTCAAGGTCATGTGGGGAATAAGTGATTGGGCTGAACACAGGCAGTTCAAGTCCAGTGCTGACAGTGACCATGCACTTCAACCAGTTTAAAAATTTAAAGAAAAATATTTTAAAACTGCAGAATCTGTGTCTCAGGTGCAACCTGACATGCACGGCTGCTGTGATTTAAATGGGGCCCCCTTGTGATACCCCCTCACCTCCCACCACAATGTCCAGAACACCCCTACAGACACAGTAAGTTTGTAAACCTCTCACATAAAAGTTCAACTCCAGCTTTCACATCTGTGTAAATTAAAGCCCACGGGGGCAAATTCACCTATTCAAGGTCATAAAACTACTCATGGCAAAGCTTGGACTGGCACGCAAGTCTTCTCCTTGCCTAGCGGGCCAGTATTGCTCCTGCCCCAGGACTTGCTTCTGTGAGAATCTGCTTTGTGAGCTGAGTCACAGCAGAATGGAGGGGCGGTGAAGTTAGGGTTGTCTTCTGCTGTACCTTTAGATCCCATCTCCTCAGCTTAGATGAGTCTGCATGAGCCTTTACAGAACAGCAGCAACAACAGATGGGAAAATAAGATGCATATTCTGTTATTCCCATTGTCCCATCCCAGGTTCATAAGCTCTAGTGGGTACTGCGATCACCTCCTATCTGTCTGTCTGCGACTGCTTTCCCCAAACGTGGAATATGTTCCTTGGAAGTGTACTTGTGTAAAATTCACATCTTTTAGGCACTGCTACTTCCCTGTGGAGTGTGATATACTATAGTGTGAAAACACGACACTTATTTTTTTTTTTTTGAGATGGAGTCTTGCTCTTCCCCAGGCTGGAGTGCAGTGGCGCGATCTCAGCTCACTGCAAGCTCCGCCTCCAGGGTTCACGCCATTCTCCTGCCTCAGCCTCCCGAGTAGCTGGGACTACAGGCGCCCGCCACTACACCCGGCTAATTTTTTTGTATTTTTAGTAGAGACGAGGTTTCACCGTGTTAGCCAGGATGGTCTCGATCTCCTGACCTCGTGATCTGCCCATCTCAGCCTCCCAAAGTGCTGGGATTACAGGTGTGAGCCACCGCACTCGGCCTACTTATTCTTTATAGCTCTCAAACTTGCTGGAATTTTGGCCCCAGTGGCAGCTCTTGAGATGTGCATTGTCTGTGATGTATGATCGTAGTGCCATTTTTGTTGCTTTGGAGTGAGTCAGGGATTTTTTTTTTTTAATTCCAAGGATCCTACTCACTTGTAGGGCAGCCACTGGTAACTGGTGGTGGGTTTCCTCTACGGGAAGCACATAAGGAGTGGCGATACCAGCCGCGAACAGTTCCTGTTAACTGTACAATGGATGTTTTTCCATTTGTTTCCTCTGTTGGGTGTCTAAATGCCTTAACCGTTTATCATTCAATGTGTACTTCAGAGCCTGTTGGTTGGCTATAATTTGCCATTTTCTCAGACGAATGCTTTGTACCATTACACTAATTTGTTGACTTCATTTGCAGGCTTTACATTTGGGCCTTGTAGAAATGAATGTTTGCTGCTGTGTGAAAGCAGATTTTGAGACCTGCTTTCCCTTCCTCCAGGGAGTGTTTTCCTTACTGTGTCCCTTTAATATCCATGGCACTGTTGCAGAGAGTTTAACATGATATAAATAAAGTGTTTCATTATTTTGGCTTTAAAAATGTATTTGTTGGGGGTTGAGTGTAAGAACTTACAGTAATTAGGCTAAGTAGTGTCTACATTCTATTCTGAGTTCTATTATTTTGGGGTTAGAGAGTCCTTTGAGAATTTGATGAAAACCAGGGCTAGTCTTCCTGGGAAAGGGCACCTGAACACATATGCTGGAGTATAATTTCAGAAGAGTTAAGAAGCTCTGCTTTAATGTATCTTCTTAAAAAGAACAATTTCATCTTTAGTCAGCTAATCTCACACTTGTGATTGATTTATGACCACAGGTCCTGTGTATACAAGTAAAATGCAGCTCACAAAAGTCCTGGTATCTAGTGCATCAATTATTTGGATAGATTTTCTGTAATCATTCTATCTGAGTTTGATTAGAATTATATCCTTTACAGATGGGGAGAAAATTCATTCATTTGAACTTATCTTAGTGCCAAGAGTCATGTGAAAATGTCCCTTCCATGTGGGCAATGAAAGATTTGCAGACGATATAAAACCCAGACTACCTCATAAAAGAGTTCTGGGAATACACTGAGCTTTGAGTGAAAGAAGCTGCAGTGGGCTCCCTGGAGATGGGGAGCAAACCAGCTTAAAGGCCCTTATCCTGAGGAAGAGACAAAAATTGACATGCACAATATTAAGCTTTGAAATGCAGACCACACTTCCTTTCACTGCAACTTAAGGGCAGAAAAGGCCTCTCACTCACTCACCTCATTTGGAATGAAGATGGAGACAGACTCTTTTGCCTGAAGCAACGATGGAGCAGTGACCCTCTATCAATCAACTCAGTGGCCTAAAGAAAAATCTTGGGTAACATTTTTACTTCAATTTCCCTCTGGGATCATTTGTAATCCATGAAAAAAATTATTTTAAAGAGTTAAAATACTTTGAAGTTATGTGGTTAAAAACCACCTTCCTTTCTATTATCAATCCAACAATTTGGTAACTTTAAACGCTGAAGGTAAAGTGAAGACGGCTTCTCTTCCGATGGTCTCCTTAACTGCCCAGGCCTTGCTGACGTCTCACCCACAAGGGGCACCAATGTGGAAAGCTGAGGCTTCACCTACTGATGAGCTTCACTGGTTTCCCCTGAGGTTTGTGCTTGGCAGAGAAGGGGAGGAGGGGACTGGGATTGTGTGGTCAGCTGTGCCGGCCAACAGATGCAGGTTAGGAACTGTGTTCAGTATCATCTTCCAATCAAGAACGGGGAAATGCTGATGCCTATCCTCTTTGTTTAGGTAGAAAGTTAAAATGCTACTGGACTTAAATGGGCAACAAGGGGCTTTGCCTCTTCACTTGCCATGGAGAGGGCTGGGAATCCAGGCGCGGTGGCTCACACCTGTAATCCCAACACTTTGGGAGGCCGAGGTGGGCAAGATCACTTGAGGTCAGGAGTTTGAAACCAGCCTGGCCAACATGGCAAAACCCCGTCTCTATTAAAAATATAATAATTAGCCAGGCATGGTGGTATGTACTTGTAATCCCAGCTACTCAGGAGGCTGAGGCATGAGAATGGCTTGAACCTGGGAGGCGAAGGTTGCAGTGAGCTAAGATCGGGCCACTGCACTCCAGCCTGGGTGACAGAGTGAGACTCTGTCAAAAAAAAAAAAGAATAAACTGGGTATAAGATCCTTCCCTTTGTGTCCACCTCTCATGCCATGCTGCCTTCGCTATTCCCTACAATATCTGAGGGTCACAGTTTGAGTAATTTACACATACACAAGGGTCCAGAGCTAAGTTAATTCTGTAAGACTTAGAATAAAAGGCCCTCTCCAAATATTTTAAAAATAATTTTTGTTCTTTGGAAGATTAAGCATACCATTGAACTGCTTTGTTACAGAATTCAGTACAGCAGAAGTCTGGCTAATTTTGTTTTTTAATGAGAAACATCTGAGTTGTACATATCACAAACAGCTTCAAGTTTCTGTACCAACCCCCCGCCCCCACCCCCGCCGTGGCCAAACAAAGTTAAAACCCAAAGCATCACTTTGGATGTGAAAAAGTCTTAGAAAATTAACTTACAAAAGCATCCCTATCAAGTCGGTAGTTTGGCATTTACTGTACAGTAGTCAAAAGCTCCAGCTAAAATCTAATTCTTTTTTTAAAAAATCGAAGTTTACATTATTCATACAGATTGGGCATTGTTAAAAAATATGCACAAATAACCACATCCATGCAATATAATTTCTTTAAAAATTTAAAGCAATATAAAAGAGCAGAGCTAGGTACTGAACAGAACATTTTGGTGTATAACCGGTAGCTCAAAATTGCCAGCTGATTGGAGTAAAACTGATTCTAAGCATATTAAATATGATTGTTTCCATCAGCTAAGGGTGCCTATAAGTTTCTGAACCGTTTCTAGGGTGGAATGTGCTCGCTTGCTTCTATAATATATGTGATGGACACCACTGCACATTGACCATACCTACATTATAATAATGCTGTTTTACAAATAAACCAGAATTCACAAAGTGCTTGGCTCTTCAGGAAACTGACATTTCCAGAGATCCCTAAACGAATCAACTAGTTCTGCCAAAATACCCGGGGCACCTGCCATGCAGGTTCCCTGCTCCTAGGGAGGAACACAATTTGAAAGCTGCCCTGGGCTCCAGGGAGCCCGAGCTGGGTAAGCCCAGAAGTCTGCACAGGTCCCGGGACCTTGCCAACACTAAGTCACTCAGATTGGTCTGGGGCCACGTGCTGGGCACCCTTGGCAATCAGGCAGGTGGTGTGGCACTGTGGCCAGCTATGCCCTCTATGTGGGGGGTGGCCCATTGGTGTACCTCAGCATGGGGTAAAAGGACCGGGCAAAGTTGTTGGCCTGAGTGCAGCTGTAGTCTTCTTCGGAGGAGGGCAGCAGGCAGGCCAGGAGCAGCAGCAGCAGGAGGAGCAGCTGCAGGGGCAGGGCTGCCCGGATCACCCTTGAGAGGAAGGAGCGCTGTGGCCGTGTGCTGCCGGGGACCCTGCCAACAGAGGAGGATGAGAGCTGATTGGGAGGCTCCACAGGCACAGCCCACTCTATGACCTAACCCCCTGCTTATGTAAGTAAGAAATCCAAGACCTGAGATTTAAATGGGGCCAGCAGTTGGGGTTCAGTTTCAGAGGAGAAAACCAGCCCTTTCCAGACAAAAGAAAACCAGGTTTTTGCAAGGACCTTGATAGTGGCATTGGCAAGACCGAGGCAGTGGGAGTGTGGAGCAGGGGAACGCACTGCTGTCACGGTAAAGCCCCGTTACCTGCTCTCCGTCTCCTCCTCGCCTTCTGTAGTTCTCACTGCTCTGAACTGCTGGGTAAAGAAACTCCAGTTAGTTAGTAAGTTGAAGACAGTTTAGTCCTATCAATGATAAAAAAAAATCCTCTCTTAAATTATATACCACCTTTATGTTGTGTTACAGCCAAACTTTGGATCCTAGAGTAATACAATTGAGATTAAATGTCACCTGAAGTAGGAAACAATTAGGTTAATCTACTCAGAGTTTCAGGTCAAGTTTGTTGATGTTTTTAATGGCAAAATCAGGAAACCCCTTTGGCAACACTATAAGAGCTCTCATTCACAACCTACTGTGATCCCAAAGAAGAGTGACTAGAAGGCAGACTGTAAGCCTCTCTATGGGTCAGCAGAGACCTGTGCTGTCCTGAAATGGCTAATGGGCTCTTGGAATCCCAAGTTTCCCTCATCTCAGTGACTTTAAAAAATAACCAGTGAGGTTCTCACAGAAGGAAGGGGCTTCTTACCTTTGCTCGGGGAGCTGGCACGGATGTTGCAGGAGGCTGGTCCCCCGAATCTACCTCGTCGAAGCTGGGCAGGGGTGGGGCCGGGTTCTGAAATTCAGACCCCAAAGGTTGAGCACAGAAATGTGTTTCATGCATATTCCTCATGATATAGCTTACCCTTCCCCACCTTAAATCAATCTTTTATTTTTGATTTGTTTTAGACAGTCTCACTGTGTCACCCAGGCTGGAGTGCAATGGCACAATCACAGGTCACTGCAGCCTCAACCGCCCAAACTCAATCCTTCCAGCTCAGCATCTTGGGTAGCTGGAACTATAGGCATGCACCACCACACCTGTTTTTTTTTTTTTTTTTTTTTTGGCAGATGGGGTTTCACCATGTTGCACCATGTTGCCCAGGCTGGTCTCAAACTCCTGGACTTAAGCGATCCACCTGCCTTGGCCTCCCCAAGTGCTGGGATTATAGGCATTAGCCACTGTGCCCAGCCTTAAATCTTTCCTGAAGGGGCTCTTCTATTGCTCTCACTCCCAGCAACAACAGACTTTTTCAGACAAAAAGGAATGTAAAGAAGGAAAAGCCAACCCATATTAAAAACCAACCCATAGCACAGAGCTGGGGAGACTGAGTTCAGCAGCAGCAGTTTGAGTTGACGGTGAGCTCATCACAGGTCGGTGATGAGATCATGTGGCCATCAAGAGTCTAGTTTTGGCTGCTTAGGAGAAAATAGACCTGCCCTAAGTCTGGTGAGGCCACAGTCTGGGTATTCCCTTTGTTTTGAGTTGGATCCCATTTTAAAGTAGGCCAGCTATGGTGGCTCATGCCTGTAATGCCAGAACTTTGGATTGCTTGAGGTCAGGAGTTCAAGACCAGCCTGGGCAGCATGGCAAGAACCCTTCTCTACAAAAAATACAAAAATTAGCCACTTCCTTTAAAAAAAAGTTTAAAAATTGTCACCCACCCCCACTCCCTTTTAAAAATGACAAAACAGATTCAAAGAGCTCATGCAGCTCTTTAAGTCCCCACAGCTAGAAAAGGGCATGACATGAGGCCCCTCTCAGACCACCTGGCCCTTGCTTCTGGTCTGTTAGAGCATGGCTGCAACACTGCTGTCCTGTCTGCATGTAATATGGTAATCTTTACATTTAAAAGCTACAAATAGACTCACCTGGGTTCCCTGCAAAGACATTAAATCTTGGGACACTTGCTCCCGTAACTGTTTGAGTTTCTTCTCAATAACATGCACCTTTTCTTCAGCTTCAATATAGTCTTCTCCATGTCCCTTAATGAGAAGGCTGTTTGAAATCTCCTGTAACATGTCCACTTGAGGTTGATGTTCTACCAGCTCCTTTTCCAGTTGCTGAAAACAGAAAAAGTGTGTGAAACAGTGACTTGTCCAAAGGGAAGTGAGTGTGGACACAGGAGGTTTTTCTCAGTACCAGAAAAGTTCCAGAATGAATGATGGGTTGTACTCAACTCCAGAACCTTCTATTTCTCATATCTGCCTGTGTCCTCCAGCCCAGCACTATTTAGATAGCAGGTGGATTATACCCTGCCCCTATTTTTAATTTTTTTTCACTCTGAAGACAATTGTGATGCTGGAGAAATGAGAGGAAAGAAGTGAGGCAAGTGGTGTGGGAAGACCAGGTCCCTCATCCACCACGGAAGGAAGTAAAGGGAAACTCTAAAGTCAATCAACCGAGAAACAGCAGTGTAACCATAGAGTTCATACCAGGCAAATGGGCTTTCATTGTTAAGGGTGGTTATCTTGCTTGCAATATGGCCACTAGACACACGTGGCTATTCATTTATTTTTTTGAGATGGATTCTCACTCTGTCGCCCAGGGTGGAGTGCAGTGGCACGATCTGGGCTCACTGCAACCTCCACCTCAGGATTCAAGCGATTCTCGTGCCTCAGCCTCCCAGGTAGCTGGGATTACAGGCGCCTGCCACCATGCCCAGCTAATTTCTTTTTTTGTATTTTTATTTTATTTTGTATTTTTAGTAGAGACAGGGTTTCACCATGTTGGCCAGACTGGTCTTGAACTCCTGACCTCAGGTGATCCGCCCATCTCAGGCTCCCAAAGTGCTGGCAGCCACTGTGCCCGGCCTACATGTGGCTATTTAAATTAACTAAAATTAAAAATTCAGTTTCAGTCACAATAGCCACATTTCAGGTGCTTTAAGCCACGTGAGGCAGACAGTGCAGACGCAGGTCATCTCTATCACTTCAGAAAGTTCCTAACATGTTTGCAAAGCCCCAGTCTCTAGAGCAGCGGCGTCCAGTAGAAAACTATAAACAATGGATAGCACTCTGATTAAAATTTAAAACATTTAAACCACATACAGATTTATGGATGAAAATGTCTCCTTGAGCACCAGTGAGAATACAGAAATCTCATCTTGGTGTGTCAGTGACAAATACACGAGGACACGACTCTACTCCAAGAAGAAAGATTTTTCCATAGTGGATACAGAACACCCATTCAGCTCATCACAGGTGCGGAGCAAATGAGCACCGTATTTCTCCCCAGTGAGCAGGATTCACAAGAGAAAAATACTTCCACTCAAATGGCCTTAAGTTTCTCAGGATATCGAGAGCACCTATGTCCTCAGTTCTGTGGATTGTGGCTCTCCATTCCTGCAAGTCATTTGGCTTCAGAACTACAAAGGGTTGCTCGGTAAACACCAGTTGGAGGAATACTAGGGCTGAACTCGTGCATTAAAGGCAAACACCACTGGCACAGTTCCTGAAATACTAGGCGAGGCTACCTGAGTGTGCTGCCTCTCTGGGGCTGACAGGCTGGTGGCGGTACAGAGCCCTTGGGAGGAAACTTACCATTAGTTCCCTCCGACACTCCAGGAGAGCCTGAGGGTCTGCCTTTGGATCGGTGACATAAGCCTTCTGCCTCCGGTTCTCGGCACTCGCTAACCAGAGCAGCAGATTTTGACTCAACTGGTGGAAGTCCTTAAAAAACAACACACATCAGAGCGTGACCATGTCTTAGAACCCTGGAAGACGGCATGCTAGGAACATGGCTTGCTGCTTCCAATCCATCACAGTCATTTGCTTTTCTGGCCTTACCCAGTGAATACAAGGGCCAGCTTTAAACTAAATGCCAGGGCCACAAAATGAGGAAGAGGAAAGAAGGAAGGCACTCGGCACAGTGCCAGGAGGCAGCGAATAAAAGTGCCACCGTGAAGGTGGGGCTTCAGGATGCCCGGCTGATTTTATATATGAAGGCTACACGCATTCCTCAGCCAATCTGCTGGGTTCCAGTGGCGGAGGGCAACAACCCAACAGGACAGGCTGGGGTGGGCTCACGTTCCCTGAGACGCAGCCAGAGCTAAGCAGTGGTGCAGAGCTCACACCTGCTGTGCATTTACTGTGTCAGGTGCTGGGCTAGGATTATACACACTGCCTCATTTACTCCTAAAAAGAACCCTTTTAAGGTTTTTTTTGTTTGTTTTTTTTTTTTTGAGATGGAGTCTTGCTCTGTCGCCCAGGCTGGAGTGCAATGGCGTGATCTTGGCTCACTGCAACCTCCACCTCCCAGGTTCAAGCGATTCTCCTGCCTCAGCTTCCCGAGTAGCTGGGACTACAGGCGCCTGCCACCACGCCTGGCTAATTTTTGTATTTTTAGTAGAGACGGGGTTTCACCATGTTAGCCAGGATGGTCTCGATCTCTTGACCTCGTGATCCACCCGCCTCGGCCTCCCAAAGTGCTGGGATTACAGGCGTGAGCCACCACGTCCGGCCTTAAGGTTCTTTCTAAAAAGAAAATGGGAATGATTCCCATTTTCAGATGAGAACACTGAGGTCTAGGAGGTTCAATGCTTTGCTCAAAGTCACATGGCTATTAAGCAGTAACTGCTCCTCTGCTTCAAGGCCAGGTCTCTTAATCACTCTGGCAAAAGGACAAAAAGAGGAGTTGTGGGGTGGCATCTCTAGCCTACAGGTCGCTTGCAGGAACCCTGACTCCAGGAGTGGCTCTGGGCCTGGGCAACAGAAAAGAGACCTGGGACAGGGAGTGGGTCTCTCAGATGGCTGGTGAGCCTCTGTGCAAACAAATGGTACAGCACGTTTCCTGACACAAGCCACATTTGGCTGCAGCAAAGCAGCCTAACGATGATAAAAATATCTGCTGCTCCCACCACGTGGGCCTGGGCACCGGCTCTGGGAGGCGGGGTGCTGAGTCAGCGTACCTGGCACTGCATGAGCGACTGTCGTAAGCCCCCTCTCCAGCTGTCCACTGCGCCCTGTGCTGCTTCCCAGAGCAGGCTCAGCTGGCGGAGTCTACTTTGGAGCTCTGTGGATTCGGGGCTCTCGGTTTGCAGAAATTCCTTGCTGCTCACGTTGACAGAGACCACTAATGCCTTGTAAGTGTCAAAGGCTTTCAGTATCTCCTACCAGAGAGAGAAAAGATGAGGTTAGGAGCTCTGAAAGTAGGGAGGAGGGGCTCATTTTGAACCTCGTAGGGTACAAGTTTTCCACACACTTTTCCAAGCTGCGGCCACAGAAATGAGAGTGACCTTGCCTGTGACTGGCTGGAAAGCATCAGGTGAGGGAGCTGCCTTAAGGTCCGTGAACTTGGCCAACAGGGCCCCAAAGTAGAGGCCTGCTGGAGGGAGGAGACCCTGCTGACCTCTACAGGCCCTGCTCTGCAACTGGCTTAATGTTTCTGGACCAGACTAAAGGTCTTCCAGATAAAGTATATGTGGTTATCCTGCATTTGCTCCTAGATATCCCAGAAGTGTTATTCCTTAGGAGGAATGGTAACCCCTAATATATTAACACAGATAGTAAAATAAAAGTACAAATATGAAGGGTACCTGGATCCCCCAAAACCCCTGCCCTGGGTCTCAGGAGCTCAGGCTAATGCTCATGGCACCCTTAAAGCGCAGGGCTCAAACTGTCCCTTTGCAGCTCCCTGGGCTAGTTCCAGTGGGGTCAGGACTTATGTAGGTGACACATCCTAATTGCATAAAAGGGTAATGAGGTCAGGCCACGGGATTCATCAGTAGGTGAGCTGGTCCTTTCCCAAGCCCTTTCAAGGAAGGTTCCACCACTAGTCTTTCCTAGAACTGTGCAGCACACAGTTTGGAAGAGTGGTTTTACACTGCCTGACAGTGTCCACTAGCACCTCCAGAAAAGTCTAGAAGTGCCTTGGATGTCAGATTTTTCCATCTCTGGAGATCTGAGCCACACCGCCCCAGTACTCTGGGATCAGGATCATTTGTAGATACTCTTCCATATAAAAAAAAAATCTGCATCTATGTCCTTGCCAACTATGGAGCTGAAATGGAAGAGAGTGACCTCTACATACACCATCTGCAAGCTGCGCCTATGCCACTAATACACGTGATCTGCTCGTCCAGCATAGCAATGCATTCACATGCACATTCTGAATCCCTCTTCCCCGCCACACCTCTAACTCACCTGCAGTCTCTTCACTCTCAGTTCTATTTCCTGGATATTAGAGGGAGGCTTTGCCATCTTTAACATTTCCAGCTCTGCTTCAGTTTTTTTCAGCCAAGTAGTGATGGCGCTGATATCAGAGTTCAGCTGTTGCAAATTTTGTTTTATTTTGAGCTTATTGTGAAGCTCTTGTGCTTGAATCAGCTCCCATCTGTCAAAGGCACCTGGAATTTAAAAATCGCCAATTAAAAAAAGCAATAATGCAACAGATTTCTCTGCCTCCAGCTAATTAGGGGTCAGGGTGATTTAAAAAAAACCAAAAACTGTAGGGGATTCCCCTGACAGAAGGGTCTGGTTTTGGGAGTTCTCTCTTCTCCTGGAATGTGGAATAGCACATGATCTGAGGCCTACACTCCCACAGAGGCTGGAATGAAGTGGAAGGTCTGTGTGCTACAGTTTCAAGCTCAACAGTTCAGTTCCTGCTGAATTTTTTCAGTTTCTCCCTTGGTCCACAAATGACCAGGTCGATGCTGTCAGCTTTAGATTTAGGTGAGTAATTACTTTTATAATTACTGGGCTGGTCGAATGAAGAGACACTTGAGACAACACTGATCATCATCCTCATGTCTGATCTTTACACACAAATGTAGAAAGTGAAAACCTGCACTTCCTCAGGAGGCTTATTTTACCAACATTTAAAGAATAGTTTTCAAATTACACTGAACAGCCTAGGAATTTGTTCATGAATGCCAATCGCTGATTTAAAAATAACATTGGTTGTTGTAGGGTAAGTCCCCCAGTTTTGGCAAATCATATAGTTGGTTAATATCTAATGAATCTGTTGATCAAGGACTTAAATACCATACTCCGCCTCTCTGGACAACTGCCAGTTATAGGCAGTACCTGACTGCTGCTCTGTGATACCAGCCAGTCTCCTGTCTTCCTGCTGTGGGCTGCCATTCAGGACTCGCAGGCCTTCTTTGCCACCATCCGTGCCTGGAGGTAATAGTAGCTTTCCCTAGAATAAGCCAGTTTTTAAGTTACCATCTGTAGATATTAAGGATATCTGAAGAACAACTGGATTCATTTTATATTAACAGTGAAGAAATGAGATGGGCCCCTTTCCTTTGAAGGGTACCTTGCTAGGAACACAGTGGTGCTTTAGTGTCTAGGTAGCATTTATAAGCTGGCAAAGCTGATGGCAGAAATAAAGCCTCAGCTAAGGCCCAGGGAGAGGGAAGCAGATGAGATGTCAGTGATGGGAAGAAAATGGTCTGTTTTAATTGGCATGCTTCCAAACACCCCTCAAATGAACCACGCGAAACAAATGAGAACAATTTGTTGAGCTTACCAGACAGTTACTGTTAGCACTTTTAATTTTCATAGTGTTTTACAGAATTTTAGTTATCCCTGTCACTCTGTAGAGGTGGTTGGCATCATTATCACAGAATCAGAAATACACAGAGGATGAATCTGCCTCCCAGGGGCATTCGTTACCAAGTGTTTATCTTTCACCGCACATACTGACACTTCTGTTATCACACAGCCGATTGGGCTGTTATCTTGGGCCTCTCCAAAAATAAATGTGTCCCTTTTAGAAAAGCCCTGCTTTCTTTGTCTTTCTTGTGTCTGTATGGCCTATTTGTGCAGAATGAAAATAATTTTAAAAACCCTTCAGATTTGTGGTGATGCATCTGGCTTCAGACACAACAAAAGGGTTGAGCTTTTGAAACCGGCCAGGTGAGGAACACAGGCGTAATCACAGGAAGGGACAGCCAAGCCACACGAGCCAAGGATGTAAAGCAGAGGTCAGGGACTGCGGTATTTCCCCCGTCCTATTATTCTTTTTAAAAATGACACCTGCTTGTTAAGCAAGAGGAAGTGTTTCTGAATTGGACACAAACAGCCCATTATCGACTGACTTGGATTTGACCATGCAAAGGCAGGATCTTCTCCAATGATGTAACGATATTCTCTCCTTAACTTCTCTCGCTGCTGCCCTAGGCTGCCCTCCCAGGAGCTGCCTAGCCAGAGCATGCCAAGAACTCAAGGCAGCTGAGGAAAATGTAACTAAGAAGAAACAGCCATTGCTATAAACAACAAACCAACACAGGAATAATAATCACGACCATTACTTCTGAGGACCTTCTTTTACCTTTGTACACAATAATCTTAACAACAACTAGGTGAAATAGCTTTAGCCTCAGGTGAGAAAGGCTTACAGAAGCAAGGTGAAGTGCCTCAGGTACCATGGCAATGGATTGGCAGGGCTAGGAATCAAATCCGTGTCCACTGCAGCACACCATCAAATCTGAAGTTATGATTTTTTGAAATAGGATGTATGGTCAAAAGGTTAACGTAACAAAGGCTTGAAGGCCGGATGCAGTGGCCCATGCCTGTAATCCCAGCGCTTTGGGGGGCTGAGGCAGGTGGATCACTTGAGGTCAGGAGTTCAAGACCAGCCTGGCCAACATGGTGACACCCCCGTCTCTACTAAAAATACAAAACTTAGCCAGGCATGGTGGTGCACACCTGTAATCGCAGCTACTTTGGAGGCTGAGGCAGGAAAATCACTTGAACCCAGGAGGCAGAGATTGCAGTGAGCCAAGATCGTGCCAGTGCACTCCAGCCTGGGTGACAGAATGAGACTCCATCTCAACAACAACAACAAGACAAAGGCTTGAGAGCTCAGGAGCAGTTAGGAAAGCCAGCACCTTGCTTGCTCACTATTTGCACAGACACCTGACTCGACAGTAATAATGACTGTTATACCACACCAACATACACAAAGATGGTTTTTGGCCAGAAACCTATCTCTAAGTCTAATCGGTTTTGCCGGGGTTTTAATGAAGTATGGACAGTTCAACAGAGACACTGTCACCATAAGAAAACCAACTTAAAATATGCCTGGGGAATGAACACACGCAGTTTACACCAAAATCTCTCTCTCTTGCAAATGTAAGTATGACTCACAGACGTAGGCCGTACTCCCAGTGGAGTTAAAACTTACATAGGGTGGTTTATAAGGGGTGCTGGACGCAGGGGGAACAGGTGGAACATTCCTGTCACCTTCCATTTGCTTGTAGTGATGCTCGGGACAAGAAGGGCTGTCGGGAACATGCCATGAGTGGCCATCCGAAATGGATTTACCTGAAACGAAAGACAGCAAGCGACAGTCTATTCTCTCCTACCGAACAGGTCATGGGTGACATGGCATCAGTATGAGAATGAGTTCTGCAGCTTTCCTTGCAAAGCATGCATGTTTGCAAAATGTCAGTATGTCCCAGAAGAGAATGAGATGAGAGTCATGCAACTCAGCAACATTGTGCCTTCACTAGATGGGTACACAATGGAGCACGACCAACATGATTTGCTGCGGGATGAGTGGCGTTTTGGAGCCAGGGTCTCGAATGGTAGGGACATTGAGTGGCAAGGCCGGGTCTGGGGACCAAGATGGCAGAAGGCCTCTAAGGAGTGAGGGGAAGAGTGAACATCAAGATGGACTTGGGAACCAAAGGGCTCCTCAGGGCTCTCCCCGACCCACCATGGCAGATAGGGATGGGGCTAAGGATGAGGATTAGAGCTGCAAATCAAGGAAAGGAAGATTTTTTTCCTCCTATGGCAAATTATCAGCACCTTTACCCCCCACCCCCCACCCCTTTCCACCAGGGGATCCCAGTAAAGCAAGGAAACAGTTCCAAACCAAGCCACCATGAAGAAAGCTTGGCCCATGCCAAAGGACTTGTTAGATGGAGGAAAAAATCATCAAAAAAGGCATCACGAAAAAAATTCCCTCTGCACAGGCCTGAAGGGAGGACAGGGCGTTGGCATCGAGACGGCTCTGGCTTGGATGGGGTTTTGTAAGGAGCACGCAGTTATGGGTGAGTACGGCAGTGTAAATACACCATGACACAAGGACCAAGGCGCATGGTGTCCACAGAAGGCAGAGGTAGACACGACATGGGAGCGAGGTTGAGGATGCAGTGTGCGCCACAGGATGCTGCCATGTTGAGACATGCATGGGCGGGGGCCTACCAGAAGACGCTTTCAAAGTTTTTGTGGTCATTTTAAGATATGCCTCAGGATTTTCAGGGATTTCTACATCTGAAAAAGAACAATGTCATTTGCCTCGCTGGAGGTGCCTGAAGATTAATGCCCAAGTATTAACACACAGTAGAAACACTGTCAGCTGGGAGGAGAAAACTACCCTTTATTTTTTTAATTAAAAGGATTTTGAAAACCAGAAAGATTTTTTTTTTCCAGCCAACTCCTGACTGTCCAAAGCAGGACACTGGGTATCGAAGGGAGAAGCTCAGTCTGCTGACACTCTGAGAAACTCAACTCAAAGGGAGGGTGGGCACAGTGGCTCATGCCTGCAATCTCAGTACTTTGGGAGGCTGAGGCAGGACTTCCTGAGCCCAGGAGTTCAAGACCAGCTCTGGCAACAGAGCAAGACCTTGTCGCTACAAAAAACTTAAAAACTAGCTGGGTGTGGTGGCGTGTACCTATAGTCCCAGCTACTCAGGAGGCTGAGGTGGGAGGATTGCTTGAGCCCTGGAGGTTGAGGCTGCAATGAGCCGTGGTCACACCACTGCACCTCAGCCTGGGTGACAGTGTGAGACCCTGTATCAAAAAAAAATCACTGATGAGTCTCCCAGCCAGAGCCATCACTGAGTAAGTAACCTTAGTGTCTGAATGTGAATTTCATTTTTTTTCCCCCTTTCATTCCACCTGTGATGAGAGTGAGCCAATTCTCAGGTAAGTTAAGAGATGGGCAGGACAGAACACAGGAAACCACAGAAGTCAGGGTCGGCCACAAGCTGGACTCTTGGTCATCAAGAGCTGGCCGTGTTGCTAAGGGGCTAAAAACATAGCCAAACGGGTCACTTTCCAGGGTGCTGGGAACCCAGCTGTTACCTGACAGTGCGCTGTAGTATGGGCCTTCCTCGTCCTCTTCGTGAGAGGAGGAGCCCCCCACGTCGCCTGTGTGGTCCCACTCCAGGGGGATGGAGTCCACGCTGACAGGGGTCTCGCAGCCAGACCGCTCGTGCCCCGGGGCCACTAGATGACACAGGGACTGAGGAGATGTCGGTTCCTCGCTTTCTCCCCGTTTACGCCAAGAATCAGTCTGGATCTCTCTGGGGTCTTCCATGTCCGTTTCATTCTCAGAGGCCTCCTTTTCATCTTCCAAGCCCTAAACCACAGTATCCAGTTGTTAGAATTAATCAACTCATAGGCTTCTGCAATTAGAAGAGCACGAGAAGTCTGCCTATCCAGCAGTTTCCAAAAATAACTGCCAATAGTATTTCTAAGGCAGCTTTAAAAAGATCAGGTTCCCAGGTCCTGTTTCTGGTTATTCCAGTTTAGACAATCTGGAGTGGGGCCTAAAATCCGTTATTTTCCCCAACCTCCAGCTATTTTTTCTTAGGAAAAAAAAGCTGAAGTTTGTTAATCTAAGTTAAACAACTTTATCTAGGAGATAAGGAAATGGTGGCCAAAGTTTCATTGCTGGTTAATGGCAGGTTCCTCCAAGAATCAGACAATTTTTGAAAAGGACATTTGAATGTTCTGGGTAAGACTCAAACTTCAAGAACCAGATGCACCAGGTTCGTTCTTTCTTATCTTCCAACTTAACTGCTCAGTGTCTGTATCCTGCTTGTGTCATACTGTCTCTTTCGGTCTAAGAAAAATGACTCTAAGTGGCTGTACTTAAAAATGAGAAATTGTAGGGTAATTTTTGAGGCTGTGTCTGATGAAATAACTACAGTTGAATGTGGACAGTTAGAGACACAAAAAAAGAAAGAGTGGCCAGTCGTACTGGTCAATGGTTGTCATTCAAGCTTCAGGCACACAAAGGCAGTACACTTTGAACAGTGGCCTAACTTCACCTGAACTTCCCAAAAGGGCCTTTCGTCTGGGGAAACATCAAAGTTGCTTTTGAAACTCTCGTGTTTTCTCTTCCAAGGTGAGAACAAAGCATCAGAAAGGCACAAATACTAAAAGCTTCCAGCCACTAAGAAAGAGGGAAGGGCAAATACATTCCCAAGTTACTAATGTAAGAAAAGCCAGAAGAGTTCTTCAAGAATTCTAGGGGTAGTGGCGCATGCCAGACAAGCCCGGCCCTGAGGAATACTCAGGAATACTCGCGGAGCGTGCGCCTCAGAAGTGCCGTGCTTTCCACCGGGGAATGGGAACGTGTAAGTTATTGTGGCTCTATATTAATAAAAGTAGAAATTAAAATGTTTTGATATAGCCTTTTCTTTTCAACCAAAAAATAAACCATAATTAACCATTATAAGACAGGTCTCCTAATTCTTTAAAACTCTGAGCAGCTCAGGTGCCGTTTCTAGGCAGCAGTGCCCGTACCGGAGTGCAGGAGGTGAGCCGCCGGTGGAACCGGGAGACCCTTCCGAACACCTCCTGGCAGTAGCGGTGGAGTTCCTCCAGCTCATCCTCAATCAGCACGGCATCCAGGGGCTCGCTCTTCTGAATCAGCTGCTCCCCAAACACAATGAGCTGATCGATCTTGTTGGTATTTAATGTAATTTCCTGTTGGAAGCCCTGTTGAGAGAGGAGAAAGAAAAGATTTCAAAGAAAGTTACCCTGAGCTTCCACTGCCTGTTTCTTCTAACGGGGCCATAGAAAAGCATCCAAATGTCATTATTGTTGTTTTCCTTCACCTACTACTCTAGCTTTAGTTTTTAACTAAGTGACAATGACATTTTAAGAATTTTAAATGATTGTCTATATTCCCCCTCATGGGCACTGGCTTTTCCAATTAAAATAATTCTAAAAGTTTGACACGGGTGGACATTACTGTTACTGGGTGTGAGAGAAAGAACTTGCCATGGCAAAACTTGGTGGGAACAGAACATTTCCCATAATAAGCCACGAATGGGCATTTGCTTTTGCTGACACAATGATATTCACTGGTGCTATTTTACTAGGGAAGGCAAATTTCCATTTCTCAACCTCTTCCAAAATCTAGCCAAGGAGAGAATTACAGTGAGATTAGCCTGTCGTACAGATATCAGAAACAATGGGAGAGTGGACCTCTGTTCTTGGCCCCACTGGTGACACCAACACTCCTGGATCGTAAAGAACAGTGTCCTTGCATGTGATAATCTGGCAGTACACAGGTGGGATGTAGCCTGGCTGCTTTAAGGATTCTGAAATTTGCTCTCAGAGTATCGTGTGAAATTTGCACTTGGCCAGCTCTCCCCCACAAAGGTGTGTTCTTTTGAGAAGAGCTAGGGAAGCGGCCCTCACATTCAGTTGGCGCATCTTGTCATCGGCATCACTCTCTGAGAAGTGCTCCACGTTGGTCAGCTGCAGGTCCATCTCTGTGAGCCACACCAGAATGCTCTCCCTGGTGCCCTCGAATTCTTCCCTCTGGTTGGTGAAATGCTGCAAAAGTGGGGAGGAAATCACATTTCTACTGACCACAGAACAAGAGTTCAGACAGACAGCGAGGCCACCTTCGGCCACAAGAAAAGGGTACCCAGAATACTCAGGGAGAAATCTGCCTCTGGGGTAGGCAGAAAGCCCCAGAAGCACTGAGTTCAGAGGCTGGGGTCTAGTCCTGGCTTTGCGAGATCAAACAAGCCCCTTCAACTTCTCTGAGCCCCAGCTTCTACGCTGGCAAGTCGGGGAGACAGTGGGAATGTTGATTATGGTCTCTGAGGTCCTTAAGCATTTGAAATTCTAAAATTCTCTAGTCCAAATCAGTGATTTTCCTCTGTCCTTTGAAGAGCCCCCTGAGGGGCCAGGCCAGGCCTTCTGCCTGTTTTATACATCGGCCTTTTGCAGCTTTTGCTTGACAGAAGGATTTAGTAGCTTCAAGATGGAAAAGCCCTGATTCTCAGGATTGAGGCCAGCCTGGTGCCCCTTTCTGCCTTCACTGATAGAATTCTGAATGTGTCTTCCCAGAGAAAGACCCAGAGCAGTTTTATCATCTCCAATCAAGGATGCCTCTCAGGTTACCGCTTCACAGATAGGCAGCTGATGTTCAGATCAGTATAGCTTCAGTGCCAAACGAAGGCAGATTAGCCACAGCCAGATTGGCAGGAGATAATTAATGCAAGAGGCTGGGCATGGTGGCTCACACCTGCGATCCCAGCACTTTGGGAGGCCAAGGTGGAAGATTACTTGAGGCCAGGAGTTTGAGACCAGCCTGGGCAACATAGTGAGACCCCATTTCCACAAAAACTAAAATCAGCCAGGCACGGTGATGCACGCTGGTAATCCTAGTTACTCAGGAGGCTGAGGCAGGAGGATCCCTTGAGCCTAGGAGTTTGAGGCTGCAGTGAGCTATGACCTCACCACTGCACTCCAGCCTGGGCAACAGAGTGAGACCTTGTCAGGAAAGAAGAAAGAGAGAAGAGAGAGAAAGAAAGAGGGGGAGACAGGAAGGGAGAGAGAGACAGAAAGAAATGCAAGGGAGTTGTCTAGGTTACTAGAAAAGCCAATGTCTTCCTGAGGAGGGAGGGAGGGAGGGAGGGAGAAAAGAAAGGAAGGAAAGAAAGGAAAGAAGGAAAAGAAAGAAAGCCTAGATTCACATCTTTCTAGAATGGGTTCAACAATGCCCTGCCCTGAGAACAGATGCAGAAATTAAAACTGTGTCCTGTAGTCCCTGCCTGTGACAGTCCTTTCAGTTTATACCTGGACTCACACAGGTTTACACTGCACATCTTCTGAATGGTAGAAATCTAAGGTGAATATTTACCTTCAAAAACCAAACCTTTGTGTGCTCTGAAATTCAGAGAATAATCATAGTCCCCAACCCCTCAGTGCAGACAGGCCCTCTTGCATTCATGTGCCTTGTCCATCCTCCTCAGTGTGAGAGCTGGTGGGTCCCATAAAAACAGACAGATGGGGCTCCTTCCAGGGGCCCACGTGTTACCTTTTCCAGACCCAGCAAAGCGGCGCCCTGGACTGTGAGCTGACATGCACACCACCACGGGTTATAAAAGTTGTAAAAAGAGCTGTGTGTTGGTAACACAAATCTCATCAACAGGCCCTGCCTAAGAAGCCCCACATGCAAATCCCCCTTTTAAAAAATGAACGTTGGCAGCTTTGGGCTTCTTTGTGTTGGAGGAATGTTAGAACAGCTCAGGCCTGAAGTGAAACCTTCTAACTGCTGCTTTGTGCGACAAGCCTGCCATTGCGTATCATGCGTTATGTCTCCCTGAAAATCTACACCCGAGCCAGCTGCAGAGGAGCTCACCCTGAGTCTCCGCAGGATGGCTGTGACCCGCCTCTGAAGGTTGTCCCAGCGCTGGTTGCCCTCGTGGACCATCTGCTTCAGCCTGCTGGCCGTGTCTGTGCGGTTCTCCCGGGCCAGCCGCCGGTACTGCTTGTTGATGAGCTCCAGCTGAGTGAGCCGCTCGTGAATCTGCCGCTGAAAGGCCTGCATCACACGGGAGAGGTCAGAGCCAAAGTGTGCAGGGGGCCAGGACACCCTCCTTCCCTTCTACATCCCAAGCGACCTGCTGCCAGAGGTTCATCCCCAAACTGCAATGGCAGCAGAGGGCCTAATTCACCAGTCCTGATGCCAGCTACAGAACAGGCTTTCAAGTTCATTACATAGCAGCTGCCATACATCAGCAATGTCTTGCAAAGCTGTCTCAGCAGCTGGGGGCAGGCTGTGGTTTGGGCAGCCCTCGCCAGAGGTGAGGAAGCTGGCTACTTAGAGGAAGTCATTTCAGCAGCCCCCAGGCTTGCTGCAGGCTTGGTTATGATCAGGAGACTGGGATGGAGAAGGTGTTTACCTCAAACCTCTTCAGTTCCTCTTTGGCACTCGTGTACAACACCTCTGAGGAATTTGGGCAGGCTGCCGTCCTCTCAGCTGACTTGAGCCAGTCCTCAAAGCGAGAATAGTCGTCTAAAAACTTCTGCCACAGGCGCCACGTCTCCTCGATTCTGATGGGAACAAAGCAACTTAACACAAGCCATCCCCTCCAAGCCTGTGCTTTTGCACTTCTTTTATCCCGATACCCGCACGGTTTAGCAGGGGAGACCCTGTTACCCCTTCTGGGAAATAACAGGGACGCCACTTCTTGTCTGTGCTCCTCCTGCCTGGGAGCGCCAAGCAGCTCAGAGCTCCTGCTTCACAGAGGTTAAAAAACTAGGAGACAGGGCTGCCTCCACTACTGCCTGGCTAGGTCAACAGAAGCACAGTGGCCAGTCCACAACCACACCCCACACAGGACAGCTGGGGAGAGACATTACTCCTGTTACATTTTTCTTGAATAAATCCTTTGATAAGCATTGGGCCTTCTCTGCCAATACCTGGCACATTTCTAAGTGAAATGAACAGAATAGTTACTGTGAATGAGGTCAGAAGGGTGTACCGAGTTCGGTTGACCACGCTGAAGGCATTTGGGGGAGCTTAGTTCTTACTTCATGCGCCGCTCCATGGACATGGCACAAATGTTCCTCCAGCGTCTGTCCAGGCTCCTGGTGGTCTGCTGAATCGAGTCACACTCGGTCTCATTCGCACAGGCATCAGAGTCGTGCAGTAGGACGTCACAGATGTTAAACACGGACTCCACCCCTGCACTGTGTTGTTCAATATCTCGCTGTAGATCCTGTGATTACAAGAGAGTAAGAAACCTCTTGAGATGTTGGTGGCAGCAGGAGGGTCAGCATTAAAGGACCTCCGTTCCTCCCTCCCTTCTCCCAACTCAGGGGATTCTTCTCTGGGTGGATTTCCACCATGGGCTTGGCAGTACACATGGAATCCCTCTCATCTTTGTGCTACCCTTGTGCTGTCAGCACCTGACACAAAGTTTAAACACTGGAAACATCTAGGACTTATGCGCTGAACCACGTGAGGGGTGGCACGGTGGTGGGTGTCCTCTACGCACTGACAGGTGGCGCCATTACCGTTGAGAGCCCATCGCCCCACAGACTTCGGGTATGCATGGGACCTACTCCATATCACCCAACCCCAGAGGGCTCCAGTTTAAACTTAGTTTCAGGGAGGTCTTTAGAAACTGAGTCTCTTCAGCAGGAACTCTCAATCTTTTATCGGCTACCGAACTCTTCAAACACACACCAAATTGTGCATGCAGCAGTGTGGGTGCCACAGCTTCCCCGTGAGCCCATTCAAGGGCTTCATGAGCCCAAGGGAGAAATTCTGGCGGACAGACCTTGCCTCCCCAACTGATAAAGTCCCGCCAAAGCTGTGGTGGCTTGGAGAGAGGTGGGGTCTCTGGAGTCTTTTCCTTTGATGATGATAGTGACGCAGTTCCCCAATTTGGGAAAAATAACATTTATGAAGAAAAAATGCATGGTCATAGGAAAAAACTGGAAAACCTCTTTACGAATAAACGTGGCATTTTTAGTCATCATCAGATAATATTTCTGCTGTACCCCATGGGTGGGCTGCGGGGAGGGAGAGAGATGAGCAACCTGTTTTGCCATTCTGGAAGAGTTAGGCATCCCTGATGTCCAAATTCTGTGACAAGTGACATGAGACCACACCATTAATTTCAATATCCAAATTACATTGTGAGAAAGCAAAGACTATGTTAAATTCTACTTTATTTGATAATATACCAATTTCCAAAATCCACACTACTTTAAGCCACTATTAACTAGACTAAATCCAGTTCCCAGGACTCAACAAATATCAGTTAATAAGAGGACTATATTATAAATGGTAGCTGTCACCATCTACAGAAAGGCAATATAAGCTTCATTCCAGGTTACTTTGATATTTAAATAATTTGAGATTACTACTATATTACTAGATGGGACCACTATTTTCTTATTCTTTTTTTTTTTTTGAGACAAGGGTTTCACTCTGTTACAGTGGTGTGATCTTGGCTCACGGAAACCTCTACCTCCGGGCTCAAGCGCTCCTCCCACATCAGCCTCCCAAGTAGCTGGCCATCATACTCAGCTAATTTTTTGTATTTTTGGTAGAGATGGGGTTTTACCATGTTGTCCAGGCTAGCCTCGAACTTCTGAGCTCAAGCGATCCACCCTCCTCCGGCTCCCAAAGTGCTGGGATTACAGGGGCGAGCCACCACGCCCAGCCCCTATTCTCTTACTTTTCTTCATATAAATGCACAATTCTGATCACTGAGTGTTTAGATTGATATGAGAAAATAAAATGCTAACCCGCCAACTGAATTTTAAATCAGGCAGTTCCTAACACTGATCCCGAGTACAAATGAACGCCACCAGGTTATATTCAGAAGAGATGTGTTTTCCACTTGGCCACCCTGTGTGCACTGTGAAGAAGGTGCAGGGTGATTTCTTTAAAGCTCTGCAGTGTGGGTAGAATGCCTGTTATGCTCGAATAGTGGGAGTCTGCCTGGAGTCAATTTGAGGACTATAAAGTTATTACATCTAAATAAAATTCCAGTTTTAAGAACTCTTACCAGTTCACAGAACTGTCATGGGCCCTTCCAAAATTAGAAGATACATATCCCATTTAAATACTAAAATAATAAATTAGGAACCCTAATACTGGTGTTAAATAAATAGTACTAATCATTTATAACTGAAAAGTGCCCATGACCTCATCTGGCTCCAGGTGGGTAAGGTCTAGTTGAAAAGCAGAGAGAATTTCTAGTTTATGAACAATATGAATGCTCTGTATTTTAATAAACTCTGCAATTATCCTACATTATTTATTCAGCTTACATTGAATCAAATGGCTAAAGAAAACTGATTAATATTTAGGGTAAATGGCTGTAAGAAATGAACTCTACAGGCTGGGAGCGGTGGCTCACGCTTGTAATCCCAGCACTTTGGGAGGCCGAGGCGGGCGGATCACGAGGTCAGGAGATCGAGACCACGGTGAAACCCTGTCTCTACTAAAAATACAAAAAATTAGCCAGGCGTAGTGGCGGACGCCTGTAGTCCCAGCTACTCGGAGAGGCTGAGGCAGAAGAATGGCGTGAACCCGGGAGGCGGAGCTTGCAGTGAGCCGAGATCGCGCCACTCCACTCCAGCCTGGGTGACAGAGCGAGACTCCGTCTCAAAAAAAAAAAAAGAAATGAACTCTACAATAATTTATAAAAGACCATCAACATCTTGGTTAAAAAAAAAAAAGCCCAAACATTTTCAAAACTTTTCAAAAAACATTTTCAAAAAATTTTTAAAAACCATGTAAAACACCACACAATGCCTACTAGTTACCTTGTACAAAAAAAAAAAAAAAGTGATAGACTACATTTTAAAATGCAGACCATTTAAGTGCTAGACAAGAACATTTTGCAAGCTGAAATAAACCTACCACTAGTAACCACGGAGACATAAGTCTGCACAAGAATCAGGTTTTAGAAACTGTCCAAACCTAGAGAAAAAGTGAATTTAAGAAACAACATAAAACAATGAGAAAGACTTTTGCCAACAGTTCTAACAGGCTCCTGTTCATTTCGTTTTTCTGCTCCTGGGCAGGTGACACAGAACCCTGAGGTTGGGGAGGAACTTGGGGGTCGGGGGGTACAGAGCAAGAGGAGATGGGGAGACATGAAACTGGAGAAGAGAATGCAGCCAGAAGAATGAGAATAAAAAGGAACCAAAAACAGAAGGTAAGGGTGGATGAGAAGAAAAACAGGCTGAAAAGACAGAAAATCATATAGGGTGAAACCCCCAGTGCCAGCTCCTGAATGTCTCTGTGGGAGGGGCTTGGGTAGCAAGTGGGACAGGATGGTACTGGGATGGTTCAGGGGGTTTGAGGTGAAGCTCAACTGGCCCACGGTGGGGGCTATTAATTAGCCAATGGAAGGATAACTAACAACAACTCCAAGCCACCATCTGGCACCCCACAGAGAAACAAGAAACCAACCAATGAACAAACTAGGACAGGGATCTTAAAGATTCAACGAAAGTGGCTCGTGATTTAAGTGTCACAAAATTGCCACTACTTCCTGTGCATTTTAAAGATGATATATTCCATAGGAATAACCCCCATTACCTTATACTTAAAGGTGTTCTACGTAAGAAAGGTGAAACAGAAAGGACTCCTATAGGGTCTGACCCCTCCCCAACCAGGTACATTACAGTGAGGATCCAGGGACATCATGGCTCTTAGCTACTTTTGGGGGCTGAGGGCTTTTGCAGAAGGCAATACTAGGTGACGCCATGTTTTTAGGTCTTATTTTTGGAAGCAATTATTATATTTAGTTTGAAAAGTAAACATAGGTAAGGTGGTTGTTTTTTTAACCCAGACCAAAAATGGTCACTAGGCAAGGTTTTAAAAAGTGGCCCATACATAATTCTTTTGTGTGACACATTTGTTTCCAGTGTTTTGGATGGGGTACTTAAGGTCTGAGTTTGGTATAATATAAACACAGTGTAACTTATTCTTTTTAACAAAAATACTAAAAGTATCCTGAGATCATCTGTGGTAGGCAGAATAATGACAATGACACCCCTGTCAACCCCCCAACAAAGACATCCAGATCCTAATCCTGGAACCTGTGAATATGTTAGATTACATGGCAAAGGAGAATTACGGTTGCTAATCAGCTGACCTTGAAATAGGGAGATTATCCTGGATTATCAGGGTGGGCCCACCGTAATCCTAAGCGTCCTTAACAGCAGAAGAGGAGTCAGCTAGAGGGAGATGTGACTAGGAAGACAGACACAGAGAGATGCAATGTTGACGGTGTTGAAGGCAGAAGAAGGCGCATGTGAGCCAAGTGATGTGGGTGGCCTCTAAAAGCCAGAAAAAGCAAAAAATTGGATTCTCCCCAGAGCTTCCAGAAAGGAGCGTAGTCCTGATGACACCCTAATCTTAGCCCAGTGAGATCCACTTCAGATCTCTAACCTCCAGAAATATAATAAATTTTCGTTTTTAAGCTGCCAAATCTGTAATTTGTTACAGCAGTAGTAGAAAACTAACACAGCATTTAACTTCTTTACAATAATGGTAGTCCTGAACACCAATTCCATTAATTTTTTTTTTTAAGTAACCAAGGGATAGAAATGTCACTAAGGTGATGCTGAATTCTATAAAGACAGAATTTTCAAATCAACTAGATTGAAACTATGTGCCATTGTAGGATGGGAAAAAATGAGGCTAAGAGAATAGCAGTGGCTCCAAATTGTATGCTTTTGGGAACAAATTCTGCAATTTAATGTTCTGTCACATGTCGGATTTATAAAAAATTAACACACAATCAACAGCCCTTGCAAAATTTAGCCAGCCATTCTTTAAGAGGAAAGATATTGACAGCTTCCACATAATCTACCTGAAAAAACTCACCACTCAGGGTAAATTGTTATTTGCAAGGCCTTGCCTTTTCAGTCTGTTCAAAGACATTCATCCTAGTGGATCACACTTGTAAGTAAAACTGATGTGTTCAGTAGCTGTGACTCCAATGAGAGAGGCATTAAAATCTCTGTAATGTCCATTAAAATTCCATAATACTTATATCAATATTCTTTTCTGCACAAAGCAAAGACAGAGTCTAGATGACCTCAATGAAAAAGACATGCTTAAAGTTCCAAGGCTAAGTGGAAAAACCTGTATTTTTAATTTGTAGCATTACTAAATCATACCACTTTGAAAGCTAGATAACAGGTATCTTTTAAACAGTAATTGTAATAGCACTTAGAAGTCAAGAGCAGGGAGGGCCAGGCATGGCGGCGCCTGCCTGCAGTGCCATCTACTCAGGAGGCTGGGGTGGGAGGATCACTTGAGCCCAGAAGTTAAAGACCAGCCTGGGCAATATAGTGAGACTCCATCTCTTAAAAAAATGTCAACAGTAGCATCAAATATTGAATCTGGTGAAAAAGGTTCACCCCCAATCTGGTCTCTAAGCACCTGTGGTATGTGGTGGAGGCTTAACGTGAAGAAAACAGATTCAAGTCTGAGAATCATACTGCTTCTATGGTCGAAACAGAATCTGCCCACAGGTCTAAGAAAAACAGGTGAACAAAAGCTAAAGAAAGAATAAGATAAACTTAGCTATTTAAAAAAAAAAGTAAAGACAAATCCAGGCATTACTAGTGAGAATGAGCATGTGGCCATGAGACCAGGGAAGGCAGGAAAGTGGATTCGATAAACCAGTGACATCAAAGAGCACCTGCCAGCTGGGTACAATGAGAAACACTGGCAGAACTCGGCAGCTTTCAAACTGCCCAATTTCCAGGGTTGGCTCAGAGCATGCATATCCGATAACAAAAATGCACAGAGCACTGCAGCTCTTAAGAGGCTCCCTAAACTATTGGTCCAAGCATGTTCCTTATCACACCTTTTCTTGTTTTAATTTTTTAAAAAAGCTGTACCAGACACACAGAATATATAATCCCATAAAAACCTTCCTTGGTTAGAAAAGTTGCTTTTCTTTCAATTCATTGCCTTTCAAAACTATATTAAAACACAACAAAGATCAGTTAAAAAAGGATATAATTAAAAAAATCTTATTAACCACCAAGATTAAGGTTTGCATCTCAAACATTCACACAGTTTCACAAAAAGCTACATGAATGTGGGAGGACGCACTCAAGAGACGGATATAAGAACATGGAAAGGTGGTCAGTTTTCTCTGGAAAAAGCAAACCAATGTTATGAAATGTGAGCACGTGAAAACACACAGATACACGGGGAAGGCCTGAGTCAGTGCACATCGCGGACATCCGTACTCTTTCAAGAGCTCATTTCTGATTATCCCACCTGCTGCTCAGCGAGCCTCTTCTGGATCTCTTGATCATCGCAGACATCATAAACAACAGGTTTGGAAAGCTCAGACTCAATTCGAGCCAACCAGGTGCGAAGGTTGCTCATGTTTTTGTCCAACTGCTGAATAAAAGCAAAGGTCTCCTTCAGCTTCTTCACCCTACACATATTTGCAGAAAAAACAAAACAAACAAAAAAAACCAGTGATGGAAAAAAAAAGCCCAATACTTAGTGGTGGAAAAATGTGCCAATAAGAGCATTGCAGGGTAAAAAACAATCTATTTTGCTTTGATTTTATATCAGAACAACTCTCATGTCACCAGATACGAGTTCTCAGAGAATACGTGAAGCTTTGCAAGGCTGTTGCCTCTGTTGATTTTCGAAAGGACTGAGAGTTAATCCACCCATGCAAATGGAAGTCCTATCATTCCCAGAGTGAGAGCCCCGGAGACCCGGTTCATCTTCCTGGGGCTCCAGAGGTGAGAAGATATGCCGCTTTTTCCTAAGTGAAAATAACCACTCCTGACTTCTGCCCAGTTTCTGACGTGGGTATGCCTGAGATTGCAGCAGCCGGCGATCTACCCTGGGAGATTAAAGATGTTACACGCCTGGTTCACTTGGTGGTATTTGGTCCACAAGGCCTCTCATGGGACCCTCCTGAGTAAGCAGAGAACATATGCCAAGCCCTACCGCTTCAGTATGAGGGGTTCACCCAGCCGTATACATTGAACCAGCCCATGTGGGTAGATTACGGGGCATCTCTGTCCGTCTAAAAGGGAAGGGGCAAAGGAAATCTGCATTTAGCGCAGTTCTAAATGTGATCTCCCTCGCCAGTCTGCCTCAGCTCCCATCCGGCCCAACTCGGCGTGGAGCAGATTTGAAAGCACACGCATGGCATGAGTACAACTTGGCGTGCACGTCCACATGCTGTCAAGGGACGTGATGTAGCTGTTGAGGGAAAACAATCTTTTTCTGACATATATACTAAAATAAAATGCTCCAATAAACCGCTTTCCTTAAAGTCCTAAAGCAGAGCAAGGACAGCCAGGATCTGTCCTGGCGTTCTGTGGGATTTGTAGTTAATTTCAGACACTTAAAAGTAATGGCTCCAATGGAAAGTTCCCACTTATCAATACTTAGGTTGGGAGATGCTGTCAGAACTGCGCCCCATAGCTGGGAGCACTAGAAAGATAAATGGGGGCACTGACCCTAATGCTCAGGAAACATTGCGCTCCATGCCACCATCACCTCTTACTTGACCGAACAACCTCCTCTCAGCCCCCTAGACTTCCTGCCCACTTTTGGTTCTGTAGCCAAAGTGCAAGTAAGTTCTAGAAGGCAAGTCTGATCCATGCTCAAAGCCTTCAATAGTCCCTGCCCTACCCTGAGAAACTGGTTCAGCCCCTTGATCTCTGTACCTCAAGCATTCAGGGGCCACTCTGCCTCTAACCTTGCACTCTCTCAGACACTGTGCACCCACCAGGACAGGGAGCTCCATGGCCAGGCTGCAGCCAGCCAGTTTCTGCCGCACACACAGCACCTCCCACAAGGCCTGGTGGGCAGGAAGCTCTCCACAAATGCTTGGTGAATGGACAAATACAGACAGGCACTTCCACTAGAAGTTATGATTAAAGTGGACCATGGAGTAGTCATGTAAGTGTGGATTTAAAAAAAAATTTTGTATCTTACAACTGACCAAGTCAATCCAAGGGACTGACTTCTAGTTCCATTACCAGCTACTTTTAAGATTTAGTGAAAGTCCTTTCACCTCAGCCCCCTTATTTCAAGTACACCCGCAAAGCCACTTAAGCTTCAGGGAGGTGGTAGCATTGGGTGAGGTGAAGGCCAGAACTCCGGAGGCAAGCAGACCTGGGCCCAAGTTCCATTCTCCCATCTAAGAGCTCTGCACCCTGCAATGTACCTAACCGCTGACCCTCAGTTTCCTCATGATCTGTAAAAGTATCCACCTTGCAGGTGGTGGTGAGATTGAAATAAGAGGCTGCATGTAAAGTCATCTGCACAGAGTGAATGCTGGACCACATGATGCTACAATCACGCTTTATTTACAAGGCACTGGACCTCACAAAGTTCTTTCATCAGTGTTTTATTCTCAAGGGCAAGCTTGGAAGAAGGACGTGTGGTCTGTGGAAAAACACAGACCCTGTGGTCAGGGCCTGGGTTTGTGTCCTGGCCATGTTTAATGCCAACTATAAAATGGTGTTAACAGTACTACCTTCCTTCACTGGGTAGCTGGGGGGACTGAATGAGATATAACATGTGAAAGGCAGAATGCCTCGGAGATAAATGCGCAGCAACTTAACAGTTGTGATAAGTTTCAAGGAGCCATGTTTTCCAAATTACATTCTTACTGCAAACACCACAAGGATACGTTTCCTTCAAAGCCACAGATGATTTATTTAAAAGGAAGTAACAGAATCCAGGACCAGGCCTGGATACAGCTGTAACCTAGATCCCGCCTTCATACCTATGGCTTCAGAGGTACACCCTCCTCACCCCAGTATCTCGCCACCTTGATTGCCCTGGTTCCAGAAAGAACACTCCAGACAACTATCAGGGTAGCTGAGAACCCCTGGCACCGTGGGACAAGGAGTCCTCCAGGCAGTTCCTGAGGGACTGCTCTCCTGGAAGGCTCTCCTGGAGAAGAAGCCCAGCCACGAAAGCTTCCCGGGGGTGGGGGAAGGGCTCAGGCTCGTGACCTCTGCACAGCTCTCCTGCCCTCCCCACTTCTCCCTCTTCCCAGAATGAAATCTCCCACGGCCTTCTAGCCCCTGACCCTATTCCACCCTAAGAATCCCAGCCTCTTTCTTATTTTGAAAAGAAGAGGGCTAGAATCCAAGTATTTATTTATATATTTTTTTCTTTTTCCTTGTTTCCTCTCTTCTAACTTAAAGCAATTAACACACCGGAAGAATCCAAGTGTTTAAATGAAGGGAGTTAACTAGCAACACAATAGCCTGGGTACAGACCCACAGGGCTGTGGTGATCTTGAACTGTTAACCCTGGGGGTTAGGTGTGCAACACGCAGAGGGGGTATGGAGAAGATGGGGGAGGAATTTGCTTGGTTTCCCCAGGACTGTGGTATCCAAAATGGGGTGCTCAGGACAAACCAATGGGGTGTAGGAATAAAATATGAGACTGTCTACTGTCATCCCATTCTTTTAAAATTTCTACAATGTGTATGCTTTAAAATTATAAACTTTATTATTAAAATGAAACATCTATATCCCACGCTGATGGCCACATGTGCTAGACCTGTTGTGCTTCATGTTAGCAACTCATTTACTTCTTTTTTTTTTTTTTTTTTTTTTTTGAGACAGAGTCTCTATCGCCTACGCTGGAGTGCAGTGGTGCGATGTGGGCTCACTGCAACCTCCGCCTCCCAGGTTCAGGTGATTCTCCTGCCTTAGACTCCTGAGTAGCTGGGATTACAGGCACCTGCCACCATGCTCAGCTAATTTTTGTATTTTTACTAGAGACAGGGTTTCCCCATGTTGGCCAGGCTGGTCTCGAACTCCTGACCTCAAGTGATCCACCTGCCTCAGCCTCCCAAAGCACTAGGATTATAGGCATCATTTCCTCTTCATAACAATGCTAGGAGATAGGTAGTATTATTATCCCTACATGACAGATGAGGAAACCGAGGCACAGAGAGTAAAGAGCTCTCCCAAGTCACATGGTCAATAGCAGAAGCAGGATTCTAACCTGGGTAGTCTGGTCTGGAGCTGCTGTTCTTAAGCACTACCCATCCTCTCACATAATTCCACACACACTAACACGCACATACTGGAGATACAGGATCGTTTTGCTGCAGTCAGAGAACATGACCAGAAGTCTGGACTCACAGCTCAGGATACACTGAGGGGTAGGAGCTGGTATAGTAGATGCTACAACCTGGGGCTCTTAGCAGGTGCCTGGGGAGGAGGCTGGAAGGCTCAATACATGCTGCCCACATTTCTCCTCCCTGATTTTCTTTCAGTAAACACTTAACCATTTGCCTTGTCTTGGATCCTGCACAGACCCTGAGGATTCAGAGATAGCTGGAAGATAGGACTTCTTCCCAGAGAGGTCATCACCTAATTTAGATGTAATGTTGACACTGTAATACAACATAGGAGTTGCTCAATAAATAGCTGCTGAAGGAGTAAATGATGTTCACTCATACTTTCCAATTTGTCTGATTTGTCTTGTTCATAAAAGAGGTGGCCACGTTAGATTTTTAAAGAAAAGAGGTAAAAACCAGAGCATATCAGAGCCCTTTTGCCACAAAGCAATGTGCTGCCAGCCTAGGAGCCACTTGTGCTCCTCAGCCCTGGTTTCACACACGGCCAATGAAGTGGTGACACTCACATCACAGGCATACTTAGTGCAAGTTAAAGAGGAGGGGAAGGTGGGAGAGAAGGAAAAGAAGGTCACCAAGTGGCAAAGCACTCATCCAGCCAGGATTTAGCTGGTATATCCCAAACTCCATCCAGAGGCCTAATACCCCCAAATGCCTGGGAATCTAAATGTTGTTCCTCTGATCATCAGGTAACAACTAACCCTGGGACTCATCAGGTGCACTGCTGAGCATGTATTGTTCTGTTCTGTACAGACACTGTAATCTAATTATCACCTGTCCCAGGTCAGGAAGTATTTGTCTTTTGCCAACCAGGCAACTGACCTCCACATGTTGGGCCTTGTTAATACTGCTTTTGAAAAATTTAAAATCTCAAGTTAATATCTGGAAATAAGAAAACCTATTCAGAAACCAGACTGCTGGCACACAGAAGCAACCACAACACTGCCTGATATCAACCACCTGAGCGGTTTGCTGCTGTGGCCACCATCTCTGCACTTGCCCAGGTTTTGACCCAGGTGCTCTTAACATTTCTCACATAGACATTTCAACAAATAACCTTTCTCCAGGAAAAAGCAGCATGATTTCCTGAATTAAATCCCAGTTATGAGAATCAGAAAAACAAAGTTTTTAGGTACAAAAGCGAAGTTTTCCACCTGCATAGGCTCTTTATTGGGAGACGTGAACAAAAGCAAAATGTTTTCTAAGAAACCAAACAAAAGAATTATGCCTAAGAGCCGCTTTAAATTAGAAGAGTTCTTTTGAAGTGATTATGGGTAAAAATGCAGAAAACAATCAAGGCAAATAAAGTTTTCCTTTTAACTAGCAATGGATGAGAATATAACATTGATGAACACTGCTCTCCTTCCAAACAAACAAAATCAAGCCAGGTTAGCATCATTCTATATACCAAGCCTAAGCCTTAACAATGTATGATGAAGGCTTTACATGTCAAATTTATACATATGGAATAATTTACCATTTAGTCCTATCCTCTATGTGCTCAGGAGTCTACAGTTAAATTATAAAAGCCCTAAATCAGCCTAAGTGAACAAAAAAATTCCTATGCCTAATTTAAAAAATACTAAGGAAAACTGAGATGGTTCAAGTATCTGAATTTGTACTGAAATAAACAAATAGTCAAACCTGTGGGCAGCTGTCAGTTGCAAAAAACACCGTACAAATCCTGTACAATTGTACCTTTTCACGTGACTAAACATCCTTATGGCAAAATAATGCATTATTCAAGATCCTGAAGCCCTGATTTAGGGGCAGAGGCATTACAATACACGTCTGAGCTCATTGCCTCTTTAAAGCATTTTTGTCACCGGAGGACTTCCATTTTCCACACGGCATAATCACTCCTCTGCCCTGCTTGTCAGAGGCAGACTGCAGACACCACACGCATGCTGACGCTGGGAAAGAACCCATCCCCCGATGGCTGAGCACAAACACTCCGCAGCCACCATCTCATCGGTGATTTCTATTGTAACCAAAGCGACACAGCCAGAGAGCAAGACACAAGGGACAGCAGCTGGCGCCTCGGCCCAATGCAGAGCTGATGACGAAAATGGCACTTACTGTTGATGAGAAAAAATCATTCCTTATGTTTAAGCGAAAGCTCCAAGTTCCCGGCTGCACCTCCACCTCCCAGGGCCGAGGCAGCCCCTCCCCCTGCCCGGCGTGCCCTCTTCACTGGTTCAGCATCTTGCACAGAGGCGGACGCAGCCCTCTCCAAGGCTCCTTGTGAGCACGGCTGGCTGGCTCGCAGGCACAGGGCAATGCCAGCGGGAACGAAGACACCTTCTCCCCTGCTAACTGCAATTTTTAATCTCAGTTTTCCCCCTTCCAATAAACAAATATCTCCAGCTTTTTCCTCACACACACAGTCTTTGTTCTGACGCTACAGGATTGCAACGCTGGGAGAAGAAAGTCACACTGTTATCTTGGCTATGGGTTATTTATGAAGTGCTATAAACAGAGAGAAGAAACATTTAATTTGGGGCATGCAAAAGAGGATTTCTGTCCTCCTCAAATTAAATTTCTCTGTTTCAGGTTTAAAAGAAACAGCAAAATCTGAAGCTCCTGAGTCCAATAGGAATGCCTTCCTCTTGTTCTCTTAAAGAAGAAATTTCCCTGTGGGGGTTTTCTGCTCTACCCTTTTGGTCCTGAACATCCTGGTTTAGGAGGGTCAGAGAGTTCATTTAGTTTATCTGCTTTGTACAAAAAAATTCTATTTTGCAGTATAAAGGGAATTTATTGCAGAGGAAGAAATTCTGTAATTTTCCTTGCTAGCCCCTCCCAGGGTTTACCATAATGTGTCAGAAAATTCCTCCTTATTCATAGCCTCAGTTTCTCCGGACAATCCTGAGTGGCAGTGCTTGGTTTGTGTCTAGTCTACCTTAGACTCATTCCCAGCCTTATTCTGAGACTCGATATCATTTTTCAGGAGTCCCTAAAGACCAACATTTGTCATTATTATATCCCCACCTTGAAACATAGCAAACACGTGCTACACCAGTGGAATCAGAAGTGCAGATCTGGCAACAGTTCTCCCAAAATGCTGCATCTAACTCAGGCCCACGTGGGTGGCTGTTCCTGCAACCTGCTGAACATGAACCTCTGAGGCTCAGTACACTGGACCTGCCTGATGCTGGCCATCAGGCCACTTGCTCATTATCCTAGTGATGGCTACTCTTCTTCCTTTGGGAAGCTCCTCAACCCTCAGGAAGGCATTTCTGCAGGGTCTGGGAACAGCGGCCACCCATTCTAGAGGCAGAAGGATCAGGCTGATGGGAAGGAAAATAGAAGTGAGGAGCCTCACATCTGGCTTTCCCTGTGCTAAAATAATCCCTAAATCTTTCCAGTCCCACTGGATCAGGCAACCTGCTAAGACCAACGCAAGTCAACTTCGTGACTAGTAGCATTGTTTGGTCTTCCAGAAAACCTTGAGAAAATACAGATAAAAGGAGAGCAATGAAAAGCTTTATCAGTTTAAAAAGGCACACGTATTCCTGCCCATTCTGCAAGGCATGGAAAACAATCTTAACACACAATTGCCATGGTCATAACTTCTGAGTTTAATGATAACATTTTAATTGCCACTATTATAAAGTAGGCGAGCTTTTCAGGTTGGTAGGCAAAATTTAGAAGTTATGCTTGATTTAAAAAGTTCCTTCCGGCCGGGTGCGGTGGCTCACGCTTGTAATCCCAGCACTTTGGGAGGCCGAGGCGGGAGGATCACGAGGTCAGGAGATCAAGACCACGGTGAAACCCCGTCTCTACTAAAAAATACAAAAAATTTGCCGGGAGTGGTGGCGGGCGCCTGTAGTCCCAGCTACTGCGAGGCTGAGGCAGGAGAATGGCGTGAACCCAGGAGGCAGAGCTTGCGGTGAGCCGAGATTGCGCCACTGCACTCCAGCCTGGGCGACAGAGCGAGACTCCGTCTCAAAAAAAAAAAAAAAAAAAAAAAAAAAAGTTCCTTCTGATGGATCTGATATTTCTGATAGTGAGAGCAATTCAGTGTAAACAGGAAGGAGCTGATCTTCAAGGTCATATGGTACTAGGAAAGTCCCTCCCTGTCAGTGGCTTAATAAGGATGACAGGCCTTGCTAGTGGTGCTACCATCAGAGAGAAATTCAGGAGAGAGAACATAAAATTGATGACATTTGTTCATGACATGTTATAACATGACATCTTCCATAATGAACATTTAGAAAGTACAGATAAGCAAAAAGAAAATTAAAATCATTTTCATTGAAATGATTCCAACCAAGAGAAAAACCAATGTCAACTTTCTGGGAGGGTATGCCTTTCCACCTCACTGTCCAACCTGTATCAGGCACTGAACGCTTTCATCAGATTATTCACACATGCTGCTAGAAAGAGTCTTTAAAAAGAGTTCCTCACCCTGATCCCAAGTCTCTAAAAGAATTCACCAAGATGTGCAACCTGCCAAAGGGACTCACTGAAGACACAGCCCCACCTGTGTCTATAGAGCTCTGGCTCATAGGACAAGCAGGGTTCTCATTAAGGAAATGGGGAGGGAGTTCTGCGAAACAAAAGTAGATGAATTTTTAAGGAGTTCAACTATTGGGTTTTTAAAAATAAGGGGAGGCATAGGTGAGATCAGGTGGCAGGTCGACTCCTTCTCTGGCATCAGTCCCATTGAGGGGATGAGATCCAAGGGCCGTCTTTTCAGAGCTTCGGCCTGTGCTGGCTGTGAAGGTTAACCCTGCATCTTTTTGTCTATCACCCAACAATTTGTACCCCAACTGTTCTCAGGTAATCCAGATTCCTCCAAAATAGAGGAACACACATACTGGCAGTTCTGAAGGACACCTTCTGTAATTTAGTTGTCTGTCTTGCATTCAGAAGTTTTGCTGAGTGACTTTTCAAAGATGTTATCAAAGGCTGGGTGCAGGTGGCTCATGCCTGTAATTCCAGCACTTTGGGAGGCAGAGGTGGGAGGACAACTTGAGCCCGGGAGCTCAAGACCAGCTTGGGCAATATGGTGAAACCCCATCTCTACAAAAAACAAACAACAAAAACAAAAAACTATCTGGGCATGGTGGTGCGTGCTTGTAGTCCCAGCTACCTGGGAGGTTGAGGTAGGAGAATTGTTTGAGCCTGAAAGGTAGAGGCTGCAGTGAGCTGTGACTGTGCCACTGTATTCCAGCCTGGGCCATACAGCCAGACCTTGTCTCAAAAAAAAAAAAAAAAAAAAAAGAGGAGGGAGAGGGGCTAACAGACACAGATAAAAAAAAGTTTAACTCTTCCTTTAATCTGACAAATGAACGTAGTAGCATATAATATTTCTTGTCATCAAATCAACTTGGGTTCTACGTAATTACAATCACCAAACATATATATAGTGCTTTAAATGACCTCTGTTGATGAAATTACCTGCATGTTTCATAAGAGGTAGATGTCACCATTGTAAGAAGCTGCCTAAGGGCCCATGAGGACTTTTAAAAGCTCCCAGAGCAACTCTGAGGGACAGCCAATCACAGGCCTCTTTATACCCACACCAGGGCCCAAGTAATCTTATGTGCACATTCCTGTCCCGGGCAGAATTCCCATTGTCCTTGGCTAAATTATTTACCTTCTCTGAGCTGCAGTTTCCCTCTCCGTAAAATGAAGAATCACACTGACTTTGCAGTGTTGTTTTAAGAATTAAAATGAAATAATCTATGTGAGGAGCCTGACACTTAAAAAATAAGCAATGTTGGTTTCCCCTCCTATCTATCCAACAATGGAGGCTACCACCTGAAATGATCAGAAATCTAATGTGGTTTTTAAGGAAGCCTATCCTAAATCCCATTTTTTCCCCCAGTGAATTAAAACTGATTTATTGAGGCCTTGGACTTCTGAAAACCATTCTAAACCTTGAAGTTAGTTTTGTAGTTAAGATCTTGCAGTAACAAGGCTGGGTACCTATGTAGGATCACCTTCCAATCTTTTTTTTTTCTTTGAGATGGAGTTCGCTCTGTCACCCAGGCTGGAGAGCAGTGGTGTGATCAAGGCTCATTGCAACCTCCACCTCCCAGGTTCAAGTCATTCTCCTGCCTCAGCCTCCTGAGTAGCTGGGACTACAGGTGCGCACCACCATGCCCAGCTAATTTTTGTATTTTTGGTAGAGATGGGGTTTCACCCTGTTCGCCAGGCTGGTCTCCAATTCCTGACTGCAGGTGATCCACTGGCTTTGGCCTCCCAAAGTGCTGGGATTACAGGCGTGAGCCACTATGCCTGGCCGATCTTATTTTTAACAAGAGATGCTGTTCCCTGCTACAGGGCCAAAGCAGAAAACCGTGGGCAGGATGGAAGAGGCTACATGGTGTCCTGGATCCTGTGGGCAAATGAAGCCATCAGGGCATCCTGCAGAACAGGTTCTTGTCGCCACTGTTCAAATGTAAAGTTTGCAGCCTGTGCTTCCGACCCTTCCTTTCCTTTGTACAAGGCCCAGGGTGAAGTCAGCATCAGGGATCTATGTAAGGCTGATTCTATGTAAGGCTGATTATGACAGGTCCAAGTTTGCTGCCTCAACCCACAGATTCACCTGAACAATAAACTCAGCTAAGAGCTTCTTAGATTCTAGCTGTCTGTCTCAGCCTGGCCCTTGCTTTAAAATAAGAAAAATGATTCCCTCCCAAATTCCTCAGTGCTGAAGGCATTAGCACTCAGCATGTACTGCTCATTTCAGTGTTTCAAATGAGAGGGTCTGGGCTGTCAGGGAGGTGACACTGCCTGAGTTGAAATCCTGGTTACATCACATGCTGGCTATGTAACTATGGGTAAGTTGCTTAGCTTCAGCCCTCAGTTTCCTTCTTGGTGTGTAAAATGGGACAATGGTATCTACTTTTCAGAATCACAGTGAAGTTTAAGTGAAATCATACACAAAAGGCATACTGTTAAGAATATACGCAGCTGACAATATATTTGTTATTATTTCAACTCCTTTTCCCCCAGCTGTTCTTTCCAAAAAGATCAATAAAATTTTACCCACTGTTTTATCTCTTTCCCACCAAAAGGTTGGCTGAAGACAGGCAAAGAGTGAGCGAGGAAAGCAAACAGCCTGTTAAACTCCAAAGTGATACAAGCAGAGCATGAATGATTAAAAATGGACTATCACTCTAACCTTCAGGAAACATTAGCTAGATCTGGATGCTGTATGATCCATGAATGGGTGTGATGCCATCATACCCTCGACTAGTGCCAAGGGCCCGAAAAGACTTAGGCTATAAAGGCGACCACAAAGACACAATTTATCCCACAGAAATTATCTTACTCTTGACGAATGCACTGAAACATTTATTCATTTCAACAAACATCTGACGTGCTATTCTAAGCTCTGAGAATTAGGTAGTCCTGTGACCTCTCATCACTAGATGTAACCGACAGAATCATCTTCCACTCAATAAACACGCGACTTAAGAGTCTTCTCATGGAAAAGTAACAAAAACAACCACTCCATAAATGCTGGCTCATATGTGCTGTGCTGGCCCTATACCAAAGGCATGACACATATCCTCACAGCAGACAGCACCAGCGGCCTCTGATACAAGCCAAATAGTCCCATTTTACAGATTTAGAAACTGAGGCCTAGAAAGGTTAAATCACATACTCAAGTTTCCACAGTGAATAAGTGGGAAAGTCAGGAATGGTTCAAAACTTGTGCTCTTAATCCTTACTTAGGTCTCCACCATGCATTTCTGTAGGTTTGCTTTTTTTCCCCCAATTGGCTGTGGAGAGAAGTTGAATTTGGGCCAGTCTATGTTGCCAGGCAAATCCCCCTAATATTTGTCTTCAGCAAACCCTCCACTGACTGCTAAGGAACCAGGCATGATTCAGATATTTTTTCAGAAGGCCAAGTATTTAGCTGAGATTTAAAGTCTTCTAAGATCTCGCCCCAGCCCATCTTTCTAGCTCATCTCCTATGCTTGGGGCCAATGGGGCTTTTCATCACTTCCTGAACGGCTTTGATGCTGCTCTATTCTGTACCTGTTTGCTCTCAATGTATATGTTTCTGTCTCTGCCACCAGTAACTGCAATCCCTCATTCAGGACCATCTGGGAACACAGCCCCTCTGTAAGGCTCTTCCTAATCCCAGGAAGATGGGATCTGAGCTCTCAAACCACTTGGTTTTACAGCTGCTCAGATACCTACTCCCATTAATGTAACTGACTCAACTTACTTCCTGCCTGTAATTCTCATAGCATTTAGCCCGGTGCCTCTGTTGATTGACTCAGGTTCACTTGTGGTTTCCAGTAAACAATGAGGTAAAGAAGATGCCAAATTATTAAGAGTATCTTACTTTTATCACCCCTCAATTCTTTTTTCACCTTATAGGTTCTCCTGTATATTCCAAATTCTATGTGTTGTTCAAAACATCTGAGCACACTGCTATGGAAAGGACCCGTGTGGCCAGTGGAAGCACAGCTGCACAAGTGGTCCCAAGGCCAAGTGACTGTTCTCTGTATGCCAGGTGGCCACTGAATAAACATCCACTTGGGGTTTGTCTTTAGAGAGGGAATTTGAAGACATTTAAAAACTTTGGGCATCATCATCATTTTGGGAGGAGAGGTAAAATTATCAGCGCTATTTCTGATAAGATTGCACTGGTCAATATAGCTTTGATTTGTGGTCCTTTGATTTAGGACTTGGCTGTGCCCAAATCCACATCCTAGGACAAGACACCCATGGGAGACCTGGCACTCTGAGCCTACACACTTAAGAGTAGACTCCTGCCCCTGCCTTGAGTGCGGGTAGTGGGGCAGTCATGGACCTCCATGAAACCAGGCCTGTGCCCTCGCCTGATCTGCCATACTGAGGCAGGAGCAACAGGCATGGCTGCACTGTGGGGACACACGAATGCTAACACAGAGTTAGAATTTCTAAACAATACCCCCTCCCAAGGATCCCTTTCCAAATAAGTTTCCAACTCTCATTTAAAACTACTCTAATTCATGTGAAGTTGTAAGCTAAAGAAAAAACATTAAGGTGGGATATACTAGCATATAATTTTTTTATAACATTGAAAGAATTTCCACTCATTTTTATCAAACTTCGCCTTAATCTGTAAACTTATAAAATTGCTGGATCATCTTAGAGGAAGACTGGGCTCAGGTTACTAGATCTGTAAAGTAATTACTGTTCCTGGAGAGTAAGAATCATTTTTAGCCCACTTCTTACCTTGATCCGATGACATCAAAAAGATGCTGCCAACGATCGTTAATTTTGTTGAGCTTGTCATCAATCTCAGCTGCTCTCGATTTGTTGCTGGCCTTGATCAGCTGGTCACCCATTTGCTTTAACTGTAACTTGTTTTCACTAAACAAGTTTATTTCTTCCATGCAGTCCTGGCAAAGGCACCAAAACATAAAGCCTGGATAATTACCCCAAACTCATTTCTTCTCCAGCCACAAACATACAGAGAGTTGCCTCTTGAAATTTAAAAAAAAAAAAAAAAAATTGGCCAGGCATAGTGGCTCATACCAATAATCCCAGCAGTTTGGGAGGCCGAGGCAAGAGGATCACTCGAGTCCAGGAGTTCAAGACTAGCCTGTGCAACATAGCAACACCCCACTTCTAAAAAAAACTAGCCAGGTATGCTGGCACATTCTGTAGTCCCAGCTACTTGGGTGGCTGAGGTGGGAGGACCCCTTGAGCCCAGAAGGTTGAGGCTGCAGTGAGCTATGATCTCGCCACTGCACTCCAGCACAGTGAGACACTGTCTCAAAACCTCATACCTTCTAATGAAGGTAACTTTTCAGTGAGCAGCTAAAAAGTCAGGCAACACGCATCAGGCAAATGCAAAATATGTAAGGCAATAATTACTTTTTTTGTTTTTAATAGTTACTTAATTCAAAAGCCCTCTGTCTCCCCTCACAGATTTCTTTTAACCTACTTGGGAGCTGAGGACAACTGAACATAACTAATTAGCCTGTTATTGGTTACAGTTTTCCAGAGGGTTGACTGAGTGGTATTTTGGGTGACTGCAGCAAGAATATTACTTTTCCCTGTGGAGATCAGTGACCATTTCAAAATTATGAGCCTCACTGCTGTTGGGCTCTCCCCTTTGGTAAGAGGAGCTTCTTTTTTTTTTTTTTTTTTTTTTTGAGATGAAATTTTTGCTCTGTTGCCCAGGCTGGTGTGCAGTGGCACCATCTTGGCTCACTGCAACCTCCATCTCCCAGGTTCAAGCAATCCTCCTGCCTCAGCCTCCCAAGTAGCTGGGATTACAGGTGCCTGCCACCATACCAGGCTAATTTTTGTATTTTTAGTAGAGACTAGGTTTCACCATGTCAGCCAGGCTGGTCTTGAACTCTTGACCTCAGGTGATCCACCCGCCTCGGCCTCCCAAAGTGCTAGGATTACAGGAATGAGCCACAGCGCCAGGCCAAGGGGAGCTTCTTAATAACAACTAGAGAAACTCTAACTCACTTGGGGTATCAGCTGATGTGTAAGGATACGTAAGCCCCTTTTCTGGCCAAACTTCCTAAGGGAGAAAAAGCAACTCTCCTCAGTACCATGCCCACTGACAATGGTCTCACACTCTCATCTCCCTGGAACCTTCTCTCTTCCAACTGTTCTCTCAAAAGGATCAAAAATAGTGAAGTCCCTTCAAATTTCTAAAATGCTACTGGAAACACCCGTAACATTGCCTGTTTGGGCTTAGGAGTGAGGAGGGCTGACAATTCCATGGTAGTCATAACTACATCCACCTGGGTGTCCTCCCTTACCTCCTGTAACTTTTCAATCATTTCTTCAATACTAATGTCTGCTGTCTGTAGAACTTTGTTTTCCATCTGCACCAGCCAGGCACACAACTCTTTATTTTTTTCATTGAATACAACCCATGTATTGAGTCTGTCTTCAATCTCCTGTTTACGTATAGCCACCTGCAAATGAAAATACATTTGGCAGCTGAGTATAGCCAGGAAGGAAAGCACTCCCTTCTCTCCCTCAAAAAAACTGAGTTTCATTCATTCAAATCAGTAGCTCTCTACACTCAACCTTGTCTGGTTTCGCCTCTTCTAAACCTAGGGTTTAGCATCAACAGAAGTTCCTTACACCTGTGATAAATGCCATAAAAAATAACAAAATAAATACTGTACCTGAAATGTAGCTGATTGGAAAGATGGTTTTACCCAATACTCGTGTGTTACTATCCGGTTATATTAAAAATTAGAAACAGGAAATGCTAGATGAAGATATAATCCAAATCCTTGCCCTTTTAACAACAAATCAAATCCTTATACCAACATAAGGACAATGTCCTGTTTAACTTAGAAACTATTAATCCATATAGAATGTAAATCAAACATTTATAATGCAAATGGACCAGGAAAACTACAGCCGTTTAAACGTCCTTAGTGTTACACTTCAAAACAAAGCAAAACCAAAAACAACGTATATCACTCATTTAGCCCACTTTCCCATTATGCACTGGATTTTGGATGGAAACCATGAAAGTATCATCAACAGCTGGTCTGCAGCAAGCAGGCTGACCCCAAAATACCCAATACCCCATTATGCACAAGTAACCCCTAAACTGACATCAGCTAACGGTCCTCCTCCTTAAAGGTTTAAATTTCACTAAATATAAATTTAAATAATGCAAATCAGCCTAACTAGCTGTACAAAAGTATTCCCAGGTTTTAAGAATCTTCAGAATCTTAGAGTTAAAAGGGGTGGCTAAGAGTTCTTTTGGTAAAGTTTTGACACCCCACTATATGGACCAGGAAACCAAGGTTGAATTCTCTGAGATTTTCCTGCTGTGTATAAAGAAACCTCTGCTCTTTTCGGAGGAGAAAATACTGAATGCTTATATATCCTAGCCAGCCAAACGTGTTAAAAAGGCTTGAAAAACTATCCTAGAAAAACAAGTGTTGTGTTTCCATTCCTCGGGGCATCTGTTTATCTTTTAAAAATCCTGGCATTTTGCACATTGTCATTCTGATTGATTTCATAATAGCAACAATTAGGAACATCTGGGCCCCAGTCTTCCTGTCTACCTTAACTTTCAGAACACTTTTCATATATTCTAAACATTTTCTTTTGTATAAAAATTGAAAAGTTCTAAAAGAACATTTAAAATTAGGGTACATTGTGAATATTAAATACTAAAATCAAGGAGAACGTGTCTGAATTTCAACTTTTTAAATACATCTCTTAATTCACAAAAATGAGATTAAGGAATTTATTTTCGTTGGAATTCTATGTTCTTAAAACAAAGATCTTTAAGACTATTTGAACCCCTTAATTCAATCCTGATCCTGTCACAAGCCTATACCGTGTAATACTCTATTAATACAATCCCATTCTTAATAAGCTGAAGTGATCCATTGAGACAACATAGCAGTTGATCATTTCTCTTAGAGGATTTTAGAAACCAGCTACTTGAAATAAACATCAGGTTCTTGCGAATGCAGAGTACTCATATGAAATGCTCCCATGCCTGGTGGGCATGAAGTAAGACTCCTGCTGTTAGGCCCAGAAGAGACTCCCTAGTAAAGGACCTCTTCACTGGGTCCTGCTTCTGATACACTGGTTAGGACTTGCCACCTACACAAGGCAGAGAGCAGTCTACACATCTGATCAGAATTGCAATTTCTGTCTCCACTTAAAGTGACTTTTTAAAAAAGCTCATTAAAAGCGTGCAAAGTTCTAGCATTTAGCGCTGGAGAAACAAAAGGGTCAAATCTGTTAAACCATGTTGCTGCCTTCTAAAGGAGCAGTGGCCGGGCCAGGGGTCCCACTGAAAAGGGCCTCCGGTTCAATGAAATTAAGCTCCTTTCTACTTTGTCTGGCCTTCAGAGACATTTCAATCCACTCCCAAACAGCCTTGCCCTGCAGTGAGCTGACTTACCCTTAAGCAGAGGTCCTCCCATTGTCTGTGCAAATGCTCTATTTGCTCCTTCAAAACCATCACGTCTTCCACGAGAACGTGCCGGGTTAAGTCCGCCTTCATAGTTTGAAGTTCTTTCAAGTTCTGAGTCCAGCTAGCCAAAGACTGTTCTAGTTCCTGCATTTAATCACAAGAAGGGGGTAAAAAGCCTTCAACTCAAGCGGCTGTTGTTTCCAAACTTGTAGGCTAATCCTTTGATTAGACTCTGGGGGAGGGGAGGCCAGGAGAGGGGGAGGGACCTTCTGAATGGGAAACAGCCCAAAGCGAGCGCCTGCAGTTGTGGTTGGCCAGTTCTCCACCACCTTCTTCTCAAAGGAAAACTCTTTTCTACCTTTATTTTCATTTCCTCAGGTAGCTGTGATTTTGATAGAATTTATTCTATTTTAAAGTCACATAGGTCTTTATTTAGAGGAAAGTGTATTTGGAGTCTAATAATCTTTACACACACACACACACGCACACACACAATTTTTAATCCTGAAACTACATTTCAGATAAAGTGTGATTTTCCATTAAAAAAAATCCTAAGAAATGCATCGCTGCTATTGTGGCAATCACGTAACAGCAACGACTTCTGTTCACAGGGAATTATTTTTGGTTAACTTTTGAAAATAATAAGTAAGTATAACGGAAGAAAAAAATAAACTTTTCTAATAATTGGCAAAGATTAGTTAGCAGATAATTTTCTGGCCATGGAAACATCTATCTTTTAAAATGCAGCATTGGCTGGGCTCAGTGGCTCACGCCTGTAATTTCAGCACTTTGGAAGCCCGAGGTGGATGGATCACCTGAGGTCAGAAGTTCAAGACCAGCCTGGCCAACATGATGAAACCCCGTCTCTACTAAAAATACAAAAATTAGCTGGGTGCGGTGGCATGCGCCTGTAATCCTCGCTATTCGGGAGGCTGAGGCAGGAGAATTGCTTGAACCCAGGAGGCAGAGGTTGCAGTGAGCCGAGATCACGCCACTGCATTCTAGCCTGGCTGACAGAGTGAGACTCCATCTCAAAATAAATAAATAAATAAATAAATAAAAGAGAAGCATCTGTCAAATTGAAACCTTTTGAAATCTAGGATTTACTCAAGAGATTTACTTTCACAGCAGGGAAGGTAAAAGGAAACAACCAAAACACTCAAGAGTCCACCAGGTTTTTATTGTGCTTACAATTGTTCATGACTTGGCACATTTTAAGGGTCTTCAGTCCTATCTGTCAACTGAAATCTGAAGTAAGATACTACGACTTTTTAATTTTTATTATTTTTTTAAGAGACAGGGTCTCACCCTGTTGCCCAGGCTAGAGTACAGTGGCACGATCATGGCTTACTGCAGCCTCGACTGACCTCTTGGGCTCAAATGATCTTCATGCTTCAGCCTCCAGAGTAGCTGAGACTACAGACACGCACCACCACACCTGGCTAATTTTTACATTTTTTTTGTAGAGATGGAGGTCTCACCATTTTGTCCAGGCTGGTCTCAAACTCCCCAGCTCAAGTGATCCTCTTGCCTCAGCCCCCTGAAGTGCGGGGATGACAAGGGCGAGCCACCATGCCCTGCTGATACTATGCCTAAAATCAGGGATAAGTTTGAAGGGCCCTAACGATATGTTAATTCTGATTGATTTTCAGAGTTCTAAAAGCTACACTGGCATGATTTCATAACTTACCAACAAGAATTTATGTTTAATAAAATGGCCCAGAGAATTCTTTTTAAAGGTTGCATGAAGATTGAGGAATTAACACCTTTCTCAGAAGATAAATCATTAGATATTTAACATTTTTATTACCTACTTTTGGTCTCACAATTGGTTCCAGTAAAGTAGATGACAGCAGATTCCACAGTGGAACACTTTGGAAAGCTACATAACATAAAGGGGGCCACCTGCCAGCCGAGGTGTACCACTTACTGACTTGAAATTGGAGATCTGGAAACCGCTGAGCTTCAGACAGAGTTTCCCAGTCAGGTGGCAGGAAGCTCAGCCTGTCCAGGGCCCTGCTCAGAGGTGCTGGCTCAGCCGCCAAGTTATGCCCAGCCAGGTTTTAATCAGTTTGGTTTGAATACTTATAATATTGACAATCGGAAAGTGTACAGTCACCGGATAAGGTTGAGACTCCTGTTTTACTCTCATTGCCCTGCCCTTTTCCCCTCTAACACTCACCATGTTCGTACACACACACACACTCCTATGCATAGTGTGGCTATCTGGTGAACAGGTCTCTCTGGCAGACTGGACCATTAGCTCCACACATGGCAGGGACCATGACAACACTGCTCACTGATTCAGTGCCCAGAACCTGCCATGCTGCTGCTGCACAGCAAGTTTTCAGATACCAGAATGTATGGCTGAAAGGAAAGCAATTTGGCAGTATGTCTTGAGAGCTTTAAAATGTTCATAAAGACTAAATGAAAAAAGCAGGGAGTGAAACAATATATAGAATGAGGTCTCTTGTGGAAGTTTACTATAGCTGACGATCAGTTTGTATAAAAATGTCAACAATCATGCCTGTCTTTAAATTAAATTGCCCCAGACTTGCAACCAAACTGCAAAGAGAAATCAGATAAGTTTCCACCATCTTCATTCAACCAGATAAATTATCTATACCACAAGAATACCTGAAAATTTCCAATTTTTTATGTAACACGGGATGTAAAATTTCAAGTTGTTTGGCTGCAAAAAGCGGTGTGTTGCACAGGATCTGACTGGACTCTGCAGTATCAGGACAGCATTTAAGCCTTGCCTGTGGACTCAATTACCAGCGGAACTGTCAAGTCCCATTTCTCTGTACTACCATTTGGGTAAAGGAGGACCAAAAAAGAATGGGTATATAAATAAATTTTGGCCTGCATATGCATACTCTATCTTTGGAAGAATATACAACAAACTTGTAACATTGCTTGCTTCTGTGGAGAGGAACTGATAAGAGAAAAAATTATCACATATACCTTTTGCACCTTCTGAATTTTGAGCCATGTGACTATATTACTTATACAAAAATTATTTAAAAACCAAATTATTCCAAGGACTCAATCTTTGGACAAGTGTTATGAAACACAGATGTCCATTGTAGCAATTTTCATAATAGTGAAGTTAGAATATATATAAAACATATATGTAAGGAAATTATTCCATTCCTCAACTTGGCTGTAGTGGGAATATAATTTTTCTTTTTTATCTTTTATCTTTTTCTTTTTGCAGCTGTGCTTAGAAGGGACTATAATTTTATGAGGAGGAAAGTCAAGCTCAAATTGGTCAAGTGGCTAGGGTATTTCCCCCAGGTGAATCAGGGATGAAACACACTGACCTGGACAAGCTTTGGGTTACTTGGGATCTTTTCAGAATATGGTCACGAGTTGAATGAACTCAATGCTTTTTGCCTTTCCCTGATTCTTTCCACTGATAAATAGGATGCTGAGACTGTGAAAGCTGAAAAGATCCCACTGGAAACTGAGAAGTGTGATACTTGAGAAAAATTATGGCTGCTTATTACATTTCACGTTCTGCACAGGTTTCTAGACCTTATGGAAGGAAACTGTGTTTCAGCTGAGAGCATGACTCCAAATTATTTCCGTTGTTACCAAAGTCGCTTTAAACCTAATGAGGTAGGGATGATAAAAACTTTGAAAATTACGCATAGAAATCTTGTTAACCTAATAAAGCCACTGACTGACACGTCACCAGCAAATATCACATTTAACAGTGAAATGTTAGAATCATTTTCTTCTAAAATCAAGAATGGAAGACTCAGCTATTAATACTTCTGCTTAACAATGTTCTGAAGGTATTGACCCGTGAGGGAAAAATAGGAAAAAAAAAAGTATATTAAAAAGAAGAAACAAAAATAACCTTGTCATTATTGACAGATGATGATGGTCTCATAGACACCCAAAAAAATACATAAACGAATTATTGGAATTAACATAAGAGTTTAACAAGATGGTTAAACATAAATATGCAAAGACCAATTGCATTTCTAGGCATCAGCAATAATCTGTTAGGAAATATAATTAGAAAAAGGCAGTATTTTCAATAGCTTCAAAAATAATTGCACCAAGAAATAAATCTAACAAAAGATATATCTTTTGTGATTAAGAAAATTATAACAAGAATAAGCGGGGTGTGGTGGCTCAGGCCTGTAATCCCAGCACTTTGGGAGGCCAAATCAGGTGGATCACCTGAGGTTGGGAGTTAGAGACCAGCCTGGCCAACATGGTGAAATCCCGTCTCTACTAAAAATACAAAAATTAGCTGGGCGTGGTGGCGGGTGCCTATAATCCCAGCTACTTGGGAGGCTGAGGCAGGGGAATCCCTTGAACAGGGAGGCAGAGGTTTCAGTGAGCCAAGATCGTGCCACTGCACACCAGCCTGAGTGACAAGAACGAAGCTCCATCTCAAAAAAAAAAAAAATTATAAACCATTAGTGAAAACAACTAAATAATACGACCAAAGGGAAATATATACCACAGTCATGAGCATGAGGAGGAATACTAAAAAAAATTATCCAAGTTAATCTATAAATTCAATGCAATTCAATTAAAACTCTTATCAGAACTTTTCATGGTTTAACAAGCTGCTCCTCAAAGTTACGGAAGATCAAAGACCCAGGGACATCCAAAGTAATGTGAGAGAACAAGGTGTGGGTACACATCACACCTGAAATAAAGATGTGTTACGATAAAGTGCAGTAATTAAGACAGTTTGATATTAAAGCTGAGATACACAGACCAATGGAACAGAGAACTGAGAAACAAATCCTGAGTTTATGGAAATTTGATATTTGACATTAGACAATAAATAGGCACCAAGACAACTGGCTAGCCATACGAATAAAATTAGAAAATGGATCTCTGTCTTAAAACGTATGCAAAAATCAATTCCTCAATGAATAAAGATGTGAATGTGAAAACCAAAAACCAAAAACTTTTTGAAGAGAATGTAGGAAGGTATTTTATGACTTTAGTATGAAGATTTCGCAAAGGAAGTGGAAAATACAAATCATATAGGAAAATACTGACAAATACATCCACGTTAACAAATATCTTTTGTTCAGCCAGCAATACCAAGGAAAATGTAGAAAAACAGGCTCTCGGATGGGAAAAGACATTTGCAATGTATATACTCAGTAGAAGAGGAATATTTAGAATAAATAAGCAGCTCCTTCAACTCAATAAGAAAAAGATAAATAGCCCAATGGAAAAAAATCAGTAAAAGGCACAAATAGGCAATTCACAAAAGGGCAAATATGAAAAAAATGTGCAACTGACTAATAAACTATGAAGAGATACTATCTCACAGCTGCTGGATTAGCAAAAGTTTAAAAAAATCTGACAATACCAAGTGACTACAGAAGGGATATATAAATTGTTGTATATTCTTATAATGCATACTACACAGCAGTGAGAATGAATGTGCATTAGGTACCAACATCTATGACTCCAAATCATAATGAGGGAAAAAAGTTACACTGTAGGCCAGGTGCTGTGGCTCACTTTGGGAGGCCGAGGCAGGCGGATCGCTTGAGGCCCCAGGAATTCAAGACCAGCCTGGCCAACATGGCGAAACTCCATCTCTACTAAAAATAAAAAAAATTAGCCAGGCCTGATGGCACACGCCTGTAATCCCAGCTACTTGGGAGGCTGAGGCACGAGAATTGCTGGAACCTGAATGGTGGAGGTTACAGTGAGCCGAGATTGCTCCACTGTATTCCAGCCTGGGTGACAGAAGGAGACTCTGTCTTAAAAAAAGAAAAAAAAATTACATTATATATAATACTGCTTATATAAAGTTTTAAAATTTATGTATTTTGTTTACTTTTTAGAGACAGTCTTACTCTGTCATCTAGGGTGGAACATAGTGGTACATTCATGAGTCACTGTATCCTCGACCTACTAGGCTCAAAGGATCCTCCCACCTCAGCCTCCCCAGCGGCTGGGATCACAGGCAAGTGCCACCACACCCAGCTAATTAAAAAAAATTTTTTTTTTTTTTTACATATGGGGGTCTCACTTGCTTGCTCAGGCTACTTTCAAACTGCTGGACTCAAGGGATCCTCCCGCTGCAGCCTCCCAAAGTGCTGGGATTATAGTTGTGAGCCACCATGCCTAGCCATATAACGTTTAAAAATAGAAAGCAATTCTACATCTCATTGACAGCAGGCTGGGCGCCTGTAATTCTAGCACTTTGGGAGGCCAAGGCAGGAGGATTGCTTGAGCCCAGGAGTTTGAGACCAGTCTGGGCAACATGGCAAAACCCGTCTCTACAAAAAATACAAAAATTAGCCGGGCATGGTGGCGCATGCCTGTAGTCCGGGCTACTCAGGAGGCTGAGGTGGGAGGATTGCTTGAGCTTGGGAAGTTGGAGGTTGTAGTGAGCTGTGATTGTGCCATTGCACTCTAGCCTGGAAGACAGAGCCAGACCCTGTCTCTCAAAAACAAACAAACAAACAACACTGACACCTACAAACACGTGTATTAAAATTATTAGGACATGTGTAAGAATGATGAACACCAAATCCAGGGTTACTGACACCTCTAAGGAGAAGTTAGATCATACAGGACACTTGAACTGTGCGTATACTTTTTAATTTTTTAGCTGAGTGATGGTGTCATGGCAGTTTGTCATATTATTTGTTATGCCTTTTAGCACGTTAAGACATTTTTACAACAAAGAAAAAAGATGTAGGGAGAAAGACACTAATTTCTGGCCCAACTTGAAGTATGAGACTATTCATTTCTTCCCAATTTTTTCAATTTGATCCCTGAAAGTCATTGAAGGAAGAAAAAAATTAAAAGACCATTCCAACAGTCTCTCAATGTGTTTTAAACATCAAAGCTGCAGACAGAAAAGAGATGCAGGGAGTTGCTGACCTGGGAATTTTCCTGGCCCCTATTCCTATCCATAAGTTTGCCTTGTCTCCAGCAAAGGCCTAAAATATCCAGGAAGTTTTGCTAGTGTGGTATTCATTAGGAAGAATATACAGTTTGGACAGTTTTATAAAAATGTTATACTGGAGCAAACCCCAACCTACTGGCTTTCACAAATGAATTCTTTAGTCATATTTTACTCTTGTTTCAAAGAAAAGGACATTTGATAAGGGAACAGCTTTTACAGGAATCTCAGAGGCCACATCTTATATTACAGAGAAGGAGCAGACAGAAAGAGGACCTGAAGGAGAAAACCCCTAAGATCCTAAGAAGTGAGTTTTTGCAAAAGTCTTTCTCGTCTTCAAAGAACAGTAATTGTAAAAAGCATCAATTCTAATTCCTGAAGAGACCAGCATGTTATGTTAGACAGATCGGGAAAATATTTTCTGATTGAAAATGAAAACTCAGTTTCAACACAGAAAGAGGCAAAGAAGCACTTCAAAGTACTCAGAAAACAGCTAAGTGATTATCTTGGCCACTTGTTTGGATTTCAATACCTTAATCAGCTCTTTTTCGTTATGGAGGTCCTCGTGAAGCTCTGGAAGAGGATCTTCACTTTGTGCCTTTAAAACTTGCAGCCTGCTTTTCAACTCCTTGATTTTCTTTTCACACTGGTCCCAGGTCTATTTGAAAACAAGATTAAAACTGGTAAGTATTTTGCTCTTTAGAATGAATTGTAGAAATAGAACAGCTCATTCAATCCACATAATCTTTCTATTAAGTTTGTTTTTATAAATCACACAGACACCCAGTTCCTTGTCTTGAGCAGACTATGGTCTCCAAAAGCAGAAGGAACACCAATATGACTCGAGGCTCCTTGCAGCTTTACCTGTGGCTCATTTCAACCACCAGGCTAGCGTTTGCTTGAAAATAGTTCTTCCGGGCGGGGCATGGTGGCTCAAGCCTGTAATCCCAGCACTTTGGGAGGCTGAGGCGGTTGGATCACCTGAGGTCAGGAGTTTGAGATCAGCCTGGCCAACATGGCGCAACTCCGTCTCTACTAAAAACACAAAAATTAGCTGGGTGTGGTGGCATGTACCTGTAATTCCAGCTACTTGGGAGGCTGAGACAGGAGAATTGCTTGAACCTGGGAGGCGGAGGCTGCAGTGACCCGAGATTGCGCCACTGCACTCCAGCCTGGGTGACAGAGCGAGACTCCATCTTAAAATAAATAAATAAATAAAAATAAAAAAGTTCCTCCCCAGTCCCTCTCATCTAACCAATGTGATTTCTACTTTAATTTTGGAAAAGTTCCCACCTAAAAGGCTACTGTATGGATTAATTGTTAGCATTGACAGTCTTTGGTATATGCTATGATAGCACCGCAGAACACAAGCACTCAGCCACCTTCCTTGTCTTCTTTTCCACCGTCACCCCTCTCCTCTGCTGGCTGTCTTCTCCTTTCTCCAGCCTGGCTTTAGTGACCTTTTCACATTCAACCTTCACTTTCCATTTCTCACCACTGTGCTGACTACCACCTTCTGCTTAAACCACTTTCCTGTTTACAAGGAATTTTCAACTTTATTAACTCATAGTAATTATAATAACCTTAGGAGATAGACAGGGAAAGTATTATCATATTTAAAACAAGTATTATCATATTTAAAATGTGAAAACTAAGGCTCAGAGAAAAATGACTAGCCCGTGGATCTGGGGTTAAAAGCCAAGTCAAGGGTCAACCATCTCTTTTCTTCAAATTTTAATTGTTGAACAAAATAGGTGCTTGCATTTTCAACTATAGGGTATTTATATTTGATTCATTAGGATAAACTTCTTTTCCTGAAGTTACTAAAACTATACAAACCTACAATGAAACACTATTCTTTTTTTTTTTTTTTTTGAGACAGAGTCTCGCTCTGTCGCCCAGGCTGGAGTGCAGTGGCGCAATCTCGGCTCACTGCAAGCTCCGCCTCCCGAGTTCACGCCATTCTCCTGCCTCAGCCTCCCGAGTAGCTGGGACTACAGGTGCCCGCCACCACGCCTGGCTAATTTTTTTTGTATTTTTAGTAGAGATGGGGTTTCACCATGTTGGCCAGGATGGTCTTGATCTCCTGACCTTGTGATCCGCCCGCCTCGGCCTCCCAAAGTGCTGGGATTACAGGTATGAACCACCATGCCCGGCCAAAACACTATTCTTCAGTACAGCTGATACCTAAACATACTTGGGTTGGCCTCAGTCTATGGTAACCCCTCACTGAAGGGAGGCCACTTGTCTAGCAATATTAACTATCTGGAACTCAACTCAAAAGAAAGCAAAGGAGAAGCAAAACCATGAGTTCTTCAAACTGTTATTTGCAATTATCATTATGCTTTACAAACATGGCAGATGCTTAACAAATGTTTGCTAGTTAATGAATTCCATATAGTCCATATACCAAATAAAATTCAGATACTTTATTCACAGGAGAAATTCTCAAGCCCTAACTCAGCATGTATTTACTCTTAATTCAGAAAAATATGTCTGATAAGTTTGGTTATCTAGTTTTGGCACACCCGACAGACTAGAGAGAGTGGGCTATAAGAAGTAAGTGAGCTTGGAGAAAGAAAAATAGATAGCTTGACATTAAGAGGAGAGAAAGAAAAATGATAAAAACCATATCAGAACTCAAAGAGCACAGTAGTTCAGGGAGGGCCATAGGTTCAAAGCAATTCAGAGGCCTTGAGAACAACTTGGTATCTTAGCATAACAAAACAATAACAATTTTCCTAACAGTGACTCAAAATATAACACTGTAGTTCTTAAAGCTATAATCATACATTATTCGGAAAATTCACTTATATGGAAAAGTGCATTCTCTGATGACAGCAGAAAAATGAAGTGTTTCTGTCTGTTCCATACATGGAACATTAGTTTTATGTATTGAACTTTCATTGAATATGTTTCCTGTTTCATAAAAATAAGTATCTTAATAGAATCTCAAGTGTTTAAATACTAAACATTGAGCTCTTGCAATGCTGTATCATCATTTCACATTAAGTAACTTGCATGACTTATGGATTACAGCTTGAGTTGGAAACTCATGATACTATAGCTTCCTAAAACCATTTCCATTTTCACACCACAAATGAAAATCTATGTACTGAATTTAAATATCATGAATGGAGAAGTAAGTGGTGAGTTTACCTCTACAGTGCTCTGGAACTGCTTAATCATCTCTGCCAGCTGGGGCTCCGTGTCTTTCCAGCTGTCCTGAAGTTGACTGATTCTCCTACCCACAGACTCTTTAGTTTTCAGGTCAGTTGTGAGCAGTAACTTTTCTCCAGCTTCTAAGGTTAGGGCATAGGTAGTTCGCCACCTTTGAAAATGAATTTCTTTATTCTAAGAAAAAAAAGAAAAGTAATTTGCTTAGGTTTCTGATGTGTTCAAAATGTGATTGTGTGTGTCTGTGTATATTTCCTTCAGAGCTTTTCTTAAGAGTTAAACTAGATATAAATTAGACAAATTGGGTCAGAATGTACATACACACACACAGCAAAAGCTAATGTTTTACACTGAGTAGATAAGCATACTACTAAGTGAGGTGTTCTTAAAATAATTTCCAAAGATTGGTGAGATAAGATTCTCAGTGTAATGATTAGCAGCACAGAGAAATAAAAAAATACACATCATAGAATAATAACCTGCAAGGTAAATGGATCCAAGAGTATTAAGAAAGTGGAGTAACAGACCTGAAATCAAGTAACAGACCTTACATTACGCTAAACAAATATAAAAGAATGCAAGAAAGGGTAAAATACAAAAAATACACATTTCTTAAGCTTTTTATGGGCACATAAACATGTACATCAATGTGTGCCCCAAAGGGGCAGCTTTAAAAAATTTCATCCGAATATCATGTAGGCTTTCTGAAAATTAAAAACAATTTTTTTTAGGCCTGGAGTGATGGCTCATGCCTGTAATCCCAGCACTTTGGGAGGCCAAGACAGGCAGATCAGTTGAGCTCAGGAGTTTGAGACCAGCCTGGCCAACATGGAGAAACCCTGACTCTACTAAAAATACAAAAATTAGCCAGGCATGGTGGTGGATGCCTGTAATTCCAGCTACTTGGGAGGCTGAGTCACAAGAATCACTTTAACCTGGGAGGCAGAAGTTGCAGTGAGCCAAGATCACGCCACTGCACTCCAGCCTGGGTGACAGTGAGGCTTTGTCTCAAAAAAATAAAAATTAAAAAAAAATCAAAAACAAAATTTTTAAGAGACAAGGTCTTATTTATTTTTATTTTCTTCTATTTTTTAGTGGCGGTGTTACAGCTCCGTGACTGCTCCTGCAGCGCAGGACCACTCCGTAGGCAGTGTGTGGAGAGTAGTGAAGGTCCTGTTTTTTAAGAGCTGTGCCACCACACCTGGCTACATGGGCTTTCTTTAAAGAGATTGAAACTAGGTATTTATAACACAAAAATAAAGTAAAAACTTTAAAATTGATCCATACTCCCAAAGGCATTTGGTTTTAGAGGAAAAATTAAATAGTTTTTGTCTGTTCTAAATATGTTTTCCTGGCTGGGCATTCTGGTGAATGCCTGTGGTCCCAGCTACTCGAGGGGCCGAGGTAGCCTCACCAGAAGTTTGAGGTTACAGTGAGCTTTGATCACGCCACTGCACTCCAGCCTGGGAGACAGAGTGAGTACCTATCTCTAAAAAAAATAAGTAAATAAATAATACATAAATCTTATTTCCTTCACCTTGAAATTTCTTGAAGGAGACAGAGTGTGGGCATTTTCCAAAATGAGAGCTGATAAACATCAACAGAGCATCACTAATTTACGAAGGCATTTGTGAGAAGCCTGAAGATCACCCATACCCAAAGGAGGAAAGCCAAATGCACCCTCAGGAGCAGCACACAAGTAAGAGAAACAGCAACTGGACCACAGGCACTCAACGTGCGTCTCTCCAACCTATTGTGCTGCGCAAATGAGCCACTCGAAGAAGACCTGCTCCTCCCTTAGTCTTCCCTAACTTGGTCAACAGCACACTATTCACCAAGATGCTTGAGCTTCAACCCAGAGTCATCCTTCATCTAGCTTTTCCTTTACCAGACTCACAAACCAACACTCCAAAATCGGTGTTTTGACACGCTGAACTGAAGAAGTCTCAGGGTCTCTCTGCCCTCCCACACTGTGTCTCCTACAGAAGCTGAAGTCCTTTATCTGCCTAAGACCCGGACTCACCAAGGAGAATGATTGTTTTTTCTTTCCCTCCCTGTTACCTCATTATCTTATTGCAGAAAAGAAGACCCAGATGTAACCACACCCAAATAGGCTCTTTCAAGATGACTGCCTCCAACAATCACTGAAATTCCAAAGGTAACCTTTTTTTTTTTTTTTTTTTGAGACAGGTCTTGCTCTGTTACCCAGGCTAGAGTGCACTGGTGCGACCATGGCTTGTCGCAGCCTCAACCTCCTGGGCTCAAGTGTGATCCTCCCGCCTCAGCCTCCTGAGCAGCTGGGAGTACAGGTGTGCACCATCACACCTGGCTAAATTTTGAATGTTTTTGTAGAGACAGGGGTCTCACTATGTTGTCCAGGCTGGTCTCAAACTGGGCTCAAGGGATCCTCCCACCTCGGCCTCCCAAAGTGTTGGGATTACAGCCAATTCTCATCAAACTGTGGCACCTCTGTCCCCTCCTCTCAAACTCATGTGGACACACATGATAGCCTTCATTATTAGAGTGTGGCAGAAGCGATATATGTGACTTCTGAGGCTGGGTTTATAAGGCAATACAGCTTGTTCTCGGGATAAGAATCTTTGAAGCCACTGGGGTACCATACAAGAAGTCTGGCCACTAGAAGCCCTCGCGTGGCAAGACCACAGAGAATGATGCCCAAGGAGAGGAGCTCCACTGTCCCAGCTCCTTGCTGCTCCAGTTGTTCCAGCCTAAGCATCAGTCATGTGAGTGAGCTTCAGATGACGCCAGCCCCAGCCACCATCTGACTGCAACTGCCCGAGAGACCCCAAGCAGGAACCACCAACTCCTGACAACCCCAAGAATGATGAGACAGAATGATGAGAGTCATTATGCAGCGATAGGTAAGTGAGATGTTAGGATTCCTACTTTTCCTTTAGCTCCCCTACAATCAGGAACAGCCAGAGTGATCTTTAAAAAATATGGGGCTGGGCACAGTGGCTCATACCTGTAATCCCAGCACTTTGGGAGGCTGAGGTGGGTGGATCACCTGAGGTCAGGAGTTCGAGACCAGCCTGGCCAACAGGGTGAAACCTTGTCTCTACTAAAAATACAAAAATTAGCTGGGCATGCTGGCGGGCGCCTGTAATCCCAGCTACTTGGGAGGCTGAGACACGAGAATCGCTTCAACATGGGAGGCAGAGGTTGCAGTGAGTCAAGATCGCACCACTGCACTCCAGCCTGGGTGACAGAGTGAGACTCCGTCTCAAAAAAAAAAAAAGAAAAAGAAACAAATAGTGTCATATTGCCCTCTCCCTCAGCTGAAATGCTTCAAAGCCTCCCTGGTTCCAGCCAGACCAGGTAATTCAGCTACCACACCCAGCCTGCAAAACACTCCTCCCTACCCGCCTTTCTAGTTCACCTCCTGCCACTGCTGCCTTGCCAGCTCTGCATCAGTCACACTGGGCTTTTTGCCGTTCCTCTGCTGTGCTGAGCTTGTTCTCATCTTGGGAACTTGGAGTAAGCCTCTCCTTCGGTTTGAAAGGCTCTTTCCTCAGATCTTGCATGGCTGGCTCCTTCTCATCATTCAGTCCCAGGTTAAATGTCACATGGCCAGAGACAACCCAATCTACAGGAGCCACACATCCCCATCTCTGCTGGCCCTGTTTTAATGATCTATGTAAGTCTTATTAAAATCTGATACTTTACTACTTATTAATTTATCTGATTAATTATTCTGGTTTACTTACTACTTCGTCTGCCCTTATGAGAGCGAAGGTCTTCTCCCATCCACAGAATACACCCAGCACTTAGGACAGTGATTGGCACAGAGAAGGTACTCAATTAATATGCGATGATTGCATAATGAGTGAGGGCTGTACAGGATTTCAGGAGGGTGGTGTTTGTTGAGAGGCTTCTTTAAGGTGGAGAGTAGCTCTACAGCTCCATGGGACACGCCAACCACCTACGCTAATCCTGTGCTCATCAAACAAGTCTCTTTTGGAAAGCTTTGTTGCCTGAATGAATTTGCCCCTTTATTTTTATTTTTTAAAATTAGTTTTTAAAATTTCTGCGAGTGCATGAGGTTTTTAAATATAGGCATGCAATGTCAAATAAGTACATCATGGAGAATGGGGTTTCCATCCCCTCAAGCATTTATCTTTTGAGTTACAAATAATTCAATTACATTCCTTATTTAAAAATATACAATTAAATTATTATTGACTATAGTCACCCTACTGTGCTATCAAATAGTAGGTCTTATTCATTCTATTTTATTTTTACCCATTGAATTTGCCCTTCAAGAGTAAACAATACCATCACTGTACATTACTATACTAATGGTCAATTTATACATTAGTCATTGGCTTAAGAATCTGGGTGGTTTGAGTCTGTTGCCCTAAACTTCCCTCACTTTATTCACCCATCTCCACTCCATGCCTCCTCTCATGGCCCAAGAGAACCCTAGTATTTCTGAATGAATGGGTAATACTGGGTTTCCAACCCCACGATGCTAGGGATCAGGCTGTGGGGTGTGGTGACTGCACCTTGCTGGCCTCACACTGCAGAGAGCCCACTTGGATCACATCATCATCAAAAACATTAAACCAAAGGTGAATGAACATCTTGCAAATAATGATCACCCTGTGGTTCTCACACTGCTACGATGCATACACTACCTTCAGCTCATGGATCAGACTTCTGGTTTGGTAGAGACTGAAGCACTCCTGGCCCTTCACTGCAGATAGCGGGTGGCTGGTGTCAGTGAGGAAGCGAAACAAGTTCTCCACAGCAGTAGTGAAATCCTGCCACTGCCTCACCAGCCCATCAATGTCACCCTTCCTCTGCCGAACACCCTGGACAGCATTCTGCCACCGATCTGTCAGCTTTGAGAATTCTGAAATAAATTCTGGTCTGGGGAAAAACAAATGGTTATAGAATCCAGACATCAACATGTAGAAAAAATAACTATCAGTGGGTAATAGCAGCTCAGATTCAGCTTTTATAAGTACAATTTACATGAAAAAAATCCCAACCTTCTAAAAACCTGAGTGCTATTCAATTTAAACATGATTAAAACTTTGGGAAGGGCAGCATGCAGACTGAGTTTAGCAGAAGGTATCTGCACGTAACCTGGTATTTTGCCAGCATGCATAACCATTCCCTTAAACAAACTGAAGCTGTTTTAATATACATTATGCCAAATGTGGAAAGGAAAACTAGAAACTGGATCAATGGGAAACAGATGAATAGGCAGGTACTTTGTAACACTATGGATTACTTGAGTGTACTTTACATAATTTTAGCAATAAAGAGCATGCTTTATTGCAGCTACTCAACAATTCTTTTCTGGATAAATAATATCCTTCACATGAGAAATAAGGCCTCTTGTTTATTATGGGAAAGTCATGTTTTTCTGTACAGATCAAACAGAAATTAGCTTATCATCCTGGAACTGGCTTGCATTTACTGCTTCAGAACTAGGCAGAAAAGGGCTTTACATTTCTTAGTTATGCTGAAAGAAGATTCAGAGGTGTATGGGTGGTGATGTGGAAGAAAAATCATACCCATTAGGACATTTAGAGAAGTATTTAAATGGCCAGGCCATGTCCAGGCTGTCTGCCATGTGTACAGCTGCATGAGCAGACTCACTCAGCATTAGCAGACTGGCCAAAGGGGCTCTGTTCAGCCTGACTGGCACTGCCCAGTGACCCTAAGCCCACATATGTAGCATGGAGAGAAAGCCCTTCTTTCAGACTTACAGGATTTAGCTGCCTACTGGGAACACTAGGAATAATAATTTTTTAGAAATTATTTTTTAAGTAGCAAAACATCATGAGGATGATGGTAGAGAAGGAAACAAAGTACGGAAGAATCATTTGGGGGCACAAACTTGGTTAATTATACTTGAGAAGTGGGCAATTCCCAAAGCTTCTGGGCTGCTAACCCCATCCACCTACCATACGGAAAAGGTGTCTGTCACAGATGTTTTTATGGTCACCCAGCAAGATCTAGTCCCACTACATAGTTAGAAGCCTGGTCCTATGGTGATCTGTCAACCAACAGGGCACACGGCACCAACATGGTCAAGGTTCACATGGCGGAAAGCCTGCCCCGACTGAATGCATTACCTTCCATCCGCCCACAACCTTCATGAGCCCCAGACAGCTCACCTGTTCTCTATTTCTGTTGTGTCCAGGAGTTGTAAGGACTGGGTGACATAGGAATCAGCAATTGTCTGGTTTATAGAAACTTCAGCTTCTAACATCTGCATATGAGTCCAAGCAGAAAATATCAGCTAGTAAAATTCATTTTATGAATCTCGGAACCTACATTTCCTATTAAAATCTAAGCTTATAAAGGATATGAGGGATAATTAATTTTCATAGTATTCAAACCTACTGCAAAAAATGTTCAACTATCATATCAACATCACCTACGAATATATTCTTAAAAGCAAACAGGTCTAATAATAATTACATCTAATACCCATTTGTTGGGCATTTATGATTTGGTAGGCACTGTGTAAAACATGCATTGTCTCATTTATTTCTCAGCCTTAGGATTTAAGCACTATTATTACATCCATTTGAAGAGGAAGAAACTAAGGTATAAAGAGGTTCAGTAACTTATTCAAGGCCACTCAGCTTTTTGGTAGGGGTGATTTCATTTTAATTGGATGATCTTAATGTAGCAATGTAGACTTCAATCAGTTACATTAAAAAGTTGCAGTGAACTAATTCTGAACACTTTTGAAATGTGTCCTTTGTAATTCCAGCACTTTGGGAGGCTGAGACAGGCGGATCACTTGAGGTCAGAAATTCGAGACCAGCCTGGCCAACATGGTGAACCCCATCTCTATTAAAAATACAAAAATTAGCCAGGTGCAATGGCATGTGCCTGTAGTCCAAGCTACTTGGAAGTCTGAGGCACGAGAATTGCTTGAGCCTGGGGGGTGGAAGTTTCAGTGTGCCGAGATTGCGCCACTGCACTCCAGCCTGGGTGACAGAGGAAGACTCTATCTCCCCCCCCCCAAAAAAAAAAAAAGAAAAGCAGGATCTGCCTATAACCACCAGGAGTATTTTCAAATACATGTCAGCATAAGCACTGAGGAAACTCTCCTGTGAAATTATTAATACTACAGTTATAATTATACCAGGTGCTTTAATACTATGGAGAATTATTGAGTGAAAATACAAACATGAGTCGAAGTATTTTATTATGCTCTTGATAGAATGGTATAATGTTTGCATTTTGTGGAAGCAAAGTTGTACTGGAAGCTTCCATGTACTGCAGAAAATCTAGGAGTCCTCTCCCTAATAAGATAGAGCAGTAAATGTTGAAATTTATGAAACGGGCCGGGCGCGGTGGCTCACGCTTGTAATCCCAGCACGTTGGGAGGCCGAGGCGGGCGGATCACGAGGTCAGGAGATCGAGACCATGGTGAAACCCCGTCTCTACTAAAAATACAAAAAATTAGCCGGGCGTGGTGGCAGGTGCCTGTAGTCCCAGCTACTCAGAGAGGCTGAGGCAGGAGAATGGCGTGAACCTGGGAGGCGGAGCTTGCAGTGAGCCGAGATTGAGCCACTGCACTCCAGCCTGGGTGAAAAAGCGAGACTCCGTCTCAAAAAAAAAAAAAAAAGAAATTTATGGAACGTACGAGAATTTTACAAATGACCAATTGACAACTGAATTTGCTTAAAGGTATACGTTCTGTATTTAGGGACTGATAGGTACACTCCCTGTGTTTTATTTAAAGCTATCTTTTCCTGACTCCTGCCCCAGATAAGCGGTTCAAGGGCCGCAGAGAACACAGGTTTACCTCATAGGTTTTCTGCTGCTCCAGGAGCTCAGGAAGGCTGTTAGCCACATCCACCTTGAGTGCTTCTTCTATCTTCTCCAAAAGTTGGATCCACTTTTCACAGCAATAAAGAAACTTTTCATTCAATCCAATTCCCTGAAGCTCACTACAAAGGTTTAAAACAAACAAAACACACCCATGTTAACACTGCCATTCCCGAGCTGAAGCCGTTAATTTTATCTTAATTGAAACAACGACAGAGAAGGGATGTTCTAACCTGCAGTGCTCCAGCGCCGTGGCCGTGGCCCGAATCCATTGCCGGTTCATATTTTGTAACGTCTTCAGAGCTACGTCACTAAGTGGGAGCTTGAGGCTTACTTCATTCAAATGTTCAATATCAGGTGATTGGGCAGTCAGTGCCAGCACATGATTCTATTTTTAAAAAATTGAGGTACAGGTTTTTGGATGCCAATAAGATATCTAGATGACAAAAAACCCTCCTTATCTCAGAGATAAAGGAAAACTGGGGCCTGAACAGGCAAATGACTTGCCCACAGTCAAACAGCTCGCTAATGTTAGAGTGGGACCTGAATTCAGCTCTCTCAATGCTGTGCCTTTTAGAATACCAACCTGCACACATGGCCAGCACCCAAACAGCCCAGGAAAGTGATCTCAGATTTTGTCATTGAAGAATACAGAAAATAGGCTTTTTTATTTTTTGGAATGGAGTCTCATTCTGTTGCCCAGGCTGGAGTGCAGTAGCATGATCTTGGCTCACTGCAACCCCCGCCTCCTGGGTTCAAGCGATTCTCCTGCTTCAGCCTCCCGGGTAGGAGGATTTACAGGTGCCTGCCACCACACCTGGCTAATTTTTGTATTTTTAGTAGAGATGGGGTTTCACCATGTTGGCCAGCTGGTCTAAAACTCTGACCTTAGATGACCCACCTGCCTCGGCCTCTCAAAGTGCTGGGATTACAGGTGTGAGCCACTGCACCCGGCCTAACAGGCTTTTTAAAAAAGGATCAATTCTGGACTTTTAAGTCCCATTTAGTCCGCCAATAACCTGACCTTCAACAAACAGGTCAAGCACAGAGTGATGAAAATTTGATTCTTAAAATAACTCTAGTAGAGCAAGGGACTTAAACACCCATATTTTGATAGAACATGACATCACAAGAAAGCAAACTTATCAAAATTTCATTTTTAAAAAGATATTCCAGCGACAGCTTCTAGGCGGACAAGCAAACATCCTTAACGATATTGAAGTTATCACTACAGAACTCTGCAGTAACATTCTAGGTCAGGATAAGCAAACTTTTTCTGTAAAAGGCCAGATCATAAATACTTTAGGCATTTGTGGGCCATATGGTCTCTGTAGCAACTAGTCAACTCTGCCCTTGTAGCAAGAAAACTATAATAGACAATATGTAAATGAAAGGGCATGGCTGTGTTCCAACAAAATTTTATTAAAAAAAAAATCAGTGATGGACAGTGCACCATAGTTTGTTGACTGCTGATCTAAGTTATGAATATTGATTCCTAGGAGAGTTACAAGACCAGATCTAATTCTTTCAGTCATTTATGTTTACTAAACTTACGAAGGTAAAGAAAAATGCATAATTTAATAGAATATTTTTTATATTAAACTAACCAGAAAAATTCAATTAACCACAACAGCCAATTTCTAGATTATTTCAGTTCACTGACAGTAATTATGAAAAAACATCTACTACAAATTACTCTGACATATTACTAAAAGAGATTCCTATATGTTGTCCTACTTTTTCTAGGCCTGAGGGAAAATAGGACAGTAATGAATGGCATAAAAACGACTGTGCTCAAGGATGAGTTAGGCCAGGCGCAGTGGCTCAGGCCTGTAATCCCAGCACTTTGGGAGGCCGAGGCAGGTGGATCACCTGACGTCAAGAGTTCAAGACAAGCCTGGCCAACATGGTAAAACTTCCTCTCTACTAAAAAATACAAAAATTAGCTGGACATGGTGGCACATGTCTGTAGTCCCAGCTACTCGGGAGGCTAAGGCAGGAGAATCGCTTGAACCCAGGAGGTGGAGGTTGCAGTGAGCCGAGATCGCGCCACTGCACTCCAGCCTGGGTGAGAGTGAGACTCTGTCCCAAAAAAAAAAAAAAAAAAAAGGTGAGTTAGGATGCAAACATTCTATAAGTTCACAGTAATCGGCTTATTTTTTTTTTAACCCTATGGTGAGTCTAAGCCCTTAGAAAAGATAAATATTGGCAATACCAGGAATGAGTCAGGATTTTCTTTTTCTTGTTGGTGAAGTCTATCCAAATTCTCTTCTTCATGCATAATAAGACCTTTTAAAGATTCCAGCCGGTCTCCAAAATCCTTAAATTGTGAGAGAACAAACTAGAACAAGAGAAATTTTCATTAGAAACTATTTTCATGTACATATAAAACACAGTTAAACACAGGCTTGGGAGCTGCTAAAAATTCAAGATGTTTTTGGTTAGGCACGGTGGCTCATGGCTGTAATCCCAGCACTTCAGGAGGCCGAAGTGGGAAGATTGCTTGAGCCCAGGAGTTCAAGACCAGCCTGAGGAACATAGGCAGACCCCATCTCTGCAAAAAATAAAAAATCGGCTGGGTATAGTGGTGCACGCCTTTGGTCCCAGCTTTTTGGGAGGCTGAGGCAGGAGGATCACCTGAACCTGGGAGGTCGAGGCTGCAGTAAGCTGTAATTATGCCACTGCACTCCAGCCTTGGTGACAGAATAAGACCCTGTCTCCCTGTCTCAAAAATAAAATAAAATAAAGTAAAATAAAAATAAATAAATTCAAGTTGTTTTCGACACCCAGAAGTTCACTATTATCTCAAGAATCATAGATAAATATTCAGAAGCGCCCTGATTTTTCACTCTGTGCCTTTGAGCCTTCCCAAATGGACAGATCACCTGCCTCAGGGGACCACATAGAAGAGAGTCAGTGAGCACTCTGTTCTCTCAGTCCCACTAGTTAAATGTGGTTTTTTGTTTGTTTTCCTGCTGGTATTGAGATGTGATACTGGAGCTCCATGGCCTTCTGTGTAGCTTGTTGACAGCTCATGCATTGAAGGCTTTATAAAAAGTGAATGAAGGCTGAGGGCAGTGGCTCATGCCTGTAATCCCAGCACTTTGGGAGGCCAAGGTGGGTAGATCACTTGAGGCCAGGAGTTCAAGACCAGCCTGGGCAATGTGGTGAAACCTCATCTCTACTAAAAATACAAAAATTAGCCGGCCAGGCACGGTGGCTGACGCCTGTAATCCCAGCACTTTGGGAGGCCAAGGCAGGCGGATCACGAGGTCAGGAGATCGAGACCAACCTGGCTAACACAGTGAAACCCTACCTCTACTAAAAATACAAAAAAATTAGCTGGGCATGGTGGCAGGTGCCTGTAGTCCCAGCTACTCAAGAGGCTGAGGCAGGAGAATGGCATGAACCCAGGAGGCGGAGCTTGCAGTGAGCCGAGATCACGCCACTGCACTCCAGCCTGGGCGACAGAGCGAGACTCCATCTCAAAAAAAATAAATAACTAAATTAGCCAGCCGTGGTGGTGGGCGCCTGTAGTCCCAGCTACCCAGGAGGCTGAGGCAGGAGAATCGCTTGAACCTGGGAGGTGGAGGTTGCAGTGAGCCAAGATTATGCCACTGCACTCTAGCCTGGGTGCCAGGTCAAGAGTCTGTCTCAAAAAAAAAAAAAAAACGTGAATGAAGATATGAAGATACGACAAATCATCATGCTTTAAGCAGCTACTTCTATGGCTCAATTACTTGACTCAGAAATCCAAATAACTGTGAGATCTGAACAATGTATGCAATATAATACATATATGACTTCTAGAACTAACATCTGCAATAATGAAGAAATGATTGCTTAAGATCTGCCCATGTGATTGAAGCTAGAATTGTATACGTTTGGGGGCAGCTTCAGTCCATAGTTTTGCTAAGGAGCAGCCCGTAAAGCACTATTGCTTCAAAGGATACAAGGGATTGAGGATGGAATGCAAATGTCCAAGACTAAAACTTGAATGGAAAGAAAAGATGAACCTCAAATTCATTTGCTTTCACAAGCAGCATCTTTTCCAAATACGCAGCCCTCTGGAGGGAGTGCAGGGGACCCGGAAGGAGCATGTGGGTGCTGGACTCTGCAGGTTGTGGGAGTCGATCCAGGACAGTGGAATTTTGGAGAAAGGCTTCTTTTGTCTTCTGCACATCATGCTGCAGCTCCTGCAGAAGAAAAAGGGATGGCAAACACCTCTTCCTCCTTTCAAACCACAATTCCCTACCCGCTGCTGCTCCATCAAAATCTAGGAGAATATTTGCCCTGAAAATGTAGGCATGACCTTTTGTTATTATTTATTTTTAATAGCTGAAAAGGCTGAGCTTTCTTGAAATGATGTACATCACTGGCGCTTTTCCAAAATTTGTCTGTTCAAAACTAAAAGTGACCACTGACTAACAGAGTTGAGGCTTCTAGTATATAGAAACTAGAGACAACCTGAGTACTCATGTACTTTATATTTCAGTTGTCAAACAGTTTAGGTATCTGCTTTCATGCTGTTTCAAGAATCAATGCAACTCTGACTCCTGCCTTAGACTTTCTGATATAAATGGATTCACGCGCAAAAACTATAGAATTTTATCAATCAGGCTGATTTTAAGGCTATTCTGGAAATACTTGTATATAAAATTTCTGTTTTATTTTTAAATATCAGCTCAGGTAGAAGTTAATCAGATGTACAGAGCAGATCTGTTGGATTCTCACCTAATTAAATTGGTTGCCACTTTTTGATTTGACCTATAGTAGCAGAATATACAAAATGCATCTGTTCACTCAGTTCAGAACTAGAGTATTCACTTTCTGAGCATTAACAGTAATAGAAAAAACAACATAAAGGAAATTATGCAAGTCTTTAATATAGTCTGAAATTTACTATACCCACAGAAAAGGCCTAGCAACATGGCACCAAGTCCATGATTACTGCTAAAACAAGAGATACAACATGTATTATTCTTACAGGGTCACACTCAGTTGAGACACTTGCTTTCACTTCAGATTTCATATGAAGCTTTTGCCTTAGAGACCTAACACTAGAGAGAAAGTGCAGACTTGGAGCGAGGTGATATCGAGTCCCCCTGATCCAGCTATTTGCTGCCTGGATGTCACCTCTGAGCCACCACCTGCTCCTCCCAGCCTTGCCTATGTCCTACATGGCTGGCTCACAGCACCTGTCCTGACTGACTACTCTGTCCCTGTGGTCTGTCTGGTCCCCAGGTCATGGTTGTCCCTTACCGGCCCCGTCTGTCAGGCTCACTTGGCCTTGGTTTTCCAAATGGGCTTTGTACCCACCTTTATGTCCTGCAGGGCTGGGGGCAGGATCTCTGCCAGGTTGTTTCCAGACATGCTGATGTTTGCGAGCTGTTGAAACTTTGCTTCCTGCTGCTTCAGCCTTGCGGCAGCTTCGCCATGAGCATTGCTATAGGCCTTCCAGAGCTGGAGCAGACTCTGGGCCTTCTGCAACTGGTCTGCAACAGCTTGGTTCACCTGAGTCCACCTGTCAGTGCAATGCAAATAACATAACCCTCATTCTCTCCTTTCTCTTGTAGCAAAAGTACAATGCACGCACTCTACTGGTAAGTTACTAGCAGACGGATCATTAAGAAGACACTGTTAAATGATTTTTAAAATTAGTGGCATCACCATTATAGAAACCATTATATAAAAAGAAATCCAAATTAGGCTATTTACTTGACTTTATAATATTGCACAAAAACTACAAAATTTATGATTGACAACAAATACCTATGAGGTTATGAATGTTTCATTTTCTTTTTTTAAGGGAGGGGAGTGATGAAGGGAGCTCAAACTTTTTTTTTTTTTTTTTTGTAGAGACAGGGCCTTGATATGTTGCCCAGGATGGTCTCAAACTCTGCAGCTCAAGTAATCCTCCCACCTCAAGCAATCCTCCTGCCTCAGCCTCCCAAAGTGCTGGGATTATAAGCATGAGCCATGGTGCCCCACCTATGAATGTCTCTTTGGCAAAGACGGAGGAAACACTGAACTGTTTGCCTGATAAAATGTCTCCACATGAAGAGGCTTCCAGTTTATAGAGATATGCTATCTTTAAACAGGTTTTAACATTGTATTTATATCAAATAAAATTTATTATCTGTTTACACAAATGTTCCTTACATAGAAGTGGAAATAAAGGAAATTGTTTTATTATTCCATATACAGACTGTAGTATCTTGCCTTTCTTTCCTACCTTTTTTTTTTTTTTTCTGAAACAGGGTCTTGCTCTGTTGCCCAGGCTGGAGTGCAGTGGTACAATCTCAGCTCACCGTAGCCTTGACCTCCTGGGCTTAAGCGATCCTCCCATCTCAGCCCCCACAAGTAGCTAGGACTACAGGTGCATGCTACCATGCCTGGCTAATTTTAGTATTTTTTTGTAGAGATGGGGTTTCGCCATGTTACCCAGGCTGGTCTTGAACTCCTGGACTCAAGTGATCTGCCCACCTCGGCCTCCCAAAGTGCCAGGATTACAGGCATGAGCCACCATGCCTGGCTCATGTAACTTTTAAAAAATATTTTCCCCAAGTTATTAATAAAAGAAAATAAGTAAACCTCATTTTAAATGGCTGTACAAATGGTCTGCAGGTTTTTTTTTCTTTGTTTCCTTAGTTTAATTGCTAAATTCCTTAGTTTATTTCCTGTTTAGTATGGATAGTTAAGATATTTGTAATTTTTGCTATTATGATAATGCTCAGATACAGTTTTATTCAAAAGCCTTTTTTTCTGTATTTCAAGATATTAGTCTTAGACTAGATTTCTGGGAGAATAACAGAGTCAAAGAATATAAAGATGTAAATATTTGTAAGGCTTTGGGAATAAATGGTCAGTCTGCTTTCTGAAAGCATTATATTTACATTCTAACATGAAATACATGAGAATGTTTGCTCAACAATATCCTCGACCCTGCTAACTGATTAAAGAATAAAAATTGGAAAACAGCACACTGCTTTACTTTTATGCATTTCAAAAATCTTTCAGAACTGTCTTTTAAAATAAGATTTTCCCTAATTATAAATACAACATATATTCACTGTGAAAAAGCAAACAAAATCCCTCCAGATATTTCTTTCTTTTTATCTATCTATCCTACCTACTTACCAATCCATGAGGAAGTTAAAAAATGCTTGACATCTCATTTATCTAGAGGTAACTACTATTAGCATTTCAGTGTTCTTTTCTTCAGTCTTTTTGTTATGCATGTTTTTCAACATGCCTTCCAACATATTCTTGTGCCAACAAGTGAATGTGTACGTGCGGCGTAACAACTGAGTTCGTCTAGCAACAGACTGCCCTGCCATACGTTTTGATGGTAGCCCTGATATTGTACGTGGAGTCAGATGCATTTGCAGGTTCCTCTTAGTCTGTCTCCTCCCCCTCTTCCAATACAGACTGGATCAAGAGCTAAGGGCACCACTGCAGGGTATATAATTTGGTGTTCCTTGTTCATTACTTGTTCAAAGTTGATTTACAAGAGAGGCTGAAACTGCACAGAGGAATAATCAGGAAGGACACTTGAGATAGCATAACTCTTCATCCCTATCTCTAATCAATTGGTTGGAGGCCAACTTTTATATCCCACTCATCAAAATAAGAGCCCTGCAATTAACTAGGGCCACATTCCTTAAAGGGAGCTTCCATATCCCACCATAAGTAGTTGATCAAAGAATTCCTTCCAAACCCACAAACGCCCTCCCCACCAGATATTCTAACACCCGCTTTCTTCCACCTTATAATGTTTCCAGTGATGTCTGAACACCCCCTGCAGGCTGCCCATCTGGCCCACCCCTTTGTCTGTTTCTACCTCTGACTTTGGTGTTTCCGAGATTGAACTTGGCATTTGGTTTATACCCTCAGTAAGTGAGTACACTGGGGTTGTAATTAGGCCATTTCTAGACTAATTATACCAAACACTTGTACGAGGGATGTGACAGCCCTCATGACGTAGAATCTTACATAGCCTAGATCCATCAAAGCAGAAGAAACCAGAATAGTAGGGAACCACTCATCTCAGAGGAGGAAGAAGACTTTACAATGCCTATGCCCCCTCATTCTTCACAAGTCATTAAGATAAAGATATCTATCATTCAAATTTTATCTGAAAGCATACCTTTTATGAGTATTTTGGCATTTCTCTTCGATTATTTCAGCAACAGAGGGGCAAAGACCTTTGAGTTTGCCAATAACCTCCTGGAGTTTCTCCCAACTCCCTTCACTGCTCTCAGCTTCATCTTGCAGAGACTAAGAGACACATACAAGAAATTTAAGTTTCAGAATGGCCTGGCTACTTCCAAAGAAGGCAGCAGCTTCTCAACACTTGCTACTATGTAGCAATAACACTCAAATCTTACAGCTCTGATAAACTATTAGGAATGGGAAGAAAACAATGGAGAAGGCATTCTTTATTTGAGGCTGAACTTTTAAGTACTAAGTAATATTAAGTACTTAGCACTTAGGCGTACCTAAAAAAAAAAAAAAAAAAGACCACTCAAAAACCAAAACCTTAAATTGTGAAATAATATGGACACGGAAAATAAAGGAAGATTCAACATTTTCAACTCAAAATTCAAACATTTTACAATGTTTTACTGATTTGGCTCATGTGACTTATTTTGGAATTTCCAGTTATTCTTTTGAATCTGCTATTTAACATGTTTTGTGCTTCTCTGTGGGAGGGCACAAACACAGTTATGCCCGTTATTGTGCTTCCTCCCATTTGTAATTTCCTGCCAATAATGCACCATGCCAAGCTTTGGTTAATTTACCTGAAGGTTCTCCACCTGGCATCTCAAGGCCTCCAATGATAACACCACAGGCTTGCTGTGTTCCATGCAGTACCAGAATCGGATTGTCATCATATTCACTTCATCATAGAGTTGATCATAAATCTTCCACTCCTGTAAAACCGACTGCATGGAGGTTTTGAGCTGATTGACCTAGACAAAAAGTGGAAATGTACTGATTTAGAAAATCACTGAGAAGACATGCTCTCCAACAAATCTACCATCGTATCTAATTTAGGCATTTCAATTTGAGAGTATTGAAGGATCACCAGTGATTAACTGAAGGTGGAAAGGGTAGGTCAATGCATAAGAACATATCAGAGAAGGCTATTTTATAATCAGTGAATGAAAAAGTGCCAAAAGATCAGAAGGATCAGCACTGAAGGAGTTCAGACTAGGAAGAGACAGCCCAGGGAAAGAACATTGGGTGAGTGTTAGAATTTGTGAGTACAAGGTTCAGTTATATTCTATCAGCTTTCTGACCTTGGGCAACTTACTGAACCCTAGAGTCAGTTTCCTCATCCACAAAACAGAGATAATAACTGAAAACACAAATAAAATAGTGTTTGTGAAAATGTTCTGACAACAGCACAACATTATAAATGTAAGATGTTACCTGGCACTTAAGTCTGATTATTACTATAGAGCAAGCACCAATTGGAGAGGTACACGCTCTACCAAAATGACAGGCAAGTGCAAAGCAGGAGGCAATGCGATGGTGAGTGTATTTTGTCCACTGGTATGTTCTGATAATGATGAAAAAAGTCCAAGCATTCTGTTGCATATTGAAAATGATCTCAGACACAATCAAGAATATGTAAAGAAAACTTACGACTCAACAATAAAGACAGATAAACTAACTAAAAACTGGGCAAAGGATGCGACTAAACATTTCTCCAAAGAACATATACAATGGTCAATAAACACATGAAAAGACGCTCAACAGCCACAGTCATTAGGGAAACCTAAATCAAAACCACAATGAGATATTATTTCACATCCACTCTGATGGCCATAATCAAAAAGTCAGATAATAATGTGTTGGTGACGATGTGGAAAAACTGGAATCCTCATACATTGCTGGTGGGAACGTAAAATGGTACAGTCACTGCGGAAAACAGCTAGACAGTTCCTCAAAAAATTAAACAGAGTTGCCATATGACCTAACAATTGTACTCTTATACACACAAGAGAATTAAAAACATATGTTGACATAAAAACCTGACACAAATGTTCATAGCAGCATGATTCATGAGAGCCTAAAAATGGAAACAACCCACATGTTCATCAACTGATGGAGAGATAAACTAAATATGGTATATCCATACAACGGAATATTAGTCCACCATAAAAATAAATGAAGTACTGTAAATACCACAACACCAATGATCTTGAAAACATTATGCTTAGTGAAGGAAGCCAAATCCAAAAGGCTATATAGCATATGAATCTATTTATATAAAATGTCCAGAATACGTAAATCCGTAAGAAAGTAGACTAGCGGCTGCCAGGGACTGGAGAAGGGGAAAAGTGGGGAGTGACTGCCAATGGAGGTTTCTTTTTGAGGTAATGAAAATGTTCTGGAATGAGATAGTGGTGATGGCTGCGTATCTCTGTGAATACACTAAACATCACTGAACTATACCTTAGAAGGTGAATTTTATGATATGTGAATTATATCTCAATTTTTAAAAAGGATCTGGGTTGAAATGGAATGTGATCACTATAGTGGCTCCACAGGCCATCTTTATGGGTAGTGTGATGTGAGTTTTGGGTACAATCACACGGCTCTGCACTCAGATCTTGTTTTCTGTTTAATAACTACAGGGAATACTGGCACATCCACAGTAACAGAGAGGCTCCTCAATCTCTGCCCAAACAGGGCTGGATAAAAAATCAAAGTGGGACGCTAAAATGTGAGTCTCATGTTGGCAACTATGTGGGTCGAATGTCTTTATAAGGGCAGGATGGCTCCGAAAAAGAAACCAAGTTATTTAGTTAAGAAAATAAAGAAGGAGGCCAGGTGTGGTGGCTCACGCCTGTAATCCCAGCACTTTGGGAGGCGGAGGTGGGTGGATCACCTGAGGTCAGGTGGAGGTCGGGTGGATCACCTGAGGTCAGGTGGAGGTCAGGTGGATCACCTGAGGTCAGCCTAGCCAACATGGTGAAACCCTGTCTCTGCTAATAATACAAAAATTAGCCGAGAGTGGCGGCACACGCCTATAATCCCAGCTACTTGGGAGGCTGAGGTAGGAGAATCTTTTGAACCTGGAAGGTGGAAGTTGCAGTGAGCCGAGATCATGACCCTGCCCTCCAGCCTGGGCAACAAGAGCAAAACTCTGTCTCCAAAAAAAAGAAAGAAAAAAGAAAATAAAGAAGAAAGGCAAGGAAGGAATTCCTCATCAATGTACATTTTTGCCAGAAACGATCTCAGATCTATCTGGGTGGCAGGGATAATTCTGGCACAAAGTAACGCATGATCCCAGAGCCCACAGGTACATGTCAACACAAGAACTGCCACGGCTCATGTTGCACAAGGCCTTTGCAGCTTCCACAGATAAAGGTGGGGGAACTTCTGGCACCTTAAAGGCCTTCTGGTCTTATAATAAAGCTTCATGGAAAAGACACAGTACATGTGGTTTGAGGGAAAGGATAAGAAAATCATCAAGTAAAATTCACTACACTAAAAACAAGCGGGAGGAGTATTTTCAAATTGTTCAAACTGGGGTCATCAGTAGGGCAGCATTTCTTGAGCACTGTATAGGCATCAGTATTAAGATAGAAATAAATGAGTAGGTGTTATCTCCATTTTATAGACCAGAAAATCGAGGCTTAGAGAAGTTAAGTAACCTGACCGAAGATATAGATCAAAAATGGTGCCACCAGGATCCTTATTTAGGCAGAAACTGCAAAGCCCTTGCTCTTAAACACTAGGCTGTATTGACTCTTGTTTACCCCTGGGCTCAAGTAATCCTCCCATCTCGGCCTCCCGAATAGCTGGGATTACAGGTGCATGCCACCACACCCGGCTAACTTTATTTACTTTTTGTAGAGATGGGATCTCACTCTGTTGCATAGGCTGTTCTTGAACTCCTGGCCTCAAGTGATCCTCCTACGTCAGCCTCCCAAAGTGCTGAGATTACAGGTGTGAGCCACTGGGCCAGGCCTACATTGACTCTTGACAGCTTATAGATGGATGACTTGTGCCTCACGCCTTCTGCGTTTTTTTTTTTTTTTTTTTTTTACTTTGAGATATAATTAATGTACCATATGATTTGTCTATTTAAAATGTGTAATCTCCACAATCAATTTTAGAACATTTTCATGACTCTGAAAAGAAACTGCATACCTGTTAGCAGTCACTCCTCTTTCTCCGCCAGCCACTAATCTGCCTTCTGTCTTTATAGAATTGTCCATTCTGGTTATTCCATGTAAACAGAATCAAACAATATGTGACCCTTTGTGACTGGCTTCTTTCACTTACCATGTTTCCAAGATCGTCAATGTTGTAGTATATATATATATATCAGTACCACTTCATTCCTTTTGTATGGATAGACCACATTTTCTTTATACATTCATTAGTAGATGGACATTTGGGTTGTTTACACTTTCTGGCTATCATGAATCATGCTATGAATATTCACGTATAAGTTTTTGGTGTGGACATGTTTTCATTTCTCTTGGGCTATCTATGGAGGAGTGGAACTGCTAAGTTGTATGGTAACTTTATGTTTAACCATTTGAGGAAATGCCAGACTCTCTTCCAACTCCATGGAACCCGGCTAGCAGTTTGTGAGGGTTACAACGTCTCCACATCCACATTAACACTTGTTACTGTCTGTCTTTTTGTTACAGCTATCCTAGTGGGTGGGAAGTGGTATTTCTTTGTGGTGTTGATTTTCATTTCCTCAATGGTTAATGACATGGAACATCTTTTCGATGTGCTTTTTGGCCATTTATATTATCTTCTTTACAGAAATGTCTATTCAGATCATTTGTGGTTTTTTTTTTTTTTTTTTTTTTTTGGAGACAGGGTCTCACTGTGTTGCCCAGGCTGGAGTGCAGTGGTGTGGTCTTGCCTCACTGCTCCTTCCACCTTTGAGGCTCAAGCGATCCTCCTGCTTTAGCCTCCTAAGTAGCTGGGACTACAGGCACGCACCACCACACCCAGCTAATTTTCTCTATTTTTCGTAGAGATAGGGTTTTGCCATGTTGGCCAGGCTGGTCTTAAACTGCTGAATTCAAGCAATCCGCCCACCTCAGCCTCCTAAAGTGCTGGGATTACAGGCGTGAGCCACTGAGCCTGGCTTATATCCATTTTTTTCATTTGGTCATTTTTCCTTTTATTATCAAGTTGTGATAAATCTTCATATATTCTAGGTGTAAGTCCCTTATCAAATATATGATTTATAAATACTTTTTTCCCAATCTGTGGTTTGCCTTTACTTTTTTGATGCTGTGCTTTAAAACATCAAAGTGTTTAGTTTTGATGAAGTCCAATGTATCTATTTTTTTCTTTGATGGCTTACGATTTTGGTGTCATTCTAGGAAACCCCTGCCTAATCCATGAAGTCATGAAGATTTACACCTGTGTTTTTTTCTAACAGTTTTATACTTTCAGCTCTAATACTTGTGTCTTTTTTTTTTTTTTTTAATACAAATGGGGGTCTTGCTATGTTGCCCAGGCTGGTCTTGAACTCCTTGCCTCAAATGATCTCCCACCTCGGTCTCCCAAAGTGTTGGGATTACAGGCATGAGCCACCATGTCTGGCCTGCATTTATGTCTTTGATCTATTTTGAGTTAATTTTTGTATATTATATGAATGTAGAGGTCTAACTTCATTATTTTACATGTGGATATATGGTTGTCCCAGCACCATTTTTCAAGAAAATGTTTTCCCTCATTAAATTGTCTTAGAATCCTTGTTGAAAATCAATTGACTATAAATGTGAGGGCTTATTTCCGGACTCTCAATTCCATTCCAAGTATATATATGTCTATCCTTATGACAGTACTATCTGCATGTTTTCACATGCATTATCTCATTTAATTTTCTCTTTATATTTTTATTATATTGTAATTATCTGTTCACGTGTGTTTCTTCCACTAGCCTATGAGCTCTTTGAGGGTAGGATTCATTTATTTTCTTGTTTATCTTTGTAACCCTGGCAGTGAGCACAGTACCTCACACAATGTATGCTTATCAAATGACTGAATAAGCTCATCCCTATTTTTCTGCTAGATTCCTGGGGGAATGAGGACTGAGGAATGAGGCTGAGTGTTGCCTATGGATTTCATGCAGGTTATTCCCTATTCCCTCTTGGTACAAATGGTTGAAAGCAGATTTTAGTAGGTGACAACCCACAATGAAGGTTCTCTAGGAAACATGGACACATCTATAATTGATGGTATAGATTATACCATTGATAGATTATACCAATTGACTGGTATAATTGGTTAGTATTTTTAGTTCTCTTCCTCTGTTGTGGGAAAATGTCAAGGTTGCAATGTCTAGAGATGCCTGAGCTCGCTCTCTTTTGGTGCTCTCCTCCTGGAAGGGGTAAAATGCTGACATTGACATGCCTTTTGTAAGATTATTAGATGTCTTGCACCCTTTCTTCCTTTATACTCTCTCTTCAACACCATGTAGTGTTTCTTCCAACCTTTAGAGTCCTCCTGGAGCTGACTATGCTCCTAGCTCATAGAGGCTACATGATACAGGATCACTTCCTCCCTGAGGCATCTCCCTGTACATGGACACACTGCTTCATCACTGTTTCTGTATATCTTGCCAGGAAACAATGCCAGATACTCTGTTGGGTTTGGGGTATGGAGATATTTATGTCTGAGTGAGTACATTAGACAAAACAAAGATTACCAAGTAGATTTGCAGCCTGTCAATGATGTTGGAATTGGTGGCTTTGCCTCTAATTATTCAGTGCATAAAATGGGACTTGAAATGCTTCTAATTTACTTCAGTTTTTCTCAGCAACTTTTCAGTGTTGGGTATAGAGAGTCTCCATGGGTAAAGGATGAAAACAACAACAACAACAAATAAGATAAAAGAAGAATATGTGAAGAGAAATAGCACATTTCAAATGAATTCTAGTACCTGAGTGAGAACACTGCTTCTCTTTTGAAATAACTCATCAATTCGGGATGCTGTATCTTCTAACAATGGTATTGCCCCACTCTCCAAAGTCAGATAACTTTGTTTCAACTCATCCAGTGCTTTGGATTTAATTGCAAGTTGATTTTCTATATCCTGGAAGAGTAAGAGGAAAAGGTTTTCAATGCACAACATTACGAAACAATTAATAAGGTGTCAGAGACAGGAGTTCACTCTTTTCAAGTAAAAAGGCCATTAGATTATATAATTAAATAGCATTACATCAAAGACATTTAAATCATAATACTCTTAGTTAAATTACATATGACACAACTCTGTATTTTAGGAGAATCTAGGCAACACGTCTGAACCATCATGGCAGAGCAGAAAGGATGCTGGTCTGAGATCTGGTCCCCATTCCACGTCTGCCCTGCACTGGCTGTTTGACCAGGAGTAAGTCATCAAACCTTTGACTCTCCATTTTCGCATTTGGAAAAAGTGATGATACCCCACAGCATGTGTGCCAAGCTAAGAACTCAAATAAAATCACAAGCAAGAAGGTGCCTTTAAACCATATAGCATCATATAAATGACAGACGATATAACTGTTGGTAGTTCAGTAATAACTTTTATCATTTTCTACCTGTTAGTTTATTAATTCACTCATAAGAGGCACCCTGACCTGGTCTACTCTTTATAGACACATTTTTAAAAACCTACAGGATCCCAGGCCGGGTGCGGTGGCTCAAGCCTGTAATCCCAGCACTTTGGGAGGCCGAGGCGGGCAGATCACGAGGTCAGGAGATAGAGACCATCCTGGCTAACACGGTGAAATCCCGTCTCTACTAAAAATACAAAAAATTAGCCGGGCATGGTGACGGGCGCCTGTAATCCCAGCTACTCGGGAGGCTGAGGCAGGAGAATGGCGTGAACCCCGAAGGCGGAGCTTGCAGTGAGCCGAGATCGCGCCACTGCACTCTAGCCTGGGTGACAGAGAAAGACTCCGTCTCAAAAAAAAAAAAAAAGAAAAGAAAAAAAACCTACAGGATCCCTCTATTACAAAGGACACCATGGAGCCAGCAGTCTGAAAACAGAGATGAATGAGGCCAGCAGCAACAGTGCCACTCTACTTAGAGGAAAGACGGTAGGAGCTGCTTATTTGTCCTTCTCAGGATTGCAGTTGAAATCCAACTTGGAAAAAGTTTAAACTTTTAAAAAATTATTAAAGCATTACATGCTCATTACAAGAAAACTGGAAAACATAAGAGATCTTTGGCATTCAGAGGGATTCATTTTGAATTCCCCTCAAGTCTCCCAATTCACAAATTTGGGATGCGCTTCTGCATACTTTCTTTAGCATTACATTTCCATCCAGATGCATGTGTTCCAAATGCATGGCCTCAAGTTAACGACCCTTCGCTCATGTTCTATTTCTCTCTTGAAAATTGCTTTGCATAAGGATCTTTTTTTTTTTTCGAAAATTGCTTTGCCTAAGGATCCCAGTTTTTTTTTTGTTTTTGTTTTTGTTTTTTAATTCTTTGTAAGAATCACTGCACAGTCCATAAGGAAAGAGAAACATGAGTGCCTCATGGGCATGGGGTAGCTGAGCAGGTGACTTGTACCCTGGTGAGGGACGAGCTCCCTCGTGCTAGCCTTACAGCAGAGCACTGAAATCCAGTCCAGCAAAACTGCCAGATTACCACATGTGAGGAGCCCTCAGGTCACTCTTGGAATGTGGAAATCACAAACTCTAAATCAAGGAATGTCAGGGGTCTTCTGGACTGGAAAGTGGAAAAAGGGAAAAAAATCTGTTCCATAAGAAACTGATAGCTAGGGTTGGGGGTAAGAATGGATGACGAGAGAATGGAGCTGGAGGAATCTTCCACTGCAGGACTCTCTATGCTTTTAGAATTTAGAGCCACATGAATATATAGCATATTAACAGAAAATCTCTCATTGTCATAACAATCCACCCATACTAACATGTGGGTGAATTTATGAAATATTATTCTTCTGGACTGGTTACAAAGGCACCCAGGAAACAAAACGGCTTCTCTGAAATAGCCTTTGCCAATGAGATTTAGTCAGCTGCTACCTCTGTCCATCTCTGCCACCCTAACTCGTTCCCTCACACCCTGACAGCCTTATTTATTAGCATGTTTCTTTTATCATAGGTTTAAATCTAACTTTTTTCATCTGCAAAGTTATAACTGAAAACACTTTAAGAATATTAAATCACTTTCCTTCTTTGAATTTATAAAAGTCTCTCCTAAAGGCTTGACTAACTAGAGATTTCTAAAAACACTTACTTACTAATACGCTGTCATAATTCCCCTATAAAGAAAACTGATGAGAAATGACTACATAGCAGACAAAAGGAAATAACCACACACACACACACACACACACACACACACACACACACCCACACACACACACACACACCCTTCAAAACTGGCAGCATAAACAACAGCCATGCCGGGCATGGAGGTTCACGCCTGTAATCCCAGCACTTTGGGAGGCCAAGGCAGGTGGATCACTTGAGCCCAGGAGTTTCAGCCCAGCCTGGGAAACATGACAAAACTCTGTCTTTACAAAAAAAAAATACAAAAATTAGCTGGGTGTGGTGGCAAGCGCCTGTAGTCCCAGCTACTTGAGAGGCTGAGGTGGGAAGATCCTTTTTCTTTTTTTTTTTGAGACTGAGTCTTGCTCTGTCAACCAGGCTGGAGTGGGCACGATCACGGCTCACTGAAAACTCTGCCTCTGGGATTCAAGCCATTTTCCTGCCTCAGTCTCCCAAGTAGCTGAGACTACAGGCATGTGCCACCATGCCCAGCTAATTTTGGTATTTTTAGTAGAGACGGGGTTTCATCATGTTGGCCAGGCTGGTCTCGAACTCCTGACCTCAAGTGATCCACCTGCCTTGGTCTCCCAAAGTGCTGGGATTACAGGTGTGAGCCACTGTGCCCAGCATGGGAAGATCTCTTAAGCCTAGGAGCTCAAGGCTGCAGTGAGTTATGATTGCAACACTGCACCCCAGCCTGGATGACAGAGTGAGATCCTGCATCAAAAAAAAGAAAAAAAAAAGAAAAAAGCCCTGGCAATAGCAGCACACAAACACTCACACATGGTGGGGTTGCTCGTTTCTTTTGCTCTGCAGAATAATATGGCCCAGTAGTCCTGTCATCTGACCTTGCTTCACTGAGGCCTAACAGTACCCTTCAAGTTTCCCAACTCCCATTTCACTGGCAAATTAATTTGTCTTACTTTAAATTCCAATTTGCTACACATAAATCAGGGTGGAATTAAAAATAATCTTTTGCTAATTATGGAGATTCACTAGAATTTGCAAGTCCTGTTTTTCTATTCTGTGAGAACCAGCGTTAAATAGTTTTAAAATATCTAAATTCCTCTGACTTTATAATGAACATACTTCTTTAAGAAGCTGTGCTTGCTTATAGTACAGGGACATCAAACTTGAGGGATTAACAACCTCATCTCAAACCTCCCCATTCTAGTCAACTACACAATTTTCCTTGATAATTATAATATGTCAAACGTGGCCTTTTTCCAGTCATCAATGGCTTTTAGAAGCCCTTCAGAATGTTTCAATCCTAATGTCTTCATGCTTCATCAACTCCAGTCCTTAAGTTTTCTAGAGTAAAGCCACTTTAGCAAGCTTACCTGAACTGAAGCATTCTGCCCTGGGATAGGTCATTAAAGTATACATCAATTATTTTCATCGTTTTTTTTTCTTTTTTTCTGTTCTTTCTGTTTTGTTTTTTTAGAGATGGGGTCTTACCCAGGCTGGAGTGCGGTGGCATGACCATGGCTTACTGCTTGAACTCCTGGGCTCAAGTGATCCTCCTGCCCCAGCTCCCAAGTAGCTAGGATTACAGGTATGCAACACTATGCCCAGATAACTTTTTTTTTTTGGTAGAGACCGGGTCTTGTTATGTTGCCCTGGCTGGTTTTGAACTCCTAGCCTCAAGTGATCCTTCTGCCTTAGCCTCCCAAATTGCTGGGATTACAGGTGTGAGCAACTGCACCTGGCCTCATTTTAGTTCTTGTATGCAAAGAATAGTGAAAAAAAAAAAAGAGAAATTAACATTTATAGAAAAGCAGCCTTTTAGGTCTACTAATAGATATACTCAGGCAACTATTAAGCACCTATGAATTTCACAGGCAGTGACAGGTATAACAGGCATGCTGATGTGCCAGCCTGCCTTGAGAAACCCACGATCTGATAGAGGACAGACCCGTGGACAGATGAGCCCAGTACAGTCTCTGACACATGATGCTACATGGGGTGCTAGGGAAGCCTGTTTTATTTATTTGCTTCCATCTCAGCCTTGTTTATGGCCTTTTACAAAGAGGCATCCAAGCAGCAGCATAAAAAATTAAAATAGGAAGAAATGAGCTAATGGAAATGTGGGAGTAGGTAGGAAGGCACAATCAGGGGGCATGTGGTGAGGGAGAGGGTCAGGGTGCTTTGACTGAGTTCTGACAAACAGAGGAGAATCTGTGTGTCGATGGTGGGGGCGAGGGGAGGGAGGTAGAAATAATTCTGCAATTAGCTGCAAATGTAATGGCACAGAGGCAAATGGGGACTGATGAGGGATGATGCTGGCCAGGCATGTCTGTAAATTTCTTTTAAAGCCCCTTGTCTCAGTCAACACTAGTCATTTTTCTAATGAGCAGAGCAAATGTGAGAAATGGTTTTCTTCTGGTAAAATTAATGAATTATTATTGTTATTAGAGATGGGGTCTTGCTCTGTTACCCAGGCTGAACTGCAGTGGCATGATCATAGTTTACTGTCACCTTGAATTTCTGGGCTCAAAGGATATTCTTCCCTTAGCCTCGAGTAGCTGGGACTACAGGCATGCACCACCATGTCCGGCTAATTTTTAAATAATATTTTGTAGAGACGGGGTCTCACCATCTTGCCCAGCCTGGTCTCAAACTCCTGGACTCAAGCAATTCTCCCACCTTGGCCTCCCAAAGTGCTGGGATTATAGACATGAGCCACTGCGCCCAGCCTTAATGGCTTATTAAATAACATAATGAGTATTAGAAATGGGTTCTCACTAGTAAATTTCATGTACTCAAGATCCATGGATTGGCTAAACTACTGTAGATATAATTTCCACCCCTACTTGAATGCCTATAAGAACTGGGAATAGCCTGTTGCCTTCACCTGGTGCAATAATCCCTAAGGTAAGTCCTTATGTGGTTTTTGTATCCAGGTTAAACTCCAAGGATTCTGGTTGCCTAATGCTGGCCATAGAAATAATGGACTCTTGCTTCTGGACTATTACTATGTCTGCCTTTCATGCAAAGCGGTGGTTGGTGCGCTAAAGAGGACAGAGAGGCTTTGATGAACTTAGTTATATAAACTATTTTTAGTGCTTGCTTGCTAATCTATGTTTCCATAGATGGTGGCATTATGTCTGGAATTTGTTTATTACAGCTTGGTAGTGAGGTTGTGGGAAGAATAGCTAAACTTAATCCATTTCGACCTTGTTCCGTGGCTACCATTATCTATCAAAAAGAGACACAATTGTGTAAGACTCGCTTGACTTAGGTCTATTTGCAACTCTTTGTAGATGAGGGACCAGAATGTCATTCTAAAACATGTGAAATTCATTCTGTGGTCAATCTGGAGCCACTGGAGGATTTTCCAATGGAGATTGTTGCCACCCTTTGCATTTCAGAAATATCCCTCTGCAGCAATGTGGAGAATGAATCAGAAGGAAATGAGGGGGGAGGCTGGCAAGCGGGCTGGAAGCAGCTGCATGAGACAGGCCTGCACCGAGGGTGGGCTGAAGGAAGCCGGCCTGAGTGAGACAGACTGGCCAGACAGTAAGGAGTAAGTCGAGAGCACCTAATGAGAAACTGGAGGTAGCGACACGCATGAAAACACCTTCTGGGCTCTGGAAAGAACCACCTGCTAGGGGACAGTCCAGCACCAGGCTGCAGAATGTAGGCTTCCAGTAAGGAAGCACATGACTCCAAGGTGGCCGTCAGAAGGCTAAAGTGGAGGTGGCTCATGGGGAGGTGGGAACAGGATATGAGCATACGAAAAGGGCCACTTACGGTGGTGCTGCTGCTCACATTTATGTCCAGTGCTATCCCGTAACCTCCTCAGTAGAAATGGGGACCGGCCAGACTTTCCAGTCCTGACAGTGACTATTGCAAGGCCGTCACACAGGAAGTACAGAAACAGCACAGCGTGTGCCGCCTGCCATGATGGCGATGGCAGAGGTGCTTTGAATGGGCAGCAGCCACAAGGGCAGTGCTAAAGCAGCATCAATGTGCATAGACTGAGTGATGCGGCAAAGCACAGCTGAACCACAGACAACACCCTCAAGCCCAAATGTGATTCAGCAGAGGTTCCAAGGGACAAGTGAACTTTTTAAAACATCATACACAATAGGTAGAAGAAAATCATTTTCCTCTGAAAAAACACAGAATGAAATGCTAGAAATAATGAAACCTTTAGAGTAATTTTGTGAACATTAGGCAAAATGATTAAACAAATGGAAAATTGGAAAGCATTTTAAATCAAAATTCTCTTTGAACATTTTTCCCCAAGAGTACTACTCAAACCTCTTAAGAGCAGCAATACTGTAACGGTGAAAATACATTCTTCTGTTTATTATAAAAAACAGCACTTTGCAATTTTGTAAAACCCATGGGTCATTATCTAATTGACATAAGAAAATAAGTAAATAGAGGGGAGCTGAAAGAGAGTCTCCATAAACTACAGCAACTTATCCTTGGGGCAAAAGAGGTGACTGAATCGCTCCAGCTCGCGGGTTGGGCGGGATGCTGTTCCCCTCCTCACCTGACAGTCCAGGAGCAGCTTCTGCACTGAAATCACACTTTCAGGTTTTTGTAAAGTTTTCAGTCTCTCTTCTTGTGCTTCCATCCAGTTGTTCAAAATCTGTATTTTATTTTCACTCTCAGTGATACTTTCCAGAAGTTGTTCTAAATGTTGTATCTAAGTGAATTCAAAGATTACAAAAAATGTTAAAATGTATGTTTTAAAAGGTAAATGCCATGATGTTATTTTTTAAAAAACAATTTTGCTTCTTCTCAAATTTCTAATATTTCATGTAATAAGATGCTCTGATGACTTTTGAAATAAAGATTCATAAATCAGAAAACAGAATTAAAGCTCCTCTTTGGCTGGGCGCGGTGGCTCACGCTTGTAATCCCAGCACTTTGGGAGGCCGAGGCGGGCGGATCACGAGGTCAGGAGATCAAGATCACAGTGAAACCCCATCTCTACTAAAAATATAAAAAATTAGCCAGGCGTGGTGGCAGGCGCCTGTAATCCCAGCTACTCAGAGAGGCTGAGGCAGGAGAATGGCGTGAACCCGGGAGGCGGAGCTTGCAGTGAGCTGAGATCGTGCTACTGCACTCCAGCCTGGGCGACAGAGCAAGACTCCATCTCAAAAAAAAAAAAAAAAATAGCTCGTCTTTGAAAAGAAGTATATTTAAGGTGAAAGCTAATCTGCTGAGAAAGGTAGCTGTTGTGGAGTTTCAGATGTATACAAAATAAAATGTTCCCAACATTCGATATTTTTTTCATTGAGTCCTCTATTAATATATGTAAAGTATAAGAAAAATTTCTTTCCTCGGACTTTCTGCATTAGAGTTGCTTAAAAATTTCATAATAAATTTTTATTAGGTCATAATCATAATATACACAAATTTTTATATTCTTTTTTGCAATACATTATAAGTACTGTGTAATGACATAATTTTTTTTTTTTTTTTTTGAGACAGAGTCTCACTCTGTCACCCAGGCTGGAGTGCAATGGCACAATCTCGGCTCACTGCAAGCTCCGCCTCCTGGGTTCAAGTGATTCTCCTGCCTCAGCCTCCCTAGTAGCTGGGATTACAGGCATGTGCCGCCATGCCCAGCTAATTTTTGTATTTTTAGTAGAGAGGGGGTTTCACCATGTTGGTCAGGCTGGTCTCAAACACCTGACCTCGTGATCTGCCCGCCTCAGCCTCCCAAAGTGCTGGGATTACAGGCATAAGCCACCATGCTCAGCCTGTCATGACATAATTTTAAAAGGCTGCCTGGCCAGACATGGTGGCTCATGCCTGTAATCCCAGCACTTTGGGAGGCAGAGGTGGGTGTATCACTGGAGGTCAGGAGTTCAAGACCATCCTGACCAACATGGTGAAACCCCAATTCTACTAAAAATACAAAAATTAGCTGGGCGTGGTGGCAGGCACCTGTAATATCAGCTATTTGGGAGGCTGAGGCAGGAGAATTGCATGAATCTGGGAGGTGGAGGTTGCAGTGAGCCGAGATCGTGCCACTGCACTCCAGCCTGGGCAACAGGGCGAGAGTCCGTCTCAAAAAAAAAAAAAAAAAAAAAAAAAAAAGGCTGCTCCAATGTTTCATCAAATTAATACAGTATAATTTGATTAATTATTCCCCTAGAGTGGGAATTAAGGCATGGTACATTTTCACAGCTGTAAAAGATGCTGAACTGAACACTCTGTGCACATCTTTTACTTTTTTGAAGGACTATCTACTTAAATGTGTAAGAGGTGACTTGCTTGGTTAAGTGGTAAGATTATTATTACAGTTCTTTAAATTTTCCAAATGCTTTCCAAGAGAGTATTTAAGCCATTATCAGCAATGTATGAACGTGACAGCTTTGGGTTTTTGTCTTATCTGATTAATTTTTTTTCTAATTTAATGAAGTGCATTATGTTACACAGTGTTTATTTTGAGTATCTGCTAATGATATCTTTCCATGTTTATTTGCTAGCTATAATTTCCTCTTTTGTGAATTGTCTGTTCATGTCCTTTGTCTATTCATGTACTTGTATCTTAATTGTGTAAATCCATCTGTATGCATTCTCTACACAGTAAACACACCAATTATCATCATGATTATATGTAAAGTATTTTTTCAGGAATAAGTTTTCTGAATCCTTTCAAGAGTCATGGAGTGAAAAAATCTACCAAAAAGCCACATGCATTTTTCTTTCTTTTTATAATCTTTTCAAAGCTGAAATAGCTTTGCCCCTTTCGAACATCTGCTTTCATAGAAAATGTTAAATCTCTGATCATTTAGGAGCCTGACATAATACTTGACATGTTCCTAAATAAAATTCCTCGTCTTCACTTGCCTAGCTCAATTTCCCACTAAGAAATCTCAAACATAAGAACTATTTTCATATTCTCTTATAGGTACCAATGGAGAATGCTAAAACGTAGGATTTATAAAAGGGCTATTGTTGAGATGATTATTAGGCTTAGTAATCAGTTAGTCAACTAATTGAATGTCTTTTTTGATTTTTCAGAGAGTGTATTTCACAAAGGTCAAACCACACATCCAGCTGTGACGCAGGAACACACCTTTCTATTCAGCATTCCATGTACACGGTGCCACTGGCGGTTCATCTCCCCCAGGTGCTCTGCAAACTCCGTTCTTTCATAGCGCTTGCTTTCTACATCACAGGTGCTTAGCTGAAGTAATGACTGGTTAACAAAGTCAACTATCCACTGTTTATAGTCCATTTCCATTCTAAACTCCTAAAATAAGCAAAGTTAAACACCAAAGCAGTCATGAATGTTGGTCAGATCAACTGGATTTCCCTTTATGTACTCGAGGGGGCGCCAAGCTCCCGTCCATTAATCAAGGGGCACCTGTCAGGAGTTCTGTTCCACCCTCCCCAACCTACACCAGGAGTTGGCTTTATTGGAGTAGGGATTCTTTGGGGGAATTACACAGAGATGCATTGCTTTCAAATAGGCTGAAAAGTTAAAGGGGCACTGTGCATGGCAGTTGCTATGATCTGAACCCAAACCAGGACCCAGGATATGACAAAGCTTCCTGGGGGAGGCTGCCTGTGAGCTGTGCTGGAATTCTGGGCCATCCTGAGGGCTCACGGAAACAACCAGATGGGAAATAGGAAGTAAAGTCTCTCTCAGAAAACCCAGGACACCTTTAAGGAACTCTGCCATTTAGGCAGCTTCCCTGTTCCTTCGGGGATAGTTAAGGCCTCTCAGGTGGCTTTAGAAAGTTTGGGTGGCTTTAAGTTGTACAGCAATCCTAAACCTACCCAGGGCCAACATTTCTGCCAAACCTGTCACTTACTGATTTTATCCCTACAAGTTCTAGCACCTCTTTTGGAGACACCTGGGAGTGACAGTCATGTGGTATGTGCTAGGTTGCTAGAACCTGTGAGAATATACACGTGTAGACTTTTCAAAGATTCTACTACACACTGAAGTTAGGAAGTGATGGTACATAAAAACAAAATTCTCTGCTAATATCATGCTTGGTGATTAAGCCATTCATCTTCTGCCTACCAGAAGCTAGTTCCATCAGCCTGCATGGTCTTAAAGCAATGACCAAACTTGTCACTCATCTTTGTATTCCCAGTGGCCAGCACACTGCTGAGCACACAATACATGTTTGCGTGTGGCTCATGAAATGTTAATTAAATCTACTTGAAATTAAATATCACAGAGAAGGCCACATTTATATCTATTTGTAGAAGGATCTCAATTTTTTCTTACTCATTCTCTTACTCAAAGAACATTTCATTAACACCTGTTAGAGGAAGGCAGGTATTGGGACAGGCGTGCTATATTTTAGTGAGGTGAAGGACAGCCCCTGGTCTCAAGAAGCTCAGTCAAGGTGGGGAGACAGGCAAATAAACCAATAATTATAATAACGCATGATAGGAGCTACTAATAGCATCATGGAGACATCTAATCCAGGAAAGTCACCTAGTCCGGCTGGGAGAGTCAGGGGTGGATTTCCAAACGAGGACAACTCAAGCTGACTACGGAAGGATGACTAAGAGGACGTATACAGTTAAACGTGGGCCCTGGCATTCCAGGTGGAGGGTGCACCATGTACACAGGATGATGAGGGAGAGCACCAAGAACAGCTAAGGAATCAAAATCACTCTGTTGGGCAGAGTCTGTGGCCATTGGGGGTGGTGGGGTGGGGATAAAAAGGTGAGACCAGAGTCTGTTAAAAGCTAGCTTGGGTTGTCCTGTGGTGATGGGGGCTGGCAAAAGGAATTTAAGTGGAATAAAAGCAAGTCTACTAACATCTCTCTAGAATCATCCACCACCCCAGTTTCCTACCCCTAGAATTAGTTTTTCAAAATTATATCCTATGTGTCCCTTTGTCCAGCATTACCCCTCTAACTGATTAGCCTTCTTGTTTCAATGAAAAGACTTCTGCTCCTTTTGCATAATTACCTTGTGCTTCTGAAGATGTTGTTTAACTTGAGATGCAGAACTTGGTGAATGCACGGAGTCTTCATCTGAAGTTTGATGCTCCACATTGTTCATCCAGCTAATCATTTCTGTGATTGCTTTACGAGATGGCAATTTCTCCATTTGAAGCTGTAAGAACAAAATGATTTCCATTTAATTGCCTGCAGTTAACAAAATGAATCAGGGCATCACTAAAGATGATATCTGGTTTGATAAAAGGTCTTGCTGTATAATTATGCAGGTTACTCAAAAAAACAAACCCAGCATTCAAACTTAGAATAAGCGACCCCAAAACAATGACAATGACCTTCACATAAACTAACACAGTGGCAAAGATAAACTGAGAAATAAAGTAATTAAGCCTGATTTCTCTCTTAAGAAAAATCCCATTGGAGGAGGGTCCAGTAATTAAGACTTATATTCAGTGGTGCCAGAGAAAAATAGGTAGTGTCAATGAAAATTATTGAGTCAGAGAAATAATTTTAAAAGAGTTGTGAGCTAACAAGTGAATGCTAATTCAAATGCTGAATCTCTAAAGACTTACCTGGTGAAGTTTTTCTTGAATATCTGGAAGTTGAGTTATGAGCATTGTCCATTTTTGTTCAAACTGTGCTAAAGAAGCTCTCAGTGTAGCTGTATCAGTTTCTTTCAGGTGAAGAAGCTGGTTCCCGATACTGATAACGGCAGTCTTCAAGGAGGATTTTTCATCAACTTCTTTTGAAAACTCCTAAAGGAGAGTTTTAAAATTCAGAAACTTATAATTTAAATATAGCAGAAAGTAAGAGTCACAGTAACTGGCTAGAGACAACAATTAAACATAGTAAATACATGAATGTGTATACACACACACACAGACACACACACACACCCCTTTTTCCTACTGTTGGGCATTACATACACAATGGGGAACAAAAGAGATGGAATGCATATCCCTCAAGAAGCTTATCACCCAGTGAGTTAATATTTTTTAAAATAAGTCATTATTTAAATGGTAAGTTTTACAATAAACTATGGAACCCAATACAAAGTGCATATTAAATGAATTACTTGCAACAAGTTTGTAATTAAAATGTTTAAATCTTTCCTATGTAGAGATTCTTTCAAGTATGTTGAAAAAATTTACATTTTTAATACCAAAGTGAGTAATCATAGCCACAAAGTATGAAAAATGGAAACAAAACAGGAAAAGTCTAACAGAAAAGACTATGTTTCATAAATGCATTGACCAATAATCATTTGGTAATTATATTACAAAAGTAATACCTTTTTATTTCCCCCAAAATTTGGGGGTATTTTTGAATTTTTTTCCAAAGAACATCTCAAAACAATGGAACAAAAGCTTTTTAGTAGAAATATCAATTTTGTTTACAATAATTTAAAACTATGCATTTATTAATGTTAACATTTACAAGTTAATAACCTTATAAAGTTGTTTTTGGGTCTTGTATTTTTTGTATTTATAAAACATGACCTATGTCAGTGCAAGTTTTTTGAGACTGAGTTTCACTCTTGTTGCCCAGGCTGGAGTGCAATGGCGCCATCTTGGCTCATTGCAACCTCCACCCCACGGGTTCAAGTGATTCTCCTGCCTCAGCCTCCCAAGGAGCTGGGATTACAGGCATGTGCCACCATGCCTGGCTAATTTTGTATTTAGTAGAGACAGGATTTCTCCATGTTTGTCAGGCTGGTAACGAACTCCTGATCTCAGCTGATCCACCACCTCGGCCTCCCAAAGTGCTGGGATTACAGGCATGAGCCACTGCACCTGGTGCAAGTTTTAAATTTAGATATATTTTATGAGGTCAATTAAAAATATATTTTATTATAAATGAACAGTATAAACAGTTCTAGGTTTGAAGAACACAGCTGCCATTCACCCAAGTCTTACCCCTTATCCACATATAAATACGAAGACTATCACATCAACCCTGATGCTTTTTCCTTGATATTTATTTCTGACCAGTAATTAACTGAACATATGCTATTACAACTTACAAAAAAATTGTCGATGTTGCTTCTGATTGTATCCAAGTCCTGAGACACATTGAGGGACTGTTCTTTCCAGTAATTCAGAGTATGCTGGGAAGATTCCAACCACTTGGTTAACTGATCCGAATCTCTGTTATAACTAACAGGAGCAAAGTGAGAGAGAAGGCAGATTAGAAACATATTCTGATAATGATATGCATCACCAGCAAATTTTCTTATTTTATTGTATGTTTTCCTATGTTGATCAGTCCTAACATTCAGAATATCATGACGTTAATAAGGATTATATCATGTTTTATACCATGCCCTAGATCTGATGCCCCTGGCATTTTCTAGGGCTCTCTTCATTATAGCTCAGCAAGAACAGTGAGGATTTTAGGCCAGATGCGGTGGCTCACGCCTGTAATCCCAGCACTTTGGGAGGCCGAGAAAGGTGGACTGCCTGAGGTCAGGAGTTCGAGAACAGACTGACAAACATGGTGAAACCCTGTCTCTACTAAAAAATACAGAAAATAGCCAGGCATGGTGGCAGGCGCCTGTAGTCCCAGCTACTCAGGAGGCTGAGGCAGGAGAATCGCTTGAACCCGGGAGGCAGAGGTTGCAGTGAGCCAAGATTGCGCCACTGTACTCCAGCCTGGGCGACAGACCAAGACTCTGTCTCAAAAAACACAAAAAAACACAAAAAAACAAAAAAAAGAATAATGAGGAAGACTAAAGCATTGTTTTTTATTTCTTATTACAGCTACACAAAAGTATATCCAACGAAGGGGCAGAGATTTTTGTCCATTAAATGTCTTCTATAAATTTGTTTATATTAAAAATATAGGCCAGGCACAGTGGCTCACTCCTGTAATCCCAGCACTTTGGGGTACCAAGGTGGGAGGATGGCTTGAGCCCAGGAATTTGAGACCAGCCTGGGCAACATGGAAAAACCCCATTTCTACAAAAAATACAAGAATTAGCCGGGCGTGGTGGCATGTGCTGTGGTTCCAGGTACTTGGGAGCCTAAGGTGGGAAGATTACTTGAGCCCAGGAGGTCAAGGCTGCAGGGAGCCACGATCACGCCACTGCACTCCAGCCTGGGTGACAGAGTGAGACCATGTCTCAAAAAATAAATAAATAAGTGGAAAGTTTAGATATAACTGAAGGGAAGGAGAAATGGTAGCTGAGTATAAAGAAGTGAATGAATGGGTTACAATGAGGGGACATCACATATTACATCAATATTACATTGATGCCTTGAGAGGGGCTCAGAGCAAGAGATTATATTTTCTCTTAGCTTAATTATGCAGGATGGGCCAGGCACGGTGGCTCACACCTGTAATCCCAGCACTTTGGAAGGCCAAGGCAGGTGGATTACCTGAGGTCAGGAGTTCAAGATCAGCCTAACCAACATAGTGAAACTCTGTCTCTACTAAAAATGCAAAAATTAGATGGGCATGGTGGCGGGTGCCTGTAATCCCAGCTACTCGGGAGGCTGAGGCAAGAGAATCAAAACTCCATCTCAAAAAAAAAAAAAAATTATACAGGATGTCTGAAAGGGTGAAGCCATCTGATGCCAAGATCACTCCTGCTTTTGAAACCTCACAAAGCCAAACAGAAGTCTGCAAGCCCTAGTGGCATCACTCTGGGAGACATTTTGGTCATATGCTATGATTATTCCAGATGGTCTGGACTCCCTGTTAATGACTAAGACTCTAGTAATATGCCAGTATCTTTTGACTATTATTTTTCAGGTTATATCTACAGCCATATTGTGATATAGCATTAACACTCACCTTGTTGCTAAGATTCAACTATCTTACATAAACAGGTCATGTGATAATACTGATATTGGTGATCAAATGTATTGGGAAAATGGCCCTAGGGAAGAACTGGATTTAACTAACCAAAGCTAATTTCTATGCTACCATGCTCTGAGAAGCCCAAGCCATGAAATCACTACATAGAGAAATACAGAGGTCTTCAACTCACAGCCCTCACCGACTTGCTGGAGAATAGCAACACCAGCTACTAGCCTGATACCCCGGCCAGCATCACGTGGGGCAGAGCCACCTGGTGAAGCCAGTGGGTCCACAGAATCATGAAGTTATAACTGGCATTGCTTCAAGCCATGCAACATTGGGGGCTATTTTATTTCCTACCAGTAAATAGACAAAACACCCGATATTTCCAATCCCTCAGGCTTCCAGGATTCTGCTGGTTTTTGATGTCCACCCCCACCCGCCAGCGCTTGGATTTGAGCTCCCTCTGCTCTGCCAAGTCAGTCATCACGCTCCACTCTCCCCCCGCTTTCCAGAATGCTGAGTTCTCCTGTCTGTGCTCATTTCCTCCCCCGTTCTTCTTGTCCTTGTGGGTTTATGCCTTTTTTATCCCTTTATTGTAATTTTAGTGGGGTTTTGGGAGGGTGAAGAGATAAATAGATCTGCTTAATCTGTCCTGTTTAATTCAGTTTCTCCTGCATTCTTAACATATTCACAGGATTTTCCCTCCACCTCCTTCTTTACTCAAGATCTGGCTCTGCTCACAGGCTCCTCCCAGACGCCACACACCCAGAGCTGAGAGGTTTGGGGTCAGTGTCCTCATTCCCAGTGGTTCCTTGAGGGCCACGCCACTCACCTCTTCCATCCCACCCCCATCCCTGGTGAACGCCATCATCCACTGAGCAGTGGGCACACCCTCTTCTCCATCAGCTCCCAGTCTTCTCATTCTGGTGACTTCACCATCCCCATCACCGATCCAGCCATCAGCCTGGCCTCTGAGCACCCCAAACTCCTTGTGTCACATGCTTCTCCTCTACCTCCTTCAGCCATGATGTCACAGGACCAAACCCCCACTGTGTCATCTCCCAGAGCTGCCTCCCCTTTGAAGTCACTAGTTCAGGCTGCCTACTCAGCACGACGGCCAGCTAAGAGGTCTCTCCTCCTGTGTGGAGCTGATCCCGCAGTCTATGCTCTACATCCCTTGTCACGTCCCCACCTCCTGATGGTGCATTCCATCTGCCTTACGTTGTTGAGAGGTGACAGTGTGCTGGCAGTCCTCACAGCTCTCGCTTTCAGCACCTCCTCTCCCTGGGCTCCCACTTTGGCAGCACTTGAGGAGCCCTTCAGCCCACCGCTGCACTGTGGGAGCCCCTTTCTGGGCTGGCCAAGGCAGGAGCTGGCTCCCTCAGCTTGCAGGGAGGTGTGGAGGGAGAGGCGCGAGCGGGAACCGGGCTGCGAGCGGTGCTTGCAGGCTAGCTGGAGTTCCGGGTGGGTGTGGGCTTGGCGGGCCCTTCACTCAGAGCAGCCGGCAGGCCCTGCCGGCCCCGGGCAATGAGGGGCTTAGCAACCGGGCCAGCGGCTGCAGAGGGTGTACTGGGTCCCCCAGCAGTGCCAGCCCACCGGCGCTGCGCTCGATTTCTCACCGGGCCTTAGCTGCCTTCCCACGGGGCAGGGCTCGGGACCTGCAGCCCACCATACCTGAGCCTCCCACCCCCTCCATGGGCTCCTGTGCGGCCCGAGCCTCCCCGACGAGCGCCACCCCCTGCTCCTTGGCGCCCAGTCCCATTGACCACCCAAGGGCTGAGGAGTGCGAGCGCACGGCACGGGACTGGCAGGCAGCTCCAGCCGCAGCCCCGGTGCGGGATCCACTGCGTGAAGCCAGCTGGGCTGAGTCTGGTGGAGATGTGGAGAGCCTTTATGTCTAGCTCAGGGATTGTGAATACACCAATCAGCACCCTGTGTCTAGCTCAGGGTCTGTGAATGCACCAATCGACACTCTGTATCTAGCTGCTCTGGTGGTGCCTTGGAGAACCTTTGTGTGGATACTCTGTATCTAACTGATCTGATAGGGACGTGGAGAACGTTTATGTCTAGCTCAGGGATGGTAAACGCACCAATCAGTGCCCTGTCAGAACAGACCACTCGGCTCTACCAATCAGCAGGATGTGGGTGGGGCCAGATAAGAGAATAAAAGCAGGCTGCCCGAGCCAACAGCGGCAACCCGCTCGGGTCCCCTTGCATGCTGTGGAAGCTTTGTTCTTTCGCTCCTTGCAATAAATCTTGCTACTGCTCGCTCTTTGGGTCCACACTGCTTTTATGAGCTATAACACTCACCGTGAAGGTCTGCAGCTTCACTCCTGAAGCCAGCGAGACCACAAGCCCACCAGGAGGAACAAACAACTCCAGATGTGCTGCCTTAAGAGCTGTAACACTCACTGCGAAGGTCTGCAGCTTCACTCCTGAGCCAGCGAGACCACGAACCCACCAGAAGGAAGAAACTCCAAACACATCCGAACATCAGAAGGAACAAACTCTGGATATGCCGCCTTTAGAACTGTAATACTCACTGCGAGGGTCTGCGGCTTCATTCTTGAAGTCAGTGAGACCAAGAACCCACCAATCCCGGACACATTGTTATCTTCTCCTTCTCTGTATGGTTTGTTTTAATTTTATTTTATTTTGAGACAGCGTCTCGCTCTGTCGCCCAGGCTGGAGTACAATGGCATGATCTCAGCTCACTGCAACCTCCGCCTCCCAGGTTCAAGCGATTCTCCTGCCTCAGCCTGCTGGGTAACTGGGATTACAGGTGCACGCCACCACACCCGGCTAATTTTGTATTTTTAGTAGAGATGGGGTTTCACCATGTTGGCCAGGCTGATCTCAAACTCCTGACCTCAGGTGATCTGCCCACCTCGGCCTCCCAAAGTGCTGAGATTACAGGCCAGAGCTACCACATCCAGCCTCCTCTGTATGTTTTCTGAGGGCAGCACCAGCACCCATTCACCCGCTTCCAGCAGCAGAGCCTCATTTTGCCTCTAGGCCTCCCTGTCCCCCTCAGTCCTTGTCAATCTAGGTTAAACTGGCTACACCCTCAGCCTGGTGTGAGCCAGGCCCTGCCAATCCATCCCCTTGCCTGGTGACTGAGATGGACTTGGGAGTGGACATCCGACCAACGGCAGGCCAGTTAGTCAAGAGACTTGAATATTTGTGGAAGCCATTAGGTAAGTGGTATCTTTGCTCGCTGGATTTAAGTCTGGGAGGATGAAGGACAGCACTGTTGCAGCCGTTTTGTCACAATGAGGGGAGGGCCTTTGGGAGGATAAAGCCCAGCACAGAAGAGAGCAAAGCCTGAGGCCTGTGGCGTCTATGCCTGAATCCAGCTGTGCCTGAAGGCAGCGCTGTAGCTCAGGTTTCCAGTTACAAGAACCCATTCAACCTTTCTGCCTTAGCCTGGTTAGTATTGTGGTCCTACTGAACGTACCATTCAGGAGAATCA